>NC_065452.1:8928966-9606466 GCF_917563875.1 Diabrotica virgifera virgifera | reverse complement strand
AAACATTTAGAATAACTTCGAAACTAATCGAAAAGCTAGTATTTTAACACAAATTTTCAAATAAAAAAAATTAGCGTGGGTTCATTTGGGACAAATTTAGCCATGTGTTTTTTTTTAATTTACAGCTAATTTGATTATAATAATTAAGGAATTGCATTGATACCATTTTAAAGAATGCGATTTGTATTTTTTGTTAACAAATTTGCACATTGTATCATCACAGCACCCTCTACGATTTTTCAAAAATGTAGTTCAAACGATCACTAGGGGGAACCTACGAATCCACCGAGTTAAAATACCGAAAAAGTAATTTCAAACTAATACAATTTTCTATGGCTCCGGATCAACTCAATGGATTTTGATCTTTATTTTTTAATTTGTATGTAATTTCTACGTACATTCATCATCATCAATGGTGCTACAGCCCTATGAAAGAGCCTCGACTTTCCCAAGTTAATTACGCCAGTCAGTCCTATCCATTGCCAATTGTTGCCAGTTTGCTGCGCCTATTTTTCTCCCATCCTCATCTACACCATCCTTCCATCTAAGTTTTGGCCTTCCCCTATTTCTACTTCCCACAGGTTGTGACATAAGGATTCTTCTAAGAGGGTTGTTATGCTGTGATCTTGCTAGATGTCCTGCCCATCTTAGTCTTCCTATTAGGTATTATAAAAGATACTACGTCTTTACCACCAAATATTTGTTTATATCTGTGGTATACCTCGTAGTTGTACCTCCCCCTCCAAATGCCATTTTCACAGATGCCACCGAATATGTCTCTCAGGATCCTCCGATCCATATGTCAACACGGTTGTATAAGGGTTTTGTATATGATTATTTTTGGCTTAAGTTTCTGCTTCTCATATGTCCACTCAGTCCAAAATAGCATTTGTTCACTAGGATTATCCTTCGCTTGATTTCTTCCGTCATGACGTTCTCCTTGGTGATCAGGGAGCCTAAGTATGTGAATTTGTCCACCACTTCAAAGGTAGAGTTATCAACAGAGAATTGGTGACCGATGTTTCTGGCTCTATTGTTGGGTGTTGATGCCATCATCTTCGTTTTCTCCTCGTTTACTTTCAGGCCCATATTTTTTGAGGCATTTGAGAAGGTGGTATACATTTCTTCTAGTTTGCGTGTTGTGCGGGCACAGCACTCAATCTACGTACTCTCTTCTACGTACATTACAAATATGCAATTTGTTTATAAATTTATTAATTAATAATCAGTATAATTTGTTTAAACCATTCTTGAAAGAATATTATTTTACAAAAATCTATTTTTTTAATCATAGTATCATTCATGGTCATAGAAAAAGTTAAAGTACATTTTAGTAAATAAATTATTTTTATTAGATAATTATTTATTGGAGATAATTTATTCATTTATTTATTTATTTATTAACTTTTTCTATGATTGATAATGGATTGATAATAGGATGATTAAAAACATGGGTTTTTGGGAAACAATTATTTTTTTAAAAATTGTTTAAACAAATTAGACTGTTTATTAATTAATAAATGTCAAATTGCATATTATTTGTAATGTACAGAAAAATTAGGTACATACAAATTAAAAAAAGAAAGATCAAGATAATATATTCAGTAGATCCCGAGATATAGAAAATGATAGTAGTTTTAAGTTGCCTTTTTTAGTTTTTGAACTCGTGCATTTGTCGGCTCCCAGCTCCCCCTTCACTTACCACGACTAGTCACCAACTGAACAACATTTTTAAAAATTCGTGTAAAATACCAACTTTTCGAATATGTAAAATGATTACAGACAATATTTTTAAAGTTATTCTAATTGTTTATAAACTACAATTTCAAAAATTTGGCATTAGGATTTTTGACTATATTAGATAATTTTTTTTATCTCTTTTTAGTACATTTTGATAGTATCACATTTCTACTTTCATTTGATATAGGCAGAATTGCCCTATTTTCATTATTTTTTGTCTTATGTTATTGCAAAAAAAATAATGTGTGTGTACTTTGTACTCATGTAAGAAGTTATACTTCTATTATATGATTTCTTAAAAATAAATATACTTAAACAGTTTGTTTGAATTTTTTTAAACATCAAACTAATTTTGTGCTTACCGCTTTCAAAAAAAAAAATAAAAAAAAGTATAGGATTGCTCCGGACTCGAACTGAAGACCTCTCGATCTCTGGCCGAATGCTATACCAAATACGCTACGAGAACTGTGTCTGTATCGGTTCGGACGTACCTAATGACAATTCACGGTAACAAACAGACTGGAAGGTGAAGTATAATAAATATACAATAAAATGTTTTAATAATACTCATCTTACTCATGAGAAAGACAAATCTAAAGACACAAAAATTATAATAAATATATTTACTAAAAACACTAATATATTCTTTTCACACCTTTTCTTGCCCTGATATATTTATACATAACTTGAAAGATTCAGCAACTAAACGCCATACTGTCTGTGTGCGCATGCGCGCAGTATTATGAAATTTTACTCTTAATCGCGCCTAAAGAAGTATAATTCAATAAAGGTCTTTGATAAATAAATAGAATAACTTTTAAACTAATCAATGGATCGGTCTCCAATTTTGGTTATTATCCCAATACTCAACTTTAGGTGAAACACTAAAGTTCTAAAGTAGTATTAGTAACAGTTATTAACAAATAACGACTTTAACTTATTTTGCAGTTTGCGAAGCGACAAATTAACTTTTACTTTAAAAAATCGGCATTTTGAAGGTATTTCAATGTTCTAAAAAATTAAATTTTGTAGTTCTATGTCAACTGTTTAGCTTTTAAAAGGTACTACAAGATTTTTGCACTAAATTGTTAATAATTAAAAAACGGACGCGAACTCTAGGCAGGAAACAGGTAGGTTTTTTTCCTATAGGTCTAAAATAACTAAAAAACTAGTCAGCTACCTGGATTTTTCAGTGGCCCGAACATGGTCTATTTCTAGCTTATTTCCCTGGAGTATAAGTCCATACCTTAGATTTATCGATTCTTTATAAATTTTGCTAAGCCATACAACAAAAATAAAACGAGTATTTTTAAAAAATAACGCGCACATGTATATTATACATGTAATTGTAAATACACTAAGTGACAAAAAAACACCTAATTATACAGGGTAATTGATTAGTGGAGTAAAGCTCAATAGATCAGCTATAGTAATAGATAGATAGCAATAAAAGTTAATAACAATAATTTTAGCCAACTTTGAGCTTCACATTTTAAAATTAATTAGAATATTACACGGTGTTCGATAACATAGTGGCAGGCCAGACTTATGTTTTTTTTTAATAGAACACCCTGTATTTTACTTTATATTCGAAATCTTCTTACCTTTTCTATTACAAAAATATAAAGGTTTGTTATGTTATACAGGGTATTTACAAAGTTATATCCAATTTTATATGAAAATCGTAACAAGTTCAACTCCTTGTATAAATAAAAATAAACACAACATCAATGGATTATTGATGCCATATTATTTTTTATAAAGATTAATTCCTAATGTGACAATTTGTTAGTATACAAAATAATGTAAAAGATATCGGCATAGCTCGCAATTGATAGATGTTGTAAGAATGAAAAAGGCGGCGGTATATATCTATTTCAGACTAGTTGGTCATCATCAGTAGTCAGCTTCCTCCGTGGTACTTATTGGTTTGATGTTCTGGAACTCAGGACTCCTAGATTATTAATGCAAATTAGTTGCGTTGCTTCCTGATGCGTTTTGTTGTATTGGCTATTTTAAAGTTTAATTTACTGTTTCTAAATTCACTGCTCCGTACTGATGATGAGCAACTAGTCTGAAATATCTGTATGCAGCTGCCTTTTTCATTCTGATAACATCTATTTATTGCGAGATATGCCGATATCTTTTATATCATTTTACTATTTACTCGAAAAAAAATCTATCTTACTTTTCAGTGGGTTTACATACCATATTCTATTTGCCACATTTACGTTATTTACGGTATAGGTATATAATGATGTAAACATATTACAAAAGATTACATTTATTTCAGTATACTTTCTAGATGGCGTATCTCGGTTGACACATGTTATAATAGAGGAGAGAAAATGGCAACGGCTGACACTTTAAAAACGCAGTTGTCACAAAAATTGTCCGGGTGATTTATCAAGCTGCGTAGAAGTAACGTTCATCTAGTATTCATCTGATTACTAGGAAGTAAATGAATAATGGTGACCCGACAAAAACAACTGGGACACACACGAAGGTTACACGTACCCATAACTCTACAAGAAAGCGTTCACACGATCATCCACATTTTACATGGCTTTTAGCAATGGCACTCAACTTATTGTGAAATCAACTCTAGAACGATAATAAATTAGTTGAGTATTAAATTTTGCCTGTTAAATGCACGGACTCTGGTGACCCGCCCAGGTATTTTGCCGGACTGTGTTCTAAGAACATCATTTGGTCCAACACTTCCCTTCAGACTCATTATTTACAAGGAAGACCATTTAAAACGCGAACAGCTAATTATACCTTTGGAACATTTCTCGATAAATCTGAGTTACAGACCAAAACGTCACTAAATTAAAATACGAGGGTGTATCTAAAAATTGAGGAGTACCCAAATACGAAAATATGATTTATTCAATAAAAATATTCATAATACTTATACACTAAGCACCAAAATTAACGTACCACCTTAAAAATGGGACATTTTTGATGTCTTGTATATCCTAAACCTGTTGTCCGATTTTAGTGATTTTTTAATATGCTATAGCTTTATTCTTTAAGAATATCGATGTAATAATATTGTTGCTAAAAAGATAAGTGTTATTGTATACCGTGTGTAACAATGATAGTCTGTTTTTTCCTCAAAGTTTGGAACACCCTGTGGAATATTCTAGCGTATATAAAATATTGAAATTAAAACTCAACTGTGGCCTTATGCTTTCTTAACATTATGCTTTTTGATTTATTAGCTTATGTTGGATAATAAAAAAGTTAGGTACTTTAACAACTAGCAACGTTATTCATCAATACAGGGTGTTTCTAAATAAGTACGACAAACTTTAGGGAGTAATTCTGCATGAAAAAATGATGACCGTTTGCTTTATAAACATATGTCTGCAATTGCTTCGTTTCCGAGATACGGGATGTTGAATTTTTTCTTACAAACTGACGATTTATTTATTGCTCTAAAACCGGTTGCGATATGCAAATGAAATTTGGTAGGTTTTAAGAGGTAGTTATTGCGCATTTTTTGGCATACAATTAAGAATTTTATATTCACCATTGGCGTGCATACGGGTAATATGACGGGGTAATATATTATTGCAATATAATTGTTGTTAGGTATCGCCACATCAATTAGTGTTGTTTGTCTGGTTAATTTATTAACTAGTACGAGATCGGGTCTATTATGTGCCACTGTTTGGTCTGTGAGTACAGTGCGGTCCCAGTATAGCTTGTAGTTGCCATCCTCAAGCATACTCTCAGGGACGTATTGATAATATGGAACATGGTCCGTTTGGAGAAGTCCCAGATGTCAACTTTCCTGATGCCAACCAATAGTTCGACGCTGTATTGTCGACATAGTCTTGGCTGACCTCATTGGGATGTCGCCTGTGCAGAGGTTTACCCATCCAGGTGCGCATTTTTTCGTCTTTAGTGAGGTGGTTAATGCGCATTTCTGGTTCCCTCAGTTTGATCGGTGTTGTGTCATCTACTGCGCAGACTGTATGTCTCAGCTTGCATCTGAAAATAAGTTCTTAAATTAGAAATTTGTTTATCTAATTGCTCACCTATATCAATAAGTCCTCTTCCTCCTAGATTCCGTGGTAATGTCGTTCTTTCTACTGCACTTTTAGGATGGTGTTTTTGTGCCTTTGTGAGGTGTGTTCTTACTTTTTGCTGAAGATTCTCTATGTCCGTTTTTGTCCACTTAACAATGCCAAACTAATAGCTAAGCGCGGAACATGCGTAGGTGTTTAGTGCCTTAAACAAATTTTTACTGTTAAGATGTGAACGAAGCAGCTGGTTTACCCTTCTTATAAACTCCGCAGTTATCTCAGTTTTCCTTTGCTTATGGTCAATTTTCCGCGCTTGCTTTACTCCAAGATATTTATACATATCGTTTTCACCCATGGCCTCGATGTTCTGGTTATTTTGCATATCGAATCCTCCGGGCTGTACTTTTCCTCTGACTATATTTAAAACATGGCACTTGTCTAGTCCGAAGTGCATACTAATGTCAGTTGAAAAGGATTCTACAGTTCTTAGCATCTCATCTAGTTGGTTGCGAGTGGAAGCCATTAATTTTAAATCATCCATATACAACAGATGATTAAGCTTCGCCACCACATTGTTGTTATTTTTGATGCTAAAACCTGCGTCAATGGAGTTCAATAGTCAGTGACATTCCCAGATTTAGCCATACGACTCACACTCCACCTGAGGGGAAAATTGACTCATCCCAGATACCTACGGTATCAAAAGCATTGAGCTCTGATGGGACTCTTTCCGTGTTGTCGAGCCCTCTAGGTGACTTGGTATGCAGGTGTATCTCCCAAAAATTTTCGTACACATCTGGCCGTTGCGAGTAGTACAGCTTTCTGCATCGTCTTGTAAAGATGCTCATTTAGACCCAGCTTTTTTATGCTTTCGAGGAGGTTCTTCGGAACGACTCCAGTGGTAGACATAATAATAGGTATCGTCTGGGTACTTTGCATTCTCCATTGCCTTCGTATTTGAATTTCCAAATCTCTGTACATGGCGATCTTTTCAGTAAATTTACTACATATATTATTGTTGTTAGGTATCGTCACATCAGTAAGTGTTGTTTGTCTTGTTAATTTATTAAATAGTACGAGATCTGGTCTATTATGTGCCACTGTTTGGTCTGTGAGCACAGTGCGGTCCCAGTATAGCTTGTAGTTGCCATCCTCAAGCATACTCTCAGGGATGTATTGATAATATGGAAGATGGTCCGTTTGGAGAAGTTCCAGCTTGATAGCTATCTCTTGATGAAGTATTTTTCCCACTGCGTCATGCCGTTCCTTGTATTCAGTTGAAGCAAATGCCTGGCAGCCCCCTGTAAGATGTTGGATGGGTTCTTGGGTTTGGCATCCATATCGGCATTTGTCGTTTTGGACCTGAGGGTCTTTGATGATATATTTCAGGTAATTTTTGGTTGGTAAAACCTGATCCTGAATTGCCAGTAATGAACCCTCCGTTTCAGGGAACATCTTTCCTGATGTCAACCAATAGTTCGACGCTGTATTGTCGACATAGTCTTGGCTGACCTCATTGGGATGTCGCCCGTGCAGAGGTTTACCCTTCCAGGTGCGCATTTTTTCGTCTTTAGTGAGGTGGTTTATGCGCATTTCTGGTTGCCTCAGTTTGATCGGTGTTGTGTCATCTACAGCGCAAATAGCGCGATGCAGAGTAGATGTCTCAGCTTGCATCTGAAAATAAGTTCTTAAATTAGCAATTTGTTTATCTAATTGCTCACCTATATCCATAAGTCCTCTTCCTCCTTGATTCCGTGGTAATGTTGTTCTTTCTACTCCACTTTTAGGATGGTGTTTTTGTGACTTTGTGAGGTGCGTTCTTACTTTTCGCTGTGACATCAGCGGCATTATAATAATTATTATTATTATTAGTGACATTAATGACAATTAATGTCTTAAAACTTGTCATAGAGAACACCTTGAGACAGGTTTAGCAAATATTCAGGCGAAGATATCGATAAAATATTAAATTAAAATTAAGTTAGTTAAAATAATTTAAAAAGACAGTTTTATTCATGAATTAATCTCAGCGAATTACAGTCAATTTCTAAAATTATTATCGACTGTCACCCTTGTGACATTTTGACATAATTTCACTCCCCTGCGGGTAGTAAAATTAAAATTGTTAAAGTGCCACTCGGGACACAAATCGATAATTTTAGAGCTCTCGTGCAATAACTACTGAAAATATAAATGGAATATGAAAAAAAGTTATGGGAGAATACCAGAGAGGGTTTGTAGGTAGCAGGAAGAACAACTTCTGATCAAAAGTATACCTACTAAAACCAATTCAAAATAGAAATGGCGCTTAGGAACACGAGAAATATGTTAACCATGGAAGAAAGCTTTTCAAGGAACCTCACAGTGAATAGAGATTTAAAACAAGGAGCATTTTGATTTTTAATGATCAATACTTCAAGCAGGTATTTGGCACTCCAATGGGATCTTGTATTTCACATATTCTATGTAATTTTCTATTAGATGATTCAATGATACAATTCACTTGCGAGGAAGAGATAGCTTAAACCCTGCTTTTCCTTGATATTTATAGGAATAAAAGGCAGATATCGAGCATCTAATTTAATTAAATCTTGCCAAGTATACTTTTGCTAACTTTGCATCATCAGGGGCATCAAAAGAAATAGGTGGAAAAAACTTTGACAAAAAATCGAAGTTCATGTTAAATAAAAAATTACAGTAACGTAGACTTACTTCGTCAAATCAGGAAGATATCCCAGCAAAATGCAACATTTGTTTGGCAAGAAAGAAATGTTGCATTTTGGTGGGATATCTTCCTGGTTTGACGAAGCAAGTCTACGTTATTGTAATTTTTTGTTTAAAAACTTCGATTTTCTCTCAAAGTTTTTTTCACCTATTTCTTTTGCTACAATGTCGTTTTTTTAGCTTATCTAAGATGCCCCTGATGATGCTAAGTTATCGAAAGTACACTTGGGCAATACTTAATTAAACTAGTTTCTCGATATCTGCCTTTTATTCCTATACATTCCATATATTCGAGCATTCAATCTACTTCTATTTTCCTTGATATGTTCATATCGAGATGTACACTGGTCCTTGATATGGTCATATCGAGAACAATATTCTTAAAACCAAATGATACAGAAAGACAGAAAGCCAATGTGTAGCAGTTGGTATATATGCTATTTTTTCTGCAATCCGGCCAAAAGGAAGTATAATTTGATAACTGCATTGAAAAATTTTGTTAATAGGTATTTCCATCCACAGTTTGTTCAAAAAAATCTGCTAACATTACGTAACATTTTAGTTAAAAACTCATACCCATTGAAGTTGGTAAACAACTGCTTATTTAATCTTCCGTCTTAGAATATTTCGAATACAATCGACTCCTTATTGTAATTGGAGCACTGTTGCTGCCACTACAAATAAATAATCCCTTAACAAGTATTTACTACTCTTTCCATATAATTCCATTTATACCTAATCTGATTCCAAAATTAAAGGGGATTTTGGATTTTTTTTGGAAAAATTGTTTGTTTTATTATATTATTTATGGTTTTCTTACTTACTTTAACGCAAGAACGGTTAGTTAGCTTAGAAAGTTAGTTAGAAAGCTTAGTTTTTGTTTTCTATTTCGAATGTTTGTATTTATTTACATTGCATATTAATTTATTTTGTTGTAAAATTCACTTCTGCAATAATTATGTGATATTTATTTAAAATGAATCAGAAATGTTTTTGTAATTTGGCACTAATGTCAACTTAGATCTCTGATGCACATAATGACGTGCAGCGGTATTTATACTGTACCAACCATATGTATTTTTAATCTAAATTTTTGATAAGTTTTTCACAAAAGACCTATTATATTTATACACACTGTAGTTGTTTCTTTTATTGCATTGTAGAAATTTTTGAAGAAATGAAAGGACATTTTTTATTAATGATTTGTTGTTTCTGATCTATTTTCGAGCAATACATTATATTTAAAAGGGAAAATTTTAGACCAAACAACATCTCATAGATCTAGGTCATCACGACACTGGCACTTACATTGCGTATTTGCTACGATCTTTCGATAAGGTGTTTTATTTTCTTGTGAAGCGTTACGATATTGTTGTGGGATGATGCCTTGCCCATTGCTACACAGTGCGCGATCTAATACACCGATTTTATATAAAAAAACAAGCATTGTTATCAATTTGAATCACCTGCAACTACTAATAAGATGGGTTAATACGCGATCATCGGAATCCGAAAAATTTAATAGTATGGAATAGTAGCCGAATGTTGACTAATTCATCTTGATTTAAAGTTATAAATTTTTTTAAAAATTGGCACACCAAGCTACATCGTTGTCAAACATTTTAGCCATTTTCTCTAAATTTAATTGTGCAATACTTTTGACTATTGGTAAATACGACTTAATCTTTAAGTTAACTTTTGTATTAAAACTTCATAAATATGATTATAACACTTCGCGTAGATTGCAAATTAGATTTACTAAAATTTTATTTACCGCATCAACCTTGTTATTAGCGGTAGATCAATCAGTTTTATAAGTACAATATTTATATATTAAATTAGTTGGCCTCGTTAACACAATTATAAAGTAGTACCGACCTAACCTGGGCCATCTAACATGTCGGGCCAACACTTCATCTCCATCCTTTCATCTCTCGATGTCAATCTAACCACCCCCCTCCCATCAACCGTCTCCATCTCACCATCTCCCCATCAGGCATCTCCACATTTCCAACTCACCATCTCTATCTCTTCATCACTTTATCTCCACCTTTCCATTTCTCCATCTCCATCACTCCATGTCCACCTCTCTATCTCTCCATGTCTATCTCACCACCTCCCTCCCATCATCCGTCTCCATTTCTCCACCTCTCCAAAAATTTGTGCTTGAGAGTCTCAGAATTTGTGCTCCCTTCCTTTCCCCTGGATCTTAAAGACATATTTGGGGGGCTAGAGAAGACTCTGGGGGACTCTATTTGGACTCTGTTTCTCTTAGACTTTGATTTTCGATTATCTTTTCATTTTTCTTTTTAAAAGTTAGTTCTTTGAATTTTTGGAAAGGTGGTGAGGGATGGAAATGGAGTGATGGAGAGATGAGATGGAGATGGAGTAATGGAAATATGGAATGATCCATCTTTCCATTCATCCATCTCCACCTTCTCATCACTTCATCTTTCCGTCAATCCATCTTTATCTCACCACATTCCCATTATCCATCTGCACCTTTTCATCACTCCATCTTTCCATCAATCCATCTCCATCTCTCCATCTCTCCATCTTCGTCTCACCACCTCTCCAAAAAGTTAAAGAACCAACTTTTAAGAAAAAAAAATGAAAAGAGAATCGAAAGTCAAAGTCGGAGAGAAGAAGAATCCAAAGAGAGTCGTCTTTTTAGCGCAATTAGCCTTTTTCGAAATTTTAGCTAGCCCTCCCCCTCCCAAACTTGTCTCTAAGGTCCAGGGTGAAGGAAGGCGGCACAAATTCTGGCCCCCTGAATCACAAATAGCACAAATTTAGCACACATTGAGCACACATTTGTGCTACCAATATTCAGTAACACTCTTTATGGCGAATTTGTATCGTGGTCGAAAATTGTATTTCCAAAAAAATAGTAATACAGATTTATCTGAGGGGGTTACGTTCCATCCACCCTTCTAGGGAGTGAGAAATGGACTGTGAGTTCGCCGATCAATTGAAAAATGCAACCTGATGTAAATTCCTTGATTACAAAGTGGTTTTTACCCCCAATGGGAAGACAGAGAGGTTGAAATTGTACAACGTAGTTGAAAAGTGCATTTCGGGATGCGTCGTATGAGATCTTTGAGTTTCATATCGATAGCATGTCATGGATAAGTGGAGTGACAAAGAAGGATAAAATTAGAAATGAGTATATTAGGGGAAGTCTAGGTGTGGCACCAATTGATGCCAAAATGAGAGATCATAGGTTAAGATGGTTTGGTCATGTTCAACGTCGAGACGTTAATCACCCAGTACGAAGAATAGCTGAAGTGCAGATTCCTGGAAGGATTAGGAGAGGAAGACCAAAGAAGACCTGGGGGGAGACGATAAGGCAGGATATGTTGGTAAAGGGGATTAACATTGATATGACCCAAGATAGAATTGTGTGGAGAAATGCAATTAAGGAAGCCGACCCCGCATAGGGATAAGGCAAAGAGAATGATGATGATTGATATCATGTCAAAATGTATAATTTATTAAGGGGAGGGATAAATTTCTCCCTAGCAGGAAGATGGAAGGTCGCTCCTCTGATTTCTGATCGAAAATGGTGTTCAAAATATTTCCAACAAATACATGTTCAGTTCACCAAACATAGCTGAAAGTGTGAAATTCTTATTACCTGCGCGAACAATGAAGTGAGAACGCGCATACAGACGATCTGGACCATCAGTGCGAGTGCGAGGTCCGTCGTAAGATGAATGCGCATCATGGGCGTGGTTATTTTCACACTTTCAGCTATGTTTGGTGAACTGTACCATTTTTCAAATCGGTAGCGTAAAACTACTCCGAGATCCATCTTAGGGGGTAACTTTCCATTCACCATGGAGAGTGGAGAGTCGCTTGCAAGCCTCTTTTTCAGTTTTAAAATGTAATTTGTTATATTTTTGACGAATTAACCAAATTTTACATCCGCGGTGTTACTATGTGCAAGGTTTGGCTGACTCTGTGTCCTTACTCCTAGCACTAACCCTCCCCTGTTTTAAATGTAGAAGGGTAGGGGTAGTACAAACAAAATAAGGGCTGGACAAAGCGATATTAACGCAGTACAAACGAAAATACCCATCCAGAACCCTAAGATCGAAAAAGGGGGGATAGCATGTCACCAGCCCCTCCAGACAGATTTAAAAGGGTGGGGGCAGTACAAACAAAATAAGGGCGGAAAAATCCAATAATAACGCAGTACAAACGAACATACCCATCCCGGACCCCCAGATCGAAAAAGGGGGGATAGCATGTCACCAGCCCCTCCAGACAGATTTAAAAGTGTGGGGGCAGTACAAAGGAATAAAGAGTGATACAATAAAATAAGGTACTAACGCAATACAAACGAGTGAGCTTTTTTTCGACCCTCAAATCGAAAAGGGTTGGCTGGTGACATAAATCTTCTCGTGATTTCTATGGTGGATATTTTAAATATTTTTACATTATACAACTAAAGAAATAAATATAATTGTTACATTTGCCATTTTTTGGTGAACATGTTATTATATTCTAGACATTAAACAAAGATCCTTATTAGCGCTAAACAGTTAGCGTTGATTAGAACTTATATAACGGCTTTTCGTTTTTGTGTGATATAAAGATCGTGGCGGAATAACGTTAAAAATCGCGATGATTAGCGATAGATAGTCTCAAGGAAGCGGCACACCCTAGAGTGTGTAGAGACAATGGTTAGTCCCATTAGGGTCAATACCTAATGTATATAGCGCATAATAATTATGTTAGTCTGATTTCCGATCATGTAGGAGATTTAAATGAGAATGTTATAATACGCCTCGAGATTTTCGTGATGAATAAGATTTATATGCACAATTTTTAACGATTTTAATAATGTGTATACGGAAGAGCCATTCATTAGTTCCCCTTAAGAAATGTATGATAATAATCATTTGAATAATTTAGATAATAGATTTTGGCTATAAATGACATTTCAGCATAAGCTGAAAAGAACCTACGGCCACAAAAAGCAATAACAACGCATATCTTTTGGCTATAAACAGGTACATTGTATTTTTAATGTAGGTCTTAATATAGGTATAACTTCTTAGAAGTCTACTTCAAGCAGCAGCGAGAAGCGGAACTACCTGACTTGATAATGGCAAGTGTGATCTTGCTGAAACGTCGTCAAAATAATGGTTTTTCTCAAAACCAAAATTATTCTACGCGGGGTCAAATCTGGAAAACCACAGAAAGCACATACCTATAGCTCCCGACGAAACTTCAATTGTATCATATACTGGGTTGGGATAAAGAATGGAACCAAGCAAATATCTTTGAAACGAAAAGAACAATATTTATGAAACTTTGCATGCAAGTACAGTGACGCAAAAGGCATCTGTTGCCATATTTTTTGTTACTATTCCACTTCCGGTTTCACCGGAAATACCCCTAACTTATTTAATTTAAATGGGACACCCTATATATTTTTGCGGATTTTAAAAGAACTTGTTATTTTTAATTCATACATACCAAATTTGGCAGAGAAAATTTGTTAAAAAGTGTCTGTAGATAATTTTTTGTATTAATACAACGTAATAGGAAATAAACGAGTACCATCTATACTGTAGACTAAAATTGTTGTTTACATGCACTGCATGACTTATTTGAATTTGAATTTAGTATAGTAGGTAAAACTGTTACTGAACTAATTGACAGAAATAAGTTGTATTAAAAAAGGTTCATTTCAGTGGAAAAGATCGTATTGAAATGTTAATGATAATAGGTTATGGTGAATTTTCATTTTTTGGAAGTGAATTTTACAAATCCATATATTGGACGTAGAGGATTCATAGAGTGGCCCGCTCGTTCTCCGGACCTCAACCCGTTAGATTTTTTTCTTTGGGTTCTCTAAAATTACGTGTTTACGTTAGGCGACCAACATGCTTGCAGGATTTGAGACAAAGAATAATAATTGATGAATGTGAACTAATACGTGGAGAAATCTTGCAAAAAGTGACTCACGAATTTATTTATAGGCTTGCACGTTGTCAGGAGGTGAACAGCAAACATTTTCAACATTTATTTCTTGTTTTAATAGTTTTTCTTCCAAACTTGGTATGTATGAATTAAAAATAACAAGTTCTTTTAAAATCTGCAAAAATATACAGGGTGTCCCATTTAAAGTAAATAAGTTAAGGGTATTTCCGGTGAAACCGGAAGTGGAGTAGTAACAAAAAATATAGCAACAGATGCCTTTTTCGTCACTGTACTTGCATGCAAAGTTTCATAAATATTGTTCTTTTCGTTTCAAAGATATTTGCTTGGTTCCATACTTTATCCCAACTCTGTATATAAATGGTAAAGAAGACAGTGGAAAAGAGTGAAATCCTCTTCATACTGTGAGATGATTTGAAGATGTCAGTCAAGTAAGCGGAGAAAAGAAAAGGAAGCTGATTTACTAATCCATATATTGGTGGAAACGTTTCCTGTTATGTTTATTAAGCATCATCAGTCAATATCTGCAAAAAAGTTGCCTTTTAGAAAGATATCTTATAAGAGTAGACTACCAAATGCAAAATTTGGCAACTCTATGAAAATTGGATTGATGTAACAATTGAGAGCAGAATAAGAGTTTTCTAAAATTACATGTGAAGTGCGTGTCAGTTTAGAAAACTCTTTTCAGTCAGTTGCTTTTTATCTTGGACCCTTGGCCAAATAGTTTAATATTTTACAGTGGCGCACCTAGAATTTTCCTCTGGAAGGGGTTGGCTTGGACATCGACATTTTTTTGTATTGTTTGAGAAAGACAAATTACATTTTCCTACCATTCTTTATATATTTTTCGTATGCTCTGGGTGGGGTTTTAACCCCCAAAACCCCCCCTTGGGTGCGCCACTGATATTTTAGTCCGATTTTATAGTTCCGATTTCAATTTCTAAGCTAGTTTTTCTCCTGCAACTAAGTGCTTGGTTTTTTGAATATTAATTATTGTGAGGCCCCCATTGGTTTACTCCCCTTCCAGTTTTGTAAGCATATAGTCTATATCACTCTCATCTTCCGCTTTAATGGTTTCATTTTTCGTTTCAGCGAAGTGTATTGTATACAGTGTACAATCTCTCGTTGTCGATTAAGATGTCTGTGGCTGCCCATAGTGCAGCACTTTTTTTCACATTGAGATCGCCTTATTCAGATCTATTTTAAAGAGTGTGGGTACTATGCAGCAGCCTTGTTTTATACCCTTACTAATAGGAATTTCTTCAGTTAATTTGTTTGCAGTTCTCATGTTTACTGTCATATTTTAATAAAGTTGTACTGATTTTACATTTTTTTCATTATTCTTTGTTTTTCCATTTCCTTGCATTTCTAGAAGAAGTAGGACTGGAAGGACACGACATAGCTATAATAAGCAATACATACTGGAACCACACAGGATGTGTTTGAACAGACAACGGAAATACCAATTATGTAAACATAGAACGAGGAGTGCGTCAAGGGTGCATTCTGTCCCCTCTACTATTTAACGTCTATGTCGAACATATCATCAGAGCTTCTCTTGAAGATCGCCCTGAAGTTGCCAGAGTCAATGGAATTATCATTAACAACGTAAGATATGCCGATGACACTGTAGTATTAGCGGAAACAGAAGACCAAATAAAAATATTGATGAACATACTATCAGAAGAAAGTCACAGACTGGTGACAGATATTAATCTTTCCAAAACCAAAATCATGGTATTCCACAAGAACCCCCATGAACAAATTACACCCAACATACAAATCAATGGTATCACCCTTCAGAGTTCCCAAAGCTTCATATACCTGGGCAGAGAGCTAAACAGTCAGCTAGACCACTCAAAAGAAATTAGAAGATGCATTGTAATAGCAAGATCTGGCTTCATGAACATGCATAAAATGATCTGTAACCCCAAGATATGAGTCACAATAAGATTGAGAACGCCAAAGTGTTATGTGTGGTCTCTATTACTATATGGCTGTGAGACCTGGATATTAAAACTGTATGACGTCAACAAACTGAATTCATTCGAAATGTGGATGTACCGCCGAATGCTAAGAATAAGCTGGACCAGCAAAACTACAAATGAAGAAGTACTGGAAATAATGAACACACGTCCTCATCTGGTCAACACAATCAAAATAAGAAAGACGTCATATCTAGGACACATAATGCGCCATAGGGAATTTGAGCAGCTCCAGGTAATATCAGAAGGCAAAATCGAAGGTAAAAGGGGTATAGGAAGAAAGAAAAAATCCTAGCTCCGAAACATCAGAGATTGGACCCACACAACAGGGAATGACTTAATCCATCAAGCCCAGAACAGAGAGAAATTTGCAATATTGATCACCAGCCTCAATAGAGAAGGCACTTAGGAGGAGGAGGAGCATTTCTAGAGCATTGGCAGTTCACTATAGTATGCCTCTATCAGATCTAAAAAGACTATATGAGTGGAAAGGTTGTGTGCTAATCTGTTTTCAATAACCTGCTTTAGAGAAATATGCTGTTCATACAGCATTAGAGTATGCTGTAGAAAAAACGTTCCATTTCAGTAATTTTATGGGGAATTAACCTAATAATTGGTTTCATTAATTTTTAGATTAATAATTCACCTATAAATTAATGAAAAAATATGTTAGATTAATTCCTCATTAAAGTACTTAAATGGACGTTTTTTCTACTTCCTGAAAAAAGTTAATTTGTGGGTTATAACCTTTTACCTTTCAACCTTCGATAATATAATACATATAGATATATAATTATTAGATGACTCTGTATCTCACAAATGCGACCTGAAAATGTTTTGTCAAGGATTTGGTAAGTTACAACATAAAAGAAATAATTGCGATCATTATTTAAGTCAGTGGTATGCATGTTCTTGCAATTTTTAAACATATCCATCCTTCAGAAACACTTCTCAATACCATTTATTTCTTTTTTTAATTAAGTAAGCATATTTGTCAATTTAAATTATATTTGATTGAAGCTATTATTATCTCTCGTCATCATCATTCACAGTTCTTATATCAATAAGTAAATTTTTGTCACGATCGACCTACATCCACCCAAAAGAATCTTGGAGGTAATCAAAGCACTTCTTTGTTCTGAATGATACGAGTAGTTGAGTGTCCTGGGGCGATATTAGATTTTAACGCGAATAAAAAATTATTTAACAATTATTATTACTAGACCAACAGAGTGTTCCACTCCGGTACAGTACAGTTTGAAATGTCAGATCGCATTTGTCGCTTATGTTGCTCAGGAGTGTTTGTTTCTGTACAAATACAGGGTGTAACAAAAAGGCAAGTCATAAATTAAATCACATATTCTGGAACAAAAATAGTTCGATTAAACGTAACTTACCTTTGTACAAATGTGCACATAAAAAACGTTACAGCCCTTTGAAGTTACAAAATGAAAGTCGATTTTTTCCAATAGATTAATAGATCGAAAACTATTAGAGATTTTTTAGGTATTGAAATAGGACCTGTGACATTTTTATGGCAGGAACATCTTAAAAAATAGAAGTGAAATTTGTGCACCCCATAAAAATTTTATGGAGGTTTTTGTTCCCTTAAACGCCCGCCCCTAGCCAAATATTTGTGTACGTTCCAATTAAGTTATTATTGTGGTACCTTTAGTTAAACACAATGTTTTTAAAAAAATTTTCCACTTAGCACTTTTTTGGTAAGCCAGTTTTTAACGAGATATTTTGAACATTTGTAAAATCCAACACATATTTTTAAATGGCAAAGTAAAATTATAGAGACCTGGTAGTAATATAATGGAAATAATCAACTATTCTAAATGGGAAATAAGCCACAATTTAGTTAAAAAAATTATTTCATTAACGTTTCGACGCCCTAATTGGATGTCGTTGTCAAAATACAAAATATTACTAGTTTAATGTTGTTTAGTAAAGAATTTTTCTAATAATTTATTTAATCTGATTCATTATATCTGCCAATGTTTATCTCTGATATTGCCAATATTTATGAGTTGCGGTCCTGGGACGACTTTACTGAAAGATAGTTCATTCGATTACATGAAATCAACCCCAACTCAACAATATCCGTCACACAAAAAATCATAGCATGTGATCTGTCCTTAAAAAGACAACCAAATGCAGCGGTGGCAGTAAAATTCTCGTGTTAGAGATTCCATAGTAAATCACGAGGGAAAACCAGGAAAAACCTCGTGATACTATCCCGACATCGTAAGTATTTGGTTTTACATTTAGTTTACTCTCAAAATTTGAATCTCTAACACGAGAATTTTACTGTCACCGTTGCATTTGGTTGTCTTTTTAAAGACAGATCACATGCTATGATTTTTTTGTGGCGGATATTCTTGAGTTGAAGTTGATTTCATGTAATCGAATGAACTATCTTTCAGTAAAGTCATCCCAGAAACGCAACTCATAAATATTGGCAATATCATTTTAAAGTCTTCTACTTTAAAATGTAGGTATAATATATGTCTGAATTGCCGATACAATGAGTCAGATTAAATAAATTATTAGAAGAATTTTTTACTAAGCAACAACATTTTTGTTTAATTTAGTAATATTTTGTATTTTGACAACGACATCCGATTAGGGCGTCGAAACGTTAATAAAATCATTTTTTAAATTAAATTGTGGCTTATTTTCCATTTAGAATAGTTGATTATAAATCTGCCACAAGGAAATAGCTACAGAACAACATAATGAAAATAAAATATAAATATGTGTTGGATTTTACAAATTTTCTAAATATCTCGATAATAACTGGCTTATCGAAAAAGTACTAAGAAGCAAAAATGTTTTAAAAATCATTGTGTTTAACTAATGGTACCACAATAATAATAGGTTTGTTCTAGTAAACAGTCAAACTAGTCAGAAACCGTCAGCAAACAGTTGGTCAGTGAGAGAACATAATACAGTCACCAGTGCTATCCCCTCTACTCGCGCTGGTCCACTATTCGCTGATGGTTTCAAACCGTTTGAAATTGATGCTAGAACAAACCTAATATAATTGGAGCATTCTCAAATATTTGGGGGAGGGGGGTTTAAGGGAAGAAAACCCCATAAAATTTTTATCGGGTGCACAAATTTCACTGCTATTATTTTAAGATGTTCTAGCCATAATAATGCCAAATTTTCATTTTCAAGAAGAAATCTATAATAGTTTTAGACATATTAGAAAAAATTGATTTTCTTTTGTAACTTCTGTTTTTATGTGCACATTTTTACTAAGGTAAGTTAAGTTCAATCGAACTATCTTTGATCCCAGAATATGTGATTTAATTTATGACCTGCTTTTTCGTTTCACCCTGTATATATGGAATGAGATACAGAAAAATATAAAAATAAGTGACCAAATAAATATATTTTATAATTGCAAACTTACCTTTTAAACACCAACGCTGCCATTTTGGGAAGAAAATAAAACATATATATGTTGGATTCAGTGAAAGTATTGAAATATTTACAAAAATATTGTAATAAATATGCTTTCTGTATGTCCCATTCTTACTTTCTGTTAGATGAGATGTTTGTTTTAAGCCGGGTACACATATACGAGCCGAACTGTTCGCGATCTGCTCGCCTACATTTCGTTGAAAATATATTTACAGCGAACTCATCGCAAACTCATCACAATCCATGGAAAGCGACAAAGCAACACTTGTGCGAAGTTTATATAAATGATTAATTTAATTTGTAATTTGGGTATTGATTACATTACGTTTCTCACGTTTCTTATCTCTTTCAAGTCAAGAAGAAATACTTACGTCATTCATACAATCTCGATGCGACTACACGTACAGACAATATCGCTGCGTTCGCCAAATTGAACTGCAAATTTGGCGTTCGTCCCAAAAACCGACGAACGGCGACGAGCGACGAACGAATAGCCCGCAAGCGGTTCGTGCCCCCGTATAAATTATACGAATATAGCGTTCGCAAACAGTTTGATCTAACAATCAATACTGAAAACTTTTGTTTTCAGTGCTTTCACAAAATTTATTACAAATTAATGTCACCACAGCTGTTTCGCAGAGTGCCTTCCTTAAGTGATGTATTTTACTGTGAGTGTTTGCAATGTTTAATTGAATAAACTACACAAACTTGACCACCCCCCAATAAGACCTGTAGTTTCTTTTCATACAGCTGACTTTCATATAAGATTTTAAAAAAACTATTAGATATTATTTTAGAATACACTAAGTCTTCACCTAAATTCGCCGTAAAAAAATAATAGAACCAGTTAATAAAATATATATTTTCAATTACCGAACAACTCCAGATTAATTTCAATTGACGTCAGAGTCTTTTTTCCTTGTATTTCTCCTACAGAAACTTTTGTTCTAGTAGAAATCTTTTAAATCATAGTATTAAAAATCTTATCAATAATTCTGGGATTTTACATCTTGGAATTTGCATAAATCAGGTCTACTTTGAATGTAATATTATCAAAATATATACAAATAACAGTGCAGGACTTATCATTGGTAATCCTCTAAACCCATTACTATCAGATACTTTTATGGATCATCCAGAAACAAAGATTTCAAAACACACCGTATTCAAACAGTTTTTATATAGGTGGATATACGTAGATGATTTAGAGTCTGGATTTGTAACCATAATGCTTATGGTAAATATACAAGCAGGACTATTCTCTTTTTAAATATAAACGAAATATGCAAAAATAAGTCATTTTGACACCCCTTTTTTATGTTTTTTTGCTTTTTTCTTAATTTTTATGCCTTTTTTGAGTTTTTGTGCCTATTTGGTGCTTTTTTAAATACTATTATCATTTTTGCATTTGCGAACAGCAGCAATTTAATTTTGATCTATGCAGTGCAATGGTGGACTCCCACTAAATAAATTTCAAAATGAAAGTTTTAAATCATTTTTGGAAATGTACTGTCAAAGACATGTGCCGGATGAAAGTACTCTGTGAAAAAATATGTTAATTGCGTTTACAAGGAAACCAGAAAAAAGTAAAAACGAAGAAATCTTGACGAAGAGTTATTTAGTATATTAGTGTGTTTAAAAGAACGAGAAGCAACAAATAACAATACAGTTTCAAGATTCGTAAATGAAGCTTTAACAAATTTTTATCTTCCCGAGGCTGTGCCCACCAACAAAATAGTATTCTACTACTATTCTAATGCTGTCCCAAATGTTTTGAGTGATAGGCCCCGAAACTATTACATATATGTTTTCTTATATATATTTTCTTTAAAAAATGGTCTGTCAAAATTTATATGCTTATTTTAATGCTTTTTTTTTGGATAATAAAATGCCTTTTTTCATAAAATCGTTATGCTTTTTGAGCGCTTCTTTTGAGTTTCTTTATGCTTTCAATTCCGAACTCTAAATACTAGTGTGCTTTACAGGAACTAACTAACAGGCAACTTGACCAATTCTTATCATACATTTATTCACCCCATAGTCATATTGAATTTACAATAAAATTTTAAACCGCATAAACTTCATAAGAAAGCCCTGAAATTAATCTTCAGACCACCAGAGAAAAAACCAAGTACCTTCTGCTCGATTACCTATGAAAGCAAGATATCAATAAAAAAAAGCTAAACACATAAAAAAGAAAGAAATTGCACTAGTTTTCAGAACAAACAACAACTTAGCAAATATATTAAGAACAAGATCAGAAAGAAAAAGTACGTACACATAGTCTATTCGCCAGAGGGGTCACCGTGTCCTTTTCAATTCTGATGGACAATCTCAAGAGTTTCTTATTGGATTTTTGGCTGCTGATTACGAATTTCGAGGGTGGATTTCGATCCTATTGGTCAAAAAATTGTTATAAACAATTTAATTGTTTATAAATTGTTTATAAGGCTCTGGCTCATAAACTAAAAGAGATTGAAAAGAATATTTCAAATAAAGTTTGTTCGTTAATAGAAAACGAAGAAAAAAACGTTTACTAAACCTAAATCCAACAATTAAAACTCAAGATATTGTAAAATTAGTGCACAATGCAAATTGCAAATTGCAAAATAAGCATTTTTCGAAGCTTTATCGATCGTAACTCGGCTTCTACGCATGCAAATGAGCATTAGAAAGTCTCATTTTAAAGCTTCATTAATAGGCTTCCAAACAAAGTCTGTTAAATTACTTTATCTTCATTTGTTTTAAAATTATACCCGTTTGAATTTATAATTTTCTTAAAAAATTGTACATTAATTTGTTTATAAGGGTTTCAAGTAAATTTGAGCTGTAAACATTTATACTTTAATTAACAATACTCATAGAAGGACTCAAATGGAATAATTTGAGCTTAAGAAAATGTTCGTAAGTTTATTTTTGGTCAAGATATCGATATTTTAATGGCGCGCTATGAGGCGCAATATAGGCTCACAGTCAAGTATTTTTCGACGCTTTATCGATCGTAACACAAGTTCTACGCATGCAAATGAGCCAATATGTGATATCCATATAAAAATGGATCGAGTTATTTTGCAGCATCACCATTGCATATAAAACGAGCATTTATGTTGTGGTGGCATACACACAATTGACGTGCCTTGATGATGCTGCAAAAGAACTAGATCCACTTTATATAAATACTATCTACTATCCACTGGATATCTATATGGTATAAATTAAATCTATATCATATAGACAGACTCTGAAGCCCCAGAAAGTTTTAGTTTTACTGCGTACAAGAACAGACTTAGTACCACCATGTAACTGTAAAAATTGCTCTAAGAACTTATGCAGATGTAAAAAGCTGGGATTCCCTGTATATCTCGATTCAGATGCATGAAACAAAAAGTTTGTAAAAATAGTAATAATAAATAATATCAACTGGATTAGGAAATGAGTCTATACTCGCAATCTTATAGTTTGTATGTTTATTAGTTGTTACAATCAAGGGGCGACCGGTTTCGAAGCTTACATTTTATGCTTCATCATCAGGCCCAGTACAAATAGTCTTCACGTGTACAAACTACTCGCTAAAATTAACAAAAAAGGCGAAATGTACATATATATAAAAATATAAAAAACAACTATGTCTAGGTTGTGATCAAAAACACACCATAAAGCAAACCAACTGTGGAGTATTGAACTCAGTCTTCCATAAAGTGTATATTGTGACTTTTTATATTGGGAGTGACCAGTCTGATGTAAATTGCTTGGTATATAAATTTTAATATATACTACCCCCAATCCTCAATTGCTTGCTTAAGGGTTGACCCTTAAGCAATTGAGGATTGAGGTTAGTATATATTAAAATTTATATACCAAGCAATTTACATCAGACTGGTCACTCCCAATATAAAAAGTCACAATATACACTTTATGGAAGACTGAGTTCAATACTCCACAGTTGGTTTGCTTTATGGTGTGTTTTTGATCACAACCTAGACATAGTTGTTTTTTATATTTTTATATATATGTACATTTCGCCTTTTTTGTTAATTTTAGCGAGTAGTTTGTACACGTGAAGACTATTTGTACTGGGCCTGATGATGAAGCATAAAATGTAAGCTTCGAAACCGGTCGCCCCTTGATTGTAACAACTAATAAACATACAAACTATAAGATTGCGAGTATAGACTCATTTCCTAATCCAGTAGTATAATGGACTCGCATTGGCAACCTTTTCATCATTTAAATAATATCAACTTACTTTTTAGTTCTATTTCTGAAATATTAGTTTTTAATGTTTTTTTGTCATTTAGTACAAAAAATAGAAGACAAAGTAAATAGAATGAAAAGTGATACGACGTTACAGTATGATGATTTAATTATAAGAATTATAGGATAAAATTTTATTAGGATCTTCAAAAATGAAAAATGAAGATAACGTATATACAGGGTGAGGCAGATAACTGGCCTATTAGAAATATCTCGAGAACTAAAAGCAACAGAATCATGAAAATTGGAATACAGGGGTTTTGAAGGATGATCTATGAAATGAAAATATTTTCATCTCTTTGCAACTTCCGGTTATACCGGAAGTTGCTTATAACTTGGTTTTTTAAATGGGACACCCTGTATATTTTTACATTTTTGGATTCTCTTCGATGTATTCTTTCTTAAAATATGAGGACTTGTAATGCTATATATAGTATTTTAAAAGATAATTACGTTTGTTTATTAATTTCGTAGCAATATTCACACCCTGTAGAATTGTAGTAGTTTGACAACTAAAACTCTACTTACGTTTAAATGATTTTTAATATAGTCTACTATTGTTAAGAATCATTAGTATAGCTAAATTTTTAATTTTATTATACAGGGTTGGTCGAAACTCGGAATGAGTATTTTCTGAGTTTTCTTAAATGGAACACCCTGTATTTTAGTATTGTAATGAAATTATATTTTATGGTACTTTTTTATTTCTTAAGCATTCCCTATACCTAACTGCTTTAATTTGTGCTTAATTGTTAGTCGCAAAAACAATCTTAACTACGTCGCTATTTTGATAGCTAAACCATTAGTGGTAATTTTAAGGATCGGTCTGGATTAATATGTATTTATTTCCGAAAAATTATTTGTGATTGAATATTTTCATGGCCAACCTAATAAAATTTTACGTATTTTTTGTTGCAATAATGTTTAGCTTGAATCACCAATAACTCACAAATTAAAGCAGTTAGGTATAGGGAATACTTATAAAATAAAAAAGTACGATGAAATATCATTTATTACAATACTAAAATACAGGGTGTTCTATTTAAGAAAACTCAGAAAATATTCATTCCGAGTTTCGACCAACCCTGTATACTAATATTTCAAAATTAGCTATACTAATGATTCTTAACAATAATAGACTATATTAAAAATCACTTGAACGTAAGCAGAGTTTTTAATGTCAAACTATTACAATTCTACAGGGTGTGAATATTGCTACGAAATTAATAAAAAAACGTAAATATATTTTAAAATACCCTGTATAATATTACAAAATCTCATATTTTAAGAAAGAAGATATTCAGGAGAATCCAAAAATGTAAAAATATACAGGGTGTCCCATTTAAAAAAACCGGAGTTATAAGTTATAAGCAACTTCCGGTATAACCGGAAGTTGCAAAGGGATGAAAATATTTTCATTTAATAGATCATCCCTCAAAACTCCTTTATTCCAATTTTCATGATTCTGTTGCCTTTAGTTCTCGAGATATTTCTAATAGGCCAGTTATCTGCCTCACCCTATACAGGGTGTTTCAATAATAATTGTCCATATAGTAACTGGAGAAACTTTAGCATAAAATATTAAGATTTAACCTAAAACACTACAATAAAATGTGTTTCATTACTGAGTTACAGGGTGTTTCATCTAAAAATTTAAAAATTTAAAAATTATTTTTGCCCAGAATTTTAAAACTAGTTGACGTATCCTTTTCATACTTGGCAGGAAGTATAGGTACTGTACAAACTTCTAAATTGTGTTAAACAAACGTTTCTGGCTATTACCAGAGGCGTACGACGGGGGAAAGTGAATGGTTGACCCTTTCCAAATTCTACGCCACTGGCGGAATTGCTATTTCAGTTCAATTTTTGGATTCTCCAATACTTTCTTTAAAAATAATATACCCTCCATTCGTAACGATAAAGTTATTAATTTTCGAGATATTTGAAGTTAAAAATGAAACGACACGGTTATTTTGATTAATGTATTGTGTCGCTTCATTTTTAATTTCAAATATCTCGAAAACTAATCATTTTATCGTTACGAATGAAGAGTATATTATTTACATAAAAAGTATTGGAAAATCAAAGAATTACACTAAAATAGCAATTTCGTCAGTGGAGTAGAATTTGGGAAGGGTCAACAAGCCACTATCCCCTGTCGTACGCCTCTAGTAGTAGATAGAAACGTTTGTTTATCTTAATTTGGTAGGGTGTACAGTACCTACACTTTCTGCCAAGTATGATAAGGATACGCCAAATAGTTTTAAAGTACTGGGTACAAATAATTTTTAAATTTTAATCATATCGCAAATTAATCAAAATAAATGTGCCGTTTCATATTTAACTTCAAATATCTCGAAAACTAATGACTTTATCGTTACCGATGAAGAGTATATTATGTACGTAGAAAGTATTGAAGAATTTAAAAATGGCACTAAAATAGTAATTCCTCCAGTGGCGTAGAATTTGAGAAGGGTCAACCAGTCACTATCCCCTGTCGTACGCCTCTGGTAGTAGCTATACACGTTTGTTTATCATAATTTAGTAGGGTGTATAGTAGTTGCACTTTTTGCCAAGTATAAAGGATACGTCGAATAGTTTTAAAATGCTGAGCAAAAATAGTTTTTAAATTTTTAGACAAAACACCCTGTAACTCAGTAAGGAACCACATTTTATTTAAGCGTTTTAGGTTAAATCTTCGTATTTTGTGCTAAGGTTTCTCCAGTTACTATATGGACAATTATTAATGAAACACCCTGTATACATAGAAATTATAATTTACATCGAGAAGTTAGCGCGTGAACCTTTACGCGGTGAGCCGATCTTGCGCCTCAGAGCGCACTATTTAAATATCAATATCTTGGCTAAAAATAAACTTACAAACATTTTCGTAAGCTAAAAATGTTCCTTTTGAGTTCTTCTGTCATTATTGTTAAGTAAAGTATAAATGGTTATAGCTTAAATTTGCTTGAAACTCTTATAAACAAATTAACGTACAATTTTTTTAAGAAAATTAATATTTCAAATGGGTATAACTTTAAAACAAATGAAGATAAAGTAATTTAACAAACTCCGCTTGGAAGCCTATTAATGAAGCTTTATATTAGACCTTCTAAGGTTCATTTGCATGCGCAGAAGCTGAGTTACGATCGATAAAGCTTCGAAAAATACTTATTTTGCAATTTGCAATTTGCATTGTGCACTAATTTTACGATATCTTGAGTTATAATTGTTGGATTTAAGTTTAGTAAACGTTTTTTCTTCGTTTTTTATTAAGGAACAAATTTTATTTGAAACTTTTTTTATCTCTTTTAGTTTATGAGCCAGAGCCTTATAAACAATTTACTTACAACTAAATTGTTTATAACAACTCGGATCGAAATCCCCCTCGAAATTCGTAATCAGCAGCCAAAAATCTATAAGAAACCATTGAGTTTGTCCATCAGGAGCGTCATTTGAAATTTTGTTTGGGGGGGGGGGGGGCAAGCACTATATATACAATACATTATATATGATGTTATGATGAATATTGATGTATTTTTTGTAAATTTCAGTCATTTTCAGGGCCAGGGGGGGGGGCAAATTCCCCCCCTGGACCCCCAAATGACGCCCCTGTTGTCCATCAGAATTGAAAAGGACACGGTGGCCTCTATTTGGCGCCTAGACTAAGAGTGGTGTATACAAATTAACGTGTCGTGACTGCCCAAAAACTTACATCGGTCAAATTGGCGGAACCTTTACCAGCAGAACACAAAAGGGTTTTCAATAATAGAAAAACAGATTTTACGTACGCACTTCACCTTCTGAATCATAATCATTCTTTTAACTCTACGTTAGTCGCTATCGGTGTCACACACCGACGACAGAATTATTCATTCTGTTTTTTTCTATCGCCGTTTTCTGTACCTCTTCCTATCAACTAACCTCGTGTTAAGTCGCGTTTACACGATGGCAATTGGCGAGACAATTGTCAGAAGACAACTGACTGGCATGAAATTATTGTCTTCGTGTAAACACTTCAGTCCAATTGCCTTGCCAACTGCCCTCACAATTGGCCCAAAATTCAGTTGTCTCCGGGAGTAGACTGAGGACAATGAGCTGCGCCCAGTGAGCCCCCCACCACTCGAAATCTCAATTGTCGCGACAATTGGCGCCGTGTGAACGGTGTAGGCCAGTAGTGCTGTCTTGTTTTTTGCCAGTTCCCTCTAGATGACGAGCAGTCGGCCATGTTTTAGCTGTCTACTGCCATGGCAATAGTTGGCCCCGTGTAAACATCTTCTCTTTCAACTGGACTGGCCTCCGACAATCCGCAACCACGTGATGACAATTGTCCAATGACAATTGTCTCGCCAATTGCCATCGTGTAAACGCGATTTTAGTGTACATTCTTATCTACTTGGGTACAGTTGTGCGAGTTTTATAGCTATTTTTGGTGCAAGACTCCGTAGCGACTAACGGTGTGGTTATTACTTTACTGGCATAACTTGCAGTTCAGGTAAAGATTTAGCATCTTATTATTGCATTTTATCGGTAAGTTTTCGTCAAATCTTATTTATAGATGTCCTTTGAAGCCGAACAAAAACGTTGGAATGGAATTATGGGAAATGGTTCCGAGCGACGATGAAAATTATTTTGACGAAGAGGGAAGTGAAAGTGAAAGCGGTTTTTCATTTTATATCTGTTGTTATTCAATAAAACATTTTCAAAAATATTTTTCAGTCATTCCTATACACAATATAAAATATTTGTACGAATTTTATAGCAATAACTATTTTTTTTAAATTGTCGGTCTCTGACACCGTAGCGACTCTTGATGCTCCGTTTATCCTAGCGACTAACCGAGGGTTAATGGATAGTTTCAAATTTTCCATATTTAAAATAAAGGCCTTAAGCTGTCTTTATTAGAATCTATGGAAATTAATAAATTGAACAATACAGCTTTAATTCTTAATAAACAACTTGAGACAAACAGCTTCCTCCTTATCAACCTATTAAATTTACTATTTCATTTGGAAAATAAGCCACAATTTAAGTTTGCAATTTAATTTATTTGAGATTTTGACTTGCACTTCGCAAATCATTATGAATATAAATAAAAGAATATGAAAAAAATATTTTTAAGAAACGCTTTTCTTTAGTTACGAGTGACTAAAATTAAACATTATAAAAAAATCAACCAAAAAGCAAAAAATAAAAAAAAAATTGAAAAAATCTAACATATTCGTCAAAGAAAAACGTGGCCCCTCTTCATCTAATAAACGGTTTTCGCACCACGCTTTTCTTTAACGAATGTGTTACATTTTTTCAATTTTTTTTTTATTTTTTGCTTTTTAGTTGATTTTTTTATAATATGTTTAATTTTAGTCACTCGTAACTAAAGAAAAGCGTTTCTTAAAAATATTTTTTCATATTTTTTCATTTTTTACTTTTTAGACTTACACTTTTTAAACATTAAAATATTTCGTCATGTTTATTAAAATATGTATAAAACATATGATGTACAAACATGAAAAGTAGTCGGAATCGGCAAAAAATTTGAAACTTTATTGTTTATTTATGAAGCATAACGTAAACAATTAACGTAAAAAGTGAAATTATGTATAGTTCATATTGTTATAAATCACCTAGCATAGGTGTAAGTAGATGGAGTAAGTCAGACTAATAAGGAATCTGACAGATATATTTGTCAATTGAGAAGTTTTGTCATAATAATTATTTTTGTCACGTTGGTTTTTGAGAATTAATTTTGTACATTAGTTTATTAAGATTTTTAAATAAACTTGTTAAAAGACCCTAATAATTCACTTAATCCCTGAACCCATCTAGAATTGCAACAATTGGTGTCAGAAGTAAAGTGGGATTAAGAGAATTTATATGGTGAAAACAAGAAGCGAGACGATGGAAGAAATTAGAGACATGATTGCCGCCATGGAAAAACGTCGGCAGGAAGAAAAAGAAAATGAAGACAAACGTCGGCAGGAAGAAAAAGAAACAGAAAATTTACGTCGTCTAGAAGACAGAGAGTTGCTCGTGACACTTATCTCAAAAATAAAGACTTCAAAAGTGAGTACAGAAGATATGAAAAAAGAAATCGAAGAGACAAAAGAATATATGAAAAAAGAAATCGCAGAGACAAAAGAAGATATGAAAAAAGAAATCGAAGAGACAAAAGAAGACATGATTAAAAAGATTGAAGTAACAAGAGGCCTAGTAGAAAAAAGGCACGATGAGGTAACGAGAACTCTTGAGAATATCCGCCTAGAGGTTGAAAAGTCCCAGAAACTGAGAGTTGAAGGTAAACCAGAAGTGATTTGTTCCCCTGTCAACGGAATAATTAAGCCTCCTACATTTGATGGCGAGATATCCTGGCCAGTGTATAGAAGACAATTCGAAGCTGCTGCACAGAATAATGGATGGACAAATGAACAGAAGGCAACTGCTCTCATATTAGCACTTCGAGGTAAGGCTGTAGAAATCCTCCAAAACATTCCAGAGGACGCACAAAAGAAATATGAGACTGTCGTATCGGCTCTAGAACTAAGATACGGCAGCCAATATTTGAAGCAAGTATACCAGAGCCAACTAAAAGTGCGTATCCAAGGCTCCAACGAATCTGTGCAAGAATACGGAGCAGAAGTAGAAAAGATGGCACGACTCGCTTGGCCCGAAGCCCCTGAAGAGTTTCTACACCAGTTTACCATCCAATGTTTCCTTGATGGCCTGCGAGATGTAGACCTCCAGCAAACATTACGACTAGGAAGAGGACGCTACCAAATATTGAAGGACGCTATTGTCGCAGCATTGGAGTACGAAGCCGTGAAGAATGTGTCCCGCCATCAACGCAAAGTCCATCAAATAAGAGGTGTTGCTGAAGTGGAAGAAGGCGATCTAAATACGTTGTCCCAGGTGTTGGCCGCCCAATTCGAGAAATATCTTGGCCCAATAGCTGAATCTTTGAAGCAAAAACGTCAGGGGCGCCCAAAGTGTTATTTTTGTGGATTGATAGGCCACCTTCAACGTGATTGCAGACAACGTACAAGATCAGAGGACAGTAGGCAAGCTCCACAATATCAACGCAATTCGGAAAACTAAAAGAAGTCAACGTCAAGGGGCGCACGTTGGCTGACCTGTCCCAAGCTCCCAGATTCTCAATATCCACAATAAGACGAAGTAGTGACAGCTTAGTTGCCGATGGACTTCTCAATGGCGAGAGATGCAGTTTTACCATCGATACTGGGGCAACTAGGTCAGTTATGAGTAAACGTTTACTGGACCAGTCATCTACACGAATAATATCGAAATCTCCCATACTAGAGACAGCGACAGGCGAAAACATTACTGTTTATGGGGACAGTTGCGTAAAAATCGAGCTGGGACACATCGAGATAGAAGTAATGGTCCTAGTAGCCGACATCGTAGACGAGTTCATCCTAGGTGTCGACATTATGTCCGAACATGGGTTTATTGTAGATGTCAGACACAGGACCTTAGTCGTCGGAAATGAAGAAATTCTACTGTCATCCTCCAGAAAGCAGCACAATGGGCTAAAGATGTTAGTAGCAGAAGACACGAAGATCCCTCCTAACAGTGAAAAGATCGTGGTTGCACAAATTGATGCATCTGGTGGCTTGGGAGCCATGTTATTAGAACCAGACGAGCAGATTCATGAGGGCGTCATTGTGGCCAGATGTTTGGTAGATGGGGATAAGCAGACCGTTCCAGTAAGGGTGGCCAACCCGAATGGCAATAAAATTACTTTCAAAAAGGGCCAAGTGCTTGGAATATGCGAGCCAGTTGTAAGAGTGACCAGAATAGAAGAAAACGTGCCAACAGCTAGCAGTACACACCAACTCTCCACTGAAATTTTGGAAAATCTTAAGAAGTCATGGGGACATCTATCTGAAGATGAATACCAAAAAGCAGAAGAGTTCATCAACAACGAAAGTGACATATTCTTTAAAGGAGAAATAACTGGCCGCACTGACTTAGTCCAACATCGGATTAACACTGACAACTCCAACCCCATAAGACAGGCACCAAGACGTCTTCCATTTGCAAAACAAAAAGAAGCTTTTGCCATCCTTGAAGATATGCGAAAGGAGAATGTCATCGAAGAGTCGAGTAGCCCCTGGTCTTCTCCAGTGGTGTTGGTAACCAAGAAAGATGGCTCAACGCGGTTCTGTGTCGACTACAGGAGGCTGAATAGCGTTACCAAGAAGGACAGCTATCCACTACCCCGTATTGATGATACACTTAGTGCCTTGGCTGAGTCGAAATGGTTTTCCACTGTGGACCTCAAAAGCGGTTATTGGCAAGTTGCAGTACACCCTGAAGACAGAGAGAAGACCGCATTTTCTGCTGGAAATGGGCTCTACCAATTCAAAGTGATGCCATTCGGATTGTGTAATGCACCTGCCACGTTTGAACGTTTAATGGAGCTAGTACTTAGAGGACTTACATGGAAAATCTGTCTGGTCTACCTCGACGACATTATGGTCATCGGAAAAGATTTCGACGAACATCTTGCCAATTTGAAAGAAGTTTTCACCAGACTAAGGAACGCTCACCTACAAGTAAATGCCAAAAAGTGCGAGCTCTTCCAAGAAAAAGTTAGTTTCCTTGGACATGTAATTTCATCCTCAGGAATTGCAGCAGATCAGGCGAAAATAAAAGCAGTACAGGAATGGCCCACACCAAGAAACAAACACGATATCCGAAGCTTCCTTGGTCTTTGCAGTTACTATCGTCGCTTCGTGAAAGATTTTGGTAAGATTGCCAAACCTCTCCATAATCTGACTGAGAGAAAACTGTCATTTGACTGGACACCAGAGTGCCAGCTTGCCTTCACCACACTCAAGCATAAATTGACTACGGCTCCAATCCTGGCATATCCGAAAGAACAGGGTCTTTTCGTGCTTGATACAGATGCTTCTCAAAATGGTATCGGGGCGGTGCTTTCCCAAGTACAAGAGGGCGAGGAACGCGTCATAGGATACTTCAGCAAAACTTTGGGAAAAGCAGAAAGAAACTACTGTGTCACCAGAAAGGAGTTATTGGCAGTCGTCAAAGCAGTAGAACACTACCATTCGTTCCTCTATGGCAGAAAATTCTTGATAAGAACCGATCATTCTGCCTTGCAATGGCTTCTCAATTTCAAGACACCTGAAGGTCAGATAGCTCGGTGGCTGGAGAAACTACAGACTTATGATTTTGAAATTCGTCACAGAGCGGGAAGAAGTCATGGGAATGCCGACGGTCTCTCGAGAAGACCATGCAACGGGAGGAACTGTCGATTCTGCGACCGCCAAGAAGAACGAGATGGCCAGATTCTACAGTTGAGAACCATAGAGGATAGAAATGACGAAGAAGCTCTAGAAAACCTTCAGGCTGAACAAAAGGAAGATACAGATCTAAAAATAGTTCGGGAGTGGCTGGACCACGGAGCTAGACCACAGTGGCAGGAGATTGCAAAATATGGGCAAGCAGTTAAGGGCTATTGGCTTCAGTGGGACTCCCTGTGTCTACGAGATGACATCATCACTCGTAAATGGGAGAGTCCAGATGGAACAAGAACAGTGCCCCAAGTTGTTCTTCCAAGGTCATGTGTTAAGGACGTGCTTGCAGAACTTCACGATAGTCGCTCCGGCGGGCATTTTGGAATCAATAGGACTCTGGCCAGAGTCCGTGAGAGATATTATTGGGTTCATTGTCGTCAAGATGTGGAAGAAAGGACCCAAAACAAGACTTAGGGGAAAACTCCAACAATATATTACTGGAACTCCATGGGAACGAGTTGCTGTAGACATTTTGGGACCATTTCCAGAGACAGCATCAGGAAACAAATATTTGATGGTTGCTATGGATTATTTTTCCAAATGGCCTGAAGTAGTTGCACTACCCAACCAAGAAGCAGTCACAGTTGGTGAAGCCCTGCTGGAGAATGTCGTTTCCCGACATGGTGTTCCACTTCTGCTTCATTCTGACCAGGGGCGCAACTTCGAATCGGCAGTTTGGAAGACCATGATGGCTTTGTTAGGAATTAAGAAGACCAGAACAACACCGCTCCATCCTCAATCCGACGGCATGGTAGAAAGACATAACCGGACCATCAACAACTACCTGTCCCTGTTTGTAGACGAAAACCAGAGAGACTGGGACAAACTGGTGCCTCTGTTTCTGCTAGCATACCGAAGTTCCCAACATGATGCAACTGGTTACACTCCAGCAATGCTGTTAACTGGTCGAGAGATGAGGCTTCCCATCGATCTCCTACATAGTAATGTACCAGACGGAGAGGCGGGTCAAGAGACACTTCCCGAGTATGTCAGCGGTCTAAAGGATCGACTGGTTAAGGTCCACGATTTCGCCAGAAACAAGCTACAACTCACCAGTGACCGGATGAAGGTTAGGTTCGATAAGAAATCCACACCTGTTAGTTTCAAGGAAGGTGATGCAGTTTGGCTCTACCAACCAACGAGAAGGAAAGGTCTAAGTCCCAAGTTGCAGCGGCCCTGGGAGGGACCGTACCTGGTCATTAAGAAGATAAACGACCTTGTGTATAGGGTGCAACTGACGCCACGAAGTAAGCCGAAGGTCGTCCACCTAGAGAGACTGTGTCCTTATGAAGGGCAGAATCCACCGACCTGGTCCATTTAGGTACTGTTCGGGGCGAACAGCCTGAAAGAAGGGGGCGGTGTTATAAATCACCTAGCATAGGTGTAAGTAGATGGAGTAAGTCAGACTAATAAGGAATCTGACAGATATATTTGTCAATTGAGAAGTTTTGTCATAATAATTATTTTTGTCACGTTGGTTTTTGAGAATTAATTTTGTACATTAGTTTATTAAGATTTTTAAATAAACTTGTTAAAAGACCCTAATAATTCACTTAATCCCTGAACCCATCTAGAATTGCAACAATATCATTAGCTACAATCCGTAAAAGTTTCAAATTTTTTACATTGTAAAAAACCAAGAGAATTTAAGCATTTTCCAATAAAATCGTTTTTTCTTATTTAAACAATTAATAAACAAAAACATTTTTTATTGACTATTTGTGTATTGTTCCCGCTAATGCATATGTCTGCAAATTTTTAGTCATTTGTATTGAAGAAAAGGCAGTCAAATTGACGTCCAAAGATTTGACCCAAACGATTGAACTAAAGAAAAGGTTTAATTAATTAATACGACAAAACGAATTCTAATGTTAATTGTAGCACAAAACGTCTCTACTGGTGGTTTTTCTAAGACTACGATAAAAACACGTGAATTGTATTATGATTTGTCTACTGATTTTTCAGTAGACCTACAGATTTGAACTGTATAAAACCTACTGATTTGAACTCCAATCTACTTATCTACTGAAAACTGTATAAAATCAACCGAAAACTCTAAAAAAAAATTATTGCTCAAATATAAACCATTTTCTCATTCATATTATACAACCCAAAGCCCAACATCCAACAGCGCATAATCTTCTTTCGTTTCACTTCACCTAAATTATATTTGATGGTAAAGTTAGCGACATAGGATTTTCAGGGTAAAAATGATGTCAAGTGTACAAAACCAACTATATTGATACTTAGTTTAGAAAAGTGATAGATATTTTAAAAAATAATACCCTTATTTAAAGTGTGATTCCTGAATTATTAATTTCAAAGTTTTATGTGATTAACATCTTGACGAAAATTATACATAATTTCAAAATTTCACCTTGCATTATTCAAAATAGACCCTACATAATACACATTTTTGAGATGAGGTTGTTAAGCAGCTAAAAACAAAAATATACAGGGTGTTTAATTAAAATTAAAGATAATGGACTACGCTAGGCTTGCATGAATCACCCTGTACATTTAAATGCATGTTTAAAAAGCACACATTTTTAGATATGAAAATCTACAAGTCCCAGCGTTTTTTAAAATTATTTAAAACAAGGACAGAAATAATTTTATTCCATAAGTGCCTTCTTATATAAGTATATACAAGGTGGTTCAGAAAAAGGTAACACGATTTCTAGGATAGGTGAAAAATTAAAAAATAATTGGGGTTTGCTTACTAAATAATTTATTTAACGGCATGCGTTTTCACGATACAGGGCGTTGAAGAACAAAAAGTTTTACACATTTTTTTCACTATTTTTCCGAAACTACTGGTAACATCGTATATTATTCGTTATACAAAAATTTTTACTAAGCAAAATAAAATGTTGAAATAATAAATATGTTATTTTATTTTAAGCTTTTATTAAAAAAGATAAAATAGAAGAATGCATGAGAAGAACAATAAAGAATGAAACCAAAAATGTATGTAAGGATGGGGCCAAGTAGGGAAATTGTAAAATTAATAATAAAATATTATTATTGTAAGTTTTGAACATATTTCATGTCATGGGACATGAAATTACGAGTGGCAGGGATAACCAGACACATGAACTGAATAGAAGAATCGTTCTTGGGTGGGCAGCATTTGGAAAACTGAGAGAAACTTTTAAAAGTGAGTTGCCCACATGCCTAAAGAGAAAGGTATTTGATCAGTGTGTCCTCCCAGTCTTGACTTACGGATCAGAAACACTTACCTTAACTAAAGCCTCGGCTACCAAACTAAGAGTAACGCAGAGAAGAATGGAACGCTCAATGTTGTGAATAACTCTGCAAGACAAAATCAAAAACGAAGAAATCAGGAGAAGAACAAAGGTGACTGACGTCATCGAAAGGCTAGCCAGGTTGAAAAGGAGATGGGCAGGACACATTGCCAGAATGACAGATGGGCGATGGACAAAAAGGTTATTGGAATGGAGGTCAAGCGAAGACAAGAGAAACGTCGGTCGACCGCCTACAAGATGGACTGACGACTTAAGAAAGCTAAATAAAAACTGGATGAGAGCGGCGCAGGATAGACGTAGTTGGAAACGAGGGGAGGAGGCCTATGTTCAGCAGTGGCCATTTAAGGCTGAATGATGATTGTAAGGTTTTATTATTACCTCAAATGCCATTAAAATAATAACAAAGTTCTTTTACCGAGTTTCCGGTACTTTTCGCAACCTCGTTTTCCATTTAGGTTCAAATGGCCACTTGGGTGTTACGGAACGTGTAGGTAGGGGGAGGGGGTACATAAAAACGTTACGGTGCGTTACATGGGGGAGGGGGGTCAAAAATCCTCAAAAATTGCGTTACGTAATACTTGAACGCTCCCATATGAGCGTTCAAAATTTGAAACTTTATTGTTTATTTATGAAGCATAATGTAAACAATTAACGTAAAAAGTGAAATTATGCATAGTTCATATCATTAGCTACAATCCGTAAAACTTTCAAGTTTCTAAATTGTAAAAAAATAAGAGAATTTAAGCATTTTCCATTAAAATCGTTTTTTTTATTTAAACAATTAATAAACATATTTTTTTTTAATTGACTATTCGTGTATTGTTCCCGCGAGTGCATATGTCTGCAAATTTTCATTCATTTGCATTGAAGAAAAGTCAGTCAAATTAACGTCTAAAAATTTGATGCAAAAGTAAAGAAAAGCGTTTAAAAACATTAATAATTTATTAAAATAGTAAATTACATAAGATGCCATAAGGAAATAACTTCAAAACAATATATCAACCTATGGATTCAGATAAAAACACTATAAATTTTAGATACACAGTAAAAACATAATTTAAGAAAGACACTCTGCTGAAATAGCTGTAGTGACATTAAGTTTTACTAAATTTTGTGAAAGTATTGAAAATAAAAGTTTTAATGTGTGAAATGGTGTATTGACGTTAAACATAAAAAAATTGCGCCCTGTATATTGAAAAATATATTCTCCCATCGTTTTCGTGGTGTATCGCTTTGAAAAATCGGCATTTGGTAATTGAAAGATCAGAGATATCAAAAACTCTAAAAAGATTGCTTCGGACTACTCGTACCTAACCCTTTCGTAGCATCAAATCAGCCACACAGCCCGGGGCATGTATAGAGGTTTCCTAATTCTAACCTAACTTAAAATGTTAACTGCCATTTGAATAATATTTTTGAGCGGCCGATGTCAAATAGAAGGGTGACATTCCCAAAGCGCAAGGGAGATTTAGATTAATTTCCAAGTTCAAAGGACCCGTTGGTATGCTTGCTTTGTGACTGTATGCCTCATTTACTGATTATTTTTATTGACCAAGCAGACACTGTTGAAAGTCGAAGCAGGAATACTTTTTTGAGAAGCTAAAGAAACGGCTTATTACGCTTTAGGAAAGCCGTTTGTCGGCAAATTTCCCGGAGAGAAATGAAAGAAATTGAATACGTTGACTTTTCGCGATGAGGAATCCCCTAATTCCATGAATATTTTATATGATTTCCTTTTTAAAGAGACACCAAGCGTCTTAAATAAAATTAATAAACAACTAACAGCAACAGCAAAAAATCTGTGGTATATAAAAATACACAAATTTATTGACTTTTGCATAGTTTGTCTATTTAGATAAAATTAACAAATTTGTAAAAATAATCCCATAAAAGTATGATGGCGAAAACATTCTATATTGTAATAATAAAATGTCCTAAAAATACATTAGGTCAATACAAAATGTTGACTTTATAAATAGACACCAAGCGTCTTAAATAAAATTAATAAACAAGACACATCTACATTAAAAATGTTGTGCGTCTAATATGGTTTTGAAGAGATTCGGTATAGTAGAGGATCCGATATACAGGGTGTCCAGAAACTCTACCGACAAACGAAGACAGGAGATTCCTCAGATAATTTTAAGACAATTTAACCCCATTCACCTAGTCCGAAAATGCTTCCTAAGGGAGCTAGAGCTCTTTGAAGATGGCGCCATGTAATTAGTTTTTCTTAAATACCTCCAGAACGCTTCTATTTAGACAAACAAAAATTTGTATACATGTTTACTTTCCAGTAATGAATCGATTCCATCCATTGTGAATTTCTAGTACCGGTCATAGGCGTCCGTTTTGGGTAGGGCAACGGTTATTTTATCGCATAACTTTTTTGTCTTCAACTTTCAAGCATTTTTGATACTAGATTATTAAATTGTGAGGTATTCTAGTACTAAAAGGTACTCTTACTTTAAGTCGGTAGGACACACTGTTTTCTAGAAAAATCGATTTGAAAGTTTTTAGTTTTGGGAATTTGAAAAAAAAAATTGAAAAAAATAAAAAAAAAAAACGATGTATTTTACCAACTTAAAGCAAGAGTAACTTTTAGTACTCGAATATCTCATAATTGAATAATCTAGTGTCAAAAATACTTAAAAATTAAAGATAATAAAATTATGCTATAAAATAACTGTTAACCTACCCAAAACGGACGCCTATGACCAGTACTAGAAATTCGCCATTAATGAAATCGATTAATCTCTTGGAAAATAAATAAATGTACCAGTTTTCATCTTCTAAATAGTGTTTTTTTGAATCTTTTTCTTTGGCATTCAAAGAACGAAAAATTTTCAAATCGATTTTTCTAGAAAACGGTGTATCCTATCGACTTAAAGTAAGAGTAACTTTTAGTACTAGAATACCTCACGATTTAATAATTCAGAGTCAAAAATGCTTAAAAATTAAAGACAAAAAAGTTAGGCGATAAAATAACCGTTGCCCTACCCAAAACGGACGCCTATAACCGGTATTAGAAATTCGCAATGGATGGAATCGATTCATTTATGGAAAGTAAATAAGCGTACCAATTTTGGTTTGTCTAAATAGAAGCGTTCTTGAGGTATTTAAGAAAAACTAATTAGATGACGCCATCTTCAAAGAGCTCTAGCTCCCTTAGGAAGCATTTTCGGACTAGGTGAATTGGGTTAAATTATCTTAAAATTATCTGAGGAATCTCCTCTCTTCGTTTGTCGGTAGAGTTTCTGGACACCCTGTATAAGGTCGATTTGCACCGATCTGTTTAATGGATAATAATTATTGGATATGTAATTTAGTATGTTAACAATTACAAAAAACAAGGGTAGCCCGATGTAATTTTGTTCTAACTATAATTAATTAATAATTAAAAAATGACATTTTTTTAAGTTTTAAAAAAAATTAGACCCGGACAGATACTATTCCAGATTTTTTGGATCATTCTGAAGAAAAAAGTTCTTTTGTAAGTTTTCTCTAAAGTTGATCGTTTTCGAGTTATTATTACATATATTATTCCAGATTTTTTGGATCATTCTAAAGAAATTAATTATTTATATGGGAAATAAGCCACAATTAAAATGAAAAAAATTATTTTATTAACGTTTCGACGCCCAAATCGGGTGCCGTTGTCAAAATACAAAATATTACTAAAATAAACAAAAGTGTTGTTGCTAAGCAAAAAAATTCTTCTAATAATTTATTTAATCTCACTCATTTATATTGGCAATTCAGACATATATTATACATTTTAAAGTAGAATACTTTAAAATGATATTGCTAATATTTATGAGTTGCGTTCCTGGGACGACTTACTGAAAGATAGTTCATTCGATTACATGAAATCAACCCCAACTCAAGAATATCCGTCATAAAAAATTATAGCATGTGATCTGTCTTTAAAAAGACAACCAAATGCAACGACAGTAAAATTCTCGCGTTAGAGACTTCATAGTAAATCACAAGGGAAAACCAGGAAAAACCATGTGATACTATCCCGACATCGTAAGTATTTGGTCTTACATTAATTTACTCTAAAAAAAAAATAATACCAAATTCTGACTTGTAACATGTTTAAATTATAAATAATATTAATAATACTAGATATATAAGTAATACTAAAATATAAAATATGTACTAGCTCGATATTATTGACTTACTAATCTTGGTATTTTCTTTCTATTGACTTCCTCTTTCAGTATGGGTAACCATATATCTTTCATACTGAAAGAGGAAGTCAATAGAAAGAAAATACCAAGATTAGTAAGTCAATAATATCGAGCTAGTACATATTTTATATTTTAGTATTACTTATATATCTAGTATTATTAATATTATTTATAATTTAAACATGTTACAAGTCAGAATTTGGTATTATTTTTTTTTAGAGTAAATTAATGTAAGACCAAATACTTACGATGTCGGGATAGTATCACAGGGTTTTTCCTGGTTTTCCCTTGTGATTTACTATGAAGTCTCTAACGCGAGAATTTTACTGTCGTTGCATTTGGTTGTCTTTTTAAAGACAGATCAGATGCTATAATTTTTTATGACGGATATTCTTGAGTTGGGGTTGATTTCATGTAATCGAATGAACTATCTTTCAGTAAGTCGTCCCAGGAACGCAACTCATAAATATTAGCAATATCATTTTAAAGTCTTCTACTTTAAAATGTATAATATATGTCTGAATTGCCAATATAAATGAGTGAGATTAAATAAATTATTAGAAGAATTTTTTGCTTAGCAACAACACTTTTGTTTATTTTAGTAATATTTTGTATTTTGACAACGGCACCCGATTTGGGCGTCGAAACGTTAATAAAATTATTTTTTTCATTTTAATTGTGGCTCATTTCCTATATAAATAATTAATCATAAAGATGCCACAAGGAAATAGCTTCAGAACAACATTCTAAAGAAAAAAGGTCTTTTTTAAGTTTTCTCTAAAGTTGATCGTTTTCGAGTTAGAAACAATTTAAAACTAAAAAAAGAACCAAAGATGACAATTTTCAAGGCCCAAAAACACATGTAAAAATATAATTTTGTTTGTAATCATCCAGTACATAAATTCCAGTTCAAACCTTCTATCAGTTCTGGATAAGAATTTTAGCCATGTTTTATTCTAAAACATATTGTTTTAATTATTAATGAGGAAGGTTTCTTATGGGGAGACGGGCACTAGCAACAACTAAAAAATAATGTTTCAGAATGAAATAAGTCCAAAAGACTTATCAAGAACTGATAGATTAAGGTTTGAACTTGAATTTAGGTACTTCGTAATTTCAAAAATGATATTTTATACTTATGTTTTTGAGCCTTAAAAATCGTCATCTTTCGTTCTTTTTTCACTTTTAAATTGTTTATAACTAGAAAACGATCAACTTTAGAGAAAAATTACAAAAGAACTTTTTTATTTAGAATGACCTAAAAAATCTGAAATATTATCTGCCCGAGTCGAAAATTATTTTTTTTTGAATTTATGAAAAAATGTCATTTTCTAATTATTAATTAAATATACACTGAACCAAAAAAGTACGTAAATATAATGAAAAAAACATTGATTCAAAAAAGGGGATCATTAATTTTCGTCCAATGATCAGTATCGTTGGTCCAATGTAAGTAGATACATTAACTTATGCTCAAAAACATTAATTTTTATGAATTAGTACGTTCATTCAATGTATTTTGTAGTTAAGAATCAATGTATCGGTACATTGAATTAATGTATCGGTACATTGAATCAATGGATCGGGACATTGAATCAATGGATCGGTACATTAATTCTTAACTAGAAAGTACATTGAATCAACGTACTAATTCATAGAAATTAATGTTTTTGAGCATTAGTTAATGTATCTACTTACATTGGACCAACGATACTGATCATTGGACGAAAATTAATGATCCCCGTTTCTGAATCAATGTGTTTTTCATTATATTTACGTACTTTTTTGGTTCAGTGAATGGCATCTTCATGTATATTTGTATATAACATACAAATAGTTAATAAGTAAACAAAATGACGACTTAATATCTGCATAAATATTTCAAATATAGGTTGAAGCAACGATTTTTTGCCGACTCTCAAACTAATGTTAAGTATTATCTATAAGTTTAAAGAAAAAAAAAACATATATTTTTAATTAACACAAACAACTTTTTATAATGTAATTTGGAAAAAAAACTGAATAACTAAATATAACAGAAATTGATTCTTCTTATAAAATATATAAAAAAATATAAATTTTTATATTATATAAAAATGTATACCTGATATTGTGAAAATAAATACATCTACAATAACATCTCCATAAGTACAACATCTCTCTGGGATTAATTATCACCACCCATACAAAAAGCAAATGGTTGAATGGCATTTTTCTTTGATTTCAAAAATCTAATATGATCTTCGACTTCTTGCTGGGTCTTCCCGATGTAAGAATGATTACTGAAAATCTCTGATGGTATATTTTATTAGTTCGTACAAAATATCGATGTAGAACCCAAAGAATAACTGCATGTTAGCCATCTACAATTTATATTAATAGTTATTATAAAAAAATAAATCTAAATTGGATAATGAAATAGGTACTTACATTCCGTAATCTCTTCATGGGTAATCTTTTCAAATAAAAATTTATTTGTTTTATCCTCGATACAACTTTCACACCGGAGAAAGGAGATAATTCTTTCGAAATTGCTGTCCCATCCCTCAATAAGTCCATTTCCATTTCCAAATGCCACTCCAAAATCCATATCAATCTGCAAAAGTGGAAATAGAAGTACAACTTTTTTTTATAGAAATCCAACAAAATACACTTGCGATCATAAAAAGCGGGTCACTCGATGAATTATTCAAGTTAGATATCTCGAATTTTCTAAACCTGTTGTCCGATTTGAGTGATTTTTTTAGTATGTTATAGCCTTATTCTTTAACAATATCGCCATAATAATATTGTTGCTAGACAGGTAAATTGCCATTGTATACCGGGTGTAACAATCATACTGTGTTTATTCCTCAAAGTTCGAAACACCCCGTGGAATGTTTTAGCATAGATAAAATATTGAAATTAAAACTCGATTGTAGACTTAGGCTTTCTTAACATTTTCTTTTTTGATTTATTTGTTTATGTTGGATAATAAAAAAGTTAGGCACCTTAACAACTAACCATGTTCTTCATCAATACGGGGTGTTTCTAAATAAGTGCGACAAACTTTAAGGGGCAATTCTGCATGAAAAAATAATGACCGTTTGCTTTATAAACGTATGACCGCAAATTCTTTGGTTTCGAGATACGGGATGTTGAATTTTTTCTTACAAACTGACGATTTATTTATTGCTCTAAAACCGGTTGAGATATGTAAATGAAATTTGGTAGATGTTAAGAGGTAGTTATGGCGCATTTTTGACATACAATTAAGAATTTTATATTCACCATTGGCGTGCATACGGGATGTATCTAAAATGTTTATACCCGTATGCACGCCAATGGTGAATATAAAATTATTAATTGTATGTCAAAAAATGCACAATAACTGACTCTTAAAAAATACCAAATTTCATTTGCATACCTCTATTGGTTTTAGAGCAATAAATAAATCGTCAGTTTGTAAGAAAAATTTCAACATCCCGTATTTCGGAAACGAAGCATTTGCGGACATATGTTTATAAAGCAAACTGTCATTATTTTTTCATACAGAATTACTCCTTAAAGTTTGTCGCACTTATTTAGAAACACCCTGTATTGATGAAGAACATGGCTAGATATTAACGTGCTTAACTGTTTTATTATCCAACATAAACAAATAAATCAAAAAAGAAAATGTTAAGAGAGCCTAAGGCTACAATTGAGTTTTAATTTCAATATTTGATCTATGCTAAAACATTCCACAGGGTGTTCCGAACTTTTAGTAATAAACACAGTATGATTGTTACACCCGGTATACAACGATAATTTACCGGTCTAGCAACAATATTATTATAGCGATATTGTTAAAGAATAAGGCTATAACATACTAAAAAATCACCCAAATCGGACAACAGGTTTAGAAAATTCGAGACATCTAACTTGAATAACTCATCGAGTGACCCGCTTTTTATGATCGCGAGTGTAATTTATAAATAGTTAAAAATATATGTAACATACCTTAGAGAAATCAACCAAATCACAAATCACTATTGCCAAACACCGCTCCTCAGAGTCTGCAGGGTGACTGTCTGTTGTCACGTGATTTTTTTACACCAATAAAAACACTTATAGAGTTTTAAGAAATGTATCAATTTATGTACAAGACCATTGCTACAATGAATTGATCATTGATTCAGGTATATTACATTAATACAATGATTGCGTTACATCAAAACAATGTATCGAGTTATTAATCAAAGTCGAAAACATTGATTTAATGTTACGAAAACATTGATTCAATAAACGAGTTCGTAATTTAAAGAACACTGTACATTAGTGCAACGTTTTATATTCATTAATTTTACCGCATAATCCTGATGTATAATTTCATATATACAATGAACAAATTATTAGTATTATGAAAAAAGTCATTGGATAGATAAAAAGATTAATTGGATTAATGATTCTATTCATTATTTTTTAAAGAATAGAATTACATTGTAATAATGAATATGGTCATTACTTAATGACTACGTGTTTATAGTATCAACGAAATTTTCATTGAATCAATGTAAAAAAAGTCAATGATTGGCGTTCATTGGTACTATGTACAATATTTTTTTCAGTGTAGTTAGAACAAGATTAGATCGGGCAACCCTTGTATTTTGTAAGTGTTAACATGCTAAATTAAATTTCTAATAATTTTTATCCATTAAACAGATCGGTGCAAATCGACCTTATATCGTATCTTAGACTAGTAGCTATTGCAGGATTATCATCTGTGACTAACATAGCAGTGTCGTCTGCGAATGTTGTCGTCTGTGAATGTTACATTTTCATTTGTTGGTATGTCATGCGTAAATATTAAAATATAATACAAGACCCAGAACACCATATCGCTTAGGGTAAATTTGTACGCCTATCCTTTTTGTACTTGCGCACCCCTTTAAAAAAATGGTTGCGCCCCCTTAGTTTTTCTAACAATCTAATTTTATAAATACTCACTTATAAATACTGCTTTATAACTGACTTATATATATAACTCACTATATCAAAACGACTCTATGTACTTGTTCTATTGTTGAATACTTCTCTCTGAAACCAAACTGATGATTCGGGAAAATATTATTATCAGTTATTATCTTCATAAGTCTTGTCTCTAATAGCTTCTCAACCAGGTTTGTGGATCATTATTATATTAGCAATTTTCCATCGAGTTTTCCATTGAGCATTTGTGAGGCGTTTAACAGTTGTTATCATAATTATTCCTCTTTTAAGATAGAACAATTTTATTTAGGTGAGACATCAAGACCATTAGACGTTAGAATAAGTGAACATCAATCTTATATTAAAAATAGAGAATTTGAGAGATCTCAAATATGTCAACACGCATGGGATAATGAACATAGAGTTCAGTGGAGAGATTCAAGTATAGTCCTGAAAGAATCAGATAGTAAAAAGAGAAAAATCAAAGAAGCGGCTCTAATTATGCTAAATGAAACCAATTGTGTCGCAAATTCCTCGGTAGAATGCAGTAGGATGTGGTTACCCATACTGAAAGAGGAAGTCAATAGAAAGAAAATACCAAGATTAGTAAGTCAATAATATCGAGCTAGTACATATTTTATATTTTAGTATTACTTATATATCTAGTATTATTAATAATATTTATAATTTAAACATGTTACAAGTCAGAATTTGGTATTATTTTTTGAGAGTAAATTAATGTAAGACCAAATACTTACGATGTCGGGATAGTATCACAAGGTTTTTCCTGGTTTTCCCTTGTGATTTACTATGAAGTCTCTAACGCGAGAATTTTACTGTCGTTGCATTTGGTTGTCTTTTTAAAGACATATCACATGCTATAATTTTTTATGACGGATATTCTTGAGTTGGGGTTAATTTCATGTAATCGAATGAACTATCTTTCAGTAAGTCGTCCCAGGAACGCAACTCATAAATATTGGCAATATCATTTTAAAGTCTTCTACTTTAAAATGTATAATATATGTCTGAATTGCCAATATAAATGAGTGAGATTAAATAAATTATTAGAAGAATTTTTTTTTTGCTTAGCAACAACACTTTAGTTTATTTTAGTAATATTTTGTATTTTGACAACGGCACCCGATTTGGGCGTCGAAACGTTAATAAAATTATTTTTTTCATTTTAATTGTGGCTTATTTCCCATATAAATAATTAATCATAAAAAATGCCACAAGGAAATAGCTTCAGAACAACATTAAGATAGTACCTGTCACATCCTGAAGTTTTTTTGTTTTTAATCTATATTTAATAGCACCTTTTATTTCTCTTTTTGATGCTGATTTAATTTGCTTACTTGTCTGTTAGATAATTGCTAGACTTTTATAAACAGCTTCATCTTCTTCAGCACTGACACAGGGTAGAGGTTGAAAAACTTCTTCAGGATATTTTCCAAACGTCTCTGCTTTTTCTTGATTTGTTCTCACCCGTGAACCATCTGGGATTATTAATGCTGGGATGTGTTTATGGGTTGTTTTAGTTTTCTAGTGGCCTTCCAAAGTAAATAATCGGTATCTGCTGTTGGCGTTAAATTTAGAAGATAAATTTCAACGTAGAAGATTTTGCTGTACTGTTGTTTTTTGTAGCTATCTTGCAGCTTTATTGTAGTTTATTTTATCGTGATGTTGCCATGTGTTTTGCCATATCTTCCTTAGTCGCCTCCTCTCTTTAATTTGGTTTCTGATGTTGATAGGACAGTTTCTTTTATTCTGTGTAATCTACATTCTGGAGGAGCATTCCAACCAGCTACTTGGAGAAGTGTAGTAAATTCGTATAATGTCATTTCAAATTCGTCTTTTGTTTTTAGGGAAATCAAGGTTTATTTTTTTATGCATTTCTTCCCTAGACTGATTTCACTCGGCCTTATGATTGTGCAGTTTTGCTGAATGTTGTTGTTCAACAAATCTGAATTTAGCGTCGCTATTCTGGAGTATGGTAGCAAAAAATAGATCAGATTAATTTCCAAGTTCAAATGATCCGATGGTATGCTTGACTTGTGACTGCATTTTATTGACCAAGCAGACACTGTTTAAAGTTGAAGCAAGAATACTTTTTTAACCTTCGGATGACCAAGCCGGGGAAATTGTGACCCAGCGTATGTTTTTCTTTAATAAATTCAAAAGTATTTTCAATTTTTAACTCATTATTTTTTTTTTGACTTTAATATCATTCTAGATATCCTCATATTTTGAAATAAAATAAATTCCCTATATTTTACGAATAAAAAATATATTCTGAAGTTGATGTTTAGTAAAATACCGTCTATTATGTGTAATTCCAAGTAGTTTTACGCTAATGACGTCGACTTTGCAAAGTAACAAGGCACTTACTCAACAAACACACTACACATGGCACTAATACTCATGTTGTGACTGGCTGAATGACATAAAGTCCATGCCAAAAAAAAAAACAGAAAAAAAACTTTCTTTTTTGTTAATTGTCATTTTTGACATTTTTGACCTGGGATCATTTTCCCCCCCTTGGACATCCGTGTAACAAAAAAAGGTTGGTCATCGGAAGGTTAAGAAGCTAAAGAAACGGCTTCTTACGCCTTAGGAAAGGCGTTTGTTGGCAAATTTCCGGATAGAAATGAAAGAAATTGAATGCGTTGAATTTTCGCGATGAGGAATCCCCTAATGCCATGAATATTTTATATGATTTCCTTTTTAAAGAGACACCAACCGTCTTAAATAAAATTGTAATGTTATAAACGTCACATATTTAATTTCAATAATTATGTTACCCCAATTTCGATTGATTTTATTAGTTTGTTAGCTTTCTGCTTTGTTTTACTATGTTTCTTTTAAAAATATTTGGCGCTCAAATCCTTTATCAGGTAAATATTCTGTCCCGATCTATTCCCCAAATTCAAAGGCAACAAGTCACTAATCAAAGTCATATATTAATTTTTACGGGTCTCTACTCCAAGCTACAAAATATTTTTGTCAATAGGGATGTTCACAAAAAATTAAAAAGTCATTTCAAACATGTAAAACGATTAAGAAACACCCTAGGAATAGTTGTCCAAAATTTCAACAAAATTGAAAAAACCTTTCTATAAAAAATCTTTATTAGAAATCTAGCATTATTTTAAATTTCAAGAACGCTTCTCTATTGGCCTGACGTCACTAGTTGCATACCCCAAGCGCGCGCCATTCTCATAGTGTTACTGTTTACCTGTTTAACGTTTCAGGTCATTTTATTTTGTTCTCTTCTTGTTTTATCAGGGTTAAAGTGGAGTTTTATAGTGAATTTGTTTAGTTTAAAGTGGATAGACTGTTTGTAAGGACATATTTTGGGTTTTACAAAAATAAACAAATAAAATGGAAGAAGGTTTTCAGAAAGCCGATTCGTATACACTACCGACTGTAGTGTAGATGTAACAATGGTGTATGATTTATTGGCATCTTGTAAAAAAATAAATCTACCACAGCTTTACTGAGTGTATATTCCATATAATTTTCCATGTCTTCTTTAAGCTAAAAAAATAAATGCTTAATACTCCACAAAAAAAAAATAGAGAAAGTTGTATGCATGCATTGTACGCATGCATATTGTATACATACATTGGCTGGTTATTACTTTACCTTGGTTAGGTGTATTAAAATATTTTTATTCTTCTTCATGTGCCTTGTCCGTTGTGGACGTTGGCTATCATCATGGCAATTTTAATTTCATTTGAGGCGTTTCTGAATAACTCGATCGATTTTTGTCCAAATCATTGGCGTAAGTTTTTAAGTCATGAGTGTCTTTTCTTCCGGGTCCGCGTTTGCTCTCTATTTTACCTTGCGTTATCAGTTGGAGTATACGATATTTATCATGCCTCATGATATGACCGAAATATTTAAGATTTCGTTTCTTAATTGTAAAAGAGATTTCTTTTTGTTTTCCCATTCGACGCAATACCTGTACGTTGGTGTGGGTCGCCCAGAATATTTTGAGGATACGTGGGTACACCCACATCTCGAATGCCTCTAGCTTTTTCATTAATGTTTGCATTATTGTCCAGGCCTCTGCGCCATTTAGCAAGACCGGAAATAATAACATTTTAGCAGCCGCATTTTTAGTGGGAGAGATATGTCGCAATGGGTGAAAATATTTCTCATCCATGTTGTTAAATGTTGCTATGTCCTTTTCAACTCTAGATCTTATTTCGGTTGTTTCGTATTTCGAGTTGACAACTGTTCCAAGGTAAAAATATTTTTGAACTTGGGTATTATACATTTTCATTTCAACCAATCTTTTCACTAAATTATTAATGATTTTAATATAATATAAAGTCATACCTACATCCACATGTAGTTATTTCAGGTTTACTTTTACTGTGTGTATTATTAGAATCCCGTTTTTAGGAATATCCCAGTTTAAGGAATACAAATTTGAGGTCCCGAAACTTTTTCATTTACTCTTTAAGGGGGTAGGTGCAAAATCTTGGTCCAATGCTATTTAAATTCATTCATTTTTTTCGAATCCTGAGAAAACTAATAAGTATTTTTGAAAAATGTAAATGCAGAAAGAACAATTACATTATTACCAAGGGCCGAAAGTCTCTTTAAAACTTCTATAATGTTTATTTTATTAAGTTAGTTCTTTAAGTTAGTTATTTTAAGTTCTAGCTGCAACAAACCATTTCTTTTTCTGTTTTAAATTGGCTGGAACGGTAATAAAAATCTTGCCAGAACTGTTTTTTGATGTATTTACACACCCAGGAACAAAACACCACTTATTTGGCTTTATGTTTAATAATTAAATACGTAAAAAACTGCGCACATTCAAATACACTGAGTAAATAAGTATACAAAACTAGTCGTCGATCAAAGACGTTACGACTGCTGACGTCAGAGACCGTAGCCTCGCTGCAGGGTACCGTTTTTCTAGCCTCCAAGAAAATCAACATTATGAACTCATTTATCTTAAAAAATATACATTTTTAAACAGTTTTATGATTGTTACGTTTTTATATACCTTGTAATCTATTGAATTTAACTATATTTAAAAATTAGTGAACATCCCTATTGGCAACTCTTGAACTTCTATCAAGTTAGCTTTACTCCTAAATAGTGGAAGTGGCAATATTATTTCTCCATCGTGTGTCTATTTAAGGCGATGTTTTTTTTTGCAAAATTCATTTTATTTCATTAATACTCTTTGGGGTTTTTTGAGCTTTTATTAATTTTTATCCCTCTTTCCGGAAGGGACCTTATGAAGCCTACAATACATCGTCGACGAAACGACGTAACCACGTGGAAAGAGTTAAATTATAAAATCAAACTGCAGCTGCCTTCAAGACCACAACGGCGACTTGAAGACAATGACATGTCAAACACCTAACATCTATCTACATCATCTGGAGCTAACTATGTCCTCCACGTTCAGCAAGCAATCCAGCAGTGCCGTAAGTATCATTTTTATTGTGAAACTACAGGCAGAATTTGTTTGTATTTTATACCTTTTAGTATTTGCTAAAGGCCTTAGAACCCAAATTTCAACATCATCTTCGATAATTTTTTTGATTATAAGCAAATGAATTAAGAGTCCATGTCATTTTAAAAAGGCTCACTAAATGAGCCAATAAAACATAAGTGGTCTAAGTATTTTTACCCTACAATCTTCCTTGAAAAGAGAGTTCTTTTGTGTTTTTGTAATATGGGTTTTCTCTTTACTAATTTACAGTCATCGTAAAAAGGTATGGGATGTACAAGACAATTTCCAATTTGTGGTTATTTCGGACCACCTAGTACCTAATAAGTGTCGTCTTCTCTGCTCTATTCTTATATTGTTAACATAGTAGCAAGGTGGACGTAGAGTTATCAAGTTTTATGGTAGAATGGAGCAGATGTTTGGGATCAAATGAATCAATTAATCTAGGAAATATAACATAATTTACGAATAGTACATAATGTAAAACAGACAAACAAAAGTTTAATTCTATCTAAAGAATCCAATATTATTTAGAGTTAAGCCAATAATAATACCAATATACAGACAAATTAGGGGCAGATATAAATAGTCCAGGGCGCATCTGTTTTGAGATGGACGTTGAGAGGCGACTCAAATTTTTTTGCAGAAATTGCTTGAAAATAAATCAAATAATAATATTTGAGTTATCCTCCCTCTCAAAAAGGTCCGGAACGTTGTTTAAATAATCAAAATGTCAAAAATTTAAGGAAAAATTCGATTTTTTTCTTGGTTTTTTGATTATAACTTTAAAAGTATTCATTTCCGAGAAAAGTTGTACTAACATAAAAGTTGCGTAATTAAATTTCCTACAATATAGAGTTGGTTAAAAATTTAAAAAATAGTCACCCTAGTTGCAAAATAGCAATATTTGCGAAAAAAACCATACAAAAACAAGTATTCGCATTTTACGTTTTTTAACCATTTATGCTACACTTAGGAGCTTCATATTTCACCCAGAAAAACTTTATGATACAATAAAACAATACTGTAAATTTCTTTAAGATCGGTTTAACATATTTTGCAAAATAAATTTTGCAATCCAGCTTTCGCAAAAAAAATTCGTTTTTTCAAAATGTTACAGGACTGAAAATAAAGCAGATAGCAAGTTCAATTTTTTTTTGCTTATAGAAGTTTACTGTACCTTTCATTTGCAGTTTTCAAAATTAAAATCGATTAATTATCACGGCGTCGGAAAATTTTTGAAATAAAAAATAATTTTTGGTGTTACGCGCAGGACAGCGGTGTTAGATTCACACAAGTTGATTTCCACCAAAATTTCTTCCAATCTTTATATAATATATTATTTTCTTACTATATATTTTGTTGTATTTTAATATTTTAATTCCACAAAAATCAAACTAATTTTATTATTGTTTGTGAAATATTGTTTAAACAATTGCATATGTTTAAAAATAATAAACTTTTATTATTTAAGTTAAAATATATGAACAAAGAATGTTTTTGCTAATAAAAGTGTTATTTCAAAGGATAGAGTAGGTGTTTTTATTTTGCAATAAACAAATTTATTTATTTATATCGAAATGTAATAAAAATTAAAATGTATCAATCATTATCAAAGGTCATTGGAATGCCCAATCAGAGCAAACTATCCGCTGTCCTGCGCGTAGCACCAATAATTAATGTTTATTTAAAAAAATTCCTGACGCCGTGGCGTTAATCGATTTTAATTTTTCAAAATTGCAAATGAAAGGTACGGTACACTTCTATAAGCAAAAAAATTTTCAACTTGCTATCTGCTTTATTTTCAGTCCTGTAACATATTGAAAAAATGAATTTTTTTTACGAAAGCCGGATTGCAAAATTTATTTTGCAAAATCTATTGAACTGATCTTAATGAAATTTACAGTATTATTTTACTGTATCATAAAGTTTTTCAGGATGAAATATGAAGGTCCTAAGTGTAGCATAAATGGTTGAAAAACGTAAAATACGAATAGTTGTTTTTGTATGTTTTTTTCAAAATTATTGATATTTTGCAACAAGGGTGACTATTTTCTAAATTTTTAACCAATTCTATATTGTAGGAAATTTAATTACGCAACTTTTATGTTAGTAAAACTTTTCTCGAAAATGAATACTTTTAAAGTTATAATCAAAAAACCAAGAAAAAAATCGAATTTTTCCTTAATTTTTTGACATTTTGATTATTTAAACAATGTTCCGGACCTTTTTGAGAGGGAGGATAACTCAAATATTATTATTTGAATTATTTTCAAGCAATTTCGGCAAAAAAATTTGAGTCACCTCTCAACGTCCAAATGTACTAATATTTTTACAGATGGGCCCTGGTCTAAAAAGATTATAACATTAATATAGGAATTTTATAGAGGTAGTGTTAAAAGAAGCAGTAGGTACCTACGGTCGAATATTTCGCGAAATTTATATCGTATTAAAAAATTGAAATCGATCTCATGATACCAAACACACGTCTCTTCACCTAAACCCCCTGGTGGTGGTGCGGGAGTAAGTTTCAAAACTTAAATAGGGACCCCCCATCTGAAAATTGCAGATTTGGATTGATTAGAAAAAGTAACTACCTTTTATTCCAGAGGTTTTTTCGAATTGTTGATGGATGGCACCAGTGGCGTACTGAGCATGGTTCCGCGGGTTTCGCGGAACCATGGCCCGGGCCCCGCAGGGGCCCCTTTAACGCGCTTTTTGCTTCTTTTGTTTCTAATTTGATGGGGACGTTTTGAACTACACAAGTACACACATAGGAAATGTAACTGCTTAATAGATTTTAATTTTTGTGTAGGTAATTTTAAATAAAAATGAAAAATTCCTATTCCTCAAAAAATTTGAAAACTAAATTTATTCTTAAAATACAGTGTACAATTCTGTTGTAAGGTTCCTTGCTAGTTTTACCTGCTTTCCAAAGCCCATATTTCAACACCTGTAACTGCTAACCGTCAGGGCCTGCCTACACGTGATAACTCAAAGACTTATATTTTTTATATTAGCAAGATTCATGAATAAGATGTAGGTAGGTAAACTACAAAGTTGCAAATATCCATTGCAAGTTTTATACTGGGTCATAAAAATAATCCCAATAAAATAGGCTCGATACTCGTGTTTATAGAACCGCAATTTGAGAATCTATTTTGTTGATATAAATTTCATTCCAATGTTCATTTTTTAAAAGCTGTGTTAGTTTTCCGATATTAAGGTTTTTAATATGACTGAAGGTTTGGATGTAGAAAATTTTTGAGTTTTATTATTTATAAAAACGGCTGGCGTAAAGTGATCGTGATCAGTCATGCCAGTATGAAAAATAATAGGATTAATATTAATTTACTGTTTTAATAGTCTATTGTTTTTTTTAAGTTTCTAATATAAAAAGTAAAAAAATTTCGATCAAAATAATGTTGGTACCTTTTTTTTGGTTGGCAAAAAAATCGTGAAAATCACCTTCTAGTTAGCATCCAAAAAGATATTAATCGTTACCGCTTGACAAAAAATTACTTTACTTATTGTTTATAAGATATGTAAGATTCGTTGGTTCAAAGTGCTTATTTTTGAAAGGACTGTAGTCAAATGGGCTTAAACGAGTAACTATCACGAGTGTATGCAAATTTTGAACAAACATGTCTTATAGCCAATTTTTGTCTTCAGGAAAACAAAAAGTCCAAAATATTCACAATAGAAAAACCTATATTTTTTATACTAGTTGAGATTTTTGGTATCATCAATAATTAGTAAGTTATTTTGAAAAAAAATTCAAAATTATAATTTTTTTTTAATTTTAAACCAAATTGTTTTCAAAAATGAGCACTTTGAAGTGGTAAAACTTACAGATCATATTATAAGGAATACATAAGTCAAGTAACTTGTGAAGCGCTAACGATTAATTTCATTTGGGATGAATTAAGGTGTGAAGTTTTACGATTTTTTTACCAAAAAAAGTGTCCAACTTTATTTTGAGCGTTGCATAGTTAATATTGAATATTGATGCTAGAAACTAAAAAATAACAAAAATAGAGCTTTTTTAAAAACTGTGATAACTTTTTCTCGAAAAGTGCTTCATTTTTGGTTATTTCACGTTGAAATATTCGATTTGGAATTTGACGAATAAGAACCTACATCTCATGACCTACTGAGTTTAAAGACTTTGTATATACACCATATTTTTCACTTTTTTATAAGCGATATTTTTACTAAGAATATTTTTTTCGATAACATACTTACTTTTTGAGATATTGGCGAGAAACCGTCTCAAAACGTGTTTTTTTTTTTAAATGAACATATTCACTCACAAATAACTCGAAAATTATTGACTTAGTGAAAAACTCTATAGAACTTAAAGGTTGCTTAGAATTAGTCAGTTTATCCAATTCCGGACTTATCTTGAACGTATGTTTTTCAACCGAGAAGGGATGAAACACCCCTAGGACAGAAGCGGACATCGCCACAATAGGTATCACTTTTTTTTGTTTGACATAGCTATGTGTATGCCAAATTTCATCTCAATCCGAACAGTTCTTTACAATTTACAGCAAAAACCGTGAGTAAATGGACTATAAATTAGCTTGAGTTTCTATGATGTATTTTATGATATACTTTATGATATAATGATTTTATGATGATTTTTATTTAATGTTTTGAGCGGGGGCCCGCTTTCCAACTGGAACCAGGGCCCGCTGATCTATCAGTACGCTAATGGATGGCATTATAATCGGAAAAATCCGGTTTCTTCTGATACCCCAGGAAAATTTTGAAAACGATCGAATGTCTCTACTACAGTTCCAAAGAAAAATAACTAATAAAAACACGTGTTTAATACTTTTCAAAAACTTATCGAATGACGCTGAACACAATCTGTACCATAAAGAATTCCATCCCCACCCACCCCCGGAGATATAATTAACAGGAAATAAATGTGTTCTATGAAAATAGTTAAGGCAATTAAAATACTTAAAATAATCGATATTTTAATGCTTAAATCTATAAATCCATCAACATATGGATGCGAAACGTGGACCATGACCAGAGCAAACGAAGAAAAGCTCAGACGTTTTGAACGTCCACAGGCAAAAATTCCTACAGGCAAAAGACCACTCAGACGTCCCAGAATGCGATGGAGAGATAACGCCCAAGTAGTTATCCGGAAAATAAACATTCCATTTGACCCTATAATAGGTTGATGGAAGAACGAACAAATTGAAAGAGTCAGCCAAGAGCCACCCAGGGTTGTAGCGTTACGTGATGATGATGATGAATATTTTAATGCAATATTCTAACATGATTTAATTCTTGATTAATGGCTTTGTTACGAAAAATAAGATTTGTGAAATAAAAATCGAAAAATGACAACATTTTTATTTTCCAAAACAATAAAATTCTTCAAATTACTTTTTATTTAAAAGAAGAGACTAAGTTTTCAATCTAATAGCACATAAAATATTACTCTACATCCCACCAGATTGAAAACAATGGGAACCTTCTCTGGTTTTCAACGAAATTGAAAATGGTTATTCATTTTTGATTTACTTTTTATTTGTTCCGCTTGTAAGCAAATTATTTTCTTTATCAAAAAATACGTAAACAAAAAGTCAACTATTTTTGTTGAATTTTTTTGTTTAATCCATTTGGTAGGTGCTTTTTAAAATCTAGATTAGTTCAACCATTTAAATTGACTCAAGATGATTAACCTCCATCTATAAAGAAAAACTTGACTTGTACAAGTGTTTATTTTTTTGAAAATGGTTCATCTTAATTAATAAGAAGGGATATCATTACCAATGATAGTTGTTTGGGGTAATAGGAGCAGATCATACAGGGAAGCAACATATATTATCAATGATACTTTTTGAATTGGAATGGGTCCTATTTAAAAATCGACTGAAACGAGAACGGTGAAAAGATTTCAAGCTACAGTATCTGTGAAAAATTGAGCTAAATTAGGAAAATCAACGTCAGCAAGAAATGAAGAAGAGGCGTTGAACGTTTTATTATCATTTACGGTACATTTTCAGTCCTCGGAATTTTGAAAAGTGATTAATTGCAACCTTACAAAATGCCACTTACTCATGAGATAAATGAAGATAATCTCGACCGGCGTTTATAATTTTGTGAGGACATGATGCTTAAAATAGATCATCATCGCGATGGTGATCTATCGATGCTCGATAATCACCATCAATGCATCGATACTTTCTTTACAACATTATATTCTAAGTTGAAGCAAAATTTCAATTGAATGGTACAGTAAAACCTGTCATATCCGGATCAATGTGGCGACAGACCGATCCGGATATGAAAAAACCCGGATATCAAGACCACTACTTCTTTTATAGTCTCTGAAACGTTTTCTCCTTCATACATTCCAGTAATCAACGCCTTCAATAACTTTCGTCGATAGACACGTTTTATAGATTCTATAATACATTATTTCGCCATCTTTTAGTTCTTCTTTTAGTGCGTTGTCCAACAGCAGGACTGCCTTTCTCGGTAGATTTTGGTAGATCCGGATGGCGCAGAACCGTCCGGATATGGGGAGGTCCGGATATCACACGTCCGGATATGGCAGGTTGTACTGTACTTGAAATCGACATAATTGCAGGTATTGGAGAGACTAGAATTCTCATTGTGCGCTCGAGAGCTAAACTCTCGCAAAAGCGAAACTCCTATTATGACTTATGAAGCAGAATTTTGGCAGATCACGAAAAAATATAGAAAAAGAACAGTAGTAGAAATGGATAAATGGATTATCTAAGGAGAGCGTGCGGTACATCCAAAAAAGATTACATCAGGAATGAAGATATTAGAAGGAGGAAAAATACTGTATATTCCAGTGTATATAGAATTGAAAGAAGACACAACTAGTGTGGTATGGTCACGTGAAACTAATGAATGATACTAGTTGGTCAAAGCCGCCAATGAAAGCTTTAAATTACATACTACAACAAAGAAGAATAAAAAGGGAAAGGCCTTCAATTGACTGGGAAGAACATGTACGGCACATAATGAGAGATAGAGCCATCAAAGAAGACGAATCGATGGACAGAAAACGATGTGGTCGAAATACGAGAAGCGGCAGAGGCTGTAGGAACCTCGCTTATAGATAGATAGAAACAAACGACCTAGTAATCACATCCAGAAACCAATAAAGAATTAATTAAAGAATAAGATAAATTAAGAATAATTTAATTCTTTGACGGAATGGGGAACCAATGGCGAGTGATGGAGATAAGCCAATAAAAATAAATTATTAACCAAGAGAAAACGGTAGTCAAATAAAGAATGTGTGTCGGGATGTAATTTAGCAATTAAAAGAAGCACCTGTGGGTAGTTAAATATTAGGGGTAAAAGAGTATAGCTATATTAAATAGCAGAAAGAAAATTTAAAAATAAAAATAGATATGTGCCAGCATCGTCCAACACTTTTTAACTTTTCAGAGATTATCTCATAGTATGATTATTTCTACATCAAGTATTTATAATCCGTTACTGTTTTAATTATTATTACAGATTAATGGAGTTTGGAACATACAATAAAAGTGATCTTCCCACCTCTATATAAGATTATTTGTATGGACGACTGGAGCAGAAATAATGTTTTAAGGCTGTTACTCAGTACCGTGCCGCACTGCCTGATGTCGTCTTGCTACTAATTATTTGAGCCGTCCTCTGTCCGCTACATGTATCCATAATGAGAAAAGAAATTGCTGTTATTTTTTTTAAACATAAGCGTCCGCCCAACCGGTGAATACACAAATTGTTGCTTTTAGTACTACAATTTGCTTCAAAGTGATGAAAATTGTACTTCGGGTGTCATTACCTCATTATTCATCCGGTATTACATATCCATATATAATATATATAATATATCTAGAAGTGATAGAAGAGACAATAAAACTTGGTAACAAAACCTACTTGGTTAAACTGAAGGAAAGACACGAAAAAGACATGTTTTTGAAGAATAAAACTAAAGCCCATAAAAGATCACAGAGTTTACATAAATAATAACATAAGAGAAAACATAGGGACACTTACAGACAAATAACTAGAAAAGAAACAAGAAAGGGAAAAAACGTTAAAATAAGGTTTAACAATCTAATAACAGATGGAGAAGTGAGGAAATGAAATAGACAAAAACCAACTAGAAGTAAGCTTATACCCGACAGTTAAAAAAACTGATAAAGAATAAAATGTACACTATTAAAAAGAGATAACGGACTTGGTAAAGAAAACGGTAACGTGCGAGAATAAATGGAAAAGAAGGCAGAAAATATACAGAAAAATACCACACTTATTGGTACAGATGATCCCAAACCCTTCCTTCAGTGAGCCAGAGCGTTGACTGAATTAATATTTCAATCAACGGTCATAGTTTGTAAAATTCGCTCTAACGCATTAAGGGAGCGTTCAAGTATTACGTAACGCGATTTTTAAAGATTTTTGACCCCTTCCCCCCCCCCCTACGTAACGCACTCTAATGTACGTTTAACTATTGCGTAACGCCATTTTTGAAGATTTTTGACCCCCCCCCCCCCCAACCTACGTTACGTAATAACTTGAACGGCCCCTAAGCTCGAAATAACAGAAAAAAAACGTACGTCTGTGATTATTACACATAGAACTTCGAAAATTATGTATTCGTTAAAGGGTATTTTCATATTAAAGCGACTTATACTTAGTGATCTATAATTGGTTGACAATAAATTACAATACTCTAAATAGACAACCAATCCATGATGCGAATAAAGATAATTTGAAACAAAAGTAATCTACGGTGACAGTAATTTTACAATGTATACAAATAAAATGACAATTTTGTAATTCTAGGTTAGAAATTCGTCAACGACGTAAATATAAATATTTTATGTCATTTTTATATTCGGACATTGTGTAGAAATTGTATTCTATATTTATTTATTTATTTTTTCCTTAAAATATTTTCAATATTATTATTCTGGCAAATATTTATATAAATATTGATATTTATATAAACATATTCTGACAACTGTCAGATTTAACTCTAATGCCATGCAGCGATTCTGGATATTCTTAAAATCATAATAATATATGATGTCAAAATTAACAACGCACTAAAAAAGGGTTTGGGATCAACTGTAAATGGAATGTAAGAACAGTATACAGGGTGTCCAGAAACTCTACCGACAAACGAAGACAGGAGATTCTTCATATAATTTTAAGATAATTTAACCCAATTCACTTAGTCCGAAAGGGACTAGAGCTAAGGGAGCTAGAGCTAAGGGAGCTAGAGCTAAGGGAGCTAGAGCTCTTCGAAGATGGCGTCTTGTAATTAGTTTTTCTTAATTACCTCCAGAACGCTTCTATTTAGAAAAACAAATTGGTACGCGTACTTATTTTCATGATATAAATCTAATCCATCCATTGCAAATTTCTAGTACCGATCATAGGCGTCCGTTTTGGGTAGGGCAACGGCTATTTTATCGCATAACTTTTTTATTTTTAACTTTTATGCATATCTGACACTGAATTATTAAATTGTGAAGTATTCTAGTACTAAAAGGTACTCTTGATTTAAATCGGTAGGACACACCGTTTTCTAGAAAAATCGATTTTAAAATTTTTCGCTTTTTGAATTAAAAAAAAAATTCAAAAAAAACTGTTTAGAAAGACGAAAACCGGTACATTTCTTTATATTCTAGAGATAGATCGATTTCATTAATTGCGAATTTCTAGTACTAGTCATAGGCGTCCGTTTTGGGTAGGTCAACAGTTATTTTATAGCATAACTTTTTTGTCTTGAATTTTTGAGCATTTTTGACACTAGATTATTAAATTATGAGGTATTCGAGTACTAAAAGTTACTTTTACTTTATGTTAGTAAAATACTTCGTTTTTTGTTGAAAAGTCTTTCAATTTTTTTTTCAAATTTCAAAAACGAAAAACATTCAAATCGATTTTTCTAGAAAACGGTGTGTCCTACCGACTTAAAACAAGAGTACCTTTTAGTACTAGAATAGAATACAATTTAATAATCCGGTGTCAAAAATGCATAAAAGTTAAGGACAAAAAAGTTATGCGATAAAATACCCGTTGCTCTACCCAAAACGGACGCCTGTGACCGGTACTAGAAATTTGCAATTGATAGAATCTATTCACCTCTGAAAAGTAAATAAGCATACCAATTTTCGTTTTTCTAAATAGAAGCGTTCTGGAAGTATTTAAGAAAAACTAATTTCATGACGCCATCTTCAAAGAGCTCTAGCTCCCTTACGAAGCATTTTCGGACTAAGCGAATTGGGTTAAATTGTCTTAAAATTATCTGAGGAATCTTCTGTCTTCGTTTGTCGGTAGAGTTTCTGGACACCCTGTATAAAATAAGCAAGTGTATCAAGAAATGGACAACTATAATGTAGACATTATGGGATTCGTTGTAATAATAGCGGAGAAGTCCAAGAAGGAGATCAACAGGCAATGATTCTTCTTATACTGGTTTATATACGTTTCGGATGTAGGAAATCATATTGGCAATCATAACTTTGCTCGCTGTGGCTCGAAACAGTTCCGTTGAGGTTTTCTTAAACCATGTTGTTAAATTCCGCAGCCATGATATTCTCCTTCTACCGGGTCCTCGCTTACCTTTGACTTTATTTTGCAATATAAACTGCAACAGGGAGTAACGGTGCTGATTTCTCATAACGTGTCCCAGATACAGCAATTTTATGCGTTTGATGGTAAACATAATCTTCGGTTCCTTCTTCATTCTTCCTAGAACTTTCTTGTTCGTGATCCTTGCTGTCCATGATATTCTCAGTATTCTTCTATAAAACCACATCTCAAACGCTTCAAGTTTTTTAGTAGTGGTGTCTGTAAGCGTCCATGTCTCCGCTCCGTACAATAATACAGAGAAAACATAACATCTCAAACGTCTCATTTTTGTATCTATGGATATGTTGTGGATTTTAAAGATGGCGCTCATTTTGATAAAGACCGTTCTAGCCTTTCTTATGCGGCACTTTATTTCCTGTACATTGCTTCACTGCTTATTTATATATAGTTCCCAGTTAGCAATAGTGTTTTACGCTTTCTATCTGCGTTCCATTAATATAATGTTGTAGAATTGTTTTTTTAAAGAAATTCAAAAAAATTAAATTTATACCAATAGACCATAAGACCATAGTTTTTCATCACCCTGTATATGACCAAAATTGTATAGAATTTAATTTTGCTATTAGCAAAAAAGTATTTCGGGAAAATGAAAACGATTAGTGATAATGATTCGACGAAATGGACGGGACATTAACAAAACAATTCGGTGATTAGAAAGTGGACAGAGCGTTGACGGGAACAATGACGTTTTTAAGATCTTTCCGGGAAGGTTTTTAATTTGGCAAACAAATTGTATTAGTTTTTAGATGTAAAAGTAGAAAGCAGAAAAGAACTAATTATGATATTTCTTGAAATTTAACAAATTGGAAAAGTTATGTGGAAGAATATTTGGTTTCTTAAGAAATAAATGGTTTGAGAGAGGTTGTTGTTGATTGGACGGAAAATATTGGGAGAAGGGATAATGAATGTTGGAGTCTGGATTTGAGAGAGAAATAAGCGGTACTGTGTAATGAACATCGATAGAAGGCAGTCGAGTTTTTAAAAGTGTGTAATCAGTGTAGAGTGGTATTATCAGCCTTTGCGAGCAGAATCAAATTGAAACCAAATTGTCGACCGGTTGAAGAGTTAATTTTCCTGGTCCGAGGAAGATTCCTTTGTTTTGTCTAGAACGAGCAGGTGATTATTATCCTTTTGTGCACAAGATATCGAGCAAGGAAAACTGAGTAATAGAATTCGAGGAAGTCCTGTGTGTTTTTCTTGGAAGCAGTTTGGACGTGAGGGATTTTTTCGCAACATCCAGAGAGTACGTGTTGGGAGAATCAAGGACGGCGTAATCCAGAAAACGAGGGAGTGAAGAAACAAAAAGGTTAGTCAAATCATTTGTCGGTATGGAGAAAAGTTGTTTATATCAAAATCATATTTGTTTATTTGTTTATTGAACATTTTGTTTAAACGCAGTTAGTCATTTCAAATTTGAGAAATCAATTCAAAAGAAGAAAAGTAAAATTCATTAAATTTAGTATGAGTAAATAATAAATTATTTAAATAATTTTTTTTTGTCAAAACAAGGAGATATCAGAGTTAGAGTTTAATTTATTAAGTTAGAAATTGTTGCAACAAAGTTAAATTTTAGTATTTTTTGAATCATATGTACACGGCTTATTTGATAAAAACAATAGATTACTTTTATATGATTTTGAGTGTTTTCAATTTCCCTGTGTCCACCCTGGCAGAAGTCAGCAACTAGAAATACTAGAAGCCACAGATCACAGGTATTGTATCAAATACAAAATTAGGCCTGAGGATAAAATTGATTGGAAAAGTTAATTTGAATTTAGTTTTGTTTTTACATAGGCAGTAAATAAAATAATTGAATAATCAAATAAATTAAGAATTTGCTAATCAATCTAAATAAATAGATAAAGTAGAGCATAACAATATATAGGGTGTCAATTTGAAAATTTGCCACCCCCTATAATTTGGTCCCTATAGAGAATCTAAAAATATGCAAAAACACGTCAGATTTATTTGTGAGGGGGACATTTTGTACACCAGTTTTTAACTAAATTACATTAACCCTCTAGCGTGGCGGACACAACCCCAAAAATCTTTAATGAAAACCCTAACAACACAAAACATTCCAGGAATGTACTATCAAAGTTCTATTAATGTTTGAATGTACTGGACATTCAAGGAACATTCGGTGAATATCTGATTAAGTTATTCGTGGAATGTTACCACAAGACATTCTATGAACATATTGCCAATGTCCTATATTTTAAGAGAGGCCATTTACTGTTCAATTTGCATTCATTTTCAAATTTGCTGCGCGTGTATATGTATTTAGGCAATCCAAACCACGTGACTTCTGGTTCTGGTTGGCATGGCATACAGGTTACAGAGGTTATGTTTGTAATATCATTTCATTTCATCATTTCACTGTTTATCGTCATATTTTGGATTCATTTGGATTTCGTTTGCTGTATTTTGTGAACTTTATAAACTTTACCACACTGCAAAGTGATTATTTAAGGAAATTATTATTGGAGACACCAGATGTTTGGAGAAAGGTAGGGCAAACAATTTTTATCAATGTTAATTTTTCTCTGATATTTATCAATATTGATGAATTCTTCAAGCAATAACATTATTTCTTTTATTGTTTTAGATATTTATTGAAGCTGAAAATAATTGGGGATTTAGATCCATATACAATTCAGTCAGAATTAGATTTTACCATAAAGTGCATTCCACCAAATTACTATTATAGATATTATAGATGAAAGCATACAAAAGCCTTCAGGCACATAAATATTTTACAGCTGGATTTGTTTTTAAATTTGGAGTAAAGTTGGAAGTCACAAGCAACAACTTCGTAAGTACCTACAAGAATATTGAGGAAATCCAGCTCCTGGATACTACTGGGCAAACTAGAAGATTGAAGAGAACAAAGCCTTTTGAACTAGTTTGAGTGATAGTGAAAAGCAGAGCATAATGCTTGTGTGCATGTGTATGTTAGAATAGTGTGGTTAGAAAAGCAGAGCATAGTGCTTGTGTGCCTGTTAGATTAGATAAGAGACGCTATGGGTAAGCTCTTCATTTTAAGGAACAGTAGTAATTTAGGTTAAATTAAAATTGCTCATTGGTCAGAGTTATGACCAGATTGTAATTCTAATGAACAATTCAATACAATGAATCGTCATCGTAGTGATGATTATGGAAAAAAATATATGACAAGATTTTGTGCAATAAAAATGTTTATATTTATCAAGGATGTATTATTTGGTATGGCTACATATACAGTCGGAAAAATGAAAGAATACCCATGAATGAACATATAAAACACGCTGTATTTTCCTGTCACCGTGTCACAAAGAAAATTGTCCAGTGCAAGTAACAATAAATATTACATGTACTTGTGCTGACCAGTTTTTTGTGTGACACGGTGACAGGAAAATACAGCGTGTTTTATATGTTCGTTCATGGGTATTCTTTCATTTTTCCTACTGTACTTCTGGTATGTCGTCGGTGATGTGACAATACCTCCTATCTGCTTTTTCATGAATTTTGTAGGAGATGAAAAACTTGTTTGGGCCACCTCGTGTTTTCATATATTTTTTGATTTGTTTTGTAGTAAATTCAACTATCTATTTACTACAAAACAAGTCAAAACTTACGTATGAAAACAGGAGGTGACCGTAAAAAATGTTTTCGTCTCCTGCAAAACTCATGAAAAACCATATAGGAGGTATTGTCACATCACTGACGATATATTTCAGAGAATGTCTAAAAAATATACTTTGAATGTCCTAAGAACATTCATGGAATGTTTCAACAAGACATTCAGTCTAAACAATATACTGTGAATGTTCAAAGAACATTCGTAAACATTCATGGAATGTTCCAACAAGACATTCAAGGAATGTTTAAAATGCTGACACAGCACTTTCCTGGGACTTTCCAGGGACGTTCGTGTGCTTTTGGGGACATTCCAGGAATGTCTTCAATGTCCTGTGTGTACCTTCTAGGAACATTCCTGGATTGTTTTGTGTTATTAGGGAAGGGGGTTAAGTGATACCTCATTTTAAAGATAGTTCGATTACCTTTTCAAAAATGCTACATACGTTATATTTCCATTCAGTACTTTTGGAAAAATCAAGTGAAACCGTACAGATATTAAGTATCGAGTTCAGAACTCCAAAACTTTTTTTGGAATATTGAGCTCCAAATTGAATTTTTTTTGAGTGTTGGAGTATTTAGAGAATTTTTTTGAAGTTTTTTTGGAAAAATCAACTAAAACCGTAAAGATATTAAGTATCGAGTTCAGAACTCAAAATTTTTTAGAGTGTTGAGTCCAAGATTTTTCCAAAAGTACTAAACAGAAATATCTGTTATGCGGTATTTTTAAAAAGGTAATTGAATAACCTTCAAAATGAGGTATCACTCAACCCTCCTTTTCATTAAAGATTTTGGGTTGTGTCCGCCTCCGCTAGAGTGTTGATGTAATTTAGTTGAAAACTGGTGTACAAAATGTCCTCCTCACAAATAAATTTGACGTGTTTTTGCATATTTTTAGATTTTCTATAGGGACCAAATTATAGGGGGGCAACTTTTCAAATTGACACACTTTAGATGTGCCCCCGTTTATATTCTCCTTGCTGATAATAATTTGTTTCGTTTCTTGGGTATTAATGTTTAGTCCGTACTGTTCACTGTACACGTTGATTCTATCTATTAGGCTCTGAATTCTCTCTAAACTAACTGCTATCACAATGGTGTCTTCGGCGTATCTTATGTCGTCGGTATATCAGGCAATTATATACTTAGGAAATATTAATAGATGAAAACGATAAACATGAAAAAGGTGTTGCAATACTGATGTCAAGAAAAGAAAAAAATGCTCTGTTACAATGTGAGGCAACATCTGAAAGAATTGTATGGGCGAGATTCAAGGCAAAAAGGGCAATCTAAGTAAATACGAGAAGTGGCAAGCAATCCAACAGATGACTGTCACATTTAAAATAATGTCCAAGATCATATTGAATAGACTGAAACCAGAGCTACATAAGAAACTAAGAAGCAACCAAGCAGGCTTTCGCGCTAAACGTTCCACTATCGACCACATTTCGTGGGCGTACTGGGAAAATCCATTAACTCACAAAAGTAAAGTTTTGAGAAAAACGCATTTAAACATTATTATACCTTATTGGTTACCTCTTAAAAATCGGGTACACTGGCTGTTCAAGTTTTGGTACCTGGATATGATTTTGAAGGATGTTAACCACAGCTGGTGTGCACATACATGCACATAAAAATATTTGGAAAAACACTAACAAGATAGAGTTAGTTGATTTTATTTGTCATTGAATATACCGATTTAAGCACGGTGTATGACGAATTTAAAGATATACGGTTTTTCCTGTTAACATATTGATTTTTGTGGATTTAATGGTATTAAATTGTCAAAATTGAAAAAAATTGAAGTTAGTAGATTTTCCAGTACGCCCACGATTTGTACTCTAAGAATTATCTTGGAACAAGCTAGCGAATGGCAAAGAAACATACATATAATATTAATTGACTCTGAAAAAGCCTTCGATAGTATAAACAGAGAACAAAATGTGAAAGGTTCTGAAACTATATGGACTATCGATGAAATATATTAACTTGATCAGGTTATTCTACAAGGGATATAGAGCCAGACTTGAACATGCGGGAGAAATGGTAGAAGGTATTATAACTATGCATACGCAACAAGAATTCGTTATCCCCGACACTATTTCTAATCCTATAACGGATTGGATCATAAGAAAATAAGCGATAAATAAGAGGTATTTTATATTATAAATGTCTCCTAACTGAAGATAGAAACCTTATGCAGAAGAAGATCAACAAGCCTGCAAAATACTCTAACCTAATGGGCATTAAGATAAATACAGCAAAAACGAAATTCTTAAAAACAACAGCGAAGAAACTAAAATTAAAATAAATGGAAGACAAATAGAGGAAATAACTTTCTGGAATCAATCATGGAAAAAATGGGGTAGTAGATCAAATGTAGAAAAAATAATAGTAAAGGCACAACATGCATATAACTCCTAACTCCTTAAGGAAAATCTGGAACACACGCGATATATCAGAATTAACCAAAATCAAAATATTTAAAACTATATTAAGAGTATATTATTATATTGCGCAGAATCTTGAAGACAAAAAGAAACAACTACTAAAAATTACACACCTACATAAATAAATCATTGAGAAAAATACTAAAAATATACTGGCCTGATAAAATAACAAACGTAGAACTACGAATAAAAACAAAATAAGAGAAAATAACAGATTAAAAGAAGAAAATGGAAATGGATTTGGCATACTTTGAGAAAATACCAAAATGCTATAACCAGACGAGCACTCTAATACCAACCAGACGAAAAAACCAGAAAAGGAAGACACGATAATGGTTGGAGAAGGACTGTAACAACAGATCATGAAAGAATTGGTCTGAAATGAAGAGAGATCAAAAAGAGGGCGAGAAATAGAGAGGAATGGAAGAGGAGTAGAGGAAATTTCGAGAGAATAAAACAGAAGAGGATGCGCTATATATTTATCTATATCATAATGGAGCAAAGTCGTATAGATTATCGGTACTCCAAACTGATAGCGAACATATACAATAATGCAACCATGACCGTCCGACTACACAAAAATACCAAATCTATAAAAATCAAACGAGGAATTAGACAGGGAGACACGTTATCATCCAAACCCTTTACGGCAGTACTTGAACATGCTTTCAAACAATTGGAGTGGGACGCCAAAGGAATAAATGTCACGGTGAAAGGCTCTCCCACCTACGATTCGCAGACGACATAGTTCTTATAACAGACAACTTAAAAGAGATTAGAACTATGCTTACTGAGTTAGATGCCGCCTGTAAAAAAGTTGGTTTAAACATACATTTTGGAAAGACACAATACATGACAAACCTGGTACCAAACGAAAATCCAAAAGTCGACGTCAACGAAATAGCATTGGTCCATAAATATAAATACTTAGGGCATGAAATACAAATTGCCAGGGACAATCAAACTGCCGAATTACAGAGAAGGATCACCTTAGCATAGGCCGCATATGGAGCTCCATCAGACATCTTCAAGAGTGACTTGCCAAATTATTTGAAAAGGAAGACGTTCAACCAATGTATGCTTCCAGTGATGACTTACGGCGCCGAAACATTATCGTAAACCCAGTCCACAGCAGCGACACTTAGAGTGACCCAAAGAAGAATGGAACGGTCACTACTTGGACTCACTCTCAGAGACAGGGTCAGAAACGAAGAAATCAGAAGAAGGACAGGCGTCACAGATGTCATAGAGCGAGTAGTATGGCTGAAGTGGAATTGGGCGGGCCATGGAGCCAGAATGAAGGACGGAAGGTGGACCCAAAAAATTACAGTGTGGAGACCAAGAGAAGACAGAAGAAGTAGAGGTAGACCACCTACACGATGGACAGACGACGTCAAAAGGATTGCGGGGAATTGGTTGCAGAAAGCACAAGATCAACAAAACTGGAAGAAATTAGGGGAGGCCTATATTCAACTTTGGATGCAAAAGGCTGGGTGATGATGATGATGATGATGATGGAGTAACTACTTGAATTAAATATCTCGATTCCACCTTCCATATACGAGTAGATCTAGTTTAAATATTTTAAATATTCTGAATATTATGCTCTATTTGAATTTCTTGCATACTCCACAAACAACTCAAAGTAAATCCCTTAGGAGTTTTCACGTAGCGACAAAAAGTGGATATAAAGTTTCAACCCCTTTTGATATCTAATGTGTTAGAAGAGGTCAGAAAAAGAAGTTAGTGATACAGGATATATCCCCTTGTAAAGTTAAATGCTCTTCTCCGCTGATAAAAATAAAGCTTTTATTCAAGAAAGGTTTTGCCGATTGCCGATACAATCTCAAGTTCAAATGTAAAAGCAGTATCAGTATATTATGTTAGTAGGGTGGAACTGTTTTTACAACTACGAGGTATATCCAGTAACCTGATTTATTTTGAGAGAACTGTAATTTTATACTTCTGCCAATCAATTTGTATTTTTCTTTATTTATTTATTATTTTAATATTTTAAGAGAGTTTATCCCTTGTAATTAGTAAAGCTACATATTATAGAGGCTGTAATAAAGAGACAGGTCATAAATTAAATCACATATTCAAGGACCAAAAATAGTTCGACTTACCTTAGTACAAATATGCACATAAAAAAAAGTTACAGCCCTTTTAAATTACAAAATGAAAATCGATTTTTTTAATATATCGAAAACTTTTAGAGATTTTTTATTAAAAAGGGCAATTTCTTATGGCAGGAACATCTTTAAAACAATTAAAGTGAAATTTGTTCACCCCATAAACATTTTATGGGGGTTTTCTTCCCTTAACCCCCCCCCCAAACTTTTGTGTACGTTCCAATTAAACTAATTGTGGTACCATTAGTTAAACACAATGTTTTTAAAACTTTTTGCCTCTTAGTACTTTTTCGATAAGCCAGTTTTTATCGAGATATTTTGAATACATGTCAAATCCAATACCCATTATTGTATATGGTTAAGTACGAATAGGGAGACCATTTTTAGGTATATTTTGAAACATATTAAAAAAGAAGCCATATCTAGAGAAAAGGTGGTTTATTGAAAAAATATTAAGAGGTAAAAAGTTTCGAAACACTGTGTTTAACTAATGTTACCACAATAATAGTTTAATTGGAACGTACACAAACATTTGGGTGGTTAAAAAAAAACAAAACTCCCATAAAATTTTTATGTAAACATATTAAAAAGAAGCCGCATCTCGATAAAAACTGTTGTCGATAAAACCAAAAAGTTCTAAAAAAATTTTGTGTTGAACTAATGGTCCCACAATAATGATTTAATTGGACTGTACACAAAAGCTTGGGGGGGGGGGTTAAGGGAACAAAACCTCCATAAAATTTTTAAAGGGTCCACAAATTTCACTGTTATTTTTTTTAAGATGTTACTGTCATATGAATGCCACATGTCCATTTGCAATAAAAAATCTCTAATAGTTTTCGATATATTGGAAAAAATAAATTTTTATTTTGTAAGTTCAAAGGGCTGTAACTTTTTTTATGTGCAAATTTTTAGTAAGGTAAGTTAAGCCCAATAAAACTATTTTTGGCCCCAGAATATGTAATTTAATTTATAACCTTCCTTTTTGTTACACTCTGTGTATTTTGTAAGGTAATAAAAAGTCACTTTTCTGTATGACTTTTCTTTTGCTATTGTTTGTTAAACTATCAAAAAGGTTGATACATATCAGTGAAAAACTTCGTATATAATTATAACCAGTTAAGTTTTCGTGGCTATCTCTTGAAAAAAGTTATTATTAAAAAAATTACAACTCTTGCGCCCTTAGTGATGGATCTACGGGGAGGGAAAATTAGAAGATCCCCCCCCCTAGCCAGGTCGAAAATTAAAGAAAAAAATTGTTGAAACATAAAAATATATTAGCTGACATGAAACTTAAACCACAGACGGACAAATTCAATCCAATAAACCATGTAGTTACAGAAATTAAGGGAACCTAATGCATAATATAGTAAGTCTTTACGTCTTTTATGTAGTTTGGGTTTTCTTTTTTATGTCCTTTGATTGGAGTTTCGTTAGAAATTCCCCCCTACGGCAAATTTTCCATCCCAAGGTTAATGTCTAGATCCGCCACTGTGTATTCTACACTTTCACAAAATGTATTACAATTAATATCACTATAGCTGTTTCGGCAGACTGCCTTTCTCATGTGATGTATTTTTACTATGCATCTTTACTTTATGAGTCTTTAACTGAATACTTTGTAGAGTAGTACATTCTTTCACGGTTTTTGCTCTAAATTTTAAAGAACCGCTTGTATTGACATGAAATTTGGCATACGCATAGCTTACATGTCAAAGAAAAAAAGTGATATTGTGCCGATGTGTGCTTTTGCCCTGGAGGTGACTTTCACCCCCTTTTGAAGATGAAAAAATATATGTCCAAAATAAGTCCGGAAATGGATAAACTTACCAATTTTAAGTAACTTTTGTTCTATAGAGCTTTTTCGCCAAGTCAAAACTTTTCGAGTTATTTTCGAGTAAAATTGTTCATTTTTCAACAAAATAACCACAGTTTTAGACGGTTCTTCGCAAATAACTCAAAAAGTAAGTATTTTGTCGAAAAAACCGTTCTTAGCAAAAATATTGCCTGTAGAAAAGTAAAAAAATGGTGTACGCGTTAGGTCTCTGGACCTCGTAGAACCAGAGTTATAGCCAATGAAAAATAGATTCATATTCATCAAATTTTAAATAGAATATTTTCGACGTTAAATATCCAAAAGATTAAGCACTTTTTGGAGAAAACCCGTTATGACTTTTTTAAAGTGTTTAAAAAAGCTTTATTTCTGTTTTTATAAAAAGGTTTCTTGCATTAAATTCAAGAAAGTTACGCTCAAAATAAAGTTGGTTCTTTTGTTTTGGTAAAAAAAAAATCGGGAAGACCACCCCTCAATTAGCAACTTAAATGAAATTAATCATTACCGCTCCACAAATTATTTTACTCATGTTGTGTTTATATGATCTGTAAGTTTCATCGATTCAAAGTGCTTAGGTTTGAAAAAATTTGGTTTTAAAGTAAAATTTTTAAAAATTTTAATTTTGAAAAATATGATTTTTTTCAAAATCACTTAAAAATTATTAGAGATACCAAAAATCTCGAAAATCAAAAAAAGTCAGCATTGCTTTTCTGAATATCATGTATTTTTTTTTGTTTTTCTGTTAGACAAAAATTGATTAAGATTTGGTGTTTCTAAATCTGCATACATACGTGATCATTGACTCGTTCAACCCCTTTTAACTACAGCCCTTTCAAAAATAAGGACTTTGAACCGATGAAACTTACAGATCACATAAACAGTACATAAGCGAGTCAAGAAACTTGTGAAGTCGTAACGATTAAGTTCATTTGAGATACTAATTAGGGGGTGATTTTCCCGATTTTTTTACCCCAAAAAAGGGACTAACTTTATTTTGAGCGTAACTTGTTTACTTTTGATGCTAGAAATTTTTTTTATAAAACAAAAATGAAGCTTTTTTTAAACAGTTTAAAAAAGTTTAATGAGTTTTTCCCGAAATGTGCTTCATTTTTGGTTATTTCACGTTAGTTAAAGTATTCCATTTGGAATTTGACGAATATGAACCTATTTTTCATTAGCTATAACACTGCTTCTACTAGGTACAGAGACATGGTATATACACCATTTTTTTTTTTAATTTTTACAGGCTCTAATTTTGCTAAGAACGTTTTTTCGACAAAATACTTACTATTTGAGTTATTTGCGAAAAACCGTCTAAAAACGTAGTTCTTTTGTCGAAAAATCAACATTTTCAATGGCAAATAACTCGAAAAGTATTGACTTAGTGAAAAAACTCTATAGAACAAAAGTTACTTAAAATTAGTCAGTTTATACATTTCCGGACTTACTTTGGACGAATAATTTTTCACCCCCAAGAGGGGCTAAAAACCACCCCATGACAAAAGCACATATCGACACAATATCACTTTTTTATTTGACTTGTTAGCTATGTGTATGCCAAATTTCATGTCAATCCAAGCGGTTCTTTAAAATTTAGAGGTTTTGCAATATTTTACCGTTAAAGAACGTACTAGAGGGGGAGCTGTTTGTCTCAAGTTAGTTATTCAAAATTATTATATCTGTATTTTTTAATGTATTAATTTTCATAGATTCTACTAAAGATACCTTATGGCCTTTATTTAAATATGGAAAATTTGAAATTGGCCATTAAAACAACGATTTTGATCTAGCAGGTGAAATTTTGATCTGAAGTGCGTATGTAGAATCTGCTTTTATATTATTGAAATCTCATTTATGATCTGTCATACGTTAGTTACAGGTTTTACCAGTTTGACCGACGTGAGTATTTACGTAGTTACCACTTGTAGGTTTGTATACACCACTGTGTAAATGCTTTTTCTGTTTCTTTTCTTTCAAAATCTAATGAACAAACTAACCAGACCTGTAACCAGTATGGATTAAAACTCAATGTTAAGGAAACTAAACAAATATTAGTTAGCAAACAAAATTATATACAGGATGACGGTTTAAAACTCAGAGATGCCATACGGGAAAGAGTCGAGAAACTCGTATATCCGGCAGTAATATCGATGAGTAATATCGATCCAACCGCAGATATTAAAAGCCGAATAGAACGACCCCAAGCTACATTTGTATCAATGAGCAACATACTTTGCAGCTATAATCTTAGTATTGATCTTCACGTTAGAATGACATATTGCTATATCTTTCCAGTACTACTGTATGGAATAAAGTTTTGACTCTACGTGAGGCTTAAAAACCTTTGAGATATGGCTATGCAGACGATTAATAAGATTAAGCTGGGTCGATAGAATTAGAAATAAGAAAGTCCTTAGATGTAATAAAGAGACGCAAGCTAGAATACTTCGGCCATATTATGAGACACACTGAAAAATATGAACTTTTGCATCTGATAATTTAGGGAAATATCCAAGGTAAACGTGGTCATGCTAGAAGAACATCATGACTGTATAATATAAGATAATGGTACGGAAAATCGAATACATTATTATTTAGAGGTGCTGTCAATAACGTGACGATAGTGAATATGGTAGCCACTAAGATATCCAACTATGTATAACGGTCATGGAACTAGAAGAAGATCAGGCCCTAAAAAGACCTATGTCAAGTACTTATCGCGTTGGCGCCCAATTTTCCTGCAGTTACAAACAACATGTTTGACTATTTCTTTTGTATTTTGCCCAATTTACAGGCCATACTAAGTTCCTTTCCCATTTTTAAAATTCCTCCATTATGGGTTTTCTTGACACACAACAAAATGGTCATCATCAACACTTTGTGAGTCTTACCTTATTCTATGATTTTACACCACTCTGATATGTTTCATGCTTTGTTTCATGCTTTGTTTTTCTAGTTGGTAATCTTTGGAGTTTTAGATCTTTTCCACTCTGTCCGTGTATCCAAGTTTGGCCTTTTGACCTTTTCCTGCTGGCATATCTGACTTAATATTTCCTTTGGTACACTTTTGGTACAGTACTTTGCGGTACTGGTCCAATAAAAGAAGTATATGGGGCCTCTTTAATAAAACTATCAGAAATCTGATTATCAACAATTCCTTTATGCCTTGATACTAAGAGTAAAGGTACAATGCCAGTTGTTTAAGGGACTAATTACACTTCCAAGCTGTTATCTACACAAGCTGTAGACTTTAAAGCCTTCTTGGGAGCTTGGCTGTCTGATGTAACAAATATTTTAGCTGATCTGAGGCGTTTTTAAGGAACTCTTAAGCACAAAAATTTATTGCCACCAGTTTCAGTTGAAATATTGGATAAGTATTTCCCAGGGGTCTTGACAGTTGAAGCGATAAACTACCCCAGATAATTGAAGTGATATTGAAGAATAATATTTCAACCAACTCTGATAGTTATCGTTTACCCTAGACCAGCTCAATCTCCTAAGTTGTGAGTCTACCTTGTCTTAATAAAAAATATGAACACTGAAAATTCAGAATGGAGCAAATAAAACAATAATTTAACTAATCATGTTTATTTTTCACAAAAGACATAATTAAGTAATCTATTAAAAGATATACAAAAACCTTGCCGAAACTTAACAGAGCAGATTATACTTATTTAATGCCACTTGGCATCTGTCTGCGGATTCTTGGTGTCTTGCTGTTAGTTCTGCCACTGGCTCTGGGGTCGTAGATGTTCTGACCGCCAGGCCTGGTATCGGTCCTAAGGTATCGGTCGGTTGTTATGTTTCTTCGTAGGTTATCGCTGCATCGCCGGCGACATTGGGGGCTGCAGGTTTAGGAAGTCATCCCACGAGGTGAAGGGGTTGTTCAGATGGTTTTCTTATTTATCCAGAAAAACCAAATTTAAGAACGTATGTTTGAAAAATGTAGCTAAGAGGCCAGACATTGCCTTAAGTAGATTCCAAAATTAAAATAAAAAGTTCATCTATTTTAGAGGAAGGGTTACACTTGACAGAGTTACTGAGTGGGGGCTTAAAACTGACAGAAAAGAGAAACGACAGTGATATGCCATTGTCAGGAACCACAGAACAATGAAAAAAAAATGTTCTGAAAGTTTTATTCGGAGATATGCTTATAAATAACGAAAGAGGGCGCCAAACAAGTTTTTAACGGGTTAAAACAATCATATTATTATTATTAATGAATTAATAAAGAAGGTAAAAGAAAATAGATATTAGAAAATAAAATAACAAGGATGTGGCGTTTATAACGTTACACAGTATTGTGTTAGGACCAGTAACCGCTATCCCTACTCCCCCTTGTGCTTTTGACCGATCAGTATTAAACGTGAAGACATTTCTTGTGCTTTGTCTGATTTCGTTTTGTCTTAACTAATGCTGTTAATACTTCGTTGTGTGCTCTTAAAATTCATAAAATCTCTAAATACCCCTCTAAAGCTGCAGTGGGACACAAACGCAATGCACCCGTGATTACCATTAAAAACTGAATTTAGGACTTACTAACGACCGATGTGAAATATTTCTAATTGTGTTTATTAATCCCATGCCTATTGACAAGGAAGTACATCATATTTATATAAACCCCATTAACGGCCGAGGCAATAAACAAAGAGAAATTTGACAATTTATTTAATAGAATGGATTAAAAACACATAAATTAAGACTAATTTACAACCAAAATTTTTTTTCTCAAGAAAGGAAAAACAGGTGTGTGCGTATACGCACCTTTGGCCGAATACGGGTACAATTTTTAATAAAGGAACATGCTATATCTTAAATGTAATTTAAATTTTTTAGATGAAAATTTTCGAAACATTCGGGGTGTAGAGGCACTCCACACTTTTTACTTATAAATAGCATTACTCTTATTATATCCTACATATTTTTTTCTTGCGCTATTATCGTCTCTTTTTATAATATGGCTAATATTGTCGAATCTAGATTCATCTGGAAAAGCAAATTTAGATGGACGTCCATTTACTGAGTTTGACACTGATGTAGCAGTTTCTTCACTTTTCTCTGCATGTCCACTATATTTTAGTAAGTTACGAACCAATCTCGAAAGAAACTCCAGTTGGGAAATCTTAGAATCATTCTCAACTTTAAAAATTTTCTCGGTTCATGATTCTTTATCCTCATCCTTCGACCAATACATATCAACTTGAGGCCGAGTATGATAACCAGATAATATACACATGCCAATAAATTTTTTTAAATCTATGTCATTCATTTCAAAATCCCGACGGTTATTCTGAGATGCATAAATATTTTTTGTAAAATATCGAATGATCTCAACTAGTTCTCTATCAAAAAAGAATAAAAAAACTTCAATAGGTGACTTGCCCCCATATTTAGCTTTTATATTTTCTAAATGCCGATCAGACTAATGTTGAACTACTGGTGAGTACGAAGCAATATCTGGTTTTACTTAATTTTGGACAAATTTGGATTTATTATTTTTGCCTGGTTCTTTCTTTGGACGTTTTAATCTGTGTTTCAGAGGAATATCATAATCAGAATTGTCAGAATTCCCATTCCTTGCAGTTCATATGTACCTGCAATATTAGTTTTTATTCCTTCTTCATCAACAATATTATCATCAATGTCTTCTACATCGGAAATTTCATCTGTTCCTCATGACACATAAACCACATCAAGTGAGTCAGCATTTTTACAATCTGAGTCCTCTTCTAACAAAACCATTAACCATTTAGTCGTTAGTGCCCTCTTCATTTAATATTTCGCGAATTTACTAAAAGAAACAAAAAAAATGCACTACTGTTCACGTATCTACATGATAATAATTTAGATTACCTCATTTTAATTTATTTGGAATGTAAAACAAATAAACACAAGGAAAATGTCAAACTGATTCATGGAATGAAGAGCAATGACGTCTAACGAAAAAACTATAGTATGGTTTCGGCCAAAGGTGCGTATACGCACCCATCGTATACACATGCAATTATAGGTCTTATTTTTAAGAATGAGTGAATAAGTTTAAGAATAATAAAAATTTCAACATATATTTATAATTATAGCATACAAAATATAAATTATGTTTATAATATTAGTTTCGAAAAAAAAATTGTTTATGAAGATGTGCATAAATCATTAAATCTTTAAATTATGTAAAATTATAATAATCTTAAAATATTATTTAACAGGTAATATTTTTGTTAAAAGAAAAATGATACTATATACCTCAATCTATTGAGATGTTATTTGAAAAAAAAAGAAAACATTGAAAGAATTATCCTCCAGCCAAAAAAAATTAACAATAAAGGTTGCGTTTACGCACCTTTGGCCGTAAATGGGCTAATGATCCAACTGGACAAAAATATTTGTTTATTTATACATCATTGCACCAGAAATCCAAAAATTCCTAAATTGAGAAAGATGTCATAAAAACATATACCTATTAGGAGATAATTAAATCCGAAATACGGTGAAATCAAGTCAGATAAGATACGGAACGATATTATTCCTTTATATACAGATTCACAATTATAATGCCTAGACTCATGCATAATTATTGTGGTATAAAGCGGTAAACCAAGCAATAAACACAGCGGGGGTTTAAGAAGCTTTGAACTTTTAAAATGTCAGTGCAAAGTCCAAGGATAGTACGAATTTTATAAAAAATATCTCTATCTAACAAGTTGTATGTTACTGAAGATATAACATTTTAAATGTGGAACAAATTTGAAAATTGTGAGGAAATATAAAACTATTGATGTATATAGACTCACCGTAGGAAATCTATACAGTTGAGCTAGGTCCCCTGGGAGGTGAATCTGTAATAAAATTTTTGAAAATTGGTTTAAATTTGGTACAATTTAAATTAATCTGAGTATTTAGACAATGAGAGTTTTCATTTGTTTCCTTTGTAATCTCCAAATCCTCTAATAAGTCTAACTCCAAATAGTTTTTCTTCCTACTGATATCATGTAAAATAGAGGAGCCTGTATTGCTGTTGAAATTATGTTTGCTGGACTGTAAGTGTTGACCGAAATTTGAAGAGTTTGGCCTTTTCAAATGTACTGTTATTCTAGTAGAAAACTTGCGAATAGTTCTACCTACATAAGAGGCATCACAATCGTCACATCTTAATTTATATATACCACTCTTATCCAAGGTGCTCATCCTAATTTTGGTGTTAATTAGAAAGCAGCCTAAAGTATTATGTAACTTGAAAGATATTTTGATATTGTCAATTGTGGAGGTGAAAAGTTTCGATGTTCTTTTAGAAATGTCACTAATGTAGGTAAAGGAGAAAATACTGAAGTAGATGATTGAGAGGAGAGGAGAGAGAGGAGTAGATGATTGAGAATAAGCAACCTTTTCGGCAAGTTTGCGTTTCGCTCTATTGAGAAGCCTATGAATAATGTTGGGATTATAAACACTGTTGAAAGCGATTTTCTTGAGAGTACCAAGTTCTAAATTGAAGTTGTCACTGGAAAGTGGAAATTTAAGAAGCCTACGTGTAAAAACGAAACTATTTAAAGCAACCATTTTATGTTGCGTAGGATGGTTAGTTTCTCCACGTCTCCCTGTCTTGAGCTACCAGCAGTTCCAGGCAGATCTCTTTATATCGTTACAGCGTCCAGCGCGTTGGTGGTCGACCTCTGCTTCATCTGTCTGCCCACGGTCGCCATTCCAATCATCTTCCAGTCCACCTGCCGTTCAGTGTTCTTGTCACATGATCTGCCCATCTCCATTTCTTTTTCCTACATGTTCTCCTATGCCTTTGATTTTTGTTTGTTTGTCTGATGGTATTATGTGGTATCCTGTCTATCCTTGTGATTCCCAGCATGGCTCTCTTCATGGTCCTCTGCGTCACTCTTAGATTTTCTACAGGCCTTGTGGTTAATTTTAGGGCCTCTTCTACATTTTTAAATATTTGCCGTAGCTTACCAAACGCAGCTCAGCCCGAACAAATTCCGCGCTGTATCTGCGCTTGGTTGTTCTTTCCAATTTGTATCTCGTGTCCAAGATATTTATACACATGTGTTTCTGTTATGTCTGCGTCGTCTATTCTGATGTTTTGTGCAAGAACTAAACATCGAAACACCCTGTATAACGTGCAAATTTAAAGCAAAATATGAAAAAATATTTTCACGTTTTAGGAATATCTGGGTTAAAATCATGAAACAGTAAAATAACAAAAACGGTTAAATCAACCTAAGTATCGAACCATCTGAAATAAAATCAGTTTCAGATTGAAAACGGTGGTATTAAGACCATCAACAACTGCTACAACAATTACAATATTTTAACGATTAATTTCCACAAGTCACCGCAATATTCTTGCTAACGATAGATCGTCCATTTGAGTAAATTGGTTGGGCATGACTAGTGCTTTCCCGAATCTCGGACCAAAATGTGTTTATGATGACGTTCCTATTATTTCCAGGCTTAGGTCGGCCAATCGGTGACAACCTCTTTCCTGCTTTGATTGATTTCTGTCATTTGCAGATCCTCCAGATTTTTTTCTTTCGTAACATTTCGAATATTGATTTTTTGTTTTTGTATAACATATAATAATAAGTATAACTTTGTCGTCAAATGTAATAAGAGAAAAGCACATTTTTTTAAAGATTTTTATTTTATTTGGCAGTAGCTTGTGTTACTCTTTCAAAAGAAATACATTTTGCAAAATTTTAAAACCAATATAATGTTTATACAAAATTTAAAATACATAATATAGTCAATAAAGTCTGATGGTATGAATCATTGCATATTCTCCTAAGGAGTATAAAGGGTGAGTATTTGTAAATATCTAAATCTTCTGGTAGTGTATTCCATCTTGTGGTAGTCTTCATATGTGATCTGTCACATTCCCAAATACTTTGTTTTATGCTCATTAATAATCAGTCCATATTGCTTAGCCTTCGCTTCAAAAAGTTTGAAGATCCTCAGTAGTTCCCTTCCATCCAGTTCTTTCCATTAACACTACATTGTCCGCAAAGGCCAGGGACTGACTTCTGTTGTCATAGATCATACCTTTTGTTCGTATTCCACTCTCTCTATCTCTCTATCACTCTCTCAATAATGCCTCCAACATTACATTGAAGAGTAGTGTGGACAGAAAATTTCAGGTTAATTTTTTACTGGTCATTGATAATCTTTTCCTAAATTCCAAGTACTCTTAGGGCCTGGTACAGACGCGTTATTATCACGGAATCGTAAGCTTGTTTGAAATATATAAAGAGAAGGTTGTTTAACTTTAGCTTTTGCTCGTACGTACTGCTCTAAATCATTTTCAACACAAATATTTGATCTATGGTGGATCTGCACTTTTTGAATCCTCCCTGGTACTCACCAACCTGCTCGTTTTAGTACCTTTCCAGTCTGCTTCTTCATCTAGATCAGTGATACCCCTACTGTTCTCGCATACTGATCTACCTCTCTTCTTATGAATGGGAGATACTATTGCCTCTCTCCATACTTCCGGCATTTCCTCTCGCTGCCAGATTTTCGTCAGTAGGTTATAAATCCGCGTTATGAGTGCTGCTCTCCCATGCTTGATTAATTCTGCAGTAATATCATGGCTGCCTGCACTTTTATTGTTTTTCATGCTATATGATTTCTCTTATTTCTTCCACGGTTGAAGTCTCCATTGTTTCCGTCGGGTCGTTAGCTTACCATTTCATTTCGATACATCCCTCATCACTTCCATCCTATTCTTCATTAAGCAGATCTCTAAAATGCTCCAGCCATCTACCTAGCTTCCCCTGTTCATCTCCCATTAGATGCCCTTATTGACTCTTGTAGTATTTCTGTTTTTTTGTACATTGGTCACTGATTCTTTTCGCCTCCTGGTAGAAGTATCTTACATTTTTATTAGTATAATGCTCTTCAATCTCTGGAATGCTTTTTATCCATATGTTTCCTTTTCTTCCCCTACACACTTTTTCCGTGTTTCTTCTCTCGGCTTCATATTCATTTCTATTTTCGTCACTTCGTTTATCGATATATTTTAGTCTTGCCTCCGTCCATTTGTTAAGGCTTTTCTTGCAATCGGCTCCAAACCAGGGATGGTGGTTGTTGACAAAACACAGGTATTCGGTTATACCCACGCGCGGATACAGAGGGGGGTCAAGGGGTCCATAGACCCCCTATTGTATTTAGTTTATAAGTATTTTTTTTATTATTTATTATTGTTTTGTGTCAACCAGAGTTCAATTCTTTTGATACCATAGGTATCTGAGATGACTGAATTTTATCCTTAGAGTAAGTGTGAGTCGTATGGCTAAATCTGGACAAAAAAATATTTGCGGTACGTCTGACCCCCCTATTATGAATTTCTAGATTCGCGCCTGGATATACCGGTTTTTTTTACCTACGGTTTAGCCTACCGGTTATAACCGGTCAAAAAAACCGGTTGTTCCAAAACCGGTGTTCGGTTTTTGTAGTCACAGACAATACCCAATAGGTTACATTTACATTGCGCTTCAGTTTGCGATACTCCATTCGAATGGATATCAGTCCATATCAGTATAGCAATCAGTCATCAGTTTTGTGAAATCGGTTTCAGTCAGCTTAAAATTTCTCATTTTTGCGTGGTGGGCGAAAAATTTTCACATTTTTTCTCTGAATTCAGTATTTTTTCCACTTACCCGGTTTTTCACTGGTTATTACTTTAAAAAGAAAAAACCGGTTATAATCGTGACAAAAAAAAAACAACCGGAAAACCGTGTTTAGGTTACAACCGGTAGGTTTTTCCCATCCCTACTCCAAACCTTTAAATCTCACCCTCTTAACTCCACCTAACGGCTTTTGAGCTACTTCGTTCATAGCTTCTTGTATTATTCCCCACAACCTTTCAACGTCACCTGGCATTTCGCTTTGAAGTAGTTTTGTTTTCACGACTGCCTGGAAGTTGTCAGCGGTTCCTTAGTATGGCGACGTCATAAATTTTTTTATACGACATTCTCTGTTGTCTGACGTTTGGGATAGTTTCTTTTAACTGATCATTAGTAGTACATTATGTGATCGGATTCCGGGTCTGCACCTCGAAACATCTGTTATTCATTTCGCGTGATTGCTCTCCACTAGGACGTGGTGGTCGATTTTTTTTGCGTGTTTTGCTGTCTGGAGTGATCCATATATGGATGACTGTAGGCATGACTAGTGCTTTCCCGAATTTCGACCACAATGTGTTTATGATGACGTTCCTATATTTCCAGGCTTAGGTCGGCCAATCGGTGACAACCTCTTTCCTGCTTTGATTGATTTCTGTCATTTGCGGATCCTCAAGATTTTTTTCTTTCGTAACATTTCGAATATTGATTTTTTGTTTTAGTACCTATATAAAAATAAGTATAATTTTGTCGTCAGATATAGTAAGAAGAAAGTAAAAATATTTTTTGTTAAATACTGATTTTTATTTAATTTGGCAGTATCTTGTGTGTACTCCTACTAAAAAGGAATATTTTTAAAATTGCAATAATTTTAAAACGAGTATAACTATATGCAAATTTTAAAACCAATGTTGTTCTTAAAGTGACCTTTGCTCAATGGAAGTTGGCTGCTGCAATTGCTAACTCTTCTGTCTTCAGCCGTTTTTATAAGATGTTCAACATTTAGCCCTGTCCATTGTCGGATGTTTGTTAGCCACGATAGTCTTTTCCTTCCTAGTCTCCTCTTCCCCTCGATCTTTCCCTTCACTATTAGTTCAGGGTATTGGTACTTATTATTTCTCAGTATGCAGTACTTCTATATTTCTATGCAGTACTTCTTCCTTTGAGATGTGCAATGTTCATGAAATTTTAAGGATTCTTCGACAGATCCACATTTGAAAGGCCTTCAGTTTATGTACGGTGGATTTTTAAGGGTCCACGTCTCAACTGCATATAGAAACATTAACCAGATGTAGCATTTTAATCATCGTAGTCGAATTTTGAGTTTTATTCGAGAATTACATAAGTAGCAATCTAGCCTGTTCTATTCTGGATGTTATTTTCTAGATCAAGATTGAAGCTGCCATCGATCCAGCATACCAGGTACCTAAATATATTGACCTGTTTTAAAATGTGTCAAAATGTGCCCGTTTATTCTGCAAGGTTAAGGCATTCTGGTTTTTTCGGTTTAGCATCACTGTATGTAATAAAGCCTAAATGTAAAGGTTTTAGAGTAAGTAGGTATTATTCAAAACCTCCATATTCCAAAAATAATTTTTTATGATTCGTTTCATTAAGGGCCCCTTTTACAGATTGTCCTGGTTTAATTCTTAGATATTTGTGTGTTTGTTCTTCTCCTTCTCTCATCCCTACCTCTCGTATCTATGGCTTGCTAACCTATGTGGTTGGCTGTTTGACTATTCGGTGAGAGCCATGTGACCTTATGGATATAGCGGTTAGGGAATAGCTATTTGTATAACGAGGGAGGAAAGTGCTACTTTTCCTCCCTAGAATGAAGTTTACTGCCCGACGCAGTAAACGGAAGGCAGTAATAATTCAAGGGAGGAAAAGGCACTTTACTCCCATGTTATACATATGGTTTTTCCTCCTTCCTCAAATAAAAAGTAATTTTTTCATGTTTACTTAATTTATTTATGTAACTAACCAACAAAATTTGTTAGAACTAAAACTAACAAGTAGGTACAATATAACTGTCAACTGTCAAATATAAGTCAAATTGTTAATGAAAACATTATTAAATCAAAATAACAATTTACTGTTTTTTTACAATTTTGCAAAATACAGGGTGTTTTATAAATAAACGTTAAAATGTATAGATTCTTACGTAATAAAAAATAGATATTGTACAGGGCGTCAATAAGTTATATTTCATGAATAAAATACCATGACGTCACTTTTACTTTTCCTCCGTAGGGAGGAAAAGTACAACTTTGCTGCCTACAATCAGGTCCGGAAAAGTATACTTTCGGTAGAGGTTGGTGGAAAAAAGGTTTATGATCATTCCCTTGCTAGGAAGTCTATTAGCTTCCATTTTCATGAGGTTCATCTTCGGTTTCTTCAATTTTAGCATTCATATCTCCGATTATTATTTTTATATCATTTTTTGGTGACTGATTGTGTGCGGTCTCTAGATGCTGCTAAAACATTTATTTTTTCTTCTAGGTCTTTTTCTTCAGTAGGACAGTAAATGTTGATAATTATACATATTAATGAACTTTGATTTAATTTGTAATTTACATATTCTTTCACTTAACGTCTGGAAGTCTAGTATATTTAAATTTATTTTCTTGTCCACTATGAACTCCACTATTTACTGCCAGTTAGTTTACCACTTTGTAGAATTGTTAATTTAATTTAGAAATTACTTGTTTCATATTTTCATTACTAGAACAATTTACTTCCGTACTTCTTATACTCTACCTACAGTATATTGGACCATTGGCTGTCGAGTGTCTAGCTATAATCCAAAACAGTCACAAATTCGTGAAATCATGTTAATGTATCCAATTAATAGTGTGGCAAGATAAATTATAAATATCAGGTTCAGTTTAAACTAACCTTCTTTAAAATGTCAATAAATATTACCAATAAACTGTTAATTTGCAATTGTGTAAATTTACCATCATCCATCTTGTTTTGCATACCCCTGGTGTTATGAGGTTTAATAATTATTGTCTATCTTTAATGGAAATACCCCCATATTTGATTAGTGCTAGGTCGTATGGTCAAGATGCGATTGAGGGCAGGTTGTTGGAACAAAACACCCTGTATGTACTGGTGGTCGGCAATACTATTTGCTGGTCACAATTCAACTGATTTATAGGAGAGATAAATAATTTATACCCACATCGACAAAGCGTTTCTCTTCTGGAACCAAGATATTCGTGTTTAAAATAAAGTTTTGTATGAAACGATATCCTTTTTCCAAAGTTCGCTTTGTTTTTCTTCTTTTGGCGTCATAGTCCTCGATGGGTCTTTGCCTGTCTGGCTATGTCCTTCCATTCAGACCTCTTCTTCTTCTTCTTGTGCCACTCCTATCGGAGATTGGAAATCATCAAGGCTACCCTGACTTTGTTTACAGCTGACCTAAAAAGTTCATTAGTGGTGCAGCCAAACCACTCTCTCAAATTCCGCATCCACGACATTCTTCTACGGCCTGGATTCCGTTTTCCTTCTATTTTTCCTTGCATTATATTTTGAAGTAATGCGTATTTATGACCTCTCATCAGGTGACCCAAATACTCGAGTTTTCTTCGTTTTATCGTTAATAAAATTTCTGGGTCTCTTCCTATCCTTCGTATTACTTCAAGATTTGTGATTCTTTCAACCCAACTTATCTTCAGCATTCGACGGTAGAACCACATCTCGAAACTTTCAATATTTTTTATGTTGTTCTGTTTGAGAGTCCAGGCCTCTACACCGTATAATAGCGTGTTAAATACGTGGCCACTTAGCATTCTTAATCGTAGAGGGATGCTTATATCTCTGTTGCAGAAGAATTTTCTCATCTTTATGAAGGTGGCCCTGGCAATTTCGATACGTCTTTTTATTTCATTGTTTTGGTCTCCAGTTTCGTTTACTAAAGTTCCCAAGTATTTATAACTTGATACTTTTTCAATTTGAATGCCGTTTATACTAATATGTGCTGGTTGTGTCATGATTTTACTGAATACCATATATTTGGTTTTTTGATATTAATGTTTATGCCATAATTGTTGTAAGCAATATTTATGTTTGTAAGTAATCGTTGTAATTCTTCTACTGTTCTTGCAACTAGTACAGTGTCGTCTGCGTATCGAATATTATTTACCGTATTCAGACCTCGCTTATGCTTTTCTCCTTCATAGTCTTATATTCATGGTTTTCAGGTCGTCTTCCACGTCATCCAGCCATCTCGTTCTTGTCCTTTCTTTTCTCGTCTTCCTATAGGCTTTTATTGTTATATTTTCTTTGCTGTTTTTGCACCTTCTTGTCTCTGGACATACTCCAGCCGTGACAGTCTTTGACTTTTTACAAATCTTACAATATCATACCCTTCGTTCAATTAGTTAACCTCGTCGTTTCTCCTGATTCTCCATGTGCTGTCTTCCTCTTTCACCGGTCCATACACTTTTCTCAGTATTTCTCTCTGGAATGTCCTTAGTTGGGCTTAATCATTTTTTTTGTGATTACCCATTTTCATAACTATAGGTTACTATGGGTCTAATCAATGTTCTGTAGACAGTCATTTTGGTTCTTTTGTCTAATAATTTCGATGGTATTGATCTTCTATTAGCATAGTATGTACGATTCCCACGGGAAATACGTGTATTAATTTCGCTACTTACGGAATTCTTCTGATTGATTTTCTTCCCAGATATGTGAAGGCATCCACACGTTCAATAGTATGTTTGTCTATTGTTAAATTATTTTCATTGTCAGGTGTTCTTTTGATGGTCATGTACTTCGTTTTGGTTTCATTTATTTTAAGCCTTCTGTTTCGTCCTTCAGGTTCAATTTCCTTGAATGCTTTTATTAGTCGTTGATTGCTCTTACTAATAAATATTAGCTACATTATCTGCATATGCGGTAATTTGCACTGTTTTGGTATTTATATGGCCGGTTACATTGGTTTTTCTGATGTCTGCCTGAAGAACTAGGTTGAACAGTAAGGTTGATAGTGCGTCTAACTGTCTCACTCCCATATTGATGTCAAATAGGGGGAGTCAGTTCTCCATCTACTCTTACTGCGGCTTTTGAACACTGCAAAGTCATTTTATGAGGCTGATATATATTTAGGTATATGTATATTAAGAAGGTCTTCCAACATTTTGTCTATTTGTCTCATTTGTTTAAAGTCTATACATATTAAATAGTTATATTTATGTCGTATTCATAAACTTTTTCTTGTATCGTTCTAAACATGAATATAACATTGTCTGTAGTGACTCTATTTGGTCTGAATCCGTTTTGATAATCTATTGTAGATAATAGAAGGAAGAACTTTGTGTACTGCATTTAGCAATGTAATTGGCCTATAATTCTGGCATTCCCTCTTATCTCCCTCTGCTATAATGCCAACTGCCCATTCCTCCGGCATTTGTTCCATGGTCCATGTTGATGTTATTAGATAATGAATTGTTCCATTCCTCGAGATTTATTGTTTTTTAGTTTTTTATTACATATTTGAACCACGTCCTCATAACTTGGATTTTCAGTGTGTTGCTCCGCCGCATAATCGAAATATTCTTTCCATCTCATAATAATTTTTTATTTCTCTGGTAGTAGTTCCCCGTCCTTGTTTTTGCATATCGTTAATTACTGTGTGATTTCTTTTATTCTTTTATGGAATAATGTATATAAAATAGATTTTAGGTTCATCACCACTGTTACCATTGGTAACAGTTAAAAATCTTGCAAATAAATATTTTATGATTACTGTGAAATAATTCCATTTTATTTTATTTTTTTTTTCGATCGAAATATGAGTGTTAATAGTAATTCACTAAAAAGCCAACTAGACGCACGAGAATACTGGCGAATTTATGCGACTCGGTTGCAGGTAAAATGTTAAATGGATGGGATTCTGCAGAAAGGAACCAAACCGCAAATATGTATTTTCCCTATGTGAAGCGTTTCACATGTCTGCTCTTATGGGGGCAGGGAAAGAACTAACTACTAAGATACTGGGGGGTCGAAATGGGGCTAGTAGAAGGAACAGACACATAAAGCCTCGTTGCAAGACGGCAGCTCAATGGTTGTGCGGTGGTATAGGTCGCAGATTCGTTAGGGAGGGGGAGGGGTGTTAAGACGACTAAACTACCATAATCAAATACAAAAGGGTACTTACTCAGACTAGAGGATCTTTCTACTATTTAACCAAAAGGACGCCGTTCGAAATAAATCCTCTGGTTCACATATGGGTACTTACTAGACATTCGGTCTATTAATTGGGGGGACATTCCTCATAGATTCCTCGTTTGGGGTCATACTGGGCTACTATTTACTGCATTCTATGACTTCTATGCCATTTTCTTTTCTTCTATACTAAAACTTACACAGTTGCATTAGACATCTGGTTAATAATTTTCCAAAGGTTATAGAAAGAAAAAGGTACATCTTCAAAAACATTTATTTAAAACTTCAAACTTTATTTTTACTATAAAAAATACTTTCTTCAATATGAAGTTATTACAACTACTAATTTACCAAAACTTTGACTTTGATATTACAAAGGTTTTAACCTGGTTTAGACTTAACAATACTCTCAAATATGAAAATGATTTTACATTACAAAAGAACTTGTTGGACAGTGTATGTCAACATAATATTTGACGTAGCTGTCAAATGTTAAAGTCACTGTCATTTACCATTATGAAAGCAATAGCAAATTATTATTATTTTTAAACTCTTTACCAGCAAACTTTATATCCATTTGGAATCCTTACAAAATTAAAAAAATGTCTAATACCTTTTTAAATCACTCTTCCAAACACAAACATCCTGTCATCACGCTTGTGGGTGGGGCGCAGGACTTTTATCTTCAATGGAAATGGAACGGACAACATGGGCGGATTTGGGCCAAATCAGACATCTCTTCGGAAAATAGAGGACTTCAAACTAGAGGACCATATTGGTCCACAAAGGGCACAGGATCATAATTAACCATCGGGGCTTCAACAAGGATACAGAAACCAAACCACTAAAATACCGGCTAACTGCGTCACCAATATTTGCACTTGCATTTTTCACCTTTCAAATCCAAGACTATGAAGTGAAACTTTTTACGGGTGTTCTCTAATGATTATAGAACAAGAATAAACCATTCTATTTGATTTCGCATAACTATAATACCCAAATTATGCCGGCATGGTGGTTTCTGGAGTTCAACAAGCTGGTCGAAGTGACACCAGCAAAGATTGGTGTAGAACTAACTGCGCTTCGCTCTGATGACACAGATCGAGAAAAGTATCGCGCATTTAAAAAAGCGATTTTCGCCCTTAATGCCGCAACGTCAACAAGCTCTGGACGGAACCATTAGGCTTTTCAAAGGGGAGTTAGGGTACTTTTCAGATGGACTAAACCATTTTTTCAAGGGGATTACCCTACTTTCTAACATTACGCAATATTTTGTAATGCTCAGAAGCAGGGCGGGCTTTAAAATATTTAGGACGGGATATATAGCATTAACAAATTGGAAAAATAGATGTTCTTTTTGGGAACTGGGATATAAAATTAATGAATGCTATTAACAAAACATTATAGCGGGAAATCCAACTGCTATATATTAACAGTATCATAGGTTATAAAATACTCCGTAGATACTTGTGCAGAAAAGAACCAAGCCACATACGAAATATACCGTCCTCTATGAGCAAAAGAACCAACCAACATTATCGTTGCAGCATGACAGCGTTCTGCAGAACAGATCCATGTGGGTTGGTTCCTTTATGCAAATTAACTTAAGTTATTTTGCAGAAGGGAACCAAGCCACAAAAGTGGATTCTTTTAAACAACTGTTTTCTTGACTTCACTTGAATTCACGGGACTTCCACTTCCAGAACAAATTATTAAATCCCAGTAATTTCATATTAATATTTTTTTAGCTTATACGCCTGATTATGTAACTCAATAATGGAAAATAAATGTTTGTTAATTTTGAATTCACTTAAGTTGCTTTGCAGAAGGGAACCAAGCCACAAAAGTGGATTTTTTTTAAAGCAACTCTTTTCTTGAATTCACGGGAATTCCAGATTTTGAAATCGAACAAATTATTAAATCTCAGTAATTTCTATTAACATTTTTTTAGATTATACGTCTGGTTATGTAACTCAGTAATGGAAAATAAATGTTTGTTAACTTTGAATTCACTTAAGTTGTTTTGCAGAAGGGAACCAAGCCTCAAAAGTGGATTTTTTTAAAACCAGTATGTGTTAAATCAAATCTAATGCATATATTGACGATTTTAATGTTAAACCGTGATTTAATAGAGAATTTTAAATTTGATCGTAAAGTTTTTGGCTAATATCTCAGTTTTAACAAAGTGTGGTTTGGATTCTTTCTGCAGAATCCCGTCCAAATGTGGATACAAATGAAGGTCCATCGGCTATCGGTCGGAGACGGATCGTGTCTGAAAATTTTGAAAGGCGAAGGCGTAAGAGCGCTTTGGTTATTAGTAGTATTGTTGCCACTTTTTGGAATGGTTACAATGGTAACTTAACTATTACAGTGTGCGTGCAACTAAACATGGATGAGTGTCGTTGACGACTTTTTTTTTAATATTTGACACTATGATTATCCAACTTAAAAATAGGTTTTCTAATTTAAAGCAAAAAAATTTTCAGATAGGGCTTTTCATCAATTTGTACAGCTATATGTACAAAAATTAGATACAGTTAAGTTAAAAAACAGAATTGAGAGTTCTTTATAATGATCCAGATTATATAAAAAAATGTACAAGAATTGTATCAATCAAACTGGAACATGAAGTAAAAACCACTTCTATGTAAAAGGTATATTTACTAAAAAAATTTTAAAATCCCAATGGATTCAATAAAATGAGTTCATCAGAACGTTTTCAAACCTATCGGTCCATCATCAGTGAATCTAAAATCAAATAAGTAATCCCACTATTAAAATTGAAAAGATGGTTGAAATTTTGAAAGTTAAAAAATGTGGTTATGATTACTTACTTGAATACTTGCAAAATAGTCCCAGAACCAAACAATGGTTGTGATTATAAATAAATCTACATTATGTTAAAAAAAAATTAACATGGCTAAACGCCGATGTTCAGGGATTAAACCTCTGGGAACATGGTGAAACTCTACCCGAGGACCCAATCAACCATCTTCGGTCAACGATGACTACTAAGTGTCAAAGCTGTGTAAGGAAATCCTTGATGTGACATTGACAGTTGAGGAAGAAGGTAGTCGATTTTCAAGGAAGTTTAAAAACAAAGTCATGATCCAAGACGAAGATATGGTAAAGATTTTAATATCTGAAAATGTCTGTTAATTAAATCTATTGTTTTTTAAAATTAAAAGAAAATGTGTTTTACAAAATAAAAATTATTTAACTGTAGGTAATTACAAATTGACTGTATCAAATAAAATTAACCTGATCAAAAAATTTCTCAATTTTTTTTAGAGAATTTTCTCAATTCTATAAAAATTGTTCCATAATAATTGCATTCCTGAATCATACTTTCTACTATCAGATTGACTATATCTTAACTCTAATTTATATAGTTTTTAATTTTCACGTACATTCAAATAAAAATTTCCCTTCTACCTATACAATCATTATTACAATATCAATAGACATACCGTGGACATATAAATTTCTTGATATAATATCCCTTTTCAAAATTTAAAGCTTCTTCTATATCACCACCTACTTATTTTTATTTCTGTCATTACTACTAATCAGCTTACATTTTCATTTTGAATTATTTGATCAGGTTAATTTTATTTGATACAGTCAATTTGTAGTTACCTACAGTTAAATAATTTTTATTTTGTAAAACACATTTTCTTTTAATTTTAAAAAACAATAGATTTAATTAACAGACATTTTCAGATATTAAAATCTTTACCATATCTTCGTCTTGGATCATGATTTTTGCTTTTAAATTTCCTTGAAAATCGACTACCTTTCCTTACGAAAGGATGACGAAGGATTTCCTTACACAGCTTTGACACTTAGTAGTCATCGTTGACCGAAGATGGTTGATTGGGTCCTCGGGTAGAGTTTCACCATGTTCCCAGAGGTTTAATCCCTGAACATCGGCGTTTAGCCATGTTAATTTTATTTTAACATAATGTAGATTTATTTATAATCACAACCATTGTTTGGTTCTGGGGCTATTTTGCAAGTATTCAAGTAAGTAATCATAACCACATTTTTTAACTTTCAAAATTTCAACCATATTTTCAATTTTAATAGTGGGATTACTTATTTGATTTTAGATTCACTGATGATGGACCGATAGGTTTGAAAACGTTCTGATGAACTCATTTTATTGAATCCATTGGGGTTTTAAAAATTTTTTAGTAAATATACCTTTTACATAGAAGTGGTTTTTACTTCATGTTCCAGTTTGTTTAACTATAAGGTATACAGCCAACCCAGGGAACTACCCCTCTTTAATTGTATCAATATTTAACATCTTCAGAACTTGATAATGCATTTCAGGAACCTTTTAAATTGGCAAACCTATTTTTAATAATTTCGGCTACAAGTGCATCCGTTGACAGAAGTTTTTCAGCAATGAAACGGATTAAAACATGCCAAAGAAATACCCAATTGCAAGATCGAATGTCGTCATTTTCTTTAATTTTCATTGAGTAACGCTTTTTAAATGGATTAATGACATAATTCTCTTTCTACGATTCTGTTATTAACATTTTTCCAGATAAAATAAACAAAAACTTATATTTGCGAAGTTCTTTTAAACAAGATTTTTTACATCTGGGTGTGGTAACATTTAAGAAAAAGTCACGCTTCGCCACTGGGGTTCATTAAATATCTGGTTCAGTTTAAACCAACGTATCCTTTAAAATATTAATCAATATTACCAATATACCTACTGTTAATTTGCAGTTGTGTAAATTTACCATCATTTAGCCCATGTTGCTTTGCTTACCCCTAGTGTTGAAGGTTTATTAATTATTGTCTGTCTTTAATAGATATACCCCGCATATTTCATTAGTAGTACATAGGTCGTATGGTCAAGATGCAACCGAGGGCAGGTTGTTGGAACAAAACACCCTGTATGTAATGGTGGTCGGCAATGCTATTTGCTGGTCACAGTTCAACTGATTTATAGGAGAGATAAATAATTTATACCCACATCGACAAAGCGTTTCTCTTCTGGAACCAAGATGTTCGTGTTTAAAATAAAGTTGTGTATGAAACGATATTTCATTGATTTTTTTCGTTCAACCAGACGCCTTGACATTAGTGCAGGTGTAAGTAAATAATTTGTAACCGTATATCCTTATTCCAAAGTTCGCGTTGTTACTTACCAATAATGCGTCAACTGATTTATTTGTTTCACAGAGCAAACTATAATACTACTTGCACGATCGAATAGGAAAGAAGCCGTTTAGTAAAGAATCCCACTGTTTTATTAATGATTGCTATGTCTTTACCCGCCACAAACTAATATTTTTTACCGAATGTTCGTTTGTTGCTGCTTAGCGCTTCCAGTGACGTACAAATAAGAAATCGTTAACATGAGGTTGTGTCTACAGCCTTTGCGACTGGTTTTAAATCCCACGAGTTTGCGCCGTATCAAATTCATATTCGTGAAGATCATATCCAAAAGTCACACCGATTTATCAGATATGTATGGTTGGACTATTGTCAACAGTTTGCAACTTGTCATCATGGCATAGATCGCAATGAGAAAAAAGAAAAAAAGAAAAAAAGAAAAAAGGCAATGATATGAGGAAGGCAACCGTAAATAAGTATTTCTGTCTAATTGGTCATCGGCAGTAGGCAATGGAGGCAGTTTTAAGAGGTCTAACATGGAAAACATGCCTGGTTTATTTCTATGGTGTAATTGTGGTTGGAAGATCCTTCGATGAATATGCCAAGAATCTGATAGAAGTCTTTCAACGATTGTGAGCAGCAAATTTGAAGTTAAATAGAAGAAGAAGAAATGTCACCTGTTTCGACGTCAAGTTAAGTAATTGAGACATATTATTTATAGAGTAATGGTGTAACAGCTTATTCTGAAAAATTTGCAGCAATTAAGGATATGTCAGTGCCAAAAGATAAACACGAAATTAGAAATTTCCTTGGTCTATGTACATATTATCGACTTGTCAAAGTATTTGCCAATATCCCCAAGCCCAGAAGAAGGCAAAGAAATGATCCAAACCATCTATGTTCCATCAATTATCCAGCGTAATCCAAACGGATAACGCTGCTCTAATGGCTCCTAAAATTCCGCAATCCAGAGGACCAGATGGCAAGATGGTAAAACGATTATAAGAATATGTTTAAGAGATCGAACACAGGGCTGGAAGAGTTCATTCAAATGCTGATGCTCTTTAAAGATGACCATACGTAACAAATCACTGTCTTAAATTAGAGGAACAACTTAGCCCCGTGGGACGAACCACCGTCATTAAGATCAGTGGCAGCATCAACACCTAAAAGACGCCTAATCAGACGATCTATGTATAAAAAAAGTATTGGGTTGGATGCGTCGAGGTGAGAAACCTTTCTGACAAGACATTAGTACATATAGTCTAGAAGTCATGTCCTACTGGAGTCTATGGAATTGCCTAGTACTTAAAGATGATCTTCTGTACAAATCCTATGTGAACAATAATGGTACAGAATCTAAGCTTCAGTTAGTCAGTCAGTACCTAAAAATAAAATGTCAGAAATATTCCGTCAGTTGTATGACGGTGTATCAGGTGGACAGTTTGGTATTACAAAGACTCTGCAAAAGGTTCTAGAATAGTTCTAGAACGGAAACTATAAAGATGATGTAAGAAGATGGTTTCAGAAATGTGAACTGTGAGTAATAGTCCAGTTGGTAAAAAGGGCACCCATAAAACAGTAAAATTTGGATAGTTCTTTGAAAAGAATAGTAATCGAGATGTCTGGTTCATTTCCAGAAATGGATGAAGGGAATAAATATATCCTAGTATTCAGGGATTATTTTACGAAATGGATTGAGGCCTATGCAATACCAAATCAAGAAGCTGTTACCAGTGCTTGTGAAATAATTCTTCAGCCGATGCGGTGTTCCTTTGTAGATCCACTCCGACCACGGATGAAAATTTAAGACAATCCTCTTTCAAAATATTTTTGAATTGATTGGTACTAATAAAACTATAATTAAACCCTTGCATCCTCACTCAGATGGAATGATCGAGAGGATGAACCGAATAGTAAGCCAGCACCTGCCCAAAGTGTTATCCGAACATCAGAGAAGTTGGGACAAACATTTTCATTTATTCCTAATAGCGTACCAATCGGCCGTGAATGAAACTATAGGCCAGACTCCAATCTGCTTGATGTTGGGTTGTAAAGTTAGTTTGCCTTGCGACCTCGAGTTTGACTGCAGATCTTCTGACGAGAATGTTGCAAATGTTGCCGCCTACAGATAAGAATGAAAAAAATTCATGCACTTGCCGACAACACATCCAGATAGCTAGTGACAGAATGAAACATCAATATGATCCTCGATGCAAGAGTGAAAGCTTGTAGGAGGTTTTGTAGGCAGTTTTAATGAATTTATCTAAAGTTAGGCGCACAGAAAGAGTGCTACATTCAGCGTAACCACAGAAGTTCAACAGGATCTTTTTAATGTTTCGAAAAATGTCTTCATAGCACACTGGTACCCAAGACCTCGAGATGACTAAAGGAATCTCGTCCATATTCAATAAGAGGTTCGGTCGCTTAGACGAGTTAAGAAATCAGCAGCCCAAATTTGGAAAAGTAATGCGATTAGATGGTCCTCGATCTTTGCTGTACCGGGTGTCCCAATAAGAATGACTCTCGGTCATATCTCAGGAACAGTTTATACTACAGCTTTGGGAAAAAAAATTTTATAACATAAGTTGCCTCGGGAAAAGCCTGGAAATTATTTTAATAATTGTAAGTACACCGCTAGAGGGCATAACTAAATACCAAAAATTTAAAAATCAAAATTTTACAAAATTTACCTAATGTAAGGGCACTGGAAATCCAATCGTCGTATTCTTCATAAAATTCTGCGCATATTTGATTTCACAAGTTTAAATCTACCTTTGCAAATTAGAGGTGAGGGTGAGAGGGAACCTTCTTATGAAAAAATGGCTGTAAGTCCGGTTCTGCTAGATCGAATTTTACATACTTGGTCTTATTGAAAACAAGAAATCTTTTCAGAAATCTAGTTTTTTTGGAGAATATTAAATACAATGCACAATATCTTACAATGCATTTTACAATGCATTTATATTTATTTTATATGCATTTGTAATGATATTACAATGCATTTTTAATCCTGTATAACACAATTAGACCAAATTAGCAAAATAATACCGAAAACCACATGTCGATAGGTACCTTTTTTCTATCTCGAGATATCTTCAGAAATGTGTAAAATTTTAACATAACTGTTACTGTCACCGGTAAATGAAATTAAGGAAAAGTAGTGTGCTATGGAAAAAACAAATAAACATTTTCCAGATGTAAACGTATATAATTAGTTGAAACAACAATAAGACAAACAACACTATAAAATATAACAAAGAAATAAAAGCAACTACTTACTTAGTCTTAGTGACTGCCTAAATGTTCAAATTGTTGCCCATCATTTTCGATGCAAGCATTTACTCTTTCAAGATTAGATTGAATAGCAACAGGTTTAACTGTTTTAGACTTTTATTTATGGGGACGGATTAAAGACCTTGTTTTTGCCGCTAGGCCCACTACGCGAGAAAACATGATCTAGAATCTAGAATCTAGAGAATACGAAACGCCATTCAAAGCATTTCGAAAGCAGAAATTGAGACTGCTGTTCAATTTACTCTTGAAAGAGTAAATGATTGCATCGAAAATGATGAACAGAAATTTGAACATTTGGGTCGTGGCTCTAAGTAAGTAGTTGCTTTTATTTCTTTGTTATATTTTATAGTGTTGTTTATCTTATTGTTGTTTTAATTAATTATATACTTTTATATCTGGAAAATATTTCTTTGGCAAGGAGAAATATTTGGAAAGCGAGGTCCAAGAAGAGGAAGAACATTCTGGTTAAAAAACCTCAGAACCTGGTTCAACACAACATCTGTGCAGCTTTTTCGCGCTGCTGCAGATAAGATAAAGATTGCCATGATGATCGCCAACATTCGTCACAGATAGCTACATCTAGAATAATAGTTTCTAAAATCAAGAGTAATAGTTTTTAAAATCGAGACTATTATTTTGGGAACAGGAACAGAGTATATTAAGTCGTTTATATTAGAATAATTTATTACGATTATGAAACACCTGGTATCAAGTCACCCTAACTTCTACTACAAACAGATAGACGTCGTTATAATCAGAAATGAAGGCATATGTTCATGCTCAAACAACAAAAATAATTCCATGCGGAAGAAGTACATTCTAAGAAGGAATAAACTCCTTACGCAAACTATAAAATGACGATATCGTAGCGTCACGTTCGACACATCTGCAATCTGCATTACATTCACGGTTGGAAGTGTCAACTCTCAAGCTAAAATGTTTCCGCAAACCGTTTAGTGACACTTTAAATACACACATCTCTAATTTTAAACATTCTGAACGAATACGAATGAAGCTCATTTCGTATGCTACAGTGCCTCCGTAAGGAGCTTTCGGAGAAAGTGGAAAATAAATTTTGAGCGAAATCGACCAAAAGGTCATAAATTAATAGGAATATCTGAAATTTTGAATAAGATATTTATTATTGTGGCTTAAGATGAGAAAATGCCTTATCACGATATAGATTTATAAAGCAGATAAAATTAGGAAGCAATAAAATTATTTTTAATTATTTACTATCTTTAATAGTAGTTAAAGCAAGAAACCCATTATGAACAGCCAGCACGGCACAGCACGGCACAGCCCGGCACGGCACAGGACAGCCCAAATTCATTTGTATAGTTTTAAATGCAACGTAACCCATTATGAGCAGCCAGCGCGGCCCGGCACAGGCCAGCACGCAAACGGAACGGCCGAAATTCTCCGAGTAGAATAAAATCCGTTGGCCGTCGAACGGCCAGTCGGCGCCAGTGTGTCATAATTGTTGGTAGTAAGCAGATAAAATATTATATTGTTGATTTTTTAATTGAAAGCGCGTTGTTTCTTTTGGAATAATATGGACGAACTTTTAATTGAGAGTGTCAGAGAATACCCATTTTTGTATGATGCATCGGAACCAGGTTATCACGATAGCAAGAAAAAGGACAATGCATGGGTACAAATATCCGAAAATTTTGATCAATGGACAGGTACGTACATTATCTTTTAACCAATGAATTCGTTTTTTTAACATGATGCATATTCATTAAAATTGTGTAGTTTATGTCTTTTAATAACTTTTATTTTACGATAGTTTTTAAAATATATCATAGATGACATGATGCGTTTCTAAAATAAAATTAAAACAATACATAACATTTTTCTCCTACATAGAGATGGGCTAAATTATGGAATAAATTCATTTTCTCTAAAATGGACGGCTTTGGAGAAAAATCCCGAAACACGTCGATTTTTATTTTTAAATTACAATTTTTTTGGCATATATTTCATACTAGCGACGTTATTCATCTGAGCGTGATGACGTAATCTATGATTATTTTAAATGGGAATATGGGTCGTGTGGCATCTCATTTGTGGCCAAAAAATACTTTTTTAATTAAATTAATTGACGAAAAAGTAAGAATGTATGCAATTTATTTAACTCAAAATACTTTCTAATGATGTCAGAAAATAGAAAAAAATGTTTATTTGGCAAAAAACATTGCTTTTCGCTTAAATTAAATGTTCAAACTGTCAAGAGGTAGGTGGGAGGCTGTTTGTGATTTAATTTAAGTGAAATGAAATGTTTATTTGTGAAATAAACATTTTTTTCTATTTACTGACAGCAGTACAATGTATTTTGAGTTAAATAAATTACATACATTCTTCTTTTTGCGTCAATTAATGTAATTTAAAAATTATTGTTTTGGCCACCCTGTAGAAATAATGATATTATTGTTTATATTACTGAATAGAGGATTGAACACCCTTTCAAATGAGATGCCACACAACCCTTATTCCCATTTAAAAAAATCATCGATTACATCATTAAGCTCAGATGAATGACGTCTCTAGTATGAAATACAGTGGAACCTCGATTATCCGTCAGGGCACCGGACCAAGAGTATGACGGATAATCGAAAAGACGGTTAACAGAACATTAAAAAAAATAAAAATCATACTGTTATGGTGACACACAGATATTAACTAATAATTTGTGTGATGTACATTTTTATTTTCGGCTTGCGATTCTAAAAATAGAACTCTAAAAGTATGGTATCATTTATCATTACCTATTTAAATTGAAATTTAATCCAGAGCCCTGAATAAGAATAAAAATTATTTACATAAAAAAATGCGGTGATGGCATAACTGCACGTGTACATTTCAATGAATTTCGTTTGGCTTATCGCAATGCTCAAACAAAATGAATTGATGACTCAATTTTTACTTGTGTATACAATATAACTTAATGGACCCTGACGGTTAACAGAGGTGACGGATAATCGAGGTTCCACTGTATATGCCAAAAAATTGTAATTTAAAAGTAAAAATCGACCTGTTTTGGTATTTTCTTCCAAAATTTTAGAGAAAATGAATTTATTCGATAATTTAGCCCCTCTCTGTATATATTTTATTAATAAAAATACATTATCGTCTTCCATCATATACACGTTCAAGCTGCCAAGGTACACTTCCATTTGGGGACACAAAATATTCAGTGAAGGCTTCCCTGATTCTTTCTGCTGAAAAGGGGGTTCGACCGCCAATATGAGAAAGGTCACGAAGAAAACAAAATTCTTCTGGTTGCCAGGAACATTTATCGTTTCTCAAAAAATTGTGCAGCACTACTGTTGCTAATATGATTTTATCAATATTTCTAGGAAGTATGTTGTATTTTGTATAATACCATTTAAACTTTTTGGTAAGTAACCCAAATGCATTTTCGACTACTCTTCGTGCACGAGAGTGTCTATAGTCGTACACTTTATAAGCTTCATTATTGGCAATTTCGTTTGAAGGGTAAGGTCTCATAATATTATCTTTTAAAGGAAACGCCGCATCCGCTACAATGACGAATGGTAATACTGTATTAGTATTCGGCAAAGGCTTACTAGGAGGAAAATTTAGTTCATTAGCATATAATTTTTTTCCAAGAGACGACGAATTGAATATCCCACCATCACTGTTCCTACCATAGGCCCCTACATCAACTGTGACAAATCGATATGTTGCATCCACTAATGCCAATAGAACTATACTATGCTGATGTTTATAATTAAAATAGAGTGATCCACTTCTTGGAGGTTTCTCTATGACCACATGCTTACCATCTAATGCTCCGCAACAATTTGGAAAATTCCACATCTCATGAAAATCGCGTTCAATCTTTTCCCAGTGCTCTTTGCTTGGGTTAGGTAAAACAACAGGTTGTAAGTTTTCCCAAATACACTCTAAAGTTTCATAAACAATGGTACGAACTGTTGTATATCCAAGTCTGTAGCTAAATGATAATGTGGTGAATGAGTTAACGTGACCAATAAATCTAAAATAAAAAAGGAACTAATAAGTGCTGTTGCAATACCCTTTTTACATAGTACATTTTCTGACGGTTTTTGCTGTATATTTTAAAGAACCGCTTGGATTGTTATGAAATTTGGCATACGTATAGCAAGCATGTCAAAGAAAAAAAGTGATATTGTGCCGATGTGTGGTTTTGCTCTGGGGGTGAGTTTCACCCCTTCTCAGTGGTAAAAAAGATACGTTCAAAATAAGTCCGGAATTAAATAAACTGACTAATTGTAAGCAACTTTTTTTCTATATCGCTTTTCACTCAAAGTCAATACTTTTCGAGGGGTTTGCGAGTTAATATGTTCATATTTCAACAAAACAAAAACACGCTTTTAGACGGTTTTTGGCAAATAATTCAAAAAGTAAGAATTTTATCGAAGAAACATTCGTAGCAAAAATATAGCTTGTAAAAAGGTAAAAAAATGGAGTATGCATGAAGTCTCTAGACCTAGTGGAAGCAGAGTTATAACTGAAAAATAAGAAAATGTGAAAAAAAATTTTTAAGAAACGCTTTTGTTTAGTTACGAGTGACTAAAATTACTGTGACTATAACATATTATAAAAAAATCAACCAAAAAGCAAAAAATAAAAAAAATTGAAAAAATCTAACACATTCGTTAAAGAAAAGCGTGGCGCGTTTTCATCGAATAAACGGTTTTCGCCCCACGCTTTTCTTTAACGAATGTGTAATATTTTTTCAATTTTTTAAATTTTTTGCTTTAAAAAAAATTATTGACTATTCGTGTATTGTTCCCGCGAATGCATATGTCTGCAAATTTTCATTCATTTGCTTTGGAGAAAAGGCAGTCAAATTAACGTCTAAAGATTTAACGCAAACTATTGAACTAAATAAACCCGTTTCATAAAAATAGGTTCGTACTCGCCAAATTCCAAATAGATTATTTCAACAGTTGCTTAAAATTAGTCATTTTATCCAGTTCCGGACTTATTTTGGACGTATATTTTTTCATCCCCGAGAAGAGGCGACACTCACCCACAGAGCAAAAGCACACATCGGTCCAATATTACTTTTTTCTTTGACTTGTTTGTTAGCTATGTGTATGCCAGATTTTATGTCAATCCAAGTAGTTCTTTAAAATTTGGAGGTTTGCAATATTTTACCGTTAGCGAACATACGAACATGCACAAACCTTGTATAATATCACTATAATAGTTTATAAGAGCGTTGGGTATAAGCAATCTTTTTTTTGCAGCTGATGACTGTAGGAAGAAATGGATAGCCCTTCGAGATAGCTTCAGAAAAGCATACCGAAAACGGAGGACTACAAGTGGACAAGCGGCTAAACAAATCCGGCCGTGGAAATTCGAAAAAGTCATGTCATTTATAATTCCGTATATTGCAGAAAGACATCAAATATCTAATTTGGCACGTGACTCAGAAAGTAGTAATACCTCCTATACTGATGCTGATACTGAAGTTGAAGTTGACAATCTAGAAAAAGATAGCGAATGCGAACCTATAGAAGACGATGGAACGGTTGAAAACTCTCAGCAAGTGACTGATGATGATATGATTTCAAAACTTAACACTTCACATAAAGTAAGTACCGTTGCAAGTAAGAAAAAACATTCTGCAGTAAAGAATGTTGCTGTGCCATTACAGTCTCCTCCTCCAGTGGCACAAGTTCTTCAAGAGTATCTTCAGGCAAGAAAAAATAAAACAGAAACCATTGCCACTGAAAGAAGTGATGCGTTAAGTTCATTTTTTAAAGCAATGGAACAAACGGTGAGAACATTTTCCTTACCACTACAAATAGAAATTAAAGGAATAATTTCAAACCTTGTGACTGATTATGAGTTAAGAAACTACAACTTTCAAAATGTTACATCAACATCTTCGTGTTCGCCCAATAGACTTGCCGCAAGTGCCTCAAATATTTCATGTCCTGCACCTACTCCACATTACCGTTATCAACAACCATACCCAGTCTGTAGCAACGAATATCCACCATCAAGTTCTCTCAACACACAACAGCCCTCCAATACACCTAGTGGATCCGGATCAGAACCTACTCCACATTACCGTTATCAACAACCATATCCAGTCTGTAGCAACGAATATCCACCACCAAGCTCTCTCAACACACAACAGCCCTCCAATGCACCTAGTGAATCCGGATCAGAACAGCTTCATGGCATTGATAAGCCTTGGAACAATATAGTATAAACATTTTGTTTACAGTCGGAAAAATGAAAGAATACCCATGAACGAACATATAAAACACGCTGTATTTTCCTGCCGCCGTGTCACAAGGAAAATTGTCCAGTGCAAGTATATGTAACAATAATTATTACATGTACTTGCGCTAGCCAATTTTTTGTGTGACAAGGTGACAGGAAAATACAGCGTGTTATATACAGAGAGAGTCTGTAATTTGGAATAAATTCAATATCTCAAATTAATACTAATGGTTTTTTTGAAAAATGCTAAGACCTGTCGATTAGTATTTAAAATTGTCCTTTTTGACATACAATAATAATGTATACAGTGTGTCCCAACTTGGAGATATGACGTCATCGTTGATTTTCTTAAATGGCAACACTGTCATTTTGATAGCTATTTTGATAGGGAGTGTAAAGTTATACACAACTGCAAAATATCAAATTTTTATTGTCTACCATTTACAAGATAATAAAAAATAACAAAGTTATATCTGTAATTTGGAATAAATTCAATAATTAAAATACTAATTGTTTTTTTGAAAAATGCTCATACCCGTCGATTAGTATTTCAAATTGTCATTTTTGACATCCAATAATAATGTATACAGGGTGTCCTAATTTAGAGATATGACGTCATCGTTGATTTTCTTCAATGGCAACACTGTCATTTTGATAGCGTGTGTAAAGTTATACACAACTGCAGAATTTCAAATTTTTATTCCCTGCTATTTACAAGATAATAAAAAATAACAAAGTTATGGAAAACAAGTAATCAAATAACAATTGAAATTAATTATTTCAATTAAGCAACTACTCATAATGTTGCCCTCAATTATTGTCAAATTGTCAATGGGCAACATCATGAGCATTTGCTTAATTGAAATAATTAAATTAAAATGTATACATTATTATTTTATGTCAAAAATGAAAATTTGAAATATTAATCGACGGGGCTGAGCATTTTTCAAAAAAACAATTAGTATTTTAATTATTGAATTTATTCCAAATTACAGACATAACTTTGTTATTTTCTATTATCTTGTAAATGGTAGAGAATAAAAATTTGATATTTTGCAGTTGTGTTTAACTATACACACCCTATCAAAATAACTATCAAAATGACAGTGTTGCCATTTAAGAAAATCAACGATGACGTCATATCTCTAAATTGGACACCCTCTACACATTATTATTGTATGAAAAAAGGACAATTTCAAATACTAATCGACGGGTCTGAGCATTTTTCAAAAAAACAGTTAGTATTTGAGATATTGAATTTATTCCAAATTACAGACTCTCTCTGTATGTTCGTTCATGGGTATTCTTTCATTTTTCCTACTGTAAACGTCTTGGGCATAAATAAATACTGTTTTTAGGTTATATTTCGTACACAAAATAAAAAATAATAAAAAATATTTTTGTGTTTGCTCACTATACTTACTTCAGCGTCAATGCAAGGCGCTCCTCCCAGCTGACAGGTTCTCTAAATGGAGTATATTTCTTCGAAAACGGTAGCATCCTAAGCAACTCATAAAATTTGGTTTGAGACATCCGAAAATATTTAAAAAATTTTGCATCATCTTTTAATAAATCCGGGAAAAGATGATGAAACTCGCCATATTCTCTTCTTTTTTTAAATATTTCATGAACCCAAAACCGATGTTTCCGGCGTAATTTTGCACTTTCCTCTTTTTCAATCTCGGCACAAATTGCACTAACTACTATAACCTCCTCTTCCGATGAGCTCTCCATGGCAAATGATCATTTTTCCGGTGCCGTGCCGCGCTGGCCGTTACAAATGGGTTTTTGGACGGGCCGGCCTGTGCTGTGCCGTGCCGTGCCGTGCCGGGCTGTGCCGTGCTGGCTGTTCATAATGGGTTTCTTGCTTATACTTCTTGTATAGACATTAGTCTAGGCGCCAGAGGGGTCACCGTGTCATATTCAATTCTGATGGACAAACTCAACGGTTTCTTATAGATTTTTGGCTGCTGATTACGAATTTCGAGGGGGGATTTCGATCCGAGTGGTCAAAAAATTGTTATAAACAATTTAATTGTTTATAAATTGTTTATAAGGCTCTGGCTCATAAACTAAAAGAGATAAAAAAATGTTTCAAATAAAATTTGTTCCTTAATAAAAAACGAAGAAAAAACAGTTTACTAAACTTAAATCTAACAATTAGAACTAAAGATATTGTAAAATTAGTGCACAATGCAAATTGAAAATTGCAAAATAAGTATTTTTCGAAGCTTTATAGATCGTAACTCGGCTTCTACGCATGCAAATAAGTCTTAGAAGGTGTCGTTTTAAAGCTTAATTAACAGGCTTCCAAACAAAGTTTATTAATTTACTTGATCTTTATTTGTTTTAAAGTTATACCCGTTTGAAGTTACAATTTTCTTAAAAATATTGTACATTCATTTGTTTATAAGGGTTTCAAGCAAATTTGAGCTATAAACATTAATACTTTAATAAACAAGAATGATAGAAAAAATCAAAAGGAACAATTTGAGGTTATGAAAATGTTCATAAGTTTATTTTTGGCCAAGATGTCGATATTTTAATGGCGCGCGCTATGAGGCGCAAGATCGGCTCACCGCGTAAAGGTTCACGCGCTAACTTCTCGATGTCGATGCAAATTATAATTTCTATGTATACATACGTTATCTTCATTTTTCATTTTTGAAGATCCTAATAAAATTTTATCATATAATTCTTATAATTAAATCATCATACTGTACCTCGTATCACCTTTCATTCTATTTACATTGTCTTCTATTTTTTGCACTAAATGAGAAAAAAAACATTAAAAACTAATATTTCAGAAGTATAACTAAAAAGTAAGTTGATATTATTTATTAATACTATTTTTACAAACATTTTTTTCATGCATCTGAAAATCTGCATAGAGATATACAAGGAATATCAGCTTTTTTACATCTGCATAAGTTCTTAGCGAAATTTTAACATTTACATGATGGTACAAGTCTGTTCTTCTTCTTCTTCTTCTTCTTCTTCTTCTTCTTCTTCTTCTTCCTCTTTATAAGCAATTCTGCTTGTTCATTGGCGGATTGACACCTCTATGGAAGGTTGTCGCTCCATCTTTTGCGCGGTCGGCCGATACTTCTTCTGCCGATTGGTGATTTATCTCGTGCTATTTTGACCACACGTGTCTCCCCCATTCTGGTTATATGGTTGTTCCATTCTTTTTTTCTATTTAGTGTCCATTCGTTTATACACTGTACGTTACATTGTCTTCTAATATCTTCGTTCCTCTTTCGATCTCTCAGTGTATTTCCTGTAATTCTTCTCAGTACTCTCATCTCTGCCGTTTCCAGCAGTCTTTGTGTTGTGGCTGTATCGGGTCTTGTTTCTGATGCATATGTCATTATTGGTCTTACACTGGCTTTATAAATTCTTGACTTCATCTCAGTGTTAATATGTCGGTTTCGCCATATAGTGTTATTAAGGCATCCTGCCAATCTATTTGCTTTTTGTACTTGATTTCTCACTTCTTTGTCTAGGTCTCCGTAACTTTGAAACACGCTGAAAGTCCTCCGTCTAAATATTTGAAAATTCCGACTCAGTTTACAGTTGTACACTTTCGCTACACCCTGTATATCGATCTTCCGCATAATGCAGAGTATGGCGTTATCCACTTCTCACGGGTTTGGGATGCTTGGTTTCGTTGTTCGTACAATTCTTTGAAAATTGGTGTACAAAGGTGCCCCAAATTGTTTATATCCTACAAAATTGTAAACGGAATATTTTTCAAAGAGGTTCCACGTTAAGTAGGGACTCAGAGTATTAAAAGGTTTTTATGATATTTACAGTTTTGGTTTGTCGGTTATATGTTCGTCGGTATATCCAAATAGCTACAGGAAGAACCCCTGCTATGCTGTTAGGCTGTTGCAGTCTAGAAGATGAAAGATTTTTATGACTTTCTCAGACACAAATTTATTGAGGGTGTATTGCAACCGGAAGGCTCAACCTAAAATAAGCCGATGCCTTTAGTAATATTGGTTCTCAAAACTAACTGTAATATTGTATGAGTCATCGCATTTCGTGTAAACTCGAGGGATTTTGTTATTGCGAAGTTTAAGTAATTGTAATTGGTTGAGGGTAAAACCATCATGGCGTTCGAGGGATGTCTTGAGAGTTTTTCTGACCATTTGATTGGTAGAGAAATATCTGGTATGATTCCTATTGGTCTAAGTGAGAAGTCACCTTTTTTTGGGAAAGGAACCCAAGTTTTAGAAGGATCGAGTTAGCGGTCCTAGAGAGCAGTTTAGTAGAAGCCGTCATCATGTTCAGTTGAGTTCCACCAGGGCCACCATCGAGTTGAGTTTAGTTTTGGTTCCTTTAGGGCCATCGTCATGGAGAAGAGTTCTCCCAGGGCCATCATCGAGTTAAGTTGAGTTTTGGTTCCCTTAGGGCCATCGTCATGGAGAAGAGTTCTCCCAGGGCCATCATCGAGTTAAGTTGAGTTTTGGTTCCCTTAGGGCCATCGTCATAGAGTTGAGTTCCATTGGGCTGATTCTAGCCCGGTGAATGTGATGGTGTATCGTGAACCCCGGCAATTTTCCCGCTGTTTCTAAGCAAATCGTCGTTATCATTTTATACCAATTTTGGTATCCACTAATTTCATTTAAGCAGTCAGAATAAGAAGTAGGAGAGAAGAGTTTCAATTTTCTCATTGCTATGTTTAACAGTGCAGTTAAAACATGTAGTATGCTCACATATTTTATTTTGGTCAAAGTTAATGAACTTTCAATAATCATGTTCGAGTCTAACTAAATAATTTTATTCGAGTAAAAGTAAAATTTGATCCAGTTTAACGAACTTTTAAACTATTTATCTTCATGTGAAAGCTGAATTTTTCTATAATAATGTTTGTTTATAAACAATGTACTGTTTGCTGTAATTAACGACAGTGAAGTAAGTGTTTCGCGAGTGAAATAGCGCCTTGGACTTTCGAATCAAGCTACGAGGAAGAAGCCAGGACACTAATTGTTAAGGTATAATTTTTATATTTGTAAAACTGTTCGTTTCATCTTTGATTAATTGGTAATCTGGTCTCTATTTGTAACAGAGAGATCAGAGATTAATTTTTTTGTTTTTAATAAATAATGTTTGATTTTCAACATATAATTTATTTTCTTCCCTTCTCTCTTGAATCGTAAGAACGATAAAACATTGACTGAGTATATAATTTTGAGTATAAAGTAAAGGAGGTAAGTTACATTATAACATTTTGTATATTATGTATATCATTTTATTTGACTATGTTTCTTTGTTTTATTTTAATTTATCTTTCTTTGTTTTATTTCTATTTTTTTTGTATAAAGTTTGGTTTCCCTTAGGTAACCAATGGCGCCCAATATTTTATTTTTTGTATTTTTCTTTATTTTTTATTTCACATCCTTATTTCCATTTTTCTATCTTTCTAATTTTTCTAAGCTAATAAGAATATATCATAACATCTATTAAAGAATCCACTCCCTAAAATCTCTGAGACAGTAGCAACCGAGGTACTTAATAAATTATGTAGCACGAATTTTGTCCAATTCTTAATTAGTCATGTTTCATAAAACAACAGGGGCTATCTTTTGTCTTACATTAAAATGGCCCCATATGACTTCCATTCTTTGTCGTGTTTCATCAAATGGCTTCCATGCGTGGGGCTGTTTCATAAAATTAATCGTGCTTACAACTTGACAATGTAATTCCAAGGTATTTTACTTCCATTACTTGTTCAATACTGATACCATCAATTTCTATTTTGCATCTGATTGGTTCTTTACTGATTACTAAAGTTTTAGTTTTTTGAGATGAAATTGTCATATTGAATTCTTTTGCTCTTATGTTAAATCTGTGGACTAATCTTTGCAGACTATCTTCATCTTGGGCTATCAATATTGCGTCGTCTGCGTAGCAGAGTATTTTTACTTCTTTGTTTCCCATTCTATATCCTCTTCCTTTGTTGACGTTTTTGATAATTTCATGCATGATTAAATTGAAAAGCAGAGGACTCAATGAGTCTCCCTGTCTTATTCCGCTGCCTATATCTACAGGTTCTGTAAGTTGTCCATCTATTCTGACTTCCATCTTGTTATTTTGGTAGATGTTCTCAATAGTTTTTATGATATCTAGAGGGATTTCTCTATTATACAGAAGGTGGATTACATCCCTGAGTCTTACTCTGTCAAATGCTTTCTTTAAGTCAATCAGACATAGAAATGCTGGTCTATTATACTCTAGTGATTTCTCAGTAATTTGCTTTATGACGAATATTGCATCTGTACACGATCTTCCAGTACGAAAACCCTGTTGTTCATGTGCTAAACTTATCCTCTGCAAGTCTGTTCTTGTAGGCAGTAAAACTAAAACTTTTTGAGGCTTCAGAGTCTAATTATCTATATGATATCCATATAAAGTGGATCTAGTTCTTTTGCAGCATCATCAAGGCCCGTCAATTGTGTGTATGCCGCCACATCATAAATGCTCGTTTTATATGCAATGATGATGCTGCAAAAGAACTCGATCCATTTTTATATGGATATCACATATTGGCTCATTTACATGCGTAGAAGCCAAGTTACGATCGATAAAGCGTCGAAAAATACATACTTACTTGTCTGTGAGCCAATCTTGCGCCTCATAGCGCGCCAGTAAAATATCGACATCTTAGCCAAAAATAAATTTACGAACATTTTCGTAAGCTCAGATTGTTCCTTTTGAGTTGTTTTATCATTATTGTTAATTAAAGTATAAATGCTTACAGCTCAAGTTTGCTTGAAACCTTTATAAACAAATTAATGTACAATTTTTTTAAGAAAATTATAACTTCAAACGGGTATAACTTTAAAACAAATGAAGATCAAATAATTTAACAAACTTTTTTTGGAAGCCTCTTAATTAAGCTTTAAAAGGACACCTTATAAGGCTCATTTGCATGCGTAGAAGTCGAGTTACGATCGGTAAAGCTTCGAAAAATACTTATTTTGCAATTTGCATTGTGCACTAATTTTACAATATCTTGAGTTCTAATTGTCGGATTGAAGTTTAGTAAACGGTTGTTTCCTCGTTTGTTATTAGGGAACAAATTTTATTTGAAACATTTTTTTATCTCTTTTAGTTTATGAGCATAAATTTATAAAGCCTTATAAACAATTTATAAACAATTAAATTATTTATAACAATTTTTTGACCACTGGGATCGAAATCCCCCCTCGAAATTCGTACTCAGCAGCCCAAAATCCATAAGAAACCGTTGAGTTTGTCCATCAGAATTGAAAATGACACGGTGACCTGTATTTGGCGCCTAGACTACATAAGTCTATCCGTTTTTCAATCTGCTTCCACGCGAAGATTCTCTTATATGAGCCAGCTTTCTAAGAATGGTAACACATTATACGGGATACGTCAAAGATACACTATTTAGTTACACTGCTCCACTCTGAGATCTGAACGTCCCGATCAGCAACTCTACATAAAGGCCCAGGATTACCTAATCTACAGGACTCTCCATAAATCCCTCAAGTAGGTAACAGTTTTTGAAGGACACAATCTCTTCGGGTTAATGCAATACACAGTAATTCGTACTTTATTTCTCAGAAGATTACTTCAATCATGCTTCTCACAATCTTACTATCCAGATTCTCTAGTGAATGGCCCATCTATGGTCAAGCCAAATTATTGATGTCATATCTTCTCCGATAGAGCCTCATGTCAAATGCTTTCAATTTTCTGCACATATCTGCGTTCAAATTCCACGATTCAATGTTATTTTGTTCATAAGGCAATACCGTTATTTTTTCATATCGTCATATTCCATAACGGAATATTTTGCGGCACTTCTTTGAGGGATTATGTTCTATATAGGAAATATTCTATTTCTAAAATAAAGACAGCAAGCTAACAATATTTAGACTGTCACCACGTTCCGACAAGGGCCCAAGGAAAGAGGAGTATTTTCTTGTTTCATATTTGTCAAATAAACTTTGTAACTCACTTTACGTTTTCTGTTTACACTACATCATCTAAGTCTCCCTTGATTTGCTTTATCTCCCTTTAGAGGCGTCAATACTCTTTTTTCTTCTCCGTGTGCAACCTGTTTCAAGAGTTTTTTGATATGCTGTGTTTTTGCTGTTTGTGGCCATCTCGCACTCATCAAACCAATGACTCCTCTATTTTAGGCCTAGTTTTACCCAATATTTCAACCAAATATTTAAATATTTATAAATTTAATATACAGGGTGTCCAGAAACTCTACCGACAAACGAAGACAGGAGATTCCTCAGATAATTTTAAGACAATTTAATCAAATTTACCTAGTTCGAAAATGCTTCCTAATGGAGCTAGAGCTCATTGAATATGGCGTCATGTAATTAGTTTTTGTTAAATACCTCCAGAACGCTTCTATTTAGAAAAACGAAAATTGGTACGCGTATTTAACGTCCAGAGATAAATTGATTCCATCCAATGCGAATTTATAGTACCGGTCAGAGGCGTCCATTTTGGGTAGGGCAACGGTTATTTTATCGCATAACTTTTTTGTATTTAAATTTTAAGCATTTTTGACAGTAGATTATTAAATTATGAGGTATTCTAGTACTTAAAGGTACTCTTGCCTTAAGTAGGTAGGACACACCGTTTTCTAGAAAAATCGATTTTAAAATTTTTCGTTTTTTGTATATCAAAAAAAATTCAAAAAAATCTATTTAGAAAGACGAAAACTGGTACATTTATTTATATTTCAGAAATGAATCGATTTCATTAATTTAGAATTTCTAGTACCGGTCATAGGCGTCCGTTTTGGCTAGGTCAACAGTTATTTTGTAGCATAAATTTTGTCTTTAATTTTTAAGCATTTTTGACACCAGATTATTAAATTATGATGTATTCGAGTACTTACTAAAAGTTACTCCTGCTTTAAGTTGGTAAAATACATCGTTTTTTTTTTGCAAAAAATTTTCAATTTTTTTTTCAAATGCCCGTAACGAAAAACTTTCAAATCGATTTTTCTAGAAAACAGTGTGTCCTACCGACTTAAAGCAAGAGTACCTTTTAGTACTAGAATACCTCCCAATTTAATAATACAATGTCACAAATACTTAAAATTTAAAGACAAAAAAGTTATGCGATAAAATAGCTGTTGCCCTACCCAAAATGCACGCCTATGACCGGTACTAGAAATTCGTATTGGATGAAATCCATCCACCTCTGGAAAGTAAATAGGCATACCAATTTTCGTTTTTCTAAATAAAAGCGTTCTGGGGGTATTTAAGAAAAACTAATTATATGGCACCATCTTCAGAGCTCTAGCTCCCTTAGGAAGCATTTTCGGACTAGGTGAATTGGGTTAAATTATCTTGAAATTATCTGAGGAATCTCCTATCTTCGTTTGTCGGTAGAGTTTCTGGACACCCTGTATATTATAAATAAAGGGCACATATTTTTGGCAAACTTCCTTTAAGTCTTCTTAGTTTGACTACTTACAGAACAGATGTTGGAATTACACGTTTTAAATAAAGAATAATTCAACGCTAAAACGTGTTTAGTTTTCAATTTCATTTACTGTTTTAAATGGAAATTAACAACAATTTTAATTTAAAATACGTTTATTTTGACGTTTCGATTTTCACTTCGAAAATCGTTATCAAAATACAAATTTGTATGGAACTGGATAACGAAATATCAAAAGAATTCTATTTTAAACTAAAATTATGGTGATTTCCCTTTAAAAATGGTAAATAATATTAAAATGCTACAAGAAAATAGCTTCAGTTTACACTTTTTTCGACTTAAAAGATTTAGTATTTTTAGTTTCTTTAGACTAGCAGTAAACATAATTAACATTTTTTCTTTGTGTGGAGGAAATATAAACTTGATTACCGATAATCGTAAATAGTGCAATGGGGCAAAAATAGCGTCAAGAGTTATCTGCACCGAAAGCCAAAGCAAAGACATGTGTGTTTCCTCCAGATAAAGTCGGAAGAGACGGAGGCAATCTAAAGTTGACGAGAAGCAGGATCAAAGTTGGCCCACCTTTTTATATCGACTCAATTAACTTCCTATTAGCTTTTAAACTGGCCCCAGAGACATTTTTTGTTTGACACTGACGGTTGAAGTAGTTTACGGCTTCTACTAATCGATTTTTCGTCTTTTTACATTAGTTTGAACTTGTTTTTATTTCGTGAAGAAAACGGATAAACTATCCAACGAAACTTAAATTACAAACTAGAATTAATTACCTATTGAAAGCTTTTGTTTTGTAATTTTTTACAAAATTGTTATGTGTCATATTTTTATATTAAGTTATACCAATATTAATCCCCATCACAGATATGTATCAGATGATTCTATGACATCTCGTAACGCGACAGTTCGTAGCCGGACAAATGGTAACGGACAATTCGTAACAGCGACAGTTCGTAACGGACAATTCGTAACGTCCAAATTGAATTATTCTGTTTAATTTTGTTAACGTGAAAACTAACTGTTATTACAGTTATAAATGAAATTATGTATGTTTATCAATTTAACAAATCAGTAGGTATCAATATAATAAAAGTATTTAAACACGCTAACAATAACAAATATTTAAATAAAATATTTTTTATTGATTTAAATAAAATAATAAAATATTAAATAATTACAATAACAAGTAATTATAATCTTTTTTTTACAACGTGTTTAAATACTTAGAAAGTTGGGAATGTCTAAAGACGGTTGTCGGTTACTTCATTATTCCTTAGTCTAAGTATATGCAAATTTAAGGAACAATAAAAATATTGTTAAAAGTTTGTATGTATTTAAATATTTGTTTGTGTTAAAAGATACACAAACGTTATTCTGAAACAAGAAATATAAAATGTGTTAAACATGTTTATCCCGGTACTGATTCGGTAAATTAATCGAAACGTAATTTCAAGTAGAACTGTAATAACAGCTATTTTCCACGTTAACAAAAATAAACAGAATAATTGAATTTTGATGTTACGAATTGTCCGTTACGAATTTTTATTGTTATGAACTGTCGCTGTTACGAACTGTCGCCTTTACGAGTTGTCCGTTAAAACTTGTCCGGTTACGAATTGTCGCGTTACGAGATATCTGCTCACCAATGATTAAATTTCTTCCAACTCTGATAACGTCATATTTTCTTTGGCATTCCTGTTTTTCTCTTTTATTGTTTATTCTTATTTTTGTACATTTATTATGCAGTTACGTAAACAAATCTTTGAAGCTTTCTAGCTGTTTCTTATCGTTTGCTTTTTTTTATAGTTTTCTACCAACATATACTTAGTCATGTTTCACCCTAAATATTCTCTTTGGTAAAAATGATTAGATGATGTCAGCGTAATCACATCGAAAAATAAACCTGTAAGATTCTTTTTTTATGTTTTCTTAGTAAAGTCGGTAATCCGATATATAAGTGCCAGTACTGAACTCAAGAATATCGGAATCTAAGTTGTCGAGATTTGCTGGCAAATGGGATAAGGTAGGAGAATTCCCTTAGTCCTCTATTGTTCAACCTGATCATGGATGAAATAATAAAAATAGTCATCATCATCATTCTCTTTGCCTTATCCCTATGCGGGGTCGGCTTCCTTAATTGCATTTCTCCACACAATTCTATCTTGGGTCATATCAATGTTAATCCCCTTTACCAACATGTCCTGCCTTATCGCCTCCCCCCAGGTCTTCTTTGGTCTTCCTCTCCTACTCCTTCCAGGAATCTGCACTTCAGCTATTCTTCGTATTGGGTGATTAACGTCTCGACGTTGAACATGACCAAACCATCTTAACCTATGCTCTCTCATTTTGGCATCAAGTGGTGCCACACCTAGACAATATACTCATTTCTAATTTTATCCTTCTTTGTCACTCCACTCATCCATCTAAGCATTCTCATTTCCGCCACATGCATTCGTTGTTCCTCTTTCTTTTTCACTGCCCAACATTCAGTTCCGTACATCATAGCCGGTCTTATGGCTGTTTTATAGAATTTTCCCTTCAGCTTCATTGGAATTTTTCTGTCACACAACACACCACTCGCTTCTTTCCACTTCATCCATCCAGCCCTAATTCTACTGCATGCATCTCCATCTATTTCTCCATTACTCTGTAATACCGATCCTAGGTACTTAAAACTATTGCTTTTCACAATCATTTCACCATCCAAAGATACCATTTTATTTGTAGTAGTTCCATCTTTAAATGAATATTCCAAATACTCTGTTTTTGTCCTACTAAGTTTTAAACCTTTTTCCTCCAGAGCTTGTCTCCACTGTTCCAGTTTTTGTTCTAAGTCTCTTTCACTATTTCCTACTAACACGACATCATCAGCATACATTAAGCACCATGGAATGTTACCCTGTAGTTTCGCTGTTATCTGGTCCAAAACTAATGAGAATAAATACGGACTAAGCACAGAACCTTGGTGCAATCCTACTTTCACATGAAATTTATCAGTCTCTCCCACACCTGTCCTGACACTAGTCGTTACTCCCTCATACATATCCCTCACAATCTTTACATATTCACCAGGGACTCCTTTCTTATTGAGTGCCCACCACAGAATCTCTCGAGGAACTCTATCATATGCTTTCTCAAGATCAATGAATACCATATGAGCGTTTGTTTCTTTACTCCTGTATTTTTCCATCAACTGCCTTATAATGAAAATTGCATCTGTTGTTGATCTACCCTGCATAAAGCCAAATTGATTCTCGGATATTTCGGTCTCTTCACGTATCCGTCTATCAATTACTCTTTCCCATATTTTCATGGTGTGGCTAAGCAGTTTTATAGCCCTGTAGTTTGTACATTGTTGTATATCTCCCTTGTTTTTGTAAACTGGTACCAGTGTACTGCTTCTCCAGGTACCAGTATACAATTATACAGGTTATACAGTTATACAGTTATACAGGTACCAGTATATAAGAAATAATAAAAATAGTAAGAACTAAAAAAGAATACCAAATGGAAGAAAAATAATCTGCTGTGCAGACAATCCAATACTAATATCTCAACGTGAAGATGAGTTACGTATGCTGCACCAATTTAACATAACCGCCAGAAAATTTAACATGTTAATCTATCCGTAAAAGACAAAATGGACAAAATACAAGCAGAAATACCAAGATGTAAATCAGAGCTGGAGAGTCAGATAATACAACAAGAGATGGAGTTTAAATATCTAGGCATCATACTATCTATCTACGAAAATCTAGAAATAGAAGTGGAAGATCAAGTGAATATAGTAAAGAGAGCCGCAGGTTGTATGAATGAAACAATTTGGAGAAATAAAAATATCGGGAAATAAATGAATGGCAGAATTTACAAAACAGTCATCATATACACTAATGAATACTCGACAGAAACACGACCAGACACGGATACGACACTCTGGGACATAGCTAGAAGTACAGATATACGATGGAGTTGCAAGGTATAGACATTAATAAGTGGGTAAGGAACAGAAGAGCAGAATGGAACGACTACATAAACCGAATGGCATCAAATAAAGCAATAAAGACGGCGAGATACGGTTCCCCAATACGAAGTCGATCAGTGGGAAGACCACGAAAACTATGGAACGACAACTTACTGGAGGAAGATAAAAAAGAGACAGTCATGTCTTCAAAAAAGAAGAAGAAGAAATTGTCGGGGTGTTACCAGTTTATTTTCTCCAATTATTGGTTTCAACAGCTTTGAAAACCTTAGCTTAGGAGGATTCATTATTTATGGGTTATATTATCAGTATTTGTGTCTGCCGACGATATCTGCCTACTAGAACAAAGGTTCCAAGATGTGACTGACAAATTGGAAACACTTTCCACTAAAGCCAATAACATAGGTTTGAAAATCAATATTAGTAAAATCAAGTACATGAGAACAAACACTGCAAGGAACAACACGCTATTTACTATCGACAACATGCAGATTGAAAATGTCGAAAACTTTACGTATCTAACAGAAATTGTCATAACAGAAAACGGAGGCATAGAAGACGATGAAGAAATCCATCATGAACGAGATAAGAGGTCAAGGAAAGTCTTGCAATGAGGTTAAGGCCGTAGCGCAAAATAGAACCCGATGGCGCGTTTTCACTGAAGCTCTATGCTCCAATTAGAAGTTCAAGAACATTATACATATACATTATGTCGCTGTAAGTTGTATCCATATGGAAAACTTTTTTATTATTAATTTTACGAAAAAAAGTTATTCTTTATAAAAAGTTCTGCATGGTCCAAAACCTAAGATTTAACCATCAAATATCAAATTTTTTGAATATTATACGAGGTATGTCAAAAAGTTTGAATTTCACTCAAGAGTAAAGTAGCTTTATTTTTCACAATTCTGAAAATTGCTTTTATGAAAAGTTGTTTGGAATTAAAAACTGTATTCTAGTATGCAATTACATCCTTCTAATTGAAAAAATTGTTTTTTTGAAAAATTATAGATAACTAACATTATTTTCAGTTATATCAATTCAGATAACTCTTTTATTATTAATTTTACGAAAAAAAGTGATTTTAATAAAAAGTTCTGCATGGTCTAAAACCTAAAATACAACCATCGTATGTCAAATTTTATCAATTTTATACGAGGCATGTCAAAAGATATGAATTTCGCTCAGGAGTAAAATACGTTTATTTTTCACAATATCGAAAATTGTTGTTATGAAAAGTTATTTAGAATTAAAAACTATATTTCAGTATGTAATTACATCCTTCTAATTGAAATATTCTGAACTATAAAGGTACTTTACTTTTGATCTAAATTTATCTTTTTTGACATATCTCATATAAAATTGATAAAATTTGATATGGTTGTATTTTAGATTTTAGACCATCCAGAATTTTTTATTAAGAATCACTTTTTTCGTAAAATTAATAATAAAAGAGTTATGAGTTATGGCTAAATCTGCATAAATAGTTATCAGAATTGAAATAATTGAAAACAATAGTAGTTATCTATAATTAAAAAAAAAAATTTCAACTAGAAGGAGGTAATTGCATATTAGAATATAGGTTTAATTCCAAACAACTTTTTATAATAGTAATTTTCAATATTGTGAAAAATACAGCTAATTTACTCTTGAGTGAAATTCAAACTTTTTTGCATATCTCGTATAAAATTCATAAAATTTGATATATGATGGTTGAATCTTGGGTTTTGAACCATGCAGAACTTTTTATAAAGAATAGCTTTTTTCGTAAAATTAATAATAAAAAAGTTTTCCATATGGATACAACTTAAAGGGACATACTTGTCCCTTATTATATATTTGTATATATTTGTGTCATTATTCAAAAGTTCTAAGCATGTATCATTTTTTAGTGAACTTATTAGCATGTAACATTTTTTCTTTAATATACGACGCTACTGATTCTGTATGTCGCTTTGCAATTTTTAAACTGCCCTTTGATAACTTTTAAATGATTCGATTAACCTGAGATTTCCGTCGGGGGTTACGAACTATAGAAATTGTATCATCTAAATCAGGGGAGATCACTGTAAGACTCAAATATTTCTCCCATAAATTTTAGTGTCTTTTGTAAATTAATGGGTTTCAAAAAGGTAAGGAAGTTTGATCATGTGTTCGGAGTGGTAATTTTTTGAATAGAAAAGCTTGACTTCTGTTTGGGTGGTTTGGGGGACACGACGTGTCTACCTTACGCGATTCGTTTGATTTTTTAAAGTTTTAATACTACAATATATGTATTAAGAAATATATAATAATATATCATATCAATATCACAGCTAAATATAGATTTATTATAAGTAATACTATCAATTTTCCGAGATATACTGTAAATGTAGAGTCAGTGTTTGAATTTTTAAAAGGAAGAAAATGTTTACGGACTTGCCATTTTTTTACAAATCAACTTAAATTTAACTTAAACTATTAAAGCACAATGTGATTATATAAAAAGGTATTTTCGATCTTATTCATAATAGTACTTAGTGATAAATGAAATTAAAAAATATGAAAAAAAAAATTTTAAGAAAAGCTTTTCTTTAGTTACAAGTGAATAAAATTAAAAATATTATAAAAAATTATCTAAAGAGCAAAAAATAAAAAAATTGAAAAAATCTAACACATCCGTCAAAGAAAAGCGTGGCGCGTGTTAATCGAACAAACAGTTTTCGCCCCACGCTTTTCTTTAACGAATGTGTTGGATTTTTTTAATTTTTTTTTTTATTTTTTGCTCTTTAGATAATTTTTTTATAATATTTTTAATTTTATTCACTTGTAACTAAAGAAAAGCGTTTCTTAAAATTTTTTTTCATATTCTTTTATTTTTTACTTTTTAGTCTTACACTTTTCAAACATGAAAATATATCTCCATGTTTATTAAAATGTGTATAAAACATATGATGTACTAACATAAAAGTAGTCGGAATCGGAAAAAAAATTGAAACTTTATTGTTTATTAATGAAGCATAACGTAAACAATTAAGGTAAAAAGTGAAATTATGTATTGTTCATATCATTAGCTATACAATCCGTAAAAGTTTCAAGTTTTTACATCGTAAAAAACAAGAGAATTTAAACGTTTTCCATTAAAATCGTTTTTTTTTTATTTAAACAATAAACATGAAACATTTTTTTTATTGACTATTCGTGCATTGTTCCCGCGAATGCATGTGTCTGCAAATTTTCATTTATTTGAATTGAAGAAAAGGCAGTCAAATTAACGTCTAAAGATTTGACGCAAAATTGAACTAAATAAAAGCGTTTAATAAAAAGCGTTTAAAAAACCATTACTATTAAATTTAAGGGTTTATTTACAGTATAAGTTCGATTATAAAATTCTAAATAAAATAAGTATTGCGATCTTGCGTCTCTACAGGGAGTACGGAAGTAAACCTTTTCCAAAAGAGCACTAGCATCAATGCCTGCTCGTATTAATTTATATACAGGGTGTTTCATTAATAATTGTCCATATAGTAACTGGAGAAACCTTAGCACAAAATACGAAGATTTAACCTAAAACACTTAAATAAAATGTGGTTCCTTACTGAGTTATAGGGTGTTTTATCTAAAAATTTTAAAATTATTTTTGCTCAGCATTTTAAAATTATTCGATATATCCTTTTCATACTTAACAGAAAGTGCGACTGCTAGACACCCTAATAAATTATGAAAAACAAACGTTTCTAGCTACAACCAGAGGCGTACGACAAGGGATGGTGGATGGTTGACCCTTCTCAAATTCTACGCCACTGGAGAAATTACTATTTTAGTGCCATTTTTAGATTCCCCAATTCTTTCTACGTAAATAATATACTTTTCATTGGTAACGATAAAGTCATTAGTTTTCGAGATATTTGAAGTTAAATATGAAACGGCACAGTTATTTTGATTAATTCATGATAGGTTTGTTCGTAGTACGATCCAATCGATCAGCAACCGTTGCCAACCATCAGACGCATGCTCAGTTAACAGTTAGCGCTGCGCAGTAAACAGTTCGAGTTCGTAGACTACGAACGCGCTTGCGTCTGACGGTTGGCAACGGTTGCTGATCGTTCTACGAACAAACCTGATATGATCCATATGATTAAAATTTAAAAATTATTTGTACCCAGTACTTTAAAACTATTTGGCGTATCCATATCATACTTGGCAGAAAGTGTAGGTACTGTACACCCTACTAAATTAAGATAAATAAACGTTTCTAGCTACTATCAGAGGCGCACGATAGGGGAAAGTGAACGGTTGACCCTTCCCAAATTCTACGCCACTGACGAAATTGCTATTTTGGTGTAATTTTTTGATTTTAAAATACTTTTTATGTAGATAATATACTCTTCATTCGTAACGATAAAATGATTAGTTTTCGAGATATTTGAAATTAAAAATGAAGCGACACAATACACTGATTAAAATAACCGTGACGTTTCATTTTTAACTTCAAAGATCTCGAAAACTAATGACTTTATTGTTACGAATGAAGAGTATATGATTTTCGTAGAAATTTTGGAGAATCCAAAAATGGAACTAAAATAGCAATTTCGCCAGTGGCGTAGAATTTGGAAAGGGTCAACCATTCACTTTCCCCCGTTGTACGCCTCTGGTAATAGCCAGAAATGTTTGTTTAACATAATTTAATAGTTTGTTGAGTACCTATACTTCCTGCCAAGTATGAAAAGGATATGTCGAATAGTTTTAAAATGCTAAGCAAAAATATTTTTTAAATTTTTAGATAAAACACCCTGTAACTCAGTAAGAAACCACATTTTATTTAGGTGTTTTAGGTTAAATCTTCATATTTTGTGCTAAGGTTTCTCCAGTTACTATATGGAAAATTATTAATGAAACACCCTGTATAAATGCAACATCTAGCAATATTCGCCTTTCTTTCAAGAGTAGGCAATTTAAGTAAATATTGTAAAACAATATATTCAATTTCATTTACAAGTATTCTCAAATTAAAAGCAATAAATCTTAAGAACTTTTTCTGTACCCTTTCTAATAGATCTTTGTAACATTTATAATGCGGAGACCAAATATTGCTACCATATTCGAAAACCGACCTAATAAGGGAACAGTAGATATTTTTGAGACAAAACATTATCAAATTCAAAGAAGCTACGTTTCATGAAACCTAAAAGTTTCATGAATCTATTAGAAACGTAAGAAAAATGGTCCTTGAAGCTTACTGTAGGGTCAAAAATTACCCCAAGATCCTGAAATGTTGTGATTACCTCTAAAATATTCGGTCAAATATGGTATTAAAATGAAATCGGATGTTTGTTTCTAAAAAATCGCATTAGCTTACATGTATTTATGTTCAAATTCAAAGCATTTAAGTTACACCAATCCAATAATTTACTTAAATCATTCTGTAATAAACTACAGTCATTGGAGTTTTTTATGACTCTATAAATTTTTAGATTATCAGCATAGAGAAGAATATTACTATATATGATGAATCAACAACTCTAAGTTATCTTATGTTATACATTTATATTACTTAGAATAGCTTCAGAGTTTCTGAATCTATCGCAAGTTCAAGATCATATCTTTATCAACCAACAGAATTTCTACTGGGTACCAGATAAATTTAAAGAAGGTCACATGAACTTTAATTTCCTAGAGTCATTGCATCTTGATAACCACAGTGTTAAAATTTAATTTGATAAGCACAGTGCGGTTTTCTTTTTAATTTTTAAACTCACACAGAAGTAAAAAACTTCGATTTGTATAATGGTATAAAAAGTTTATTAAAAACTATTAAAATGTCATCCAAATGGATTGCAAAACGTTTTCGATCTAGATCAGATCATCTTCAGTGCGTTTTGCTTAGTAGATGAAACTAGCATACTATTAAAAGTGGTGACATCGTGATATATGCTTTACACAGTAATATTATAAGAAATATGGCGACTCCAAGTCGACGTTAATAGATTATAATATATTATTAGAACTCAAAGGGCAACATGGTTCTCTGCTCGAATAGAACGCGTGGTTCTTGCCAGTTCAATGGACAGAGACCATGGATTTTCCCATTGGTTTTGTTTTTAATTTTTAGTTTAGTGTGATTGTCCAAATATCGTCATTTGTTAATAAATCAAAGTGTAAGGGTTAAATTAAATTATTAGGTTTAGAGTTTCCCTTAACTCGAGTTAAGTCCTGATCTAGTAGAAATTAGATTTTCCACATATATTTACTGATCAAATAGGGTACTATTTAATTTTGCCATGTCATTGCATGTTGGATAATAATTGTAAAATTGTAGGTTTTGATCTTTTAATTTTATTTACAGGTCCGGTACTGATATCGAATAAGCACACATGCTTTTTGATCGATCCTGACAAACTAGTAAATTGAAGTTATAAAACCCAATCATAAAATTCTTACACTACGTTAACATCATGTATAATAGTGTTAGTTCAGTGTGTATAGAAAAACATTTTCTGTGAGTACATATTTTTCTATTAATAAGTAATTCATAACCAAAGAATTTTATAAAACCGTCAATAAACAACACAAGTCATTTATCGACACCAGTTTTTTGTCGCTAAAGACAATTACCAAAACCCGAAGCGGAACAGGTCCGTACTTAGGAAAATCAAATGGTGTTGAGAAATGGAATTTGACGTCACTAATCATAGCGATGAATTATTATCGCAATCCACATCACAAAAATCTTTATCTTACTCAGCTGCAGCCAGCAAACAACAAGAAGCGATCTATCCATCCAAGCTACAAGCAGTAGTTTTTAATTCTCTCAATGATGTTAAATTAGAAGAATACTTGTTAGCGGTAGGATCTCTAGTTAGTCCAAAACACATTCTTTTTTCATCAAGAATCACCAACAATCGTATCTGTATTTATTTTTCAACCAAACAAGTCGTAGATGATTTCTTTTCAAACAGTAGAGGTTTCATAAGTGTAAACAATACACAAATTCAAGTCCGTAGACTAATTACTCCGAGTGAAAGACTCCTAATATCCAATGTTTCTCCCACTATCCCGCATAAGGTAATAGAAAACAAACTACGGATCTTAGGGCTAAAACCAACTTCATCAATGTCATTTTTGCGAATAGGAACCAACAATCCTGAATACAAACATGTACTCAGTTTCCGTCGACATATTTACGTATCTCCACCCACAGGCCCAATTCCCGATTCCATTTTGATAACTCATGAAGATACTAACAATCGAATTTTTTTGACACTAGACAACTTATGTTTCCTTTGCAAACAACATGGCCATATTTCCAGTAATTGCTCAGCAAATATAAGTCACTCAGACACAGCTGTCCCAACTGCTATACTTTCAAACAGAAACGAATCTACTACGGTAACTTCAACAGAAACGACTACTATTACACCTTCAACAACATGCACCTCTACAAGCATATCAAATTATTCAACGTCACTAACAAAAAATATTATCTACAACCAACCTAACATCTCTTGATACATCAACTACAGATAATACGATGCCAGTGATATCCAAACCAAATATACCCACCTCACCAACCCAATCAACTCATACAATCATAACTAAACATCCTTCATCTTCCAGTCTAAACAATATTTCTTGCTCTGTTAATGAAAATAAAGAGAATCCAGCACCACAAGTATTTAGCGTATCCAACGAGGAAAATACATCAAAATCGTCCTCCAAACGAACTGTATCTGAAGCAATATCACCCCCGATTGAGACATCAGCTAGTGACGATGTATTTTCAAAGCCAACTCAGAAACAAAAAAGAATAAAAACAAAAACATCAACAATACCTTTAGAAACGCTCATGCAACCAATTAGAGATTTATTCAATTCCGAAAAACAAATGTTAACTTTCGAGGAAACAGTTGATTTACTTGAGAACACTCATGGAACAAAAGATGTTCTCAGCGTTATAAATAAATATACAGTAGATATTCCAAAACTTAGAAAATTCTTATCTAAAATTCATTCATATACATCCGAGCGCTCATTAAAATTGAAATGTACAAAGTTAAACAAAAAAATTACGAGACAGCTTACAAAAGGCAACTACGAGGATGAAGAACCTGACACGGATACATCGACTGAATTATCCCAGGAGCTGAACATTCAATAATTATAAATATAACATTTAATTTGTTACAATTCAATATAAATGGGTTTTATACCCATTACTAAATATACTTCCATCAACAAACTTTTAAAATTTTCTAAATCCTATCATACTTATATTATACAGACGCTTCTAAAACACCTACAAATAGTACACTTGAGTATAAACTACCATCCTTAACCTGTATATATACTAGCGCGCTATACGTTATCTATCAAGCTCTAGTTTATATTAACTTCAGTAATATATCCAATGCTCTTATAATTACCGATTCCCTCAGTTCAAACAATACCATTAACCAACTGTACACAAAACATCCAATTGCCCTCCTTATTAAAAAAGAAATAAGCTATCACACAGAATAACAACCATACTGTACAATCTCTATAGGTTCCTTCACATCTTGGCCTTCAAGGAAAGGAAGAAGCGGATCGTACAGCCTAACAAGCAAGGAACAGTGAAACCGCAAGTGTAGTGACAAATGTAGTTCTTAATGATTTAAAATCATTTATTAAAGTGACAGTTGAAAATCTGTGGCAAAATCAGTGAGACAGTTCAACATCAAAACTTCGCGAAGTGAAAACATTATTTATAAAACCTTGGAAATCTCAAATTCCCAACAGAACTCATCAAGTCATTGCTACTCGTCTTCGTCTAGGACACATAGTTGGACTTACCACGGACATACAATTGGTCACACTGATCCCATTTTATGTGACAAAAGTAATATTCCACTAAGTGTTAAGCATGTACTTGTAGAGTGTCCAAGATACCAGTTGTAGAGACAGACCAACCACATCATCGGATCAACAAGTGAAATTCTTAGGAGAAAATTGTAAAATCGAACATTTGGTAAAACTCTTTAAAGATATCAATATATTTAACAAAATTTAACATTCGCAAGTAAACCATCTCATGTATATGTATATATGTCGCTAATAACATCAGAGGTTGATGCGACTATTTTGTAAAATAAAAAAAAAAAAATTTTTATTTACATTTCAACCATTTGTTGAAATAAATTGTTTATCTATTTATTTTTATTTGCATTTCATCGTTTTATCATTTATTTGCATATCCTTGCATTATAGTGTGTTGGTAACATGTATCAACAATTGCAGCTTCCATATCTACATATTATATTTTTGGTTTTCAGAACGTAAATTATTGTTAAAATATAAGCTTTCTTAACTTTTTAAATTTATTTACAAAAAGTTAAGTGGGCACTTTCAATATTTTCTTTTTATTTGTTGGACCAAATACTAATTTCAAAATCTAGTTTTGAACCCACGACTCGCTCTCCACTAAACATCCAGTTGCCGTTCGAACTATCTCAATTAAAATAAAAAATATTACACATTGGATAATGTTTAAGTTTTAGTTTAGAATATCTTAACTATTACCAGTCTAATTAAGCATAATCTATCTCGGCACGAAAAACGACATTTTCATTTCTAAACATTATACGAGCCGTTCACCGTGCTCCGAAACTAGTGTGAGCATCGACACTAGCTACTTCAAACAGGGTTAAAGACGCAAGTGGCGCCGGAACCTGTCCGAAAGGATCTCCCGGCAAAATAGGCCAGGGTAATAAAGGCAGGGTACTGAAGCGTTTTTTCGACAAGTAATACCTATAGGAAAAAAATTGTAACTATTTCCTGCGTAGGCTCTGGCTGCCATTTTTATTTATAAACAACTAACTGTAAAAAATGGCATTTTCCCTTTTTTTTCAAATCAATGGAAAACAGTGAAACTTATGATTTTTTTAGTACAAATATCTTCGATATTATGGAAAAATCTTTAAAATGACATATTACAAAGTTTGATATACTCATTTATTGTTAATATAATTGCGAAAAAAGTCGGAATTGCAAAAAAAAATATTTTCGCAATAACTGTTGCAAAAATTAAAGTACAGGTTTGAAATTTTTGTGAAATGAGGATTCTTTGGTGCTTAATATGTGATAAAAATTTCAAAGCGATTCATTCAACTGTTTAAATTTTATTCGAATTGTTTATCTCAGAGAGCATTTTTTTGCAATAACATAAGTCAGAAAAAACTTACGTTAGAACCATTCCACAGATGTCAAATGGAAAAGCATGAGCTATGCTTTCAACTCGGTTTAAAAAAAGCGAATAAAATATGCATCTATTAGTAATAAATAATTATGCAAAAGTATCGTAAGTCTTTCCTTATAAACTTTTTTGAATAACTTTTTCCAAAAAATTAACTTTTTTACCCTGTTTTAAGTGTACAACTACCAAGTAATGTTATTTATATCATAATTGATAAAAAATTGTAATAAATATATATAATTTCTTATATAACAAAATAAAAAGTTTATAAGGAACGATTTACGATACTTTGGCATAATTATTTATTACTAATAAATGCATTTTTTATTCGCTTTTTTGAAACCAATTTGAAAATATAGCTCATGCTCTTTCATTTGACACCTGTGGAATGGTTCTAACGTCGTTTTTTTTTGACTTATGTTATTGTAAAAAAAATGCTCTCTGGGAAAAACAATTTGAATAAAATTTAAACAATTGAATGAATCGCTTTGAAATTTTTATCACATATTAAGCACCAAAGAGCCCTTATATGACAAAAATTTCAAAGCTGTATACTAATTTTTACAATAGATATTGCGAAATTAATTTTTTTGCAATTCCGACCTTTTTTCGAAATTATATTAACAATAAATGAGTATATCAAATTTTGTAATACGTCATTTTAAAGCTTTTTCCATAATATCAAAGATATTTGTACTAAAAAAACCATAAGTTTCACTGTTTTCGATTGATTTAAAAAAAAAATGGAAAAATGCCATTTTTGAAAATGCCAAAAATGAAATAGTTACAATTTGCTCTAATAGGTATTACCTGTCGAATAAACGCTTCAGTACCCTGACTGCTCGAGTGCCATGGAAAAAACCTTATTACCCTGGACTAAAAATTCCATACGATATCTATTATTATTAGTAGTTTAACTGTATTTAACATAATTGTCAAATTTTATAATTGTCAAAATCAAACTTTTCAAAATCGTTTAAAATAATTATATTTTTTCTATTTATATCTTATTTATACATATTTTTATACATTCAAAGGGGGTGTAATGCTAGTTCGCGTCCGCAGGTAATACTGCACGTGCACCCTGGGTAAACTAAGGCTACGGCTCCACGGGCTGGAAATTGACGCTAGCAGTAGCCGCAAAACGAACTTATAGTTCCGCAGAACGGAATAGGAATAGCCGAACTGTACCGACTACAGGACTTGTGCGTAGTCGGTTCAGTTCGGCTATTCCTATTCCGTTCCGTGGAATCTTAATTTCGTTTTGCGGCTACTGCTAGCGTCAATTTCCAGCCGGTGGAGCCGTAGCCTAAAGAGCTAGCACAAGAGGCGCCAGACAATCTTTCCTAAAGATCTCCTGGCAGATATCACAGTTATTTTAGAATAATTATTAAAGATGACACAGTTATTGAATGGAGTTTCCAAAGAAGAATTTACAAAAGAAATTGGACCCAATGTAAGAGTTTGCCAATTAAATATAGAAGGTATAAGTAGAGCCAAATGTCAAATTCTAAACAAACTATTAAAAGATAACGATATTGATCTGGTCGCATTACAAGAAACGCATACAGAAAACGAATTTCAATTGAGTTCAAGAGGAAAAATCCCCGGCTATGATCTACTGGGTGCTACCTACGACAGAGCCTACGATATAGCAACTTACGTACGTACAGACATAGAAAATGCAGCCTTGATTTCTGTACTTCTACCAAGAACAACATCCACGAGGTAACTGTGAAAATCGGCAATATCTATTTATCAACTAAATTTTCGTTTATAAAAATTAATTATTATTATTTTTTAATGTATTGTGATCTTTATTTTTATACAAAAACTGTGATAGAGCCATACGATAAATAAATAGTAGTTTAACTAATAGGAATTATAGTAGAGGATCCGATGTAAGGTCGATTTGCACTGATCTGTTTACTGGATAAAAATTATTGGATATGTAATTTAGCATGTCAATAATTACAAAAAACAAGGGTTGCCGGATCTTACCTTGTTCTAACTATAATTAATTAATAATAAAAAAAGTCATTTTTTATAAATTAAAAAAAATTTCGACGCGTGCAGATATTATTTCCGATTTTTTTGGAGCATTCTAAACAAAAAAGGTCTTTTATAATTTTTCTCTAAAGTTGATCGTTTTCGAGTTATAAACAATTTAAAACTGAAAAAAGAACAAAAGATGACAATTTTCAAAGCTCAAAAACACAAGTAAAGAATATCATTTTTGTAATTATCAAATACGTAAATTAAAGTTCAAAACTTTTTCTATCAGGTCTCGATAAGAATTTTAGCCATGTTTTATTCTAAAACATATTTTTTTAACTGCTAATGAGGAATGTTGATGCGAGAAATTGTTTGTAAAATTTGGTCTGAGGAGCAAATGCCTGAAGAATGGAGCTTAGGTTTAATATGCCCGTTACACAAAAAGGGAAACCCACTGGAAATACAGCATACAAGATATTGTCAAACATTTTGCACGAGAGATTGAAGCCTTATACCGAAACGTTTCTAGGAGAATATCAGGCAGGATTCAGGCGTGGACGTTCAACCATTAACCAGATCTTTACACTACGACAGATCCTGGAAAAAGCGCAAGAGTTTAACATAGATATGTACCATATTTTTGTCGATTTTAAAGCTGCTTATGACATTGTATTAAGACCAAGTCTCTACAACGCTATGAATGAGTTAGGAATTCCAAAAAAACTCATATGCATGATAAAAGTGACAATGGCGAAGATGATATCAGCAGTAAAAATTCAAAACGACTCGTCAACCCCATTTGAAATACATAGGGGGTTAAGGCAGGGAGATGCGCTAGCGTGTCAACTTTTTAATGTAGCATTAGAAAAAGTCGTACGAGACGCTAATATAGATAGCAGGGGAACAATATTGTTGCAATTCTAGATGGGTTCAGGGATTAAGAGAATTGTTACTCTGTTTTAACAAGTTTATTAAAATTCCTAATAAACTAAAGTACAAAAATAAGTCCTCCAAAATTCAAACGTGACAAAAACAATTATTATGACAAAACTTCTAAATTGACAAATATATCTGTCAGATTCCTTATTAGTCTGACTTACTCCATCTACTTACACCTATGCTAGGTGATTTATAACACCGCCCCCTTCTTTCAGGCTGTTCGCCCCGAACAGTACCTAAATGGACCAGGTCGGTGGATTCTGCCCTTCATAAGGACACAGTCTCTCTAGGTGGACGACCTTCGGCTTACTTCGTGGCGTCAGTTGCACCCTATACACAAGGTCATTTATCTTCTTAATGACCAGGTACGGTCCCTCCCAGGGCCGCTGCAACTTGGGACTTAGACCTTTCCTTCTCGTTGGTTGGTAGAGCCAAACTGCATCACCTTCCTTGAAACTAACAGGTGTGGATTTCTTATCGAACCTAACCTTCATCCGGTCACTGGTGAGTTGTAGCTTGTTTCTGGCGAAATCGTGGACCTTAACCAGTCGATCCTTTAGACCGCTGACATACTCGGGAAGTGTCTCTTGACCCGCCTCTCCGTCTGGTACATTACTATGTAGGAGATCGATGGGAAGCCTCATCTCTCGACCAGTTAACAGCATTGCTGGAGTGTAACCAGTTGCATCATGTTGGGAACTTCGGTATGCTAGCAGAAACAGAGGCACCAGTTTGTCCCAGTCTCTCTGATTTTCGTCTACAAACAGGGACAGGTAGTTGTTGATGGTCCGGTTATGTCTTTCTACCATGCCGTCGGATTGAGGATGGAGCGGTGTTGTTCTGGTCTTCTTAATTCCTAACAAAGCCATCATGGTCTTCCAAACTGCCGATTCGAAGTTGCGCCCCTGGTCAGAATGAAGCAGAAGTGGAACACCATGTCGGGAAACGATATTCTCCAGCAGGGCTTCACCAACTGTGACTGCTTCTTGGTTGGGTAGTGCAACTACTTCAGGCCATTTGGAAAAATAATCCATAGCAACCATCAAATATTTGTTTCCTGATGCTGTCTCTGGAAATGGTCCCAAAATGTCTACAGCAACTCGTTCCCATGGAGTTCCAGTAATATATTGTTGGAGTTTTCCCCTAAGTCTTGTTTTGGGTCCTTTCTTGGATGCACACAGGTCACATCGTTTGCACCATTCTTCCACATCTTGCCGACAATGAACCCAATAATATCTCTCACGGACTCTGGCCAGAGTCCTATTGATTCCAAAATGCCCGCCGGAGCGACTATCGTGAAGTTCTGCAAGCACGTCCTTAACACATGACCTTGGGAGAACAACTTGGGGCACTGTTCTTGTTCCATCCGGACTCTCCCATTTACGAGTGATGATGTCATCTCGTAGACACAGGGAGTCCCACTGAAGCCAATAGCCCTTAACTGCTTGCCCATATTTTGCAATCTCCTGCCACTGTGGTCTAGCTCCGTGGTCCAGCCACTCCCGAACTATTTTTAGATCTGTATCTTCCTTTTGTTCAGCCTGAAGGTTTTCTAGAACTTCTTCGTCATTTCTATCCTCTATGGTTCTCAACTGTAGAATCTGGCCATCTCGTTCTTCTTGGCGGTCGCAGAATCGACAGTTCCTCCCGTTGCATGGTCTTCTCGAGAGACCGTCGGCATTCCCATGACTTCTTCCCGCTCTGTGACGAATTTCAAAATCATAAGTCTGTAGTTTCTCCAGCCACCGAGCTATCTGACCTTCAGGTGTCTTGAAATTGAGAAGCCATTGCAAGGCAGAATGATCGGTTCTTATCAAGAATTTTCTGCCATAGAGGAACGAATGGTAGTGTTCTACTGCTTTGACGACTGCCAATAACTCCTTTCTGGTGACACAGTAGTTTCTTTCTGCTTTTCCCAAAGTTTTGCTGAGGTATCCTATGACGCGTTCCTCGCCCTTTTGTACTTGGGAAAGCACCGCCCCGATACCATTTTGAGAAGCATCTGTATCAAGCACGAAAAGACCCTGTTCTTTCGGATATGCCAGAATTGGAGCCGTAGTCAATTTATGCTTGAGTGTGGTGAAGGCAAGCTGGCACTCTGGTGTCCAGTCAAATGACAGTTTTCTCTCAGTCAGATTATGGAGAGGTTTGGCAATCTTACCAAAATCTTTCACGAAGCGACGATAGTAACTGCAAAGACCAAGGAAGCTTCGGATATCGTGTTTGTTTCTTGGTGTGGGCCATTCCTGTACTGCTTTTATTTTCGCCTGATCTGCTGCAATTCCTGAGGATGAAATTACATGTCCAAGGAAACTAACTTTTTCTTGGAAGAGCTCGCACTTTTTGGCATTTACTTGTAGGTGAGCGTTCCTTAGTCTGGTGAAAACTTCTTTCAAATTGGCAAGATGTTCGTCGAAATCTTTTCCGATGACCATAATGTCGTCGAGGTATACCAGACAGATTTTCCATGTAAGTCCTCTAAGTACTAGCTCCATTAAACGTTCAAACGTGGCAGGTGCATTACACAATCCGAATGGCATCACTTTGAATTGGTAGAGCCCATTTCCAGCAGAAAATGCGGTCTTCTCTCTGTCTTCAGGGTGTACTGCAACTTGCCAATAACCGCTTTTGAGGTCCACAGTGGAAAACCATTTCGACTCAGCCAAGGCACTAAGTGTATCATCAATACGGGGTAGTGGATAGCTGTCCTTCTTGGTAACGCTATTCAGCCTCCTGTAGTCGACACAGAACCGCGTTGAGCCATCTTTCTTGGTTACCAACACCACTGGAGAAGACCAGGGGCTACTCGACTCTTCGATGACATTCTCCTTTCGCATATCTTCAAGGATGGCAAAAGCTTCTTTTTGTTTTGCAAATGGAAGACGTCTTGGTGCCTGTCTTATGGGGTTGGAGTTGTCAGTGTTAATCCGATGTTGGACTAAGTCAGTGCGGCCAGTTATTTCTCCTTTAAAGAATATGTCACTTTCGTTGTTAATGAACTCTTCTGCTTTTTGGTATTCATCTTCAGATAGATGTCCCCATGACTTCTTAAGATTTTCCAAAATTTCAGTGGAGAGTTGGTGTGTACTGTTAGCTGTTGGCACGTTTTCTTCTATTCTGGTCACTCTTACAACTGGCTCGCATATTCCAAGCACTTGGCCCTTTTTGAAAGTAATTTTATTGCCATTCGGGTTGGCCACCCTTACTGGAACGGTCTGCTTATCCCCATCTACCAAACATCTGGCCACAATGACGCCCTCGTGAATCTGCTCGTCTGGCTCTAATAACATGGCTCCCAAGCCACCAGATGCATCAATTTGTGCAACCACGATCTTTTCACTGTTAGGAGGGATATTCGTGTCTTTTGCTACTAACATCTTTAGCCCATTGTGCTGCTTTCTGGAGGATGACAGTAGAATTTCTTCATTGCCGACGACTAAGGTCCTGTGTCTGACATCTACAATAAACCCATGTTCGGACATAATGTCGACACCTAGGATGAACTCGTCTACGATGTCGGCTACTAGGACCACTACTTCTATCTCGATGTGTCCCAGCTCGATTTTTACGCAACTGTCCCCATAAACAGTAATGTTTTCGCCTGTCGCTGTCTCTAGTATGGGAGATTTCGATATTATTCGTGTAGATGACTGGTCCAGTAAACGTTTACTCATAACTGACCTAGTTGCCCCAGTATCGATGGTAAAACTGCATCTGTCGCCATTGAGAAGTCCATCGGCAACTAAGCTGTCACTACTTCGTCTTATTGTGGATATTGAGAATCTGGGAGCTTGGGACAGGTCAGCCAACGTGCGCCCCTTGACGTTGACTTCTTTTAGTTTTCCGAATTGCGTTGATATTGTGGAGCTTGCCTACTGTCCTCTGATCTTGTACGTTGTCTGCAATCACGTTGCAGGTGGCCTATCAATCCACAAAAATAACACTTTGGGCGCCCCTGACGTTTTTGCTTCAAAGATTCAGCTATTGGGCCAAGATATTTCTCGAATTGGGCGACCAACACCTGGGACAACGTATTTAGATCGCCTTCTTCCACTTCAGCAACACCTCTTATTTGATGGACTTTGCGTTGATGGCGGGACACATTCTTCACGGCTTCGTACTCCAATGCTGCGACAATAGCGTCCTTCAATATTTGGTAGCGTCCTCTTCCTAGTCGTAATGTTTGATGGAGGTCTACATCTCGCAGGCCATCAAGGAAACATTGGATGGTAAACTGGTGTAGAAACTCTTCAGGGGCTTCGGGCCAAGCGAGTCGTGCCATCTTTTCTACTTCTGCTCCGTATTCTTGCACAGATTCGTTGGAGCCTTGGATACGCACTTTTAGTTGGCTCTGGTATACTTGCTTCAAATATTGGCTGCCGTATCTTAGTTCTAGAGCCGATACGACAGTCTCATATTTCTTTTGTGCGTCCTCTGGAATGTTTTGGAGGATTTCTACAGCCTTACCTCGAAGTGCTAATATGAGAGCAGTTGCCTTCTGTTCATTTGTCCATCCATTATTCTGTGCAGCAGCTTCGAATTGTCTTCTATACACTGGCCAGGATATCTCGCCGTCAAATGTAGGAGGCTTAATTATTCCGTTGACAGGGGAACAAATCACTTCTGGTTTACCTTCAACTCTCAGTTTCTGGGACTTTTCAACCTCTAGGCGGATATTCTCAAGAGTTCTCGTTACCTCATCGTGCGTTTTTTCTACTAGGCCTCTTGTTACTTCAATCTTTCTAATCATGTCTTCTTTTGTCTCTTCGATTTCTTTTTTCATATCTTCTTTTGTCTCTGCGATTTCTTTTTTCATATATTCTTTTGTCTCTTCGATTTCTTTTTTCATATCTTCTGTACTCACTTTTGAAGTCTCTATTTTTGAGATAAGTGTCACGAGCAACTCTCTGTCTTCTAGACGACGTAAATTTTCTGTTTCTTTTTCTTCCTGCCGACGTTTGTCTTCATTTTCTTTTTCTTCCTGCCGACGTTTTTCCATGGCGGCAATCATGTCTCTAATTTCTTCCATCGTCTCGCTTCTTGTTTTCACCATATAAATTCTCTTAATCCCACTTTACTTCTGACACCAATTGTTGCAATTCTAGATGGGTTCAGGGATTAAGAGAATTGTTACTCTGTTTTAACAAGTTTATTAAAATTCCTAATAAACTAAAGTACAAAAATAAGTCCTCCAAAATTCAAACGTGACAAAAACAATTATTATGACAAAACTTCTAAATTGACAAATATATCTGTCAGATTCCTTATTAGTCTGACTTACTCCATCTACTTACACCTATGCTAGGTGATTTATAACAATATTCAATAGATCTGTCCAAATTCTAGCATATGCAGACGACGTGGACATTATAACAAGAACCAGAGCGAGAACTTCGGAAATCCTAACCGAGCTAGTAGCACCAGCAGAACAAATGGGGTTACATATAAATCGAAATAAAACAAAATTCATGGCGACTAACACAAACACAAGAGCTGGAAATATTGACGCAGATCTAATCATCAATGACCAAAACTTCGAAGCGGTCAAAGAGTTCATATATCTAGGGACATCGGTTAACCCCAATAATAACACATCAGAGGAAATAAAAAGACGAATAATAATTGCAAACAGGTGTTATCATAGTCTATCAAAGTACTTAGCTAACAAACGTCTGTCTCAAAAAACTCGTATAAGGCTGTATAGAACATTGATAGTCCCCGTTCTCACATATGGATCAGAGGCATGGACGCTAACTAAAACAGATGAATCCGCTCTGTCGATTTTTGAAAGAAAGGTGCTACGTAAGATATTCGGAGCGGTCTGTGAGAACGGAATATGGAGGCGTAGATATAACTTTGAACTGCAGAATATCTACAAGCATACGTTTGGTGGAAAAGATATTATCACTATAATTAAGCGAAACCGCCTGCAGTGGGCAGGACGTAGCCCGGGTCCCTGAATCGAACATGATAAAAAAGATTCTAACAGCGCAACCCGTGGGAATGAGAAGACGGGGTAGACCAAAGCTGAGGTGGATGGACGGGGTAACACAGGATGCCGAGAAGATCGGAGTTGGCAACTGGAAAATGCAAGCAAGGGACAGAACAGAATGGCGTAGAAAGCTTGAGAAGGTCGAGGCCCTCTAAGGGCTGTAGCACCAAGATGATGATGATGATGATGAATGAGGAATGTTTCTTATGGAAAGACGGGCATTAACAACTAAAAAACAATATTTCAGAATGAAATAAGTCTAAAAGACTTATCAAGAACTGATAGAAAAAGGTTTGAACTTGAATTAAGGTACTTCGTAATTTCAAAAATGATATTTTATACTTATGTTTTTGGTTTTTGAGCCTTGAAAATCGTCATCTTTCGTTCTTTTTTCAGTTTTAAATTATTTATAAGTAGAAAACGATCAACTTTAGAGAAAATTTACAAAAGATTTTATTTGTGTAGAATGACCTAAAAAATCTAAAATGATATCTGCCCGGGTCAAAATTTGTGTTTTTAAATTTATAAAAAAAGTTGTTTTTTAAATATTAATTAATTATAGTTAGAACAAGCTTAGATCGGGCAGCCCTGGTTTTTTGTAATTGTTAACATGCTAAATTACATATCCAATAATTTTGGTCAACATTGACATTGAATGATTGATCGACATTGAACTGGTCAATGCTCTTACTAAGCTGTTTAACTTGATGATTGTCTTCCTCCAATGGGAATATATTTTCAAAAGGGGATGTAAAGTAAATGTAGTTTTTGTTGACCAGGGCCCCCGTAACCGGGCGTGCAACGCGTGCGGCGCACGCGGGCGTAACCCCAAATGGGCGCCAAACCGAAGGTTTGGTAAATAAGAAATACCTATTTATTTTAAATGAGATAATCATTTTTTTATATACAATTTTAATTATTTCATGAACAGCTAGAGAAATCTCAAAAATCAAATATAATGTTATTACTGAAAAAATAATTATTCCCGTCCTGAAATGTTGAACTTACTCCGTCAAAAATATAAATATTACATTTTGTTGTTCCTTCATAATTTTTTTCTTTGAAGTAGATTGAATTACGCTTGGCACACCATTCAATCGATTTTATGTTGTAAAGTAAAGCAACACATAAAATAGTCAAATAAACATCAAATCACACTCCTTGACGAGTAGAAACATAAATTAACACCCATAAACGCAACTTACCAGTTTTACTCCAACAAAAACACAACTTGCTGGATCAAGCAGTTTTATTCGTATAAAGTGAATCTTTTACTCGAATTTATGATAATTTCCCTTAAGTAAACAAATACTCTATGAATTATGATTATGTATTTGACTTGAGTATCTTTTCTCTTCTCGTCTATGCGTTTATTAGGCACAAACATTATTTACTCTTGCTGGTGAACGGGTGGTTTCTTGCAGTTAAAGGTTTAAAGTTTTATTTTATATTAGCGTTAATAAAATTATTACCTACGACTAGGTATTATTGCAATATTCGTTGGGTTTGTTCTGCCCTGATTTTAAACTTTTGTTTTCGTGTAAAAAATATTGGACAATCTTTTTTATTTGTTGTTATTATAAGTGGTGGGGAAATTAAATTAATTTTCAAAGTGGTAAGTATCATAATCATTGCATAGAATAATAATAATTTATTTTAAATAGTTATAATCGGGTTTCCTCTAATAAAATCCACAATGTACAAATTTATTTTGAAAAAGAAAAGAAAATAATTAAGACATTATGTCTGCGTAACTTGGAACCATATGGGAAACTTTTTTATTATTAATTTTACGGAAAAAATTTATTCTTCATAAAATGCTTTGTATATACCTAGTCTAAAAACTAAAATGAAACCAAATATAAAATTTTGTCAATCTTATCAGTATCAAAAATATGAATTTCGATCAAGAGTACCTTATATTTCACAATATCGAAAATAATTATTATTATGAAAAGTTGTCTGGAATTAATTGATAACTATGTTTTAATATGCAATTACGAGACAACTCTTTTATTGTTATTGATTAATTAATTAATAATAATAAGAGAGTTATCACATTATTTGTAATAACTGAAAAATGCTAATTATTAATAATAAAAGACTTATCACATTATTTCTAATAAATGAAAAGGGCGGTATTGAAAAGTACAATTAATGTACGATAAAAAGTTCTTTCTAAAAAACTTTGCCTGGTCTAAAATCTAAAAGATACAACCATCAAATCCCATCAAATTTTTTCATTTTTATATGAGATATCTGTAAAAAAATATGAGTTTCGATCAAAAGTAAAGTACCTTTCTAGATCACAATATTTTAGGCCTTTAGAACACAAGGGATATAAGTGATAAGTTTTAAGAAAACAATGTTCAAAGTTCTAGACAAATTTAAAAAATCTAGGTATAGTCAGTTCGCTAAACTCAGACACAACTGGCTAGTGATTGTAGTAGGTAATTTTTTTGTTTATTGTCATGGCAAAATTACTAACTATTTAGTAATTATTAACTACTTAGTAATTATTTTTTGCCAATTTTACTAAATAGGCACATTTACTTACTAAAATCACTAGTCAGTTGTGTCTGAGTTTAGCGAACCGACTATAGGAACTACTTAGCATGTTTTCAATGACATGTCATTTTGGATTGTTAGTTTATGTAGAAAGTTTGAAGCCACCATGTTTTGTAAGTGTTTGTGAGTCCATTTTTGTATTTACAATCTGATTTTCAAAAATTGTCAGGCCCTTGTGTTCTAAGGGCCTCATTTCAATTAGAAGGATGTAATTGCATATAGAAACATAGTTTTTAGTACTGAACAACTTTTCATAACTTTTCAATATTGTGAAAACTAAACGTACTTTGCTCTTGACCGAAGTTCGTATTTTTTGACATACCTCGTACAAGATTCATAAAATTTGATATTTTATGGATGCATTCTGAGTTCTAGACAATGCAGAACTTTTTATTAAGAATAACTTTATCTCGTAAAAGTAATAATAAAACAGTTTCCCATATGGTTCCTAGTTATGTAGACACCCTGTATAAAATTTTTTTGAAAACTTTGAAATGACAAAATATTATTATTTATTTACTTAAATGTATATTTTTAATTTAATATGCAGGTGCTTCATTAGTGTTGCAAACAAATTTAAGGGGAAAGGCGCAAAATGTCGCCTGTAAAAATTTTCAATGTCTTTTAAATGTATTAATTTTTTTCGAATCCTGAGCAAACTAATAAGTATTTTTAAAAAATTTAAACGCAGAATCAAAGATAACGTTATTGCCGAGGTGCCGACATTCCCTTAAAATAAATACAAAGTTTCTTTTGAATTAAATATTTGCAATTATTAAAAATCACACTAAATTTTCTCTTTTATTTTTACCCCTGTAACTTATTAAAATAAACATTATAGAAGTTTTCAGGGACTTTCAGCCTCAGTAAAAATGTAGTCTTTCATTCTGCGTTTAAATTTTTCAAAAACATTTATTACTTTTATATAGTAGATTAAAAGGGCGCTAAAATATGTCCCGCACGCGGGCGACAATCAGCCTTGCGGGGGCCCTGTTGTTGACTATACCTTGCTGATTTGTTAGCTGTTGTTATAATATGCAATGTGTCTATGTGTACAAAATTTTTGCAGTAGACGCGGCGCATTTCATTCCTAATGTCTTTTTGCTGGGAAAACTATATGGGTTTTTTGCCTAACATTGAAAGTTTATATTAACCAGTCCAAATGGTTTATAATAAGTGCAGGTTATGTATAAAACTCAAAATGCAAAGCATTTACATATTTATATACGTAACATGATACAATTATAGATTTAAAATACAAAGTTGGCTGCCAAAATCGATATCATGTCATAAAGCTCCGGAAAGAGCTGTTAACAAATATCAATAACTTGTATATTTTGACTCGGATATATCCGAATCAACCTAATTTCGTGTATTATAGAAAACTCTTAGACAGAACTCACTTTCAGTAGTTTAAAAATAGCAAAACTTGACGAGCTATTGAAAACATTTTAACCAGAGTATCTATGTTTCAAAACTTAATGCCAATATAAATGTACTGCAAAGTATTCGATTTCTATTTATAAAATTTATTTCCAGCCATTCATCCCAACCACGAGTCAGTTTGTGTTTTATAAACAGCAGAAATATTGTCAATATTATTAGAATTAACAAAGCCTTTTGTTGCGGTTTGTTTTAAGTAGAGTTGTGGGGGGTCTGCTAAGGGGATACAGTTCCAGTCTATTTTCGGATCACTTCTATAATGCACATCGAATCTAGATCAATCTCGTCTCATAGGCGCACCTCCTGACACGTTTACAGTCGAAATCTTGTTAAACACACATAAAAATTTCCAACTGAAAAACAGATCAAAACCCTGATGAATGTGAAAAAATATGATACAGGGATACCTCATTTTTTATATCCATTTTATTGCGATCTATTTTACACACAACAATAAATAATGCATTTGTGTGTTAAGTGTTAAGAGAGTGGCATTGTCACTATTCACCCAGTGGTAGATACCTAAAAGAGTACAATGATGATAATTGAATTAATTGTGTGTTATAGTTTAGTTTCTAGTGTTGAGGTCAAGAATTGTTTTAGTCTACTGTTCTGTATGGCTGTCGGGAGATTAGTGACTTGGACTTGGAGAACTCTATGTATAAAAGCATTGGAAATGTACCAAGGAGTACCATCCATCCATATTTACTCAGGTTTTTGAGTACTCGAAACTGCCTTTAGGCTCTTTTTTCCTAGACGAAAAGAGAGTAGATACGTGGCCGTTGTCCTTTCTGCTTTCTTCTACACCGAGAAAAAAAATTATTGACATAAAGAAACTTCATTAATATTTAAGAAAGATCGACTTGGCATATTGCCTAAGAAATATACCTTTGTATGTAAGATATAATTTTCTAAAATATTTTAAATAAATTTTAATTAACCCAAAGAAGTATATCTTAAACATGATTGAACTATCACTTTCTTGCAAACTGCAAACCCATTTGTCAGAAAGAAATTATACTTGTCATAAGAATATATTTTCTTGGCATTACAAAATTCTTCTTTCTGAGCAATAATATTTCTTAGTAAGGAATATTGATATCTTACCATTATTAATTAATGTATTTAATGTTAAGAAATATATTTCACAGATATAATTGTATATTTAGAATTAAGTTACATTTCTTAAGAATAAAGTGATATTACATACGACGAAATAAATCATTATGTTACTGTAAAATTATTCTTTATTAGATAATAAAAACAGGGTATAAAACGTTAGATATTAACACATACAAATAATTTCTCCACTCTTAAACCACTGGCTTCTATACAATAATAAAAGGATGGTGAGGCAAATCCAACTTCCTTAATTTTTCCTTCTTTTGGTTAATAGCACTTTGTATATCAGGAATTACCTAAAAAAACGTTATGTAGAAAGAGTAAACTTATTTTAATAAAAAAAAATTATAAGGATATAAATACATACTTATTTTGACAAAAGGAAATACAAAAAAATACACAGACCCACATAAAAACTATTAATTTTTTGGTATAAGAACGGTAGGTACCAATAAAACAGTCTACAATCTAAAAACATTTCTTGGCATTTCAACAAATAATAATCAAAAGTCACACAATAGACATTAATTAGCTAAAACAAGAAGAAAAATACAACCAAAGTAAAACATTGAAGCAGACATATTATTGTAATTTTATTTATTTATACAGGGTGTCCAGAAACTCTACCGACAAACGAAGACAGGAGATTCCTCAGATAATTTTAAGACAATTTAACCCAACTCACCTAGTCCGAAAATGCTTCCTAAGGTAACCAGAGCTCTTTGAAGATGGCGCCATGTAATTACTTTTCTTAAATACCTCCAGAACGCTTCTATTTAGAAAAACGAAAATTTGTACACATATTTACTTTCCAGAAATGAATCGATTCCATCCATTGCGAATTTCTAGTACCGGTCATAGGCGTCCGTTTTCGGTAGAGCAACGGTTATTTTATCGCATAACTTTTTTGTCTTCAACTTTTAAGCATTATTGATACTGGATTATTAAATTGTGATGTATTCTAGTACTGAAAGATACTCTTACTTTAAGTCGGTAGGACACACCATTTTCTAGAAAAATCGATTTAAAAGTTTTTAGCTTTGGGAAAACAATTGAAAAAATTGAAAAAAATTAAGAAAAAAACGATGTATTTTACCAACTTAAAGCAAGAGTAACTTTTAGTATTCGAATATCTCATAATTGAATAATCTAGTGTCAAAAATACTTAAAAACAATAAAGTTATGCTATAAAAGAACTGTCGACCTACCCAAAACGGACGCCTATGACCGGTACTAGAAATTCGCCATTAATGAAATCGATTAATCTCTGGAATATAAATAAATGTACCAGTTTTCATCTTTCTAAATAGTTTTTTTTAACTTTTTTTTGAAATTCGAAGAACAAAAAATTTTGAAATCGATTTTTCTAGAAAACGGAGTATCCTATCGACTTAAAGTAACAGTACCTTTTAGTACTAGAATACCTCACAATTTAATAATTCAGAGTAAAAAATGCTTAAAAATTAAAGACAAAAAAGTTAGGCGATAAAATAACCGTTGCCCTACTTAAAACGGACGCCTATGACCGGTACTAGAAATTCGCAATGGATGGAGTCGATTCATTTCTGGAAAGTAAATAAGCATACCAATTTTCACTTTTCTAAATAGAAGCGTTCTGGAGATATTTAAGAAAAACTAATTACATGACGCCATCTTCAAAAAGCTCTAGCTCCCTTAGGAAGCATTTTCGGACAAGGTGAATTTGGTTAAATTGTCTTAAAATTATTTAAGGAATCTCCTGTCTTCGTTTGTTGGTAGAGTATCTGGTCACCCTGTATAATCCAAAAGATATCACCAAAAGATATACCAAACCTAATCATTAAGAAATTTTATTACGGGAAAGTATTATTAGGTTACATCTTAAGTCATTTAATACATATTAACTAATTCACGGTTTTCGGCATTAAAAGTTCTTAACCGTTAAGATCTTTCTTTTAGACTAACTAATATTTCTTTATGACAAATATAGCACACGCCATGTTTGATATAACCTTGAATTGTAGGATTGCATCTAGAAGACGATACATTCAAGAAACATATTATAGTTTATACATAAGTATACACATTTTTATAAAGGAACTTACCTGTATACAGTTCTATCATTTATGGAAGCCCATAGTTGGTTAATAGCTCCTTTCAATATTGTTCTGAAGCTTTATATTTTACATATTCTATTATTCTCTCCGAGGTGGAAGTTGAAACGTCAATGAAAGCATTTTTTAAGTTTAATTGTGGCTTATTTCCCAGTTAGAATAAAATCCTTTCTTTCAGAGTTGCCCATCATTATAGATATCTAAAATGCATATAAAGATACTATTTTATGTTTCTTTTAGAACTACATATTCGGATATGCAACAATATTATTATTACATCTAAAATTAGGTAATCAATTTACTTTTATATACCTATGTACGTACCTTCAAACTATCCCTTAGATTTTAAAGAAAACCAACAAATAACAAATCCAAAATCCATCTATGAAAATGAACTAACGCCATATGCACGCCATCTTATCTTGCCAGACACTGAGATACACAAATAGTGAATAATGTTTACTGCGCAATTCTTTTGTGGAAGAAAATCGCTTTGCAAGTAGCATTTCGGCATTAACCACAGTTACTACAGAGGGTATTTCTGAAGAATTATTTCTTGTGGTCTAAAATATTTATTTGATTGCAAGAAAATTTCTTGTTCACCAATATAAATATGGATTAACTTAACATATATTTCCTATACTGCAAAATATGTGTAGTTTTCAATTTAAGCAACAAAAACTTTAGGTCACAATAAAACACTGAAAAACGTTTGTTTTTCTATACTTCCACAAAATTTATTACAACTATGTTATTACTCAGCTGTTTCGGCAAAGTGCCTTTCTCAAGTGATATATTTTACAATGTGTTTGCCTTTTTAAGTCTTTAACTGAAGAGGTTGAGGAGTGGGGAGCTGTTTGTCTCGAGTTGGTCATTCAGAATTATATCTGTATTTTTCAATTTATTAATTTCCATTGATTCTAAAAGTGATAGCTTAAGGCCTTTATTTTGAATATGTAGAATTTGAAACTCTTCATTGAAAGAATGATTATGATCTAGAAGGTGAAGTGCATATGTAGAAGTGTCTGTTTTTCTATTGTTGAAAGCCCTTTTGTGTTCTGCTATCCGTTTGTCAAAAGTTCTGCCAGTTTGACCGATGTAAGTTTTCGGACAGTCACCACAAGTTAGTTTGTACACACCACTCTGTAGTTGCTTTCTCTTTCGGCTTTTATTGTTTTTAATATGTTTGCTTAAGTTGTTGTTAGTTCTGAAAGCTGGTGTTATTCCTTTCTTTTTTATGTATCTGGCTATTTTTGTTGTTATTTTGCCAGTATATGTGAGAGAGCAGAAGGTACTGGGTTCTTTCTGTGGTGGTGGATACACTAATTTCAAGGCTTTCTTATGGAGTTTTTGGTTTAAAATGTTGTTAACTGTTTGTTCGTTATAGCCATTGTTTACGGCTATTTGTCTAATGATATTAAGTTCTGTCTCGAAGTTATTTTTTGTCATAGGAATTTCTGTCAGTCTATGTATCATGCTATGGTAGGCTGCTAATTTGTGTTGTGTAGGATGGGATGATGAATTGTGTATAGTTGTGTCAGTATGGGTAGGTTTATGATATACGGAGAACTCATGTTTGTTGTGTAGTCTGGTAATCGTTACATCTAGAAAGTTTATGGAATTATTCTGTTCTGTTTCTATTGTGAAGTCAATATTACTATGAAGTGAATTAATGTATGATAGAAATTGGTCAAGTTATCTGTTAGTTCCTTCATTAATTCACTTCATAGTAATATTGAGTTCACAATAGAAACAAAACAGAATAATTCCATAAACTTTCTAGATGTAACGATTACCAGACTACACAACAAACATGAGTTCTCCGTATATCATAAACCTACCCATACTGACACAACTATACACAATTCATCATCCCATCCTACACAACACAAATTAGGAGCCTACCATAGCATGATACATAGACTGACAGAAATTCCTATGACAAAAAATAACTTCGAGACAGAACTAAATATCATTAGTTGTGTTTAACATGGCAGATACACAACAAGGCTTCCGGAAGAACCGCAGTACATTAGATGCAATTTTTATTATCAGGCAAATAGTAGAAAAGTCTATTGAATATGGAAAACCAGCATGCATGTGCTTTGTAGATTTAAAAAGTGCTTTTGACAGGGTGAGGCGAAATGATATCTTAAATTTATTACAAGCTGAACAAATAGACCACCAGATAATAAGGTTAATTAATGAAATTAACAAGAACAACAAGACCAGAGTTATAATGTCAACAGGAGAAACAGAACGTATAGAACTGAAAGGAGGAATCCGCCAAGGAGACTCGCTCAGTCCATTGTTATTCAATATGGTGATGAATCAAATAATTCACGAAGTAGGAAAACGAAATGGATACCACATGGGAGCGCATAAAATCACGATACTTTGCTATGCTGATGATACAGTACTAATTGCTGATAACGAGGATGACCTACAAAGGCAGCTCCACACTTTCAATATCACAGCAAATAAACTTAATATGAGAATATCATTAGAAAAAACTAAATGTATAGTGATAAGTAAAGAGCCGCGTAGATGCAAGTTGGAAATAGACGGAAAAATTGTAGAGCAAGTAATGAAATTCAATTACCTAGGGGTAGAGATCACTAGTGACAGGAATATAAGAAGAGAGACCACAACACAAGCAACAAAAGCGGCAAGAGTAAGTGCTTGCCTCCGAGAAACCATATGGAGAAACAAATATCTGACCACGGAAAGCAAAATAAAAGTATACAAGACAACAGTAAGACCTATCCCAACATATGCAGCGGAGACAAGGACGATACAAGAAAGATGAAACAACAAATCAACAATATCGAAATGAAAAGTATTAAGATCAATAGCGGGCATATCATTAAGAGACAGACAAAGCAACAGAAGTATACGAGAACGATGCAAAATTAAAAATATTAACAGGTGGATAAAAACAAGAAAGAAAAACTGGAACGAACATGTAAACCGAATGGAACCAGATAGACTAGCGAACATCTGTAAAAACAACAAGCCGTATAGAAAGACAATGTACAGTCAACAACAACTGAAACAGAATAAGAATCAGACAAACAGGAGTAATCCTAGTCGCGCGAAGAAGAAGAAGAAGAAGAAGAAGAAGAAGAATAAGAAGGAGAAGAGTGTTTAAAAAACTCATTTCTTTATATGTGAAGCGGTATGTTTAAGTTAATATGATATGGTAATTTTTAAGAAAGATAGCTCAAAGAAATCAGTGTTTTAGGAGAAAAGAAATTGTTCTCTCGGTGCAGTAAACCTTGTAACTGAGTCTTTTCGTCTACCTCGTTTTTACTAGAGATGTCGCTGTTTTGCGTCTCAAATGTGGAATTATTGCATCGCGGTACGTTCCCTTAAAAGGCAGGCTTGTTCATTTTTGATTCAGAGTTGTGACTGCATAGCTCCACCGATGACTCATGAGATGCAGAAATAGTTATATGGAGATGATGGTCCAACTCTGAATCAAATAAAAACAAAAACTGCCTTTCCTCCTTGTTCATCCTTACTCAGATTTTTAAGTACTCGAAACTTTCTTTCGGATCTTCTTTCCGAGAGGAAAAGAGTATAGATACGTGACCGTTGTCCTTTCTGCTTTCTTCTATATTCGTCGTCTTTGTGCTTATAAATTGTTAAAGACGGAGATTCAGGATGTAACCAGAAAGCAGTTTCTTTTGACGAAAAGTCATAGATTTAAAATATTGTTTATTATTTTATTTCAATTATTTTTAATTGTTTTATTACAGTAAACCTTGTATCTGAGTTTTTTCGTCTTCGTCGTTTTTATTTTGTATCCTTCCAATAATCAAGAACAAGGTTCTTTGTACTTTCTGGACGTACTATATTAATATATTTTTCTCGTTATAAAAAGGTGATTCAAGACGTGAATCATGAAAACTAGGATATCCCAACTGTTGGTGTTCACCGTTGGATATGTGCGCCGTATTCCCGTGAGGCTACACTACAATGTCTTATGTCTTAGATCCAACATTGCCGTTCCTTTGCAGCTAGACTTAATATCTTTATTAACAATTTAAAAATTAGTGTCTGTAAAATTTGTACACTACACTTTAGGAAAACAGAAACATACATTAGGTGTTAAATATTTATATTCTTCGTACGGTAAATATAAAGTTTGGCCAGGTTGGTCTTAGAGCATGTAAGTGAATTAAAACTTTTATTGCTACTGACCATATTTTTCGTTCTAAAATAACAGGAGTATTTTGTGGAAACATTTATTTAATGGCCTTTCGATTGATTATCTTAAAGTTTATAATGCTAGGGGATATCAGCCTCTTTACTATATACGGTGAGGCAGATAAAGGGCGTATTAAAAATATCACAAGAACTAAAGCTAAGAGAATCATGAAAATTGTAATACAGGGGTTTTGAGGTATGAACTAAACATACGTGCATAGAAATCGGCCCACTTAAAAATTTGGTCATATTTGAGGTCTCATATTTCCTAAACTGTTGGCCGATTTAAGTAATTTTTTGAACATGTTATAGCCTTATTCTTTAGAAATGCCACTGTAATAATATTGTTGCTAAACAGGTAAATGTTCATTGTATACCGGGTGTACCAATCAAACTGTGTTTTTTTCTCAAAGTTCGCATCACCCTGTGGAATATTCTAGCATTTACAAAATAGTGAAATTAAAACCCAACTATAGCCTCAGGTTTTCTTAACATTCTGTTTTTTATTCATTCGTTTACGTTATATAATAAAAAAGTTAGGTACAACTAAAAAAAAAACAACTAGACATGTTCTTCATCAATACACGGTGTTTCTAAATAAGTGCGACAAACTTTAGGGGATAATTCTGAATGAAAAATAATAACCCTTGGTTTTATAAACGTATGTCCGCAAATGTTTCATTCCCGAGATACGGGATATTGAATTTTTTCTTATAAACTGACGATTTATTTTATTGCTTTTAAACCGGTTGAGATATGCCAATGAAATTTGGTGGGTTTTAAGACGTAGTTATTGCACATTTTTTGACATACAATTAAGAATTTAATATTCACCATGCGCGCGTACGTGTAATATGACCGAACATATTACCCGTATGCAGGGCCCCCGCTACCATATGTGCAAAGTGTGCAATACACACGGGCGCCATCCTTTAGGGGCGCTAAAATCCAGGGACAAAAATTGAAAAAAAAAATTCATTTCAAACAAAAGTTGAGAAATTAAATAGGATTAGGTATAAATACACACAAAACATATTTAAATTAAGTGACAGCGATCTTTTAAAACGTTGTTTTGTTCCTGAAGAACGACTGACAGATCAGGATAATAAGGATATAGACTCCAATCATTTGTTTTCAAATTAAAGCGTCACATTACTTGATACTGACCACTTAAATATTTTACAATATTCAGGGTGTTTGGTAAAGAATGGGATAGCTTAGTCTTAGATTCCTGAGTTTAAAATAGGTCGATTGAAGCTAACTAACTTTAGTACGAAAGTTGATAATAACCGAAATACAGGGTGCCAAAGTTAAAATTTGACAAACGCAACTGTTTTCGAGATAAACGCATTTTAATTTTGCGATGTAAGATAATTTTTTGCATAATATCATTGTAGTTACACCCGAAATTTTAAAAAAATTGCGATACATTTTTGGAAATTATTAGGATTTAAAGTTTATTTTTCGGATGTAACGACAATGGTATTATGCAAAAAATTGTGTTGCATCGCAGTTTACACTGCGTTTATCTCGAAAACGGTTGAGTTTAGCGAGATGAATTTAGTATACCTTTTTTAATTAAAAATATTAAGCGAAAAAAAGTTTTGATTCAAAAAGTATGTAGAATGGGGGATAAAAAAAATTGACAGTATTAAATGAGCGCTGAAAGAGGTATGTGGCGCCCTCTGGGTAGTACATCATTTTTGGTGGCGAATTTCGATTTCTGATTATAAAATACCTTGTGAATGCGAACAATTTTATATAGGTGAAACGTCAAGACCATTAGACGTTAGAGTAAATGAACATCAGTCTTATAAAAAAAAATAGAGAATTTGATAGATCTCAAATATGTCAACACGCATGGGATAATGAACATAGAGTTCAGTGGAGAGATTCAAGTATAGTCCTAAAAGAAGCAGATAGTCAAAAGAGAAAAATCAAAGAAGCGGCTCTAATTATGCTAAATGAAACCAATTGTGTCGCAAATTCCTCGGTAGAATGCAGTAGGATATGGTTACCCATATTAAAGGAGGAAGTCAATAGAAAGAAAATACCACAATTAGTAAATCAGTAACATATCGAGTTAGTACATATTCAGTATTTTAGTATTATTTAAAATTTAAAATATCAAGTCGGAATTTGGTATTAGTTTTGAGAGTAAACTAAATGTAAACCCAAATACTTACGATGTCGGGATAGTATCACGAGGTTTTTCCTGGTTTTCCCTCGTGATTTACTATGGAATCTCTAACGCGAGAATTTCAGTGCCACCGTTGCATTTGGTTGTCTTTTTAAAGACAGATCACATGCTATGATTTTTTGTGGCGGATATTCTTGAGTTGGGATTGATTTCATGTAATCGAATGAACTATCTTTAAGTAAAGTCGTCCCAGGAACGCAACTCATCAATATTGGCAATATCATTTTAAAGTCGTCTACTTTAAAATGTATAATACGTGTCTGAATTGCCGATATAAATGAGTCAGATTAAATAAATTATTAGAAGAATTTTTTACTAAGCAACAACATTTTTGTTTATTTAGTATTATTTTGTATTTTGACAACGACACCCGACTTGGGCGTCGAAACGTTAATAAAATCATTTTTAGGTAAAATTGTAGCTTATTTCCCATTTGAATATACTTGATCCATATTATGCATACACATATTTATGTAAATTATAATTTTTTTCTCATATATATCATACTAGTGACGTCATCCATCTGAGTGTGATGACGTAACCGATGATTTTTTTAAATTAGAATAGGGGTCGTGTGACAGCTTATTCGAAAGGTTATTCAATGCCCTATTCACTAATACAAACATTAACAAAATTTTGCAAAAAAATTTTTTGAATTAAATTTATTGAGACAAAAAGAAGAATGCGTATAATTTCTTTAATTCGAAATACATTTTACTGTTGTCAGAAAAGAGAAAAAAATGTAATTTGATAAATAAATATTGTTTTTTGCTTAAATTCAATGTTAGGTAAAGCTGCCACCCCGTTTGTTTTTTAAATGAACATTTCTTTCTGTTTTCTGATAGCAGTAAAATATATTTTACATTAAAGAAGTTACATACATTCTTCCTTTTGTCTCACTTAATTTAATTCAAACATTTTTTTCGGCACCCTGTATAAATCATTATGTCAATGTATATATTACTGAATAGAGAATTGAATAACCTTTCGAATGAGCTATCACAAGACGCCCATTTTTATTTAAAAAAATCATCGATTACGTCATCACGCCCAGATAGATGACGTCACTAGTATGATATATATGCTATAAAATTATAATTTAAAAATAAAAATTGACTTGTTTCGGGATTTATCTCCAGAGTCGCCCATTCTCTAGAAAATAAATGTATTCCAACTCAAACGTCCTCACTGTATGTTTTATATGTATTGTTGTTACATAATGACAATAAATATCATTGTCATAAATGTTCTAAATGTCGATATAATATAAAACATTTACAAATTTTTCACTCTCGATTTTAAATAATAATTATCCCAATTTTCATGCACACTGTAGCTAAAAGGAGACGGAAAGTATGAATATCGATCTTTGGGTGAAGGACGGGCAATAACATATGACCGGTATTGAATCTGAGAGATGTATGGAATCAATTAAGAATGAGGGGGAGTTTGGCGAATTGATGATAAGGTTATGCGAGAAAAGCGAAACCATTCGATTGCCGCTGTCGCATGTCAGTATGGCCATCACGTAATCACACAAGCTTCAAAAAGACAGTATTCGTTTTTCGATTTGGTCTGTTTTTCTGCCTTAGGGATATACATTATACAGGGTGTCCCAAAAAGATTGGTCATAAATTATACCACAGATTCTGGGGTCAAAAATAGGTTGATTGAACCTCACTTACCTATATACAATAGTGCACACAAAAAAGTTACAGCCCTTTGAAATTACAAAATGAAAATCGATTTTTTTCCATATATCGAAAACTCTTAGAGATTTTTTATTAAAAATGGGCATGTGGCATTCTTATGACAGCAACATCTTAAATAAAAATTAAAATGAAATTTGTACACCCCATAAAAATTTTATGGGGGTTTTGTTCCTTTAAACCCCCCAAACTTTTGTGTACGTTCCAATTAAATTATTATTGTGACACTATTAGTGAAAAACAATGTTTTAAAACTTTTTTACCTCGTAGTACTTTTTCGATAAGCCACTGTTTATCGAGATATTTTGAATATTTGTCGAATCCGCCACATATATTTGTATATGTACGATTATAGAGACCTGTTAATAATCTGAAAATTTAATTATATTTTACATTTTTAGGTATACTTTGAAAAAGAAGCCACATCTCGATAAAAGGTGACTTATCAAAAAAATACTAAGAGGCAAAAAAGTTTTAAAAACACTGTATTTAACTAATGGTACCAAAATAATAGTTCAGTTGGAACGCACACAAACATTTGGGAGGTTTAAAGGAACAAAACCCCCATAAATTTTTTATGTAAATATATTAAAAAATAGGCCGCATCTCGATAAAAACTGGCTTATCGAAAAAATACTAGGAGGCAAAAAAGTTTTAAAAACGTTGTGATTAACTAATGGTACCACAATAATGAATTAATTGGAACGTACACAAAAGTTTGGGGGGGTTTAAGGGAACAAAACCCCCATAAAATTTTTATGAGGTGGACAAATTTCACTATAATTTCGTTTTAAAATGTTCTTGCCATAACAATGATACATGTCCATATCTTTAATAGTTTTCGATATATTGAAAAAAATCGATTTTCATTTTGTAAATTCAAAGGGCTGTAACTTTTTTTATGATCACATTTGTACTAAGGTAAGTTAGGCTCAATCGAACTATTTTTGACCCCAGAATGTGTGGTATAATTTATGGCCAATCTTTTCGGGCACCCTGTATATAATATATACAGCTATATACAGATATAATAAACACAGCTTGATTCGTACACCCTGTATACAATGACAATGTACCTGTCTAGCAACAATATTATTACAGCGATATTGTTAAAGAATAAGGCTATAACATATTAAAAAAATTATTTAAATCGGATACCAGCTTTAGGAAATACAAGTCATTAAAAATGGGCAATTTTTTAGGGTGCCTATATATAATATATATATATACACTCACCGGCACAAAAAACGGGTACCCTAAAAAATTGCCCATTTTTAATGACTTGTATTTTCTAAAGCTGATATCCGATTTAAGTAATTTTTTTGTAATGTTATAGCCTTATTTTTTAACAATATCGCTGTAATAATATTATTGCTAGACAGGTACATTGTCATTGTACACAGGGTGTACGAATCAAGCTGTGTTTTTTTCTCAAAATTTGGAATACCCCGTGGAATGTTCTAGCTTTTATAAAATACTGAAATTAAAACCCAACTATAGCCTCAGGTTTTCTTAACATTCTGTTTTCTGATTCATTTGCTTTTATTGGATAATAAAAAAGTTAGGCACTTTAACAACTACCCCTGATTTTCGTTTATAGATATAAAACCAAAAACACTATGGTTAGTTTTTAATTAAAAAAAAAAATACTTTTGTATTGTCATGTTTTCGAGGGATGTGGCAGCCTGGCCACACATGTTATTTCCGACCTGGCCCATGCACCTTTTAATAAAAGAAAATCATAAAAACTCCAAATGATTTTATTTTGAACTCTCCTTTGATAAACCAAAGTGTATTTTTTTATTGCACCCTTCACGAGAATTATTTTCTTCATATTACAAGTTATAAGACTCTTGTTTTTAGTAGTTCCTAAGTTCTTTTTATCTTGAATGCACTTTTTATTCAATATATTAGATTATTATGGTAAATTCCAGGTCAAATCACTCAGACAAAAACTTTTGGATCTCCAATTCGTCTGAAACTTGTGTATCTGCTTAACGTTAAAATAAAACATTTAAGCTCAAAAAGTTTCCTTCTCCTTTTTTTTCTCAAAATATCATTTTAAGCGATTTCACAGTGATTTGGTATTTATTTAAACAAATTTGAATTTATAATCGTAAAATATCAATGGAAAAAATAATGTTTTAATTATATGGAATTAAAAATGTCATAATAACACATTATAACAAGTTATTTTGATTCAAAATAAGTTTTTAGTCAAATTTTAGTGTAGAAAACGTTAAAATACCTTTTTTACATTTTCCTCCATTCCCAAAATACGTGTCCTTCGATTTGACTGAAAATGTGCCCACAGATAACCAAAACACAGGAATTTAAGTGGTTAAAAAAATTTGTATAGTTTTACAATACAAAAAAATATGTGGAATAATATCAGAGTCAAAAATATAGGCGTCTACTGTAAGTAGGTACAATTAACTCGGAAAATATCGACCGTACGAAAAAAATGGTAAAAAAATGTTATAATTACTGTAAATACGTTTTATTTGGAACAATTTCAGTTCCTAATATTTTTATCGAAAAGTTGAAAATGGCGGAGATATTGAACAAAGACCACTGCTAACAGACCAATCAGGTCTTATGCTCGCGCCTTTACCGGATATTTTACGTACTACCTGAAATATTGATTTAAAAAAAAACTGAAAGAGATCAAAATTGTATAAAATGTAATTCTCTCCATTTTTTTATAGATACATTTTGGTTCTTAAACTAATAATAAACGAGATAATTCAATAATTATGCTCTAACTAACACTATTTTCCCCATAATTCGGAAAATATCGACGGCACAAAAATTTTAAAAGAAATTATGGAAAATCACATTTTCAACAATTTCAGTCCGTACACTTTTTGTTGAAAAGTTAAAATGACGGAGATATTGAGCGAAGACAGTTCTTCTTTAAAATCAAGATGGCGGCTAACGCAACGGCGGAATTTATTCGCGATTTTAAATTTACACTACTATTGACCTCCTAAAGATTGAAAAAAAAAAAGAATCTTGGGTAGCTCGGCAAGCAACATCAAATGCTAACCCGACTTGGCTATAGAATTTTGACTCTGATACTATTGCATGTAACTTTTCTTGTACTGTAAAATTATGCAAATTCTTTTAACCACTTAAAGTCCTATGGTTTGGCTCTCTTTGGGGCAAATTTTCAGCCAAATTGAAGAACATGTATTTTGGAAGTGGAGGAAAATGTTAAAAAAGGGTATTTCAACGTTTTCTACACTAAAATTTGATCAACAACTTGTTCTAAATCAAAAAACTTGTTATACTGCCCAATATAATGGCATTTTTGGGTTTTTGGGTCCTATCTATTAAAACATTATTTTTGCCATTGATACTTTACAAAAAAAATGCAAATTTGCTTAAATAAATACGAAATCACTGTAAAATCGCTTAAAATTATATTGAAGAAGACGGTTCGACCTTCAAGTTTTATTTTTACCCCCCAGGGCAAATTTCTAGATCCGCCACTGGTTCTGTGGACGAAATTATTAAGAAATGCACAATAATTAGTAAAAAACTGATAATATTTGATAGTTTGGTAAACCTAATAATTATTTCTATATTATCCGCATAAATGAGCAAACGAAAATTGCTACCCAAATTAATAGAATAAGGAACACAGATATAAAGAACGAACTGAAAATACAATCAATAGTGGAGTCTATATAAGAGGGACAGCTGAGTTAGTGGGATACTTAACACCGGATGAATGATACCAAACCAGTGAGAAGAGTGTGGGAAGCAAAAATTTTGAAAAACAAAAATAGAAGAACACCAAGACAGACATGGAATAAAGTAATCAGAAAATAAAAATGTAGACATCATTCGTTGTTTGAAAAATGTGTAAAATATAGATGCCACTCCCTGGTCAATACTCTTATCAAAATAATTTATGCATAATCAGATTGGAAAAAATACGCCAGGTAATGTTTGATAGTTTCATAAACCTCCTAATAATTGTTTCTATATTATCCGCATAAATGAGCAAACTGTTATCAGTAGTTATGAAATACTCTCTAGGAATTAGTTCGAGATATACTTGTGTGATTATTCACCTGTTTGTAAACTGAACAAATCATAATTAGCCTTTGTCATTTTCTATGTTAATATAACAGAAACAAGTCCGCTAAATTAAACATGATAAACGCGTAATAATAGAAAAATATATTTGCATTTATGTCCTTTTTAATATACGATTATGATTGATCAATTTAATACAACGTGTAATGGAATATTCTACAGCTCAAAATTAGGCAAAAGCGGATTATGAGTATTTGTGACACATTGTTCAATGAAAACAATAATAAATACTAAGAATCACCAATTTTTTTATTCATGACTTTTAGCTCTAAATGAAAAAGCGTGCAATGGTTGAGTTGGTTTCTTTTACTTATTTTTCCAAAAGATTGGAAAACGTCTATGAGAACCCACACTGCTAGACAGAAAACTATTATATTTATGCTATTAAGTATGAATGACCGACAAAATAACGCAAAAGATGGAAAACACAAAACGTTGTGAAATAAAAAGGGATGAAACTGGTCGAGGTGGGAAATTATCGAGTGAAACCTATAAATTTACATTACATTATATTACATTCCCACTAACGATAATTTCCCATATTTAGAGCGCTAGCTTAAGAGCTAGTTGACTTCAGTCACAATTATACGTATGCCGTTTATGTGACATTTTTTAATTTCGCATAAAGGAAAAACTAATCTAATACAATAAAGTAAATGTAAATAAAAACAGTTTAATTAGTAGTAATTTTTTAATTCAAAATTACTTACTTACTTAATCAGTAGACCCATTAGTACCTTTCGGTGTAGGGCCATTTATAATACAATTCATTAAATTACAATTCAATAAATTACAATATTTTACAATCTTCTGAATTGTCCTAGCTCTTAACGAACATTCTCCATTCCTTCCTATTGGATGCCATCTGTGTTGCTTCCTGCCAAGTCTTACCCTTACTCTGCAGTATCTGCGAAATGTCACTGTTCCATTCTTTGATGGGCCTTCCTCTTCTATTCTTACCTATTGGTTTGGCTTCCCACACTCTTTTCACTTGTCTATCATTGTCCATCCGGGTTAGATGTCCGAACCATGCCAATTTTTTCTTCTTGATTGAGTCGAGTATCGGCTTGATTTTGAGTCTTTCTCTTATTTCTTCATTTCTGATTCTATCTGTTCTTTTTACTCCTATCGTTCTTCTGAGGTATTTCATCTCTGCTGCCTGTATTCTGCTCTGGTGTCTTTTGTTTAATATCCAATTTTCTGCTCCATATGTCACCGTAGGTCTATATATTGTTTTGTATATTGTCATCTTGGTCTTTGTTGATATTTCTTTGTTATTAAGGAATCCTCTATTTAGTGCTTGGAATAGTTTTCCTGTGTTTTCCATTCTGTTGTTAAGATCGTCCTCTATGTCTCCTTTGTTGTTGATTACTGTTCCTAAGTATTTGTATGAATTTGTCTGTATTAATTGATGTTGGTCTATCATTATTTCTATTTGATCTTCCGTCCCTTGTTTCCTTGATATTTTCATTATCTGAGTCTTCTCTTTGTTTACGTTTAAGTTGTATTTGCTTGCTTCTAGGTTCCATTTCTCTAAGTTGTATTTCAGTTTTTCTGCTGTTTCCGCAATTAGTACTATGTCGTCTGCAAATATACACATCTCAGCGTTTATCATTTGCATTCTGTTCCAACCGATGCAGTATTTCTTGAAAGTTTTCTTACATTCTTTCACTATCTCATCTATTACATTTATGAATAGCACTGGGCTGAGACTTCCCCCTTGTCTAACTCCTTGAGTTGTTTCAAATGGTTCTGACTGTATATTTAACATTCTTACTGTATTTGTTGTTTTCATGTATATACTCTTTGTTGCTTCTATCAGTTCTTCGCTTACTTCCTTCTTCTTTAGGCTTTCCCATATATCTTTTCTTTTGACTGAGTCGAAGGCTTTTTCCATGTCTATAAAGCTCAGGTATATTTCTCTATTTTTCTTTAATGCTTTTTCTATTACTTGTTGCATGGTAAATATATGGTCTTGTGTGTTGTGTCCTTTCCTGAATCCACTTTGTACGTCCTCTAATTTATGTTCTATTTCTTTTCTGATTTTCCTTTCTATTATGGTTTCGTATACTTTTGCTGCTACACATAGTAGTGATATACCTCTATAGTTCTTACAGTCTCTTGTGTTTCCTTTTTTGTATATAGGTATAATTACTGCATTTGTCCATTCTCTGGGTATTACTTTTCTCTTCCATATTAGGTTATATATGTATAACAATTTTTCTTTTGCTTTTATTCCTATATATTTCATCATTTCTGGTGCTACTTCATCGCTTCCTGGTGCTTTTCCAATCTTTATCTTTCTTATTGCTTCTTCTAGTTCTTCTTTTTCTATAATTTCTGGATTTTCCGTGTTTCTTATGGATACTCTCTTTATGTGGCTTTCCTTCTCCATTGTGTTCACTTGATTTCCATTCAGTAACAGCTGGAAATGTTCCCTCCATCTTTCCATTATTGTTTTATCGTCATTTATTATTATTCCTTCCTTGTTCATTATTTGTTTCAGTTTCGTTTCTTTGTTGCTTCTTAGGTTTTTCAGTGTTCTATAAAATAATTTTACGTTTTCTGTGCTGTTTTCTTCCATTTTTTCTCCAAATTTTTCCCAACTTTTCTTTTTCTCTTTCCTAACTATCTCTTTAACTTTTGTTCTTTTTCTCTTATAATTTTCATATTTTTGTTGTGTTTTGTCTTGTATGTATTCTTTCCATAATTTCTTCTTTTCTTTTATTTCTCTTTTCACTTCATCGTTCCACCAAGACGTTCGTTTCCCTCTGTTGTTATTTCTTGTGGTTCCACATATTGATTTAGCTGTTTTTATCATCGCATTTTTAAATTTTCCCCATTCTTCTTCTATTGTTTCTGTTATTATATGTTCATTGTCTATTTCTTTCTCTAGCCCTTCTGTGTATCTTATTTTCGTTGTTTCTTCCCTTAGTTTATAAATTTTTATTATTTCTTTGTGTTCTCTGTTTATGTTCTCATTTCTTTTTATTTCTTTTCTTTTGCTTTTGAATGTGGTTTCTAGTAGATAGTGGTCACTACCAATTTCATAACTCCTTTTCACCCTTACGTCTCTTATCCAGTTCTTCTCTGTTTTTTGCACTATAGTATAGTCTATAATTGATTGTTCGTCTCTTGATTTGACTTCTCTTGTGATCTTGTGTATCCTTTTATGTTGGAAGTGTGTGTTCATAATCACCAGGTTATTGTCTAGACAGAATTCAAGTAGTAATTTTCCATTTTTGTTTATTTTTTCCTCCCCATACGGTCCGATGACATTGTTCCATTTTTCTGCTTCTTTCCCCACTCTACTGTTCATGTCTCCTGTGATCACCATTTTCTCTGTACAATCATTTATCACTTCTTGTAATTTGTCCCAGAACTCATTCTTTTCGTTTTTTGTTGCGTCTTCATCTGGTCCATAGCATATGATTAGGTTTGTATTGGTTTCCTCTGTATCCATATATATGTCTACTCTTAGTATACGTTCGTTGTAATATATCCAATTTTTTACTTTGTTGATACTATCCTTCTTAATCAGGCACGCTACTCCTGCCTGAGCTCTCTTCGTTTCTTCCACTCCACTGTATATTAGTAACATTCCGTTTTCTAATATTATTGATCCTCTTCCTTTTTTCTTTGTCTCTGTTATAGCTACTATTTCAATGTTCTTATCTCTAATTTCTTCCCCCAGTTCTATTTCTTTCCCATTTATACCTCTTACATTCCATGATGCCATTTTCAGAATTGTTCTGTTCTTTTCTATGTTTAGGTTGTACTTCAATTTGTTTTTCCTTACGTTTGTGTTATTATCTTTAAATCTGGTCATGTCCCTGTTCTTTGCCTGTTTTGTTTCTCGGTCCATCATTGTGTTTTCTACAGCTAGTTTTTTGAACAAGTTGGTTCTGTATTGTATGTTACTTTTTCTATCCGGCTTGTTTTTTGGTTCCATTTCCACTTAATGTCTTCAATAATTATGAATCCATATCCAATTTTTGTCCTTTTCCCATTAGTCTTTTCCTCTGCTGCTATCTTCCTAAGGTTTCTTTGTATTTCTATCTCTTTTAATGTTAGGAATTAGTTCGAGATATACTTGTGTGATTATTCACCTGTTTGTAAACTGAACAAATCATAATTAGCCTTTGTCATTTTCTATGTTAATATAACAGAAACAAGTCCGCTAAATTAAACATGATAAACGCGTAATAATAGAAAAATATATTTGCATTTATGTCCTTTTTAATATACGATTATGATTGATCAATTTAATACAACGTGTAATGGAATATTCTACAGCTCAAAATTAGGCAAAAGCGGATTATGAGTATTTGTGACACATTGTTCAATGAAAACAATAATAAATACTAAGAATCACCAATTTTTTTATTCATGACTTTTAGCTCTAAATGAAAAAGCGTGCAATGGTTGAGTTGGTTTCTTTTACTTATTTTTCCAAAAGATTGGAAAACGTCTATGAGAACCCACACTGCTAGACAGAAAACTATTATATTTATGCTATTAAGTATGAATGACCGACAAAATAACGCAAAAGATGGAAAACACAAAACGTTGTGAAATAAAAAGGGATGAAACTGGTCGAGGTGGGAAATTATCGAGTGAAACCTATAAATTTACATTACATTATATTACATTCCCACTAACGATAATTTCCCATATTTAGAGCGCTAGCTTAAGAGCTAGTTGACTTCAGTCACAATTATACGTATGCCGTTTATGTGACATTTTTTAATTTCGCATAAAGGAAAAACTAATCTAATACAATAAAGTAAATGTAAATAAAAACAGTTTAATTAGTAGTAATTTTTTAATTCAAAATTAAATTAATTTAATTATTTAATTACTACTCCTAAGGTAGTCACTTGTGGACGTCAAAATTCTTGTAGTAAATATGTTCGTTTCGGCTGACACAAATAAACGTCAAAACATGACAGGATAGTAGCTGAATATTTTTGGTCTGGGGGAATGGGAAAACTGTGTCTGTTTAGTTTTGAGATTTTTTTTATTTGTAATTAACGTGTCTCGACAGCTACTGGTCATTGACACGGGAACAGTTTACATAGTTTACAACATAATAGATACAAATTATACATAAATATAAATACAAAAAATAAATACATTATACATACATTATAAATAAAAGATATACATTTTGTACGATCAGTTCTTATTAGTGAAGGCAAACAATAAAACTTACAGATTAAACACTGTGCACTGGTTAGATTAGATGGAATAAACCTGTTTTTTTAGGAATTTTAGAACACCGTCAAACCATTTGGAACACTGAGGATGTCTTTTAAATTCCCTTTTAACTTGAACTTGTTTCTAGAGAAATCATACTGGCAGCAGTCTATTACTATATGTTTAATAGAAAGGAGAGTATTGCAGAGATGGCATACTGGAGGGTTTTCTGACGCCATAAGGTATCCGTGTGTGAAACGTGTATGCCCGATTCGTAGTCCGTGAATAACTGATTTTTCTTTTCTGTTCATGGATGACATATTGGGCCGAGATAAGTTAGGTTGAATTTCGTGCAGTTTAGTTTTTGTTCTATTCCATTGGTCTGCCCATGAGCTGAGAATATTTTGTTTAAACAATATTTTAAGGTCCGTGTAGGTTTGGACCTGTTTGAAGGCTGTGTCAGAAGAGCATGCTGCCTTAGCGGCCTGGTCTGCTTTTTCGTTTCCCAATATACCAACATGGGATGGAGTCCAAATCATTGTGACTGTTATGTTATTGAAATATAGTTGGTTGCAGATGTTGTGTATTTCCTGGACTAATGGATTTTTTGTGAAATCGAATGAATCGAGGAGAGAGAATCTGTACATATGGCGATTTTCTTGCTTTCATTTGAAGTAGGGTAAAGTGAAGTCTTTAGTGCCTGAAGTAGTCTATACAATTCTGCGGTGTAAACACTACAGCTTCTAGGTAGTCGCACAGAGCTTACTGTCGTCGTCGTTGTGGACACAGCGCAGCCACAACAGTCTTCATTCTAGGACGCATCGGTGTATAATATTTCATCAAATTGTGTTGAGTTGAGGATGTTTTGAAAGGATTTTCTGAGGAGTGAGTTTGGGGTTTCTGTTTTATCGAATCTGCATAAATCGGTATTGAGTACTGGAAGATTGTGTAGCCAAGGGGCTACACAAAACCTACAGAGGTAAATTGGTTTGAGGGGAGCACATTTCAGTATGAGAGAAAAGTTGTGTATTCTGTTGCTGTGGTGTAGATTCGGTGGTGGGGGTTAGGTCATAAGAGATAGTAGAGTTTTGAGATAACACATTGTCTGTCACAAGTTGTTTATGCTGTTGCTGTGGTGTTGATTCGGTAGTGGGAGTTGGGACATGAGAAAGAGTAGAATTTTGAGATAACACATTGTGAGATGAAGTATTGGGGTAATTTGAAGCAACGTGTCCAGGCTGTTTGCATACGAAACATTCCATCTTGTCCGTTGACAGAAAAATTCTATTATCATTGCCTTCAAAAGAAATTAACAAGGAGATGTGAAGCTCGAAATTATCAGAGGGTGAAAAGACATACACTTGACGGCGGAAACTGAGGATGTGGGAATATTCATCACCTGGAATTCCTGCTCTAAGGAAAGACACATTATTTGAAGACCAAGACTCTTGATTGCATTTTCTGCAAATTCGTGGGGAATATAAGGAGAGATATTCGAGATTAATATTCTTTTTGTCGGGGAGACAAGTTTTCTAATACTTAAAATTAGGGATCCGATTTGGATAGTTGGATGGGACTTCAGAAGCAAAGGAAATATTTTTTGGTCCGAAGACATTACCAATAGCTTTAACGTAATCTAGAAGTTTAAGGTTTTCTTCTGCGTGAAGGACTATGGATTGCTCTTTTTTTGGTAGAGATGGTGGTTTCGGTGTAGATTTTGCAGCGTTTACGTACGAGATTGATGTAGTAGCTTGAGTATTTGTAGCACTTTGAAGGGCCATGGTTGAGGTAGAAACTGTAGGATTACTGTGTATGTTTGTACTTGTCATGCAGAAACAGACAATAGCTTCGTGTTATATTTCTTCTTTAAATGGTTCTGGTATCAAAATTGCATTCAAAGCTATTATGCTGGATTGTCAGCAAGAACCAGCAAACTGGTGAAACCAGCCGCTGGTATGTACTTTTTATAAATTAAATATAATTTATAATGGTTTAATAATATAAAGAAAGCAATATGTACAAATGTTGTCCAGAACACACTTTTTAAAATACACTATTAAATCGAAGTCAAATACACTAATTACTACTGATAAGGTAAACTAGATTTTAATTATACTTGGCACAGGTCTTACTCGTAGGAATGCTAGAACAAGACTCCAGTTTTGAGATTAGTTTTTAAATAAAAAATATATTAAAAATTAAAGTAAAATAACTAATTAATTATAATCTTTGTAGAAAATAACAAATTGGAGGGTCTCAGATACAGAATACATTATATTAAAAATAATAATATACACTAATATTCTGTCAGAAAATTGGTCTCCTTCTTCACCTAGCTTACCTATTCTCAATACTATTCTATAACCTTATAGTTTAAAGCCATGTAAATAAAGCAGCTTTCGTCTTTTATAGGTGCCAAATAATGTATTATCAATTAATTAATATTATTATTAATTATTCTTAATTAATTAATTTGAACACTGAGTGCTCAGTATTTTTTCTTCAGCATTGTACTTTCCTTGATAGTTGTTTGTTTGGTGTATAATATTTATTTATATAGAATATGTCTTAATTGCTTATTTAGAATAAATATTCATTAATTTATTCATTAAGCATTAAAATCCCTAGGGATTATAGCTACATGGGGAAACACCATGGCGTTTAAAATCCTATCCTTGGGTGAGGTGGATGACTCCTCTGTCATTTATAGCTTGCTGTGTGTCTTTGCTGTTCTAGTGACACTTTCCCATTTCTTCCTGTCCTTGCACTGAACTTTCCAGTCTTTCACATTCATTGCTCTTATGTCTTCTTCTACATCATCCAGCCATCTTTGCTGGGTCTTTCTCTACACCTGAGCCATAGTGGTGTCCCAGATAGTTAGCCTTCTCAACATATCTGATTGTGGGCGTCTCTGTATATGTGCTATCCATTCTAAGCGAAGCGATTTTGTGTATCTGACTATATTTTCTTTCTTTAATAATTCTTCTTGAATTTCGGGATTTGTTTTCATTTGTATTTCTCCCTCTCTTGTTACATTGTGGCCCAATATATTGTTCTCATTAATTTTCTTTCAAATTTCAGAAGGCTATATTCCTCTTTCTTGTTAATCGTTGTTGTTTCCATCCCATATGTAACAACAGGTCTTATTAAGGTCTGATATAGATTCATCTTGGCTCTCTTACTTAGGGTCTTGCTTCTCAGCAGATTTCTATTCATTCCATATGTTTTTTTGCCTTTCAGAATTCTTTCCTCTGTTCTCTCTTTTCTGGTTTTTACTATTGTTACTCCAAAGCAGCTAAAGGTGGATACAGTTTCAAATTTATGGTTCTGCATTTATGACTACATCATCTGATGCTACTAATTGAAGTTGATCAGTGATAATGTTTTTGTTTGCAAAGTTTGTCCTCCTTATTATTACTTCCAACATCAGGTTAAATAGTGTCGGTGAGATAGAGTCACATTGTTTGAAGCCTTTATTTACATTGATTTCGTTAGAAGTTGTTCCGTTGAGACTGATCCTTTCTGTGGTGATCTTTAGGCTCACTGTCAGCTTATGTCTTAATTTTTCTGGGATTCTAAGATTCTTTAGCTCCTCCATAATTTTCGTTCGATTAATGGTGTGAAAAGCGCTTCTGAAATCTACGAATATTAGGTGTATTTCTCTGTTGCATTCTCTCGATTTTTGAATTATTTGCTCCAATGTATTGTAGGGGTTACGCTACTAATTAAATTAATTCAATTAAAATTGGATTAATAATACCCCTCCGTGATACGCCCATGGTCGAATTAGAACGTATTTTTACCAGAAGAGGGCAGAATTTTATATGCGGTGTTCAATAAAGTTATTGCTCTATAAATTCTCGCCCTCCTCCCGATTTCCATTTTTTATATAAAGGTGCTACCTTTATTTCAATCGTCCTGTATTCTGTATTGTCAATTGTGTCCATATTTGTTATATTAGCTGGTTCGTTTCTTTATTAGTCCAGGGTAATAAGGTTTTTCCATGACACTTGAACAGCCAGGGTACTGAAGCGTTTTTTCGACAGGTAATACCTATAAGAGCAAATTGTAACTATTTCCTGCGTAGGATCTGGCGGCCATTTTTATTTATAAACAATTAACTGTCAAAAATGGTATTTTTCACTTTTTTTTGAAATTAATGGAAAACAGGGAAACTTATGGTTTTTTTAGTACAAATATCTTCGAGGTTATGGAAAAAGCTTTAAAATGACGTATTACAAAGTTTGATATACTTATTTATTGTTAATATAATTGCAAAAAAAGGTCGGAATTGCAAACAAAAATATTTTCGCAATAACTGTTGTAAAAACTAGTGTAAAGCTTTGAAATTTTTGTCAAATAAGGGTTCTTTGGTGCTTAATATGTGATAAAAATTTCAAAGCGAATAATTCAATTGTTTAAATTTTATTCAAATTGTTTATCCCAGAGTTTTACATTGTTTTTTTTTTGCAATAACATAAGTCAGAGGAAAATGACGTTCGAACCATTCCACATGTGTCAAATGAAAGAGCATGAGCTATATCTTCAACTTGGTTTAAAAAAGTGAATAAAAAAATGCGTTTATTAGTAATAAATAATTATGCAAAAGTATCGTAAAATGTAGCTTATGCTCTTTCATTTGACACCAGTGGAATGGTTCTAAGGTCATTTTTTTCTGACTTATGTTATTGCAAAAAAAATGCTGTCTGGGATAAACAATTTGAATAAAATTTAAACAATTAAATGAATCGCTTCGAAATTTTTATCACATATTAAGCAATAAAGAACCCTCATTTGACAAAAATTTCAAAGCTGTATACTAATTTTTACAACAGTTTTACTGTTTTCAGTTGATTTGAAAAAAAAAAGGAAAAATGCCATTTTTTGACAGTTAATTGTTTATAAATAAAAATGGCCGCCAGATCCTACGCAGAAAATAGTTATAATTTGTTCCTATAGGTATTACCTGTCGAAAAAACGCTTCATTACCCTGACTGCTGAAGTGTCACGAACAGGTTATATTTTTGACTTATTATCCTGGCCTATATGTAATTCTCTTCCTTCGTATTTTAATAATTCCACTGCTATTTCATCTCCTGCTGCTTTTCCGTGTCGAAGGTTTTTAATTCCCTTTCTGTATATCATTCTCTAATCAGAATAATTATAACGATAATAAAATTAAATAACTAATAAAAAAATATTGATTTATTTTTATTAAAAACCCCGAAAAAGATAATTAACTGAGGATTAAGTAAGTTAATATTAAACAATGACCGTAGAATGTTTGAAAATAATCTTAATATTTCAGTAATCTGTGATCTTTCAGGATCCAAATTGTGGTTCTCATGTTGTACAGTAAAATTACACACCATGACCCTCTTTATTATTTAATGACGTAAGAGAGCCTCTGGGGTTTATGTCAAATATGCTTTCCCACATATAATAATAACAGTGGCGTCATTCTAAGGGTTCATTATTCAATTTACTCCTTGGCTTAAAACTATTGAAAATTAAAAACGTTTTCAAAATAATTGTAATCAACACTTTTAAGGCGACCAATAACTACAAAAGGAGATGTATGTCGAATTCCACAAAAAATATCGAGTTTTCTGGATGATAAAACACTGATTTTGAAATTGTAGGACACACTTTTAGGATATTTTTTTTGATTGTTTAGAACTTAAATTGACGGAAAAAATTACCGCCACCCGGAACAATGGTAATCATGCCTTTTTGCGAAATTTTACAAATTGAATTAGCAAAATAATAGTGAGTTTGGAGTGTAAAAATATCGTGACTTAAAATCACCGTAGGTGCAATTATGTTAAAATGCACCTACAAACCTTAAAAAACAGGAATGGAGCCCTTTTTGTATACTTTTAAAATGATGTTTTTGTTTTTCTCTTTGCACGATTGCACGATTTTTATAGATTTTTGTGCGTGGGTCTTGTAATGAAGCCGAAATTATTGTTAACATTGTTGTCAGATATTCCATTATGCTGTGAATCTCCTGAACTTTATTATTTCAAATAGATAACTTAAAAATATAAAAATATGTATGTGATCTTTTTTAAACAAGAAAGTTCATTAGATCCAGAAAAATCTGAAAAATATCTGACAACAATGTAACTACCACTACATCGATCGCATTACAAGACCTTTACACACCAAAATCTTTAAAAATCATGTCAACCGTTTCAGAGATAAATGCTAGAACGAGGTGTTTCATACTTAAAACTCACCACATAGATGGAAGATGAAGAGAAAAAAAAAAATAAAGCACTTATGGGAGTGCCGACAGAACTGAAAACTTCTTATAGTATATAAATTACGAGCTCATGCTTTTTCCCCATCCAAAAAGAAGTGCTATAGCTATATTACTTACGGATTTCATACGTTCTATGCTACTTATGTATACATACACATGATACTATAAATAAGAAGATAATATATTGCGCATCCTGAAGGGAGGGGGAGTCGTGACGCAACTGTAAACCGGCACGTTCGTAATGGTTCGTAACGTCCTATTAGTTTGAATCGTTCGCAGTTGTAAGATAAGTGTATTTAATATTTTATCTTTGTAAAAGTGAGATGTCTTTTATAAACAAATAACACAAAAAAGTCGTTTAATATTATTTTGCTAATTGAATAATTTCATGACAGAATGCATACAAATCCCATTTAACTTTAACAAGAATTCAAATTCAAATTGGTATCCAGTTACGTCATCATGCGCTATCTGGTTATTTTTAGTATCATGTACATACACATAATATATATACGTACGAAATTTAGTTCGGCAAAGTGATGACGGTCGCAAACTCAATCCTTTGTCCCCATCTAAAAAGTGCACAACGTCCCTAAAAAGTTTTCACTTCAAAAATTTATTTCGCCGAAGCGATGACGGTCGCTAATTCAATACTTCTTCTCCATCCAAAAAGTGCACAACGTTCCTCAAGAAATTTTTATTTAAAAAAAGAATGTGTGTGTACTTTGTACGCACGTAAGAAGTTATACTTCTATTATATGATTATATGATTATAAACGAAATTAATATATTTTTTATTTATATTTTTTTTAAATATTAAACTAATTAATACTTACTACTTCTCAAACATTTTTATTAAAACAGTGCCAAGAATTAAAATAATAAAAGAATAAAACACACACAAACACATTAAAAATGCCACAAATGATTTCTAAACATTAATTGTCGGAAAATTTTTTAACTAAATACGTATTTTCTGAAAATAAAATTATGTAATAAATATACTTACAATCATAAAATGTATAAAAAAAAATAAAAAAAATAAAAGTTTCTATTGGGATTCGAACCAACTTATCAGCGCGGTTGGTATTGGCGTTGTATTGGGGTTCATTCGCATTAAACGCTTCGCCACGGAGACAACGTGTCATTATGTGCGAAGATCGACTAACTAAAAGGATTAAACTTTTGACATTTTTGAATTACATAAATCAAATTATTTTGATTTTGAATTGAAATGATTTAGAATTGAGAAAATACAACAAAACATAGAGTAAGAAAACAATATATTAGGTGAATATTGATAGAAATTTTGATGGTAATCAAATTATATAAATAAAAGTATTACATACTATGTATTTTGGTGGGTTCAAATAGGTAGGTACCTATGATACATTTACAATTATTACGTACCTGTTGCTTTAAAAACTATTTAAAAGTCACTACAATTATAAACTGTTTTGTTTCTGTCCTCACAACAATAAAACTAATTTATTATACATTTGTTTACCTTCATATTGAACAATTATTTATTATTGACAGATCATTTCAACACCCAATCAGAGCCCGTATAACGACTAATACCATACTGTCGGTGTGCGCATGCGCGCAGATCAATATAAATTCACCCTCAATCTCAATCGCGCCTAAAGAAGTATAACTTCAAAAATTTATTTCGCCGAAGCGATGACGGTCGCTAATTCAACACTTTTTCGCCATATAAAAAGTGCATAACGTCCCTAAAAAAGTTTCGCTTCAAATATTTATTTCGTCGAAGCAACGTCGGTCGCGATGGCGGTCGCTTATTCAATACTTTTTCCCATCTGAAAAGGGTACAACGTCCCTAAAGAGGTGTTCACTTCAAAAATATTTTAAAAGTATACAAAATAGCTTCATTTTTGTTAGTTGAAAAGATGTATAAGTGCCATTGAACAGATTATGAAGTAACATTAATATTTAAAAACAAAAAAAAATGGCCCCAAGGGTGTGCCCTCAAATTTCAAAATCACTGTTTTTAGTACCAATAGAGTGGATAGTTTCTGTGTAATTCGACAAAAGATATAAAAATTTGATTTTTTTTGGTCTGACCTATAGTTTGGCATAACAGCTTCTCATTACCTTCGTATTGTTCTATTCTTGTTTATTTATCCCTCTGGCGTTTAAAAACTAATCGACTCTCATCCACTTCAAGTGTTCTAGTAACTCTAGTGATCTTGAATTAGTTGTGTATCTATTTTTTGATATTCTGGTTTATTCCACCATAAACTTTTAGGGCTCTTCCTTTGTTGTATCTCCTGTGTTTTCGGACATCTCGATTTTGGCCATTATTTATGTTGCTTGTTTCGCAACCATATGGAAGTTTAGATGGCAGTCTAAACGACAAGTCTGTAGATTTAGATGACAATAGTGAAATCGAATAAGTCGATGAAATAACCATGGATGAAACAACCCTCTAAAATATGGAAAATGAAAACGCTGCACGGAGGAGTGGTATAAATACAGAATTAATTTTATATTCTGGCATTTTCTACCAGTTACGACTCATTCACCTTTTTATATAATATGTGCTGGTAGAGATACAAAATTCCAGACTCATGGCAAATAATGGAGGTCATATCCTTTTAGCAAAAGGGCAACAACAGAGACTGTAGAAGTCCTAGAGGCATTAAATTACTAAATAGGTACTGCATGTAAAATATACCCAATGATCCTGAAGAATACGCTAAAGGTTCCGACCGAAAAAAAAAACAAAAAAAATATTATTAATAGTACATAATAATATTTTTCAAATCACACAACTCATTTAAGGTAACTTGGAAACTCATATGTTATACGCTATAATCGGCAAGATAGCTCTTTATAAAGATGAATGAAGTGTATTTTACGAATTTTCACAACCTAATTTATCGATATCTTTAAAAAAATCATTCTTTTTCGGGCCGCCCATTATAAACTACATCTAAAAATATTTAACAGATGTTCAGATAATTTTTTATACAATGTGTAAGTATTGGTCATAAAGTCTTTCTTCGCTCTAACTTATTTGTTACCTAACTCAACTGTATATGTGGATATAATTTTCAATATCTTCTATACCTTGCCCTTGTTTGTCGTGTTATTTCCTATATAATCCGTCCGGTTTCTCGTTGCTAGTAATCAAGGCGATAAAAAAAATTTAAGGGTAAAGCAGGCCCTACGTCCCATGACCCATTATTGGAGGACCAGAATTTTCTGTTGGAGTTTACTCCCATAGCCGGTCTATCCCAGTCTTGAGGCGCCAGGATTTCGCCTTTCACCCTCTCTCGTCAGCTGCATACCCTACATCCCAATGTTTCTAGAAAACAATTAACATTTCCCAGAGCTTTATTGTGTACGAGCATCGGTAACTCATACCACCTCTAAGGTTCCCTACCAGTACTTAGCCTGCTTCTTCTTAATATTGATGTGACTATCCTTCCGTAACGAATGTTAGCGATCATCATGGCAATTTTTACCTTATCTGCAGCAGCGCTAAAAATTGTACATATGATGTGTTGAAGATGTAATGATGTGCTTTATAGGTTATGAAAAAGTACAACATCATAAACTCGTACATATACTAAAACAACTCGACATAAATCAAAAAGACATTCGTTGCATAGAAGCTTGTTACTGGAATCAAACAGCTATCGTCAAGGAGGATAATGAAACAACGCAAGCTTAAAAAATTCTCAGAGGTGTAAGACAGGAATGCATTCTCTCCCCACTACTGCTCACTTTATATTCAGAAAGCATCTTCCAGGAAGCTCTTGAGGAATGCGAAAGCGGCATCAAAGTAAGTGGTACCTGGGTCAATAATATACGATATGCGGATGACTCGGTCTTAATAGCAGACAATATAGAAGACCTCAAAAACTTTCTTAATAAAATTGGAGAACATAGCGAGAACATGGGACTTACATCAACATAAAAAAATAATGTGTGTGTGTGTGTGCACATTGTACGCACGTAAGGAGTTATACTTCTATTATGATTTCAACGAAATCAATATACTTTAAACAGTTTATTTATATTATATTTAAATATTAAACTAATTTTAATACTTACTACTTTCCAAAAACTTTTATTAAAACAATACCTACCAAAAATTAAAAAAATTAAAGAATAAAACACACGCAAACACATTGAAACATGAAACAAAGAAATGATTTCTGAACAATTGTTGAGAAAATTTTAACTAAATACCTATTTTCTGAAAAAAAAAAATTAAATATACTTACAATCATAAAATGTATAAAAAAATTGTATCGGGAATTGAACCTGCGTCTATCAGGTTGTTAGATTATTTTGAACTCACCCCACGCAGAATTTAACTACCGAGACACGTGAATGAAGTGGGAAGATATAGCATCTAAACGTTTTAAAATTTTTTGACAGTTGCTTATTCTCTTAGTTTAATCAAATAAGTTTGATTCTTGTGGAATTAAAATACAACAAAATATAGACTAAAAAAGAAATTTATGAAATTAGTTAATCAATTATGTCAATAATTGTTATGTTAATTGACTAACTAATCTCATTATTATAATTAACTATGTTTTCATCAACCCAACCAAAGTTGGCATTGACAGTTGTGACAGTAATTAAATATTTGATAGTGATCAATGTTGATTAGCGTTCGAACAACCGGCCCTTAATATTCGTAGTCCACTGGATTTACCCTATAGACAACAACAAGTAAAAGTTTAGATTAAGTAGTGAAGTAAATAGATATAAGTCATACCAATGTATATCAAGTTAGAAAAATACTCAACCAATAGAGTAATAGCCACTGGGCGATCACTCTTAATGTAAAAATACTGTTCAACAAAAATGCTTAGTGTTTATGGTTTGAAATAAACAGATGTCGTTTGTAACAAAAAAAAAAAGCGATGGAGTACACTAATTTGGAGAGTGATCTGCGTTGATGTCATAGTCCAAAAGCTAATTAAATCAAAGGTGGTAAATTTTTTGTTCAAATTGAAAAATTTTAATTTTTAAATTTTATTCGGGGTGGGGTTTGGAAATACTTCGGCGAGCGCCATTGACTGACACGATAAAACAGGCAAACCATTGCCAACTATTTTATTCATCAGGCCAGACCTTCGATTTATGTAATATGCATATGGGACGGACACTGATTTAGAAGACAATGAGCAACACTAACCGGAAACATCCCGTTGTTTAATTCCCTTTGGAAAATCTAACGGATAAGGGATTCCTTTGTGCCATAAGACTAGAAAATTCTTTGAAACTTGAAATAGATTGGACAACGGGTTGAAGTGTACAAGCTTTTTTAGTGCTAATAAATAGTACCTGAAAAGTACTAAAAGTATGTATACAGGGTGATTCATTAGTGTGATACAGCTCAGTAGATCCGCTGTAGCAATAGATAGCAATAAAAGGTAACAACGAAAATGGTGGCCAACTTTAAGCTTCAAATTACAAAATTAGTTAGAATATTACAGGGTGTTCGATAACATCGTGGCAGACAAAACTTACGTATTTTTAAATAGAACACCCTACATTTTATTTTATATTCGTAATCTTCTTAACTTTCCCATCACAAAAATATAAAGGTTTGTTAAGTTATATAGGGTATTTACAAAGTTATAACCAATTTTATATGAAAATCGTAACAAGTTCAACTTCATGTATAAATACAAATAGGCACAACAGCAATAGTTTATTGATGCCATATTTTTTATTGATTGTTATACTCTTTAAAAATGGTTGGTGTTGCTAATTTTCTTTATATTGAATGCAGGGTGAGTCAAAACCCAAGTACATTATTTTTTCAGTAATTTTAAATGGAATACCCGATATTTTATGTCACTATCGAAAAGTACTCCTACTTTATTTTAATTTTCATGGAATATTCTCTATGTATAAATCTATTATGTTTAGAAATATTTTCATATTTCAGAGCAAATTATTAAATTGTGTCTAAATTTTTCAAAATTGTAAGTTAGCCATGACTGAATTCTCTAAAACTGACAGTTTACAATTACCGATTATCAATCCGGTAATCAAGCAACAATGCAGCAAACAAAAAAGAAAAATAATTTATTAGTAATAAGTTCTAATAAATTTTACAAAAAAAAAACACAAACGCAAAATACTTACATTCTTGAAAAAATTAAAAGTTGCTTTAAATAAAATATTTTAAATATTTAATTACATAAGGTGTTCAAAATGACCTCCTAACACATTTATGCAGACCTGAAAACGGTCATTGAATGAATTACTTACACTACGAATCATTTGTATATTAACACTTCGAAATACACTTTGTATTCTATTTTTCATCTCATCCCTTGTTGTTGGAGGTATTTTATAAACTTCATTCATAAACTGACACCAAAAACAAAGAGTCCATTTTATTAAATTCTGGTGATCTGGGTGGCCACACTACGGGTCCATTTCTTCCAATCCATATATCAGGAAATCGATCGTCAAGTTCACCTTGAATCAATACATTATGGTCAACAGGAGCAGCGTCATGCAAAAACCACATTTTTTCAGGTATACGAAGTGAAACGTCTTCCAACAATATGAGCAGTTGATTCATCAAAAAATCTAAATACATTTCATCATTTAGATTTTCTTAAAAAATATATGATCCCACGATATACTTACCAACAATACCTCCCCGCACTTTCAACGGCCATCTGGTTTGACTGTGTGCAAGCACTGTACAACTATGTATTATAGAGTAGTTGTGGCATAATAATAAAGGTTATGGGTCAAAACGGCAAGTAAAAGGTCGCTTAAGATTGTGGTACCTTCTTTATCATTTTAATAAATGACAGTCTTCCTCAGCTGAGCTGATCACGTGGGCTCAAAATGGTTTGACTCAGCCATGTTGTCTTTTTAATTTATAAAAGAATTTAGATGTGATTTATTCATTTTCAGGGGTTGTTATACCCGATATCTGTGGCTTTTGCCCAGTATCCATGTATTTTATTGTGTCGTTTAGCAATTGCTCTTCTATGAAGGTTTTATAAGAGGACGTAAGTTTTTCACTCATTTTTTATATAAAAAAAATCTTATCTTAAATGTCCTTTTAGGAAGCTCTGATGATGGCACGGTATGTGTTGAAAGTACTTAGCTGATAATAAAAAGTTTTTTGAGAACATACACCTGTTTGCCGTTTTGACCTATTTAGAAGTGTGTACAAGTCTTGCAGTCTTTCCCAATTAATTAATTTAATAAATAAAATTAACATGAAGTAAAACTCCCTAGTGTAGTTGGTATATTTAATAAAAATTATAAAAATTTTTAAAAATCCAAACGGATTACGTTCAAAACGTTTTCGGACTTATCAGTCCATCATCAGTGAACCTAAAAGTAAGTAATCTCACTTAGTAAAATTGAAAAGGGTGAAATTTTGAATGTTAAAAATTGAAAAGTGTGGTTACGATTACTTACTCTCTGTCCTTGCTAAATAGCCACAATGCCAAACACTGGTCAAGATGTATGTTCTAACTACATGGTGAAATCTGATCTACAATTTGGCTTACATTGGATGCCAACGGATTAGTACTAGGAACATGATGCTCTACTCCATTAATTAAGAGATTTTTTTAAAATTAGGTCTACATTGAACTACGTTTAGTCTGTCAATGATTTAGAAGGAAGTTGAAATACTTCAAATGTCAGTAACATTGACATCCAGGAAAGGGAATTTTTAAGGTATTAACCAAGGTCAAGATCCAATGTGGTTACGGAACTTTAAGTTTAAGACTGTGTTGGAATTTTAATTTTTAATATTAGAATTTAAAATTTACTATTTTTATAAAAATATTACAACCATTACCATAAACTTGACTATAAAATTAAATTTGATCGAACTTATTGTCATAATATTGTAATGAAAAAAATGTAGGATAGAATTATTGGTTAATGAAAGTTAATAATTTTTTTGGCCTAAAATAGCCTTGTGGGTGAAAGTTAAAACGTTGAAGTGATACAACCGTTGTTTAGTGTGTATAGAAATATAAATTTGTTAACTGTAATGTTGGTTGTATAGTCTAGTAAGATATTGATTCTGTATGAAATTAACCAATTAAAAAATTTGGTGAGAATTGAGGTAACTGATATAAGATTGTTAAGTGAAAAATATAAATAATTGACGGGATGTGAAAATGTGTTAGTTATAGTCAAAAATATAGGAAGTATTATAACATTATGCATATAAAAGAAAATGGAATTATTTGATTGTTAAATTAAAACTAAGTTGATAAAATGTGTAAATGAACAAAAGATTCAAAAGAAGTGCGTCAACCGGATGCACAAGACACAAACTGTATTTGGAAAATAATTAAAAGTTAAAAATAGTAAAATAAGAATAAAGTTGTAAAGTTAGAGATTAGAGTGGCTAGAAAGATAGATGCAACATATTAAAATTTTTGAATTTTTAAGAAAAAATGTTTTTTAAAAAAGAAGAAAAATGAAAAATAAAAGAAAAAGAAAGAGAAAAATAAACTAAAAAGGAAAAAGGACCTGTATGAAAAAGGAAGAATTAAATGAATAGCGTAGTAAAACATTTTGGAAAAGATCAAGGAACGAAGTAAAGACCCAAGCGGCGAATAGACAAATAGATAAGGTCAATGATTTATGAAGGGAAAAGTAGGGTGAGAAAATGGCAAAGGGTGAATTAGTTGTGTTGGTGTTACTGGGGGTTATAGAGTAAATGATTAGTATGAAAGGAGATTTTGGAAATAGAAGGAAGTGAAGTATGAAAAAGAATGAAAAAGAAGGTTAAGTTAAAGGTTTTGGGTGAGGTCAGGAAAGTTGCTAAGAGTGAAGGATAAATTGAAAAAACAAGGAATTTAGGAAAAAAGTTGACGGTGAATGGGAGTAAAATTGCGATTAAGGGAGGTTTGTCTATTCACACAATTGGGACTGGACCTCAAGTCTCGGATAATCTCCAAATCCTCATACAAGTCCAATCGGAGTGTGTTTTTCTGCTGTATATTGTGCACCAACTGGACACCCTCAGGAATCTTAAGTTCATGTCTATTGACTTTAAGGTGATGTGAGAAGGAGGAAGTAGTATCTCTCTTACTATGTTCTACGGATCTGGTGGCAAGAGATCTACAAGTTCTACCGATGTAGGTAGCATCACAATCTGAGCAAGAGAGTTTATATACACCACTACGGTTCATGTAGTTGATTGGATCCTTAGTATTGGTCAAACTCTTGTTAAGGGTGTTATTAACTTTAAAAGAAATTTTTATATTATCACAGGAGTTGGTAATAATGTATTTAACTCTTTCAGATAGATTAGGGTTATGGAAAGGCAATGAAGCATAAATCGGAGTTGTTGTAGATGAAGTAGAAGAAAAAGCTGACTGTTGAAGTAATCTGAGCTCTCTTTTATGTTGGAGTTTATTGATGATATCAGGGTCATAACCATTGTTTATAGCAATCTGTTTAATGATGTTTAATTCTTTGTTAAATTCTGTTGATGAAAGAGGAATAGAATTTAATCTGTGGATAAAACTACGGAATGAAGAAAGTTTGTGGGAAAGAGGATGATTAGATGATGAATGAATTACCTGATCTGTTTGAGTAGGTTTACGGTAGATCCCAAAGCTGAAATGGTCATCTAGTCTGGTGATAGAAAGGTCTAAGAAATTAATGGAGTTAGAAGTTTCTAGTTCCATAGTGAAAGTGATTTTTGGATGAATTTGATTTATTTTATGAAGTAAATTCTGTGCTGAGTTGGAATCGCCTGAGATCAGAAGTAAACAATCATCTACAAAACGGAACCAGTGTAAAATCTCAGTATTTTTTATGATATAGTTGGATTCTAAATGATCCATAAAAACATCAGCTAGGAACGGGGATAAGCAACTACCCATTGCTAGACCATCAGGTTGTTGGTAAAAGTTGTTATTGAAAACAAAGTAATCTTGAGATAGACAAATTTTGAGAATGTTTATGATAGACGAAGTGGTATTAGGGGTTATAGAGTTATTTAAAAGAAGTGAGTTAACCAGACTAATAGATTCATGTTTGGGTACTGAGGTAAATAAATTGCTAACATCAAAGGAAAGCATAGTAATATTCGGATTAAGATTAATAAGTTGAAGTTTTTCAACTAATTGGCGAGAATTCAAAACTGTAAATTGGGGAGTGAAGTTTATGAAGTTCTTGATAATTTTTAGAATGAATTTAGATAAAATAGAAACTGGGGTGTTTATAAAACTGACGACGGGACGGATAGGAATGTCAACTTTGTGGATCTTTGGTAAACCGTATAACCTAGGGATCAATGGATTAGATGGAATTTTATTGTATGGTGCTTCATGTTCAGAGAAGAAATCAGAATATTGTTTTAAATTATTTTTCAATTTTGAAACAAAAGATTTAGATGGATCAACAGGAAGAAGGGTAAAATTATTGGTGTCAAGAAAGGAAGTGACTTTATCAATGTATAGTTGTTGTTCTAAAATAACAAGACAGTTGCCCTTATCTGCTTTACTAAAAACAAGTTGATGGTTTTTAATCTTATTTTTTATTGACTTTAAGGTGGATAAAAGAGAATTGGTTTTTTTAAGAGAAAAATTGGGAAATGAAGAAGTTGAAGAAATGTTGTTACTGTGGGCTGGATTAGGTGTAAGAGAAGAAGACGATGATGAATTGTTGTAATTAATAGAATGGTTATTGTTAGAAAGTTTATTTTTGAATTTATTGATGGTTTGGATACAAGAATTTCTGATAGAAGTTTTTTGTGTAAGAGAAATGGAAAGATTTTGAATGACTGTATCGGTCTCAATAGAAAGACTCTCAAGATCTTTGACAGACAAATTGGTGGGAATGGAGTGTTTGAGGCCTTTCTATCACCAGACTAGATGACCATTTCAGCTTTGGGATCTACCGTAAACCTACTCAAACAGATCAGGTAATTCATTCATCATCTAATCATCCTCTTTCCCACAAACTTTCTTCATTCCGTAGTTTTATCCACAGATTAAATTCTATTCCTCTTTCATCAACAGAATTTAACAAAGAATTAAACATCATTAAACAGATTGCTATAAACAATGGTTATGACCCTGATATCATCAATAAACTCCAACATAAAAGAGAGCTCAGATTACTTCAACAGTCAGCTTTTTCTTCTACTTCATCTACAACAACTCCGATTTATGCTTCATTGCCTTTCCATAACCCTAATCTATCTGAAAGAGTTAAATACATTATTACCAACTCCTGTGATAATATAAAAATTTCTTTTAAAGTTAATAACACCCTTAACAAGAGTTTGACCAATACTAAGGATCCAATCAACTACATGAACCGTAGTGGTGTATATAAACTCTCTTGCTCAGATTGTGATGCTACCTACATCGGTAGAACTTGTAGATCTCTTGCCACCAGATCCCTAGAACATAGTAAGAGAGATACTACTTCCTCCTTCTCACATCACCTTAAAGTCAATAGACATGAACTTAAGATTCCTGAGGGTGTCCAGTTGGTGCACAATATACAGCAGAAAAACACACTCCGATTGGACTTGTATGAGGATTTGGAGATTATCCGAGACTTGAGGTCCAGTCCCAATTGTGTGAATAGACAAACCTCCCTTAATCGCAATTTTACTCCCATTCACCGTCAACTTTTTTCCTAAATTCCTTGTTTTTTCAATTTATCCTTCACTCTTAGCAACTTTCCTGACCTCACCCAAAACCTTTAACTTAACCTTCTTTTTCATTCTTTTTCATACTTCACTTCCTTCTATTTCCAAAATCTCCTTTCATACTAATCATTTACTCTATAACCCCCAGTAACACCAACACAACTAATTCACCCTTTGCCATTTTCTCACCCTACTTTTCCCTTCATAAATCATTGACCTTATCTATTTGTCTATTCGCCGCTTGGGTCTTTACTTCGTTCCTTGATCTTTTCCAAAATGTTTTACTACGCTATTCATTTAATTCTTCCTTTTTCATACAGGTCCTTTTTCCTTTTTAGTTTATTTTTCTCTTTCTTTTTCTTTTATTTTTCATTTTTCTTCTTTTTTAAAAAACATTTTTTCTTAAAAATTCAAAAATTTTAATATGTTGCATCTATCTTTCTAGCCACTCTAATCTCTAACTTTACAACTTTATTCTTATTTTACTATTTTTAACTTTTAATTATTTTCCAAATACAGTTTGTGTCTTGTGCATCCGGTTGACGCACTTCTTTTGAATCTTTTGTTCATTTACACATTTTATCAACTTAGTTTTAATTTAACAATCAAATAATTCCATTTTCTTTTATATGCATAATGTTATAATACTTCCTATATTTTTGACTATAACTAACACATTTTCACATCCCGTCAATTATTTATATTTTTCACTTAACAATCTTATATCAGTTACCTCAATTCTCACCAAATTTTTTAATTGGTTAATTTCATACAGAATCAATATCTTACTAGACTATACAACCAACATTACAGTTAACAAATTTATATTTCTATACACACTAAACAACGGTTGTATCACTTCAACGTTTTAACTTTCACCCACAAGGCTATTTTAGGCCAAAAAAATTATTAACTTTCATTAACCAATAATTCTATCCTACATTTTTTTCATTACAATATTATGACAATAAGTTCGATCAAATTTAATTTTATAGTCAAGTTTATGGTAATGGTTGTAATATTTTTATAAAAATAGTAAATTTTAAATTCTAATATTAAAAATTAAAATTCCAACACAGTCTTAAACTTAAAGTTCCGTAACCACATTGGATCTTGACCTTGGTTAATACCTTAAAAATTCCCTTTCCTGGATGTCAATGTTACTGACATTTGAAGTATTTCAACTTCCTTCTAAATCATTGACAGACTAAACGTAGTTCAATGTAGACCTAATTATAAAAAAATCTCTTAATTAATGGAGTAGAGCATCATGTTCCTAGTACTAATCCGTTGGCATCCAATGTAAGCCAAATTGTAGATCAGATTTCACCATGTAGTTAGAACATACATCTTGACCAGTGTTTGGCATTGTGGCTATTTAGCAAGGACAGAGAGTAAGTAATCGTAACCACACTTTTCAATTTTTAACATTCAAAATTTCACCCTTTTCAATTTTACTAAGTGAGATTACTTACTTTTAGGTTCACTGATGATGGACTGATAAGTCCGAAAACGTTTTGAACGTAATCCGTTTGGATTTTTAAAAATTTTTATAATTTTTATTAAATATACCAACTACACTAGGGAGTTTTACTTCATGTTAATTTTATTTAACTAGATGGTATACAGCCAACCTTCGGGTATTATCCCGTTTTATTTTTTAATTTAATAAAGGTTATGCCTATTAACTGAACCATTTTTATGAAACGTAGCTTCATCTCCAAATGGTAAATTATCGAAAAAATATCTTTGTTGGATGATTTTATCTAAGGCCCATTCACAAAATAATATCCTCTTCTCCAAATTTTCCTGAATTAGTTCTTTAAGGGTGCAGATACGAATGCAAAATGTACACATCTACATAATTATCTAATAATTTGCTCTGAAAAATGAAAATAGGTATCTCGAAAAGTAATAAATTTAGATATAGGGACTGTTATATAAAAATTAAAGCACAGTAATGGTACTTTTCGATAGTGACATAAAATACAGGGTATTCCATTTAAAATTACTGAAAAAATAATGTACTTGCGTTTTGACTCACCCTGTATTCGATATAAAAAAAATTAGCAATGTCGATTATTTTTGAAAATTTTGACGATAAATAAAAAAATATGGCATCAATAAACCATTGCTGTTGTGATTATTCTTATTTATACGTGGAGTAACTTATAACGACTTTCATAGAAAATTGGTTATAACCTAGTAAATACCCGGTATAACCTAACCAACCTTTATGTTTTTGTGATAAGGAAATTAAGAAGATTTCGAATATAAAATAAAATATAGGGTGTTCTATTTAAAAAAAACATAAGTTTTGTCTGCCACTATGTTATCGAACACCCTGTAACTTTCTAACTAATTTTGTAATGTGAAGCTCAAAGTTGGCTACAATTTTTGTTATTAACTTTTATTGCTATCCATTACTGTAGTGGATCTACTGAGCTTTATCAGAGTAATCAATCATCCTGTATATATACATAATATATAAATATATATAAATTGTATCCCGAATAAAGTACGTGCCTCCTAGTGGCGGGATACTGGCAACAATACATTGGCTTATAGGCCAGTCCTTACTCTAAATGATGGCATCTCCTGAGGTAAAATGTTCCGGAAGTAAAATGAGCCTCCGTTCGGATCTCCGGGTGAGGATTGTCTCAGGGGGAACACCATTGCAGGTTAGAAAAATCAGGATAGGGTCTTGGAATCTTGGTAGTCTTACAGGTAAGAGTCTGGAGTTAGTGGATGCGCTCAAACGAAGAAGAGTTCAAATTGCTTGTATTTAAGAAACTAGGTGGAAAGGACAAAGGGCGAAAGAACTAGGTGATGGATATAAATTGTGGTATGTAGGGAGTAGTAATTTTAGAAATGGAGTTGGTATAATTGCTGATAGTGAAATGAAAGATAACGTAGTAGAAGTTGTAAGAACGAGTGATAGAATGATGTCAGTGAAATTTGTAATTGATAAAGAGGTAGTGAATGTTGTGTGTGTATGCTTCTCAAACAGGTCTGGGTGAGAATGAAAAAAGGGCTTTCTATGACCAATTAGGAGACGTACTGAGTGATATTCCAGCAGAGGAGAAAGTTATAATAGGAGGTGATTTCAATGCACATGTGGGCCAAACCAAGACAGGATATGAAACAATACAAGGGGGATTAGTCTTTGGAACTAGAAATGAAGTTGGAAATAGTATGCTAAAATTAGCAACAGCATTGGATATGGCGATTGTTAACACATTCTCTAAAAAGAGAGAAACTCAACCTATTACCTACAAAAGTGGACAACATCAATCCCAGATAGACTACTTCATGATAAAGAAAGAAGACATACGTGAATGCAAGGACTACAAGGTAATAGTTAGTGAGACAGTAAGCCACCAACATAAGCTGCTTGTTCTGGACATCGAAGTAAAAAGCGAAACTAAACAAAAATATCAGAGTGAACCACAAAAAATCAAGTGGTGTATGCTAAAAGATGAGGAGGAAGGTCTATTCAGGGAAAGAATAGTAGAAAAAATATATTGGAACATGAAAAGAAGTCCTAACACAATTTGGAGAAAAATAGCCAATATTATTAGAGATAGAGAGACGACTATTGAAATACTTGGGAAAATGTCAGGAAAGAAGTTTGATGATAAAGAGACTTGGTGGTGGTCAAATGAAGTACAAGGAAATATAAAAGAGAAGAGAAAATTATATAAAAAGTGGCAAGAAACCAGATCGGACATAGATCTTCAAAACTATTTGGTCGCCAAAAAGGAAGCGAAAATAGCAGTAGCAAAAGCTAAAGCAGAAGCGTATTCAAACCTATACGATCAACTTGATACCAGGGAAGGCGAAGATATATAAAATAGCCAAACAGAGAGCAAAGAAAGCAAGAGATTTTAATCAGATTATATGTATCCGAGATGAAAATAATAAAATACTTATTCACGAAAAGGATGTCAAAAAGAGACGGAGAAAGTATTTTGACAGTTTATTAAATGAAGAATTTGACAGACAGCCTGTGGAGTTAACGGAGACAGTAACATCAATGTTTACCAGAATAACAAACGAGGAAGTGTCTCAAGCGCTTCAAAAAATAAATAAAGGAAAAGCAGTCGGACCAGATGATATTCCTGGGGAAGTATAGAGAGCATTGGGAGAGACAGGAATAAGTTGTCTAGCAGGTCTATTTAATAGAATTATAGAAGTTGGACAAATGCCAGACGAATGGAGAAGCAGTATATACTAGCAGTATACCTGTCTACAAAAACAAGGGAGACATACAACAATGCACAAACTACAGGGCTATAAAACTACCTAGCCACACCATGAAAATATGGGAGAGAGTAATTGATAGACGGATACGTGAAGAAACCGATATATCCGATAATCAATTTGGCTTTATGCAGGGCAGATCAAAAACAGATGCAATTTTCATTGTAAGGAAACTGATGGAAAAATACAGGAATAGAGACCAACGCTCATATGGTATTCATTGATCTTGAGAAAGCATATGATAGGGTTCCTCGAGAGATTCTGTGGTGGGCACTCAATAAGAAAGGAGTCCCTGGCGAATATGTAAAGATTGTGAGAGATATGTATGAGGGAGTAACGACTAGTGTTAGAACAGGTGTGGGAGAGACTGATAAATTTCAGGTGAAAGTAGGATTGCACCAAGGCTCGGTGCTTAGTCTTTATTTATTCTCATTAGTTTTGGACCAGATAACAGCGAAACTACAGGGTAGTATTCCATGGTGCCTAATGTATGCTGATGATGTAGTGTTAATAGAAAATAGTGAAAGAGACTTAGAACAAAAACTGGATCAGTGGAGACAAGCTCTGGAGGAAAAAGATTTAAAACTTAGTAGGACAAAAACATAGTATTTGGAATGTTCATTTAAAGATGGAGTTACTACAAATAAAATGGTATCTTTGGATGGTGAAATGATCGTGAAAAGCAATAGTTTTAAGTACCTAGGATCGGTATTACAGAGTAATGGAGAAATAGATGGAGATGTATGCAGTAGAATTAGGGCTGAATGGATGAAGTGGAAAGAAGCGAGTAGTGTGTTGTGTGACAGAAAAATTCCAATGAAGCTGAAGGGAAAATTCTATAAGACAGCCATAAGACCGGCTATGATGCACGGAACTGAATGTTGGGCAGTGAAAAAGAAAGAGGAACAACGAATGCATGTGGCGGAAATGAGAATGCTTAGATGGATGAGTGGAGTGACAAAGAAGGATAAAATTAGAAATGAGTATATTGGGGGAAGTCTAGGTGTGGCACGAATTGATGCCAAAATGAGAGAGCATAGGTTAAGATGGTTTGGTCATGTTCAACGTCGAGACGTTAATCACCCAATACGAAGAATAGCTGAAGTGCAGATTCCTGGAAGGAGTAGGAGAGGAAGGCCAAAGAAGACCTGGGGGGAGACGATAAGGCAGGACATGTAGGTAAAGGGGATTAACATTGATATGACCCAAGATAGAATTGTGTGGAGAAATGCAATTAGGGAAGCCGACCCCGCATAGGGATAAGGCAAAGAGAATGATGATGATATAAATATATATAAATATATGGTTGGTACAGTGTTAATTGCACGTCATTATCTACGTCAGATATCCAAGTTGACACTGTTGTCAAATTACAAAATAATTCCGGAATTTATTTTAAATCAAATATATCACGTATTTATTGCAGAAGTATGCATACAACAAGACAAATTAATATTAAATGTAAATAAATAAAAACAATAAACAACACCCTGTATATTGAAATTTTCAAAATCCGTTTGCACATTTGAACAGAGCACAAAAAACTAAGTTTAATGGTTTGCTTAAAGTTTTTGCGCAGACAATTTAATGACATTACTTTTGAAATTATATTGAAATTTTTGTTAGAGTTCTCAAAGTCCTTAAAAATTTCGACCTCATTTCAAAATACCGCGTGTTGTTTGAAGGTCATATTATTATTGACTATACCATTTTTGTAATCCGGACCTGGATTTTTCTTATGAATAGTAATTGGTGGTTTGAGTTCTAAATTGACATATCTGTATCAAATTTCAAAAAATATACAAGGTGGTTACATCAAAAATGTATACCAGAATTAAGCAAGCTTTGGTTACAAATAATAAGAAGAAGTTAACAACAAGAATACACCAACAATAGCGGATGACAAAATGTGAAATAAAATAAAGTCTTTAATCTCACACAATACATTTGCAACGTACAATACGCAAATCCAATACAAACGCTCTCATTCACATAACCGCATAATAAATACACACAGAAATAATACAAGAAACATAAGAATAATCAGAATTTTGATGGGCCGCATATGAAATGCCTCCCAAGCTTTAAATAAATGACATGCTTCTAATCTTTATGTGAAGGTGAAACGTTGCCACATCTTCGTCCCTTTGTAAATTTTTGGCAAAATTGGTATTTTGTTATTTAATTTTCAACCTTTATGTAATAAACATTATTCACACTAGGCGGAATTTATAAATTTCAACTAACTACTTATACATAATATACAATTACTTTTATAACCATTATAATATATTTTATAATAACCATTATTTTTTGTTATTATAGTTATTAAGGTACCAAGGGTATTATAAGGATAATAACGCTTGAGGTCAAGGGTATATAGACCGAGGGCCTTCGGCCCGAGGTATATACGTTGTCCCAAAGCGTTATTATTATAATACCCGTGGTGCCTTCAACGTTTAATGTCCGACTAAATTCTTCTTTATATGCAAAAAATTTGCAAAGTAATTAATTAGTTTTCAAATAAGTACATTTACCAGAAATAGTCGTAACGTAATTGTGGTAACCATAGTTTTACTTGGAATTTTATTTGTCAACTTGACAGTATTTAACTCGTTATTTAAATTTAATAGGCCCTAGGGCGTTATTTTTCAATAACACGCCCTTGGGCGTTATATAGTGCTTAATAGACTTCGCAATAATGTCATTATTTGTCAAATAATAAACCAGTCGAACATTAATAATTTAATGTTCGACTGGTATATTATTTGACAAATAATGACATGATTTCGAAGTCAGTTGAGTATGATATAATGTCCTAGGGCGTTATTTTTAAAAACAACGCCCTAACGCCCTAGGTCATTAAATTTAAATAGCTAGTTAAATACTGTCATGTTGACAAATAACAACCTAAGTAAAACTATGGTTACCACAATTACATTACGACTATTGCTGGTAAATGTACTTATTTTAAAACTAATTAATTCAAAATTCACACAAATTTTTTGCATATAAAAAATAATTTAGTCGGACATTAAACGTTGAAGGCACCGCGGTATTATAGATAATAACGCTTTCGGTCAACGTATATCCCTCGGACCAAAGGCCCTCGGTATATACACCATTGACCTCAAGCGTTATTATCCTTATAATACCCTCGGTACCTTAATAACTATAACAGAAAATACAAAAACATAATAAGTACATATTTTATAGATTTATTAAAAATAACATCACAAAAAACTTATTTGGAAAATATTACAAAATGTGTATAGAAATATAAAATTACAAAATATTTTTCCTAAATTTCTATGATACTACTTTGACAAATTCTAATCTATTTACATATTTTACATTCTCTTAATTCTAAAATTTTTTCATTTAGAAAATTTATTTTTGCTTTACTTTCGGCAACATGTTTTTTGGTGTCGAAACAGAATTCATTTTAATATAGGTTATATTTATTTGAAATTGTAAAATTATATAAATAAAATTATTAATGTTGGGATGAGGGCAGTAGAAAGAAGAATTATACTTGGAATGAACACTCTCGCATGGGTTTGTGGTTCTTTGTAAGGACGAAGAGTGCTCAGCCCAAAGATGTGGAGGAAATGTTGAATTTTCAGATATGTAATTATCAACAAGATAATCACAAAATTGGGTGACTCTTTCATCGACTGGTTTAATTTCTGCCAAATTTATAGCAAAAAAATCGCTAAGAACTTCAGGATATAAGAATGAAAGACCAAAAATATAAATAAGAAAATGCGTAATTTCGGTTGAGTTAACACTTTTTTCTGGTATTCTGGAGCTTATCCCAGTGCTTGAACCTTTCTATACCATAACTGTCCCAAATGAAAACGACATCCATGAAGATCTCCATTTTTCCATTTTTCAAGCCATGTATACTAAACAATTGAGTGAAAGAACGAGGACAGTATTCAAAAGTTCCGTCAACATACCAATTGGAAACAGTCGAAAGAAAACGAAGATTTGAAAAGCATGTTAATATAACAATATGATTATCTTTGTCATTTTTAATTATAAAATTTTCATTTATATTTGTAATAATAGAAGATAAATCAAGAGCTTGATGAAATTCAGATATATTTTTGGGAAGTTTAACTAAAGAATTAGTGGTTCTAGCATAATATAAATTTTGTCTCACCTTATTGATATCATTGATAGTAAATGTCTCTATATTTGTCTTCTTAAGTTCTTTACAGATGAGCTTCATTGGTTTTTCGCTGAGATCTTCCACGGCTTCTCTTTTTTTTTTGGATTGCTTACGGCTTTTCTATTGTAAACTTCGGCAATCAACTTGTGGTTAGGTTCTAATATTGATTCAATTATCGTATTTTCACATCCCTGTGTTTTCACATATGCTTTGCAGGTTTTTTTAGTACATTAGTACATATTTAGTACAATATAAACAAACAAAAAGATTAAGGTAAAAGTACCTTTTTATGGAATCGTTAAGAAAAGATAATAATCGGAATTGGAATTACCCAGAAAAGCTGGCTATTAGATTGTCGGAACAAGTTTCTTTTCTAAAAAGAAATATGTCATACTGTAAAATATTTATGTTACCATATTTTATGTACATTTTAGTACCTATTTAAATTATGAATTGGCAACATTGTCTCATTATACAGAGATTAAGTAGACAAAATGTCAGCCTAAATGTTTAACAAACCGGAGGCATTTCGATTGTACCTGGGAGGCATTTCATGTATGAAAATATTTACCTGAAAAAGTGGGAGGCATTTCGATAACGCCGTTTTGATGTATCATAAGGCATGAAACATCCCCCCTCAGATCTTTTCAGCCAAAGTATAGCTGTTTCCTACAACAAAATGGCTAAGTATATCAACCTTAATTTGTTGACAACACATAACCTCCTTAACACCTTATTGGTTATATACATACACACTTCCAACACAATTTTCTTAATAAAATCTTTTTTAAAAAGAATTTCCGTGTGGAAATTAAAACGTACAAACATTTTTGGGTAAAATTTAATTGTCATTACAATCAACTGTGGTAAATCCCATATGAACATAATATTTAACGATGAAATTCAAAATTTTACATGTCTTGGAAAATCATGTGTACTAATAGCATTATTTTACAAGATTCGTTAACTGTGTTTAATCGCTGAAAGGAATAGTGCTATGTAAATTGCGAAAAGTTTTCTGTGTGTAAGAATAAGATCGGCGTATTGGAAATTTTCGAAGAGCTCTTTAATTAAAGACTGGCCGCTTTGAACTCAAGAATAATACGCTAGAAGAAATAATCCATCAGAAGCAGGAAATGGTCAAGATTGAAGTAGGACGGAGAATAAGGTCTGTTTAGAGCATCGGCGTCCAGCATTGAGCATCGGCATCGGGCATCAGCATCAGAAGGCAAAAGCGTTGTCCCGGGCGTCACATTAAGTGGCCGGCTCTTAGTTTTCGTATCCCTGTAGGGCCGGCAGCAACCCACAAGCCCTCTCTCAAGAGGCTAGCTTCTCTTCCTCGCCGATCTCACCGCCTCCCGTCGCTGTTGCCTTCCCTTTGTCTACTTCTTGAAAACCGATTAATTATTGCCTCTACCGACCAGACACCCGACAACACCGACAACGCCGTAGCTTCATCCCACTTCGTGTCATAACATAAACTGACCACCAAATACTCACAACTGAATAGAGAACTATATTTAACTTCTCCGGTTTCGTATATCTCGCCAACATTACTCAAGAGTCACACTACTCAAATTAATTATTCACAGGATGTTGTACAATACTTTTCGCCGAAAAATCGTCTAATCTGGTCGTTTTATGAACTGTAATATACTTGGATTTTATTACAGCTGGCAAAATTGCAACGCAGGTGAATCGCTGACCATAAAATCAAACTAATAAATATTTCATTGCAGCAAATTAAAATTACTGTCATTAATGGGAACTACACATATATAGTCTAGTCGCAACATAGGGGGTCCCGTGGGCAATTCTAGCTCGCCGTGATTTGATGGTGGTATTATAGGTTTTTTGGGTCGCTGAATCCAATGGAAGTGGTCTGGAAGCACAAATATGGTGCGTTTAATTGTTATTAACAAATTATGGTAAAATTAGGTATTTATCAGGAATTATTAGAAGCCCTGTAAATAAATTGATGGTGTTAAGGTCTTTTCTGGTGTATTTTTGGTCACTGAATCGAATACGACTAGTCGCGATTACTCAAAATATCTTCTTATTTTGTTAGTAACAAAATAATTGTTTATTCGCCGAAATGCTCCAAATATTGTGCTATCTACAGCAAGTTTGTAGTCTTTTTCATAGTATTTTTATACGCTAAATCGACTGCCACTACTCGTGATAGCTTAAACCACGTTCTGACTTTGTTATTAATAAATTCAAACAAAACAAGTGATCAGGAGCGGATACAGGGGGGTCAACGGGTCCATGGACCCCCTATTGTATTTAGTCTATAAGTATTTTTTTATTATTTATTATTTTTTTCTGTTAACTTTAAACTTTAAGCCATCAGTACAACACTAAATTACACGACAACCGCTTCCAAAGAATTGAAAGAAGCCATAAAATCTGATAAATCACCCTTCTCTGAAAAATAATCTGCAGGCGCATTTGTTTGGGTACCGGTGGAACCATAAACAACGGAAATATTTTTCTCAATTCAAAGAATAACAAAAATGATATTTAAAAATGCAAATACATTATACTGGGTATAAACATTATCTCACGAAAAGTCACGTTTCAAATTTGCGATACAATAAAGATATAAAAATTTGTATTTTACTAGATAATCCATGCGTACCTACCCATTGATGGTAGAAAGGTTAATCTTTATGGTAAAGAACGACCAGTGAGATTAATAATCGTGAATTGTCGTAACAATCCTTTTGACACCGTAGGTATCTGGGATTATATAGTGAATTTTATCCTTAGAGCAAGTGTGAGTCGTATGACTAAATCTGGAAAATATAATACTTTTGAGGTAAGTCTACCCCCCCCCCCTATTAAGAATTTCTAGATCCGCGCTTGCAAGTGATATTGTACTGATCTGTGCTTTTACCATGGGGGTGACTTTCATCTTTTACCCCTTTTCGGGGGTGAAAAAAGAAAACCTTTAAAATAAGTCCGGTAGTGGATAAACTGATTAATTCTAAGCAACTTTTGTTCTATACAGTTTTTTCACTAATACTTTTTTTTCAAGTCAATACTTTTCGAATTATTTGCGAGTGAATATGTTTATTTTTCAACAAACAATCCCACGGTTTTAGACGGTTTTTAGCAAATAATTCAAAAAGTACGTATGTTTCCAAAAAAAATTTCTTAGCAAACATATAGACTATAAAAAAGTGAAAAAAATGGTGTAAATGTGAGGTACGTAGACCCAGTAGAAGCGGAGTTGCAGCTAATAAACAACAGGTTCATATTTATCAAATTCCCAATCGAATTTTTCAACATAAAATAACCAAAAATTGAAGCACTTTTTGAGGAAAACTCATTACAACTTTTTTAAAGCTTGTAAAAAAACTTTATTCTTGTTTTTTGAAAAAGTATTTGGTATGAAAAGTATGCAAATTACGCTCAAAACAAAGTTGGTCCCTTTTATTTTGGTAAAAAATAAATGGGAAAATCACCCCCTAATTAGCATCTCAAATGAAATTAATCGTTACCGCTTCACAAGTTGCTTTATTTATGTCGTATTTATATGATCTGTAAGTTTCATTAGATCGAAAGTGCTTATTAAACCACCAAAATCGTGTTTTTTTTTTTGTTGAAAAATGAACATATTCACTCGCAAATATTTCGAAAAGTATTGACTAAGTGAAAAAACTGTATAGAACAAAAGTTGCTTAGACTTAATCAGTTTATCTATTTCCGGACTTATTTTAAAGGTCTCTTTTTTCACCTCCGAAAAGGGGTGAAACTGACCCCCATGACAAAAGCTCACATCAGTACAATATCACTTGTTTTGTTTGGCATGTTAACTACGTGTTTGCCAAATTCCATGTCAATCCAAGTGGTTTTTTAAAATTTAGAGCCAAAACCGTGAGTAAACCTACTATAAACCGTTATTTAAAAAAAAATAAACATAAATATATTTAAACCGTATAAATACTACAAACTTGCTGTAGATAGCGCATTATTTCGAGCTTTTCGGTGAATAAACAATTATTTTGTTATTAACAAAATAAGAACATATTTACAATTACTTATTTATAACACCATCAATTGATTTACAGGGCTTCTAATAATTCCTGAAAAATAGGGGAGACCGGGGCTGGTTGACGCACCGGGTTGGTTGACGCAGTGCGATTTTCTTAAAACTAAGAAACTTGACAATCACGCGTTTACACAAGTTCCAAGGCTCCCCACAAAGCGCACTCTCGAAAGGTAGTTTGAGTTTGACGTGATAACTAATAGGTTCTACAGAGCATTTTGTATTTTTTTTTTTACAGTTTAAGAGTAAATTTTTATTATCATACATTTTTTGTTCTAGAAATCCCATTGTTAAAAATAATAATTCGTTCTTTGTTTTTATTGAAGCTTGGAACTACTACTACAAGATACAATCATTATATTTTCCAAAATCTAATTACAATAGAGTCGATTACCATAAATATACAAAATTGTTCTCTGGTGCTGGTTGACGCATTCGATGAGGGGCTGGTTGACGCATGCGTCAACCTTCCCCGAGCATAAATGTAGTTTTACTGATTCGACATTTTGCTTTAGGAAATGCGTTCTTTTAAAAGGAAGTCCGAAAAAGGTAAAACTACACCAAATATTATGTTAAGAGCAGTTAATGAGATAAAAAAGAATGTGTGTGTACTTTGTACGCACGTAAGAAGTTATACTTCTATTATATGATTATATGATTATAAACGAAATTAATATACTTTTTATTTATATTTTATTTAAATATTAAATTAATTTATACTTACTACTTCTCAAACATTTTTATTAAAACAGTGCCAAAAAACACATTAAAAATGCCACAAATGATTTCTGAACATTAATTGTCGGAAAAATTTTTAAATAAATACGTATTTTATGAAAATAAAATTATATAATAAATATACTTACAATCATAAAATGTATAAAAAAAATAAAAAAATAAAAGTTTCTATTGGGATTCGAACCAACTTACCACGCGGCTGGTATTTGCGTTGTATTGGGATTCACCCGCATTAAAACTTCGCCACAGAGACAGCTTGTCATTATGTGCGAAGATCGTCTAACTAAACAGATTAACCTTTTGACATTTTTAACTTATGTAAATCAAATTCTTTTGATTTTGAATTGAAATGATTTAGAATTGAAAAAATACAACAAAACATAGAGTAAGAAGACAATATATTAGGTGAATATTGATAGAAATTTTGATGGTAATCAAATTATGTAAATAAAAGTATTACATACTACTTTACTTATGTATTTTGGTAGGTTCAAGGTAGGTATCGGAGCCCGTATAACGACTAATAAATTTCGCAATCACTTGCGTCGTGCAAAGTGGCTATGTTCAAATATCATAACAAAATTTGATCAACTATTTATAAAACACTTACCAGTGAAAGATTCTTTAGCTTTGAATAAGCGAGATCTGCGGCACTCATACTAGGCACAGTTTGATGAGCTTTCACATTGGCATGCAACAATCATCTCTTCTATGTAAATAAGTCCAAAAATATAACATGAAAACTATTTAAAAAGGCAGTATAACCATTAACTAACTTTTTGTTTGTTGTTTCTCTTCCTACAAATTTTAAAACGCAACAAGCATACATTATAACCAAACCATGCACAGTCCCACAGCTGTGCCACAGCTGCCATATTGGATAATTTTTGTCATGTCATTTGAACATCCAATCAGAACAAAGTTATAATGCACATGCGCCCGGTCGCTAGGTTTTCCCATATAAAATTTCACCGTCATTACGCCCGTAAAGAAGTATAACTTCAAAAATATATGGAAAATCCATAACAGGAACTGCCAAAGAGCGAACCTTCAAGTTTTGAAGATCCCACAAAAGTGTCAAACCAATCCAACGAACAGCTGCAACCAGAGTGTTTGAAGGCACTTGATGCTCACAAAAATATTGAAAGATCTTTGAGCAAACCTGATGAAGGATCGAAGTTGTGCTCAAAGAAACTTGACCGCTCTAAAAGTAATCTTACAACAAAAATCAATGCAAAATCAAAAGAGAACTCTCCTCCGCTGAGTCCGTTCCTTTTGAAACCGCTACCAAAAGCAGCGGTTAGAAATCAGGATACAAAATATAAAAGAAGGAAGCGAGAGGTAGTAATTTTAACCGACACTCCAATAAAAAAAGCTCTTGAAGAAGTGTAAAAGAATAGTAAAACTGTTAAAGAGAAGCATTTGCCCAGATAAGAAAGCAGCATCAAAGAAACGAAAAAAGAGGAAAGTTGTTAAAGACATCGACTCGGAGGGTGAAGAATGCTTCTGTCTCTTTTGTTTAGACACGTATCAAAATAGCGCTTCGTAAGAAAAGTGGATACAATGTAGTAGTTGCAAAAAGTGGGAACACGAAGCTTGTGCTAGTGATCTTGAATTTGAATTTTTTTTATTTGCATAAATTGTAAAAGCGACTAAATATCTGAAATTAAATTTGCTTACAAAATATGTATTTGGTCATAGTTTTTATTTAAATCTTTTTCAATAACTAAAACAACGATTTATCACTTTTATTTTATTCAAAATTTGGTTGCACTTAAAAGTAACAAAAAAGAAAACATTTTATGCTGTTGGTTTTATACCTAATTTATTATTTGATTTAAATTTAGATTCTATAACTTTAAATACACCAGTGTTTTTCATGAATAATAAGGTTTTTGTTTATTATTTTGTTGTTTTGTTACTTTATAATCTGGGCGTCAAACAACCCCATGTGTTGCGTCAACCAACACCTTGGTGGGGCTGGTTGGCGCACAGTGACATACATTTTTCTTACTCAAATTGAACATAAAGTATTGTCTGTAAGATGTTTATTTTTACAACATCTCTCTCGCAAAAGATTAAGTTTTCATACATTGAGCAGAAAGTTGTACTAAATCTTTTACTTTAGCATCTAGGTACACAAATGTAAAAAATGCGTCAACCAGCCCCGGTCTCCCCTACCTAATTTTACCATAATTTGTTAATAACAATTAAACGCACCATTTTTGGGCTTCCAGACCACTTCCATTGGATTCAGCGACCCAAAAAACCTATAATACCACCATCAAATCACGGCGAGCTAGAATTGCCCACGGGATCCCCTATGTTACGACTAGAGTACCTAATAGTTTCAAAAGTTCTGCATTACCAAAAATTATACACTTTTTTATAGTTGATTAACGCAGATTAACGCATTCGGCTAATATTTTTTATTATTTTAGATTTTTCTTTGGTATTTACACAGTTGGGCAAATATTTACTCAAACTTCTTTTTTGAACTTATACCGGGTGGAATAAAAGAAATGTTTTTCTTAAGTTAATTTTGAGACACCCTGTAGGGTGTATCGAAATTTTTTTTAATTAAATTATTTGACAGAAAAAGAAGAATGTATTTGATTTATCTAACTCAAAATACATTTTACTGTTTCCTGAAAACGGAAAAAAAAATGTTTATTTCAGAAATAAACATTGCTTTTCGATTAAATTCGATGATCAAGACAGCTTCCGCCATGCGGCAGCCACTTGACTCTTGGAAGATTGAACCTTTAATTTAAGCGAAAAGCAATGTTGATTTGTGATGTAAACATTTTTGTCTGATTTTTGACAGCGGTAAAATGTATTTTGAATTAAATAAATTACATAAATTCTTATTTTTATGTCAAATAATTTACTTTCAAAAATTTTTATTGGACACTGTATAAATAATTATGTAAATGCTTATATTACTGAATAGAGAATTGAATAACCTTTCAAATGAGCTAGTACATGATCCCTATTCTTATTTAAAAAAATCATCGATTACGTCATCACGCCCAGATGGATGACGTCACTAGTATAACATATATGCTAAAATATCACAATTTAAAAATAAAAATCGACCAGTTTCGGGTTTTTTTCTTAAAGTCACCGTTTTACGAAATAACGAATTTATTCCTTTCATTTACACCATACTGTATATTTAATGTTGATGGCATTAGAGGAGACCGGGTACAATTGTAACGCGGTACAAATGTAACATTGCTTATAAACATCTTGTTTCTGGTCGACTAGAGCTGGCAACGCTGCATGTGAGAAAGTGTTTAGTGATGTAATATTTGGCAATGTTAAGTGAGGGAGTTACGTTATCAGATGCAAATATTGTTTTTTCAAATTTTGTATTTTTTGGATAATCGCTCTAGTTTTAAAATTATTTTATAGAAAGGATGGCATAATAATGGACGCATATTGTACCGGGTGTCCCAATAAGAATAGCTCTCGGCCATATCTCAGGAACCGTTTATAGTAGAGCTTTGAAATATAAAATTTTATAACAAAAGTTGTCTCAGGAAAAGCCTGCAAATTATTTTCATAATTGTGGGTCCACCGCTAGAGGGCGTAATTGAATATCAAAAATAAAAAAATCTAAATTTTACAAAATTTTCCTAATGAAGAGGCACTGGAAATCCGATTATTGTATTCTTCATCAAATTCTGCACATATTTGGTTTAACAAGTTTAACTCTACCTTTGCAAATAAGAGGTGGGGATGAGTGGGAACCTTGTTATGAAAAAATGGCTGTAAGTCCGGTTCTGCTAAATCAAATTTTGAAAACTGGTTCTTGTTGAAGACAGATCTTTTTCTTCAATGTAGGCGTGATAATTTTGAACCATCCTAATAAGTAATAAGCCAGCTGGGAGGCGTTATTTAATTTTTTTCCGAAATCTAGTTTTCTTTGGAAAATATTAAATACAAGTATGCATGTTTAATCATACTTTATAAAATTAGATTAAATTAGCAATAGAATAGCGAAAACCGCATGTCGATACCTTTTTTCTATCTCAAGATATCTCGAGAAACGTGTAAATTTTATACATAACTGTTACTATCACCGGTAAACTAAGTTAATGAAAAGTAGTGTGCTGTGGAAAAAAACAAAATAACATTTTCCAGATGTCAACGTATAAGAATATAATTAATTAAAACAACAATATAAAGAGAAAAAATACTATTAAAATTAAATATAACACAGAACAAAAAGAACTATTTAGTGACGACCTAAATATTCAAATTGTTGCCCATCATACACTACTCTAGAATACATTATCCAGAGAATACTAAACGCCATTCAAAGCATATCGAGAGCAGAAATTGAGACTGCTGTTCAATCTACTCTTGAAAGAGTAAATGTTTGCAACGAAAATGATGGACAAAAATTTGAACGTTTATGTCATCACTAAATAGTTGTTTTTATTTCTTTGTAATAGGGCTTTTCAACGCTTCTCATTTGTTTCGAGCCTCTGTCATATGCCGTATAATCCGTGTATAATATTAATGTACGAGATATGAACTAGGCTCGAAACAAATGAGAAGCGTTGACAAGACCTAATATATGTTGACAGCTGGAAAATGTTTCTTTGTTGTTTCCATAGCACACTACTTTTAATGAATTTCGTTTACCGGTGACAGTAACAGTTATGTTTTTAAATTTACACGTTTTGTAAGATATCTCGAGATAGAAAAAAGGTATTAACATGCGGTTTTCGCTATTCTGTTGCTAATTTTGTCTAATTTTTTAATATTGTATTAAAAATGCATGTTTATATTTAATATTTTCCAAGGAACACTAGATTTCTGAAAAAAATTAAATAACGCCTTCTAGCTGGCATATTACTCAGTAAGTTGGTTCGAAATCATATCTTTTACATTGACGAAAAAGATCTGTCTTCAACAAGACCAAGTTTGCAAAATTTTATTAAGCAGAACCGGACTCACAGCCAGTTTTTCATAACAAGGTTCCCACTCACCCCCACCTCTTATTTCCAAAGGTAGACCTAAACTTGTCAAATCAAATATGCGTAGAATTTTATGAAGAATACGACGATCGAATTTTCAGTGCCCCTTCATTAGGAAAATTTTGTAAAATTTAGATTTTTTAATTTTTGATATTCAATTACGCCCTCTAGCGGTGGTCCCACAATTATGAAAATAATTTCCAGGCTTTTCCTGAGGCAACTTTTGTTATAAAATTTTTTATTTCAAAGCTCTACTATAAACGGTTCCTGAGATATGGCCGAGAGCCATTCTTATTGGGACACCCGGTACATTTATCAATATATTTATTAAATTGAGACTAGATATTGCGATGTCTTATAAAATTCTAACAAACCATTGGCATGTCGTTGTGGTACAAGTTGTAACACTAGCTACGTGTACATTTGTAACGTATATTACTCATACCAGTTATTACATACACATTATATATGTATGTATCACTATGTTTATACATACATACATGTATACATACAAACACAATACACATACATATACACATACATACATGTAATATACATGCAGATATTATATATGTGTGTGTGGTTTGGAATATATTTTATATTTATATGTTCATTTCAAGTAGTAGTAAGTAGGTCTTTAAATAATATTTAATTATTTATTGGTTTACAAGACACCTGTTTATAAATACTTATTTTGGGAATAATTTCTTATTCCCAAAGATTTATTAAGATAAAATTCGATGATCTTAACATTGTTACATTTGTCCCCTTTATGTGTTACAATTGTACCTCCAATGGGTACAGATGTAACACTTATTGTTAAGTTAAAATGATGCATTTTTCTAGTTACCCAATCGATAAAACTTACAAAATAAAATTGGAAATTGCAGTTAAATGTTCAACCTATATTCCCCTATTTAAATTTCACTTATATGGAACCCATTTTAAATAAAAAATTACAAGTAAAAAATATTACAATTGTACCCGCTCTCCCCTACTTATTTATTTATATTGTAGTCTACATAGGTAAATAAATATATGTGTTTATGTGTATAACAAATATCCTAGTTTCTTTTAAGTGCCATCTTAAACCAATATTTTCTTTTGTAAGTAACTGTCATTATTTCCTGTAAAGACAATAACTTTCTGTTCCCCTTACACATATAAACCATAACTACATTACCTCTCGTGATAAACATTTTGGTGTCAAACATAGATTTCCCAGAACTGTCCACTATTTTTCACATCGCCGTCTTTCAATAAAAGAAATGACTGCATTGTGACATAATTTAGGGGAAAAGGTATAGAGCCGCGTACGGCAACTTTACAAATCTCCCATGTTTAAGTCCCTTGACAGTGAATCATCCGGACTGTCATTCTTCCCTTAGCATTTTCGATTTCTGCATGTCACATTTATGGAATTTTACGACAATATATAATATTAGTTTTAGCATTACATCGTTCGATAATTACTGCACAATGGGGAACTGTGTCCCTAGACAACAGAGGTATTACATATAATCATTATACCAGGCGATTCAAAATTTTGTATCGTAGCATATAAGGTGAACAAGATAGTAGATGAACAAGATATAAGCCTCAAGACGAATATTTTATAATTATTTTTATGCGAGTACGAAGGATAGACAAAAGTTAGACCTGGTGTTGCTTTTCATTTATTTAGAAAATAACGAAGGCCATTAGCAGTGTAACGAAAATACAATAGGGTAAAAAGTATCGGAGAATTCTACGAACAAGTTGGGTAATTAGAGTTTGTAACGAAGTTGTTTTGTATAGGATGGGAAAAGTTACGGAAGTCGTCAAAATAGTTAAAAATCGTAAACTTGAATATATTGGCCATGTTATGCGAAACCCAGAGAGATATAATATACCCCATTTAATAATAAACTTTTAGACGGTCTTAGAGGTCTAAAAGCGTCCACCGAAATACAAATATGAGAATCTATAAAACCTTAGTTCGACCAATAGCATGATATGGCAGTGAAGCATGGGTCCTGAAAGAAACATCCAAAAACAAACTAGACACATTCGAAAGGAAAGTACTAAGGAGAATACTAGGACCTGTGAGTGAAAACGGAATCATCAGAATTCGATATAACAACGCTCTTTATCAACTTTATAAGGAAACACCCCTGTCAGACTTCATTAGAATACAAATATTGCAATGGACCGGACATGTGATAAGAATATGGGAGAGGATAGGCTGCCAAAAAGATCACTGAACGCTAGAATTCAGGGAAAGATACCGGCTAGAAAGCCAAGAAAGCGCTGCTGGAAAGACACAGTATGGTGAAGAGCAGCCATAGACAAACAAGGGTAGAGGCAAAAAATAAAGGAGGCCAATGCTCAATTTGGGCTGTAGTGCCATAAAAGAAGAAGCAGATTTAATAATACAAGGCAAGGTAGACGGAAGGAGAGGGCCAGGTTGAAGAAGAACGTCACGGCCTAGAGACCTCAGAGACTTCTAACAGATCCTCTGCATTACTTTTCCGAGCTGAGGTCAACAAAATTACTATAGCCAACTTGATAGCCAACGCTCGATAATCGAGCACGCTACATGAAGAAGAAGAAGTACAAAGTATGAAATTAGGTACATTATATCTTACTTGCTAAGTTACATTTGTTAAGGAGTTGGAAAGGAGGAGTACAGTCGGTTTGAAGGTTAAGAATGTCATTCATATTGTTTGAATATCCAGATATCGATTTACTACTTAATGTTCTGCAGCAGGGGTTCCCAACCAGTGGTACGCGTACCACTGGTGGTACGCGGGAAGATTTAAGGTGGTACGCGTCACATGGGTGCAACAAGCGATTAGGATGGGTCTTTGTCTGCGGCAGTGCCAGTGCGTCTCTTCACCCCAGTACAAGTTTTCACCCATCTCTTTAAACTAGTTCAAACTGAGGTCAGAAGTTTTAATGCTTTTCACTGAAAAAAATAATGACATGAAAAAGTTGTTCAGTGACCAAGAATGGTTCTCAAGATTGGCGTATCTACTTTACATTTGCGACAGACTCAACACGCTGAACTCTTTCAAGAAAACGTTCTTTTATGTTCTCAAATACAGGGGAAGGATGTCTCTGCATTTCCTATGCAGTCAACATTTTTTGACGAAAACGAAATATCTTGAATACCAGATTGATGTGGTTTCTGATATAATTCTTCACATGGAATCTCTTCAAGAAAATTTTAATAAATATTTCTCTGAAGATTATTCCCAACTTTGACTGGATCAGAAATCCTTTTGCAGGAAACCCACCAAATGAGTTGGAATTACAGGAAACATTCACCGAATTCACAGAAGACAAAGAGAAATCCTTAATTGACTTCTGGATGAAATAAAACAAATGAACATATTTCTCATAGCAAATATGTTTCTACAACAAAGGGGTGGGCTTCCTTTCATTTCATACTCCCCCCCACGGTGTTGTTTGGTGATACGCCAAAATATTCAGAATATATCAGGTGGAACGCAGTTGCTAGAAGTACCCTGTTCCCTGTTCTACAGTATTTACAGTGATGTTGCGAAAGAAAAAAGGGGTCGCCTTATTAGTACACAAGGCAGTGGCGTAACCAACTCCGTCGGGGCCCCCCGCAGAATTTGAAATGGGGCCCCTTTTAACCCGGGAGCAGTCGCGCCGTTAGAAAAAATCCAACTTTTTATCATTTTCCGTGATAACTTAATGAAAAATTTTACATAACTTTTCACTTGTAAGTGCCTTGAAGAAGATTGTAGTACCTAATGCGTAGGAGTTCTTTTTAATTTTTTAATTTATTTTTTTTTGTGGAATTTATGGCTTTGGTGGGAACCAATTAGTTTTAAAATTGTTAGAAATAGATATTTTTAACATAACAAGCAAACAAAAATATTATAAAATTGAACTTTGTTTTAAATTCGTATTGTTAGATTTTGCTCTACGCGCGACTGCTTACGTGACAGAAGTGAGCGCGACTGCTCCCGCGTTAAACAATTATTACATACGACTTATTTAACTAAAACTTTTTTGTGTTAGCGTTATCATTCACTGTTCATAACAACTTACATATCTCATCTTTATTGGTATACAGACCCATTCCAAATAAACAACTTCTTTTGTTGTTTTCTGTACAACTTAACTACAATAGGTACATTTAATAACCAGCTTTAAAAATAGTAAATGTTAAAACAATTCTTTCTTGATTTCTTATACAGTGTGTTTGCGTAGCTTGGAACCTATGGGAAACTTTTTTATTACATATCTATATTACGAAAAAAAGTTACCCTTCATAAAATGCTCTGCATGGTATAAAACTTAAGTTCCAATAATTAGATATTAAATTGTATTGATTTTATACGAGGTATATCAAAAAATATTAATTTCGCTCAATAGTACCTATACCACCTTTATATTTTACAGTATTGAAAAATGTTATTATAAAAAGTTGTTCGCAATTAAAAACTATGTTTAAATATGCAATTATGTAATTCCAGGTGAAATATTGTGAACTATAAAGGTACTTAACTCTTAGAGAGAAATTCATATTTTTCGACATAACTCGTATAAAGTTGGTAGAATGTGATATATTACGATTGATTCTTCGTTTTGAGATAATGCACAGCTTTTTTAGTAAAGAATTTTTTTGTAAAATTAAAAAATTAGTAATAAAATAGTTATTATAATTGTAATAAAATGATGCTGGTTATCGGTAATTTGAGAAATATTTGGAAAAATTAGTTTTTTATTTACAAGGATGTAATTACATATTAAAATTAAAATCGTATATTGTTAAATATAAAAGTACTTTATCCTTGAGTTAAATTCCTGTTTTTTGACTTACCTCGTATAAAATTGATAAGTTTTGATATCTGATGGTTTATCTGGCTTATTTTGTATCTCAGATTTAAGACCATTCAGAGCATTTCATGAAGAATAACTTTTTTCGTAAAATTGATAATAACAATGTTTCCCATATGGTTCGAAGCCACGCAGACATACTGTATAAGTGCTCAAAAAAATTTATTTTGAATTTTCAAATTGTAATGTCTGACAGGACCGGAACTACCATTGGGGCAACCGGGCCAGTGCCTCGGGGCCCCCGGCGAATGGGACCCCGCGATTGTAACCGCGTTATACTGCCTATAGCCAATATAACGCGATTAAAAACCTACATTATAGCCGAAGAATGTAAGTAACATTATATGTAGTATATTTTGTATGAAAACAGAAAAGATGTTATATTGATGGTAAATATTTAGCTTAAAATAATGTGATTTCAAATTTTTTTTGTGTTGGTCAACTAAAATAGCAATATGTAGGTAGGTACAGGAAACTTCAGTCATGGAGTATATTAAAATGCGTTTTCAAGTGGTTAAATATCAATTTTCCCGGACTCCTTCTGCTGGGTGATTAACCCCAGACCCCCCCGTAGGGGGCCCCCAGATCACGTTTGTGTGTGTACTTTGTACGCACGTAAGAAGTTATACTTCTATTATGTGATTTCAACGAAATTGATATATTTATTATGTACTTTAAACAGTTTATTTATATTTTATTTAAATAATAAACTAATTTTAATACTTACTCCCTTCCAAAAATTTTTATTAAAACAATACCAAAAATTAAAAAATAAAAGAATAAAACATACACAAACACATTGAAAAATGCCACAAAGATATGATTTCTGAACAATAATTGTTGCCAAAATTTTTAACTAAATACGCATTTTCTGAAAAAAAAATTATGTAACAAATATACTTACAATAATATAATGTATAAAAAAATACAAAAATAAAAACTTGCATTGGGGATCGAATGCGCATGTTAGGGTGCTTAGATTTGTAATCGAAGGCTGTACTCATTCACACACTTACACATACCCGTCGTGTGGGAAGATAGGTCAACTGAACGTTTTACTGTTTGACAGTTCTGAATTAACTCAAATTAGTTCGATTTTTGTGGAATTAAAATATTAAAATACAACAAAATATAGAGCAAGAAAACAATATATTAGATGAAGATTGGTAGAAATTTTGTTGGTAATCTAATTATGTAAATCAAAGCATTACCTAATAGGTAGGTACATTTCCCATTTTCCAAATAGGTAAGTACCTACCTATGCAATCTTTTATTACAATACTGAAACATTTAAAATTTAAAAAATTACTATACAATTATAAACTTGCTTTTGTATGTGTCCTCACAATAATAAAAACTAATATTCACAACATTTGTTTACCCATAACATAACCATTGACGTTAAAATAACCGACATATTGAACAATTGTTGACAGGTCGTTGTAATTACCCAATCAGAGCCCGTATAACGTTTCAGCTGCGCCCAGGACCAAGACTTTTGATGAATTCGCGCACATATAAAGTTACTCCCAACGCGCCTAAAAAGTATAACTTCAAAAAATAAGTTTTTTCGAAGATAATATTATCGTTATAAAAATAATAAAAACATTCTTAATAATTACAGTATTTCTAGAATTATAACCTCTAAACTAATAGACATGTGTAATATATGGATTTAACCACCCCTTTCTAAAAATCGATATTTAATCGACATCCGAACTTCACCCAATCTTAACAAGATTAAGTCAATTGGATGGCACACTTAAAAGAAACTAAAAGTTACCGCTGTCACAAGGAGTGCTTTTGTCCTTTTTCCATGTATAAAGCGTTAATTTAATTTTCCTCCCTATTTACAATGTGCCGCGAATGTTAAAGCGCGCTCCCTATACTTGTTGCCTGCGGTAGCTTTTGCCGTTCAGCTCCCCAAATCCCCTGCCCTTTATCGGAACTTTAAAAACACAGTGCAGGGATCCTATTTTTTCTTATTAATCACTTTAAGGTTCAGGATGCTTAAGTAGCTTTGTCGCCTGGTTTTATCCACAAGCTGTCGTTGTATTTTAAAATTGATATTTATTATTAAGGTTAATTAAAAAATATCTAATCTTTGTACATATGGAAAAGTCTAAGGATATTTCAATAACTAGATCTATCATTTTGGTATCATTTTATAACTTATACATACTATTGTGTTTTCAATTTATCAATCAAAAGGCAAAATAAAAATTAAATTAAATTTTTTTTTAAATAACGCGGGCACATAAATTTGATACATCCTGTATATTGATCTGTAAATATTTATTAGAATTTAGTTTGGATGTAAGTGGATTTCTTTTTTTAATGAGCTTTCCGATGAACCATTAAAGACTTTTGTGAATAATTAAAGTGAAAAGGACGATGTATTCAGGTTTAAAATGGAAAAAGATTGTTTATTACGGGAACTATAGAATCCACAGGTAGAGGTAATTATCATTTTCTAGAAAAATGATTTAAAAGAAAGTTTGGAATTTTAATATCTTTGTTTCACCCCGAGTAAATGTTGTAGGGTTCCCCGAAAGTAATTAGGATGGTCGGAATAATTTTGAAAAGGACTGTTTGTTTGTCGAATGGAAAAGAGAAATGTTTCTGATTCTTGGCAATTTGGAAGGGGAAAAGTGGTTTGAATGTTGAGTGAATTTGAAAAAGAAGGCAGTATGTTATTGGCATCGCTGAGGAGCAGTTCGACGTTTTCGTGGATAGATAGTTAGCAAGTACCGGTGGTTGTTTGATAGTGGAGAATAGTGCTAAAAAGTGGAACGAGAGACAGATCAAATTGAGACGAAATACCTCTTTGATTCTGTATTATTGTGAGAAGGAGAGCAGAGAATTTTTGGAGTTCTGTTTGAATCGAGTACTGGTCAAAAGAGGCTTTGGCTCGTTTTGGAGAATTGGTGCTGGTATGCTGATAGTTTTGAAGCTGGAGAACGGAGAGGGCTTTGATGAGTAGCCTTTAACATAGTCAACGAGGGAGAGCTGTTTTGGGTCACGAGAAGACATCAGAGTGAGTGAAGCAAAAGGTCAGTCAATTTATGTGAAAGAGATTTTTATGTTCGGAAACTAAAATTTTGAGTAAAAAGCATATGAATTAAAATTCCAATATTTCAAAAAGTAAATAGGAAATATAGGTAATATTGCGAATACATAAATTTGTTTTGTTTAGTTTGTTTTACCAAAGTCATCGGGAACAAACCGATAAATTGTTTTTTTTTTAACTATAATAAATTTAAGTGGTAGGAATTTCATTCGGACATCTGTGTCCACAGGTTTTAGATTTGATAGATTTTGAGAGTATTGATTTTGATAAATAAAAGACAATTTTGTATGTTTATTTTATATTTTGCTTTATTTCTTTTTCCTATTTTATCCCGATTAGGATCAACTAAGAGATACTGAACCCACGAGAGAAGATAAGTATAACGTAAGATAATTTAGACTTTTTTTTGATATTATAAAAAGGCACCCTGAGATTTTTTATTCATTTTTTATGTATGATTTGCGACAATTAAATAATTAATCAAATAAATAATAATTAATATAAAATTAATAAGAAGCAGATCATAATAATACATAATTTGCTATTAAATAATATTTGACAAAATTTGTTTAAATTAAGAAAAAGTGGTAGAGTAGGCGGTAGGTATTGTAGACTAGTGCGTAGGGATGGAAAAAACCTACCGGTTATAATCTAAAACTGTTTTTTTTACTCCGCAATAATCTATTTTTTTCGGTTATTTTCGTGTCTCGGTTATAACCGGGTTTTTCTTTTTAAAGTAATAACCGGTGAAAACCGGATAGTTACCTCTGGAAATAATAATGAATTCGAAGAAAAAATAGGGAAGTTTTTTTATATTATAGGATCAATATGTTATATTAATCCGCTTTCATTTTTTTACAGAGATACGTCTATAAGATGATGTAACAGCATCCATAAGATAGGCAGATAGTACATAATATTATTCTTCAAACCCAGTAATTAGATGAACTTCTTCTTTAAGTACCGTGCCCAAATTTTTAGGCGTGGGTAGCTTCCATAACAATTTGCCGATATCGTTCTCGATCTTGTGCGGCATGTAACAATTGATCTGCTGATAAGCCAGTCCATTGACGAAGGTTTCGGAGCCATGAATATTTCTTTCGACCAATTCCTCTTTTTCCGTCGATCTTTCCATTGAGTATTAACTGCAGCATCCTGTATCTGCTACCTCTCATAATATGCCCCAGATATTCAAGATATAGATGAACTATAAAAACGTATTTAACTATGGTTTGTTTTTAAACCAAGAGAAGTGATTCAAATTTACCGCGCTGTAATGCTTCTTTGTAATTGGTCCAACCGCAGGCAAGTTTACTCCACTGATATAAAACTTTGACACTAATGCCATTTATCACATTTTGACACGATTGACATTTCATAGGTTAATTAAGTTATATCGGCGATTTTTTGTGTTATTCCTTTAATTTTTAGTCTGCTTTTATATTAAAAGCAGTTATTTTTAGAACTCTTTAGTGGTGTATTAATATAATATAATATTTATGGATTACTGTTGAGGGTTGACATGATCAACTAAAAAAGAAGATGTATTTAGATATTTTTCTAATTACTTTCTTGGGTGTGAATCTGTCCTTTTAGTTTACTCCTCCTGGTTAAAAAATAAAACAGCTACCTTGGCATCATAACGAATAAAGAATGAACCAACATTATGAATATAAGTACATACTATCATCAGAAAAGTTAGATCCACCTTCAACCAGATGAGGTCCTTCAAGAGCGACAAACTTGGTCTTGATATAAAAGTAGGAATGCAGCGACGCTACGTTTTTCTGTCCTTTTTACGGTGTTGAATTGTGTGGATTTTGAAAGAAGATGCATAACATTGGAAGCATTTAGAGATGTTGCTATATCGGAAAATACTTAAGATCTCGTGAACTGTAGTGATTTTGATTATAGTTACTTTCGAGTATCCGTTACAAATCGTTAGTTTTGTATAAAGTAAACTTCTGTCTCGGGAGGAAAAGTAGCACTTTCCTCCCTTGTTATACAAATAGCTATTATGTGCACATATTTGTACTAAGGTAGGTTCGGTCAAAATATTTTTGGTCCCAGATTATGTGATTTAATTTTTGACCTAACTTTTTGTTACACCTTGTATATTTTTTAATGAAACATCATATATATTAAAATATCAATAATTTTATAATATATCGAACAATTGTATGAAACATCCACATTCCTGTATTATTCGTATTTATCCTTTTCCCAGAGGATATAAACACAAGGTGGTCAATGTGTATAACTTCGAGGGGTATTAACAATTGGCAAAAGAAAGAGGTCGCGAAAGGAGATAAGAACTGGCAGCGTGATAAGAATTCTAGCGGGTGATAAGGAGCCGGCTTAAGCGGTCGGGAGTCGGGACTGTCGTTAAAGATAGATGACTGTCGCGGGAAATATACACCCACCTTATTTTTCGGCTTTCAGCTCACGTATCAGCGACTTGTGACAACTGTGATCTATAACACTGATTCGGCTTGGAGCATTGTCGAATTTTCGGCTATTAAACCGCTGGGAAATTTTAATTTTCTTGCCAAACGACAACGAAAAATCTATAAATTCTTTAAAAATTGCCACAGAATTGCGTAATGAATATAAATCGATCCCTTACATTTATGTGGCACTACAAACCAGCTGACACAGAATGTGACGTCGCGCGTCGTGTCGATCGGTAAGGGATATAGTGAAATAAAAACTAATATACAGCGTGTCTGTGTAACTTGGAAACATATGGGAAACTTTTTTTTAATATCAATTCTAAGAAAAAAAGTTATTCTTCATAGAGTGTTCTGCATAGTCTAAAACCTAAGATGCAGTCATCAGATATCAAATTTTATCAATAATATACGAGGTATGTCCAAAAATATGAATTTCGCTCAAGAGTAATGTGCCTTTATATGTATTTCACAATATCAAAAATTGTTATTAAGAAAAGCTGTTTGTAATTAAAAATTATGTTATAATATGAGTTTACACTCTTTTAGTTGAAAAATTTTTTTTTGAAAATTGTCCTCAAATTATTGATACCCAACACCAATTTTATTTATGATAACTCCGTTATTATTAATTTTGCGAAAAAAGTTATTCTTTATAAAAATTTCTAAATAGTCAAAAAACTAAGATGCAATCATAAGATATCAATATTTTTAAATTTTATACGAGGTATGTCAAAAATATGAATCTCGCTCAAGAGTAAAATACCTTTAGAGCTCACAATATTTCAACTAGAAGGATACAATTGCATATTGAAACATAGTTTTTAATTCTGAACAACTTTTTGTAATAACAAATTTCAATATTTTGAAAAATATATAACTTTACTGTTCAGCGAAATTCATATTTTTAGACATACCTCGTATAAAATGACAAAATTTAATATCTTATAATTTTATCTTAGTTGTTAGACTATGCAGAACGTTTTATAAGGAATAAATTTTTTTCGTAAAATGAATAATAACGGAGCTATCATAAATAAAATTTATGTTGTCCGTGATTTCAGGAAAATTTTCAAAAAAAAATTTTCACTTAGAAGAGTGTAAATGCAGATTATAACATATTTTTAATTAAAAACAACTTTTCTCAATGACAATTTTCGATATTTTGAAATATAAAGGCACTTTACTCTTGAGCGAAATTCATATTTTTTGACATACCTCGTATACTGTTGATAAAATTTGATATCTTATGATTGCGTCTTAGGTTTTAGGCTATGCAGAGCACTTTATAAAGAATAATTTTTTTCGTAAAATTGATATTAAAAAAGTTTCCCATATGGTTCCAATTTACGCAGACACACTGTATACCGATGGCAAAAAAATGCAACATCTAGAAGGGCAACTATTTATTTATGGAAGTATACATTATAATACTCTTATCGACTGATTACATAGGGATGTAATACTGATTGCAGTACTTTACCAATATATAGTCCAGCTGTCAGAGTGCCGTTAATAAGAACTAGAGGTGATCTGCTTTCCAAACATATAGTACCCCATACCAGTACCCCAGTATGACGTTCAATAGCTAAGTCTATATTTCTTCTCTCACCTCTAAAACGTCATTTCCACCCAAACAAAACGTAGATTCATCACTGAAGGAGCCAAAATTGCATTGGTCATTCCAGATTTGCCAAGATCTGCACCTTTGTCAAAGCGTCAAGCCTTATCCTGTGGTGTCGAACGTAACACCAAAAGCAGACGGTAAGCTCTCTATCCCGTTCCAAGTAATCTTTGTTTAACCATTCTTCTTAAGACTACCGTTCCTCCAGCAGTAACTAAATAATCTTACTTAATATACACTGTCCCGTCTATTTCTGAGAGCAAGAAATCAAAGATGGCGCAAATCACGGCTTTGCAATATTCTAGGACGTCCAGATCCTTCGCGACGCCGATAAATCTCATCACTGGACCAAACTCTTAACACCGTTGATCGATTAGCCACATCTCTCTTGAAATTTCCTATAAACCAAAACTAGCCTATACAAGTAAATAAAGTTATACTACTAAAGTCGCTTAAATAACGAAATTGCCAATGACCGCAAACTCTTGGCGTTGTAATTTTTTTGGGTAAATCAAAAACAATCCCAAATGACTAAAAATTACAAGTATACTAAAGTTAAATACACAGTCATAAAATTTCTTATATTTGTTTTGTTTTTGCAAAAAACAAGACAAAAAAGCTTAAGTTAAAGAAAGATATCGAGGTAAAAACTTTATCACATATATACAGGGTGTAACAAACATACAGGTCATAAATTAAATCACATACTCTGGGACCAAAAATAGTTCGAATGAACCTAACTTACCTTAGTACAAATATGCACATAAAAAAGTTACAGCCCTTTGAAGTTACAAAATGAAAATCGATTTTTTCGAATATATCGAAAACTATTGGAGATTTTTTATTGAAAATGGACATGTGGCATTCTTATGGCAGGAACATCTTAAAGAAAAATTATAGTGAAATTTGTGCACCCAATAAAAATTTTATGGGGATTTTGTTCCCTTAACCCCCCACCCCAAACTTTTGTGTACGTCTCAATTAAATTATTATTGTGGTACCATTAGTTAAATTCAATATTATTAAAACTTTTTTGCCTCTTAGTATTTTTTCGATAAGGCAGTTTTTATCGAGTTGAGGCTTATTTTTCAATATGCTTACATAAACATTTTATGGGGGCTTTGTTCTTTTAAACCCCCCAAATATTTTTGTACGTTCCAATTAAAATATTACTGCGGTACCATTAGTTAAACACAGTGTTTTTAAAACTTTTTTGCCTCTTTGTATTTTTTCGAAAAGGCACCCTTTATCGAGATGTGACTTTTTTTTTAATATGGTTCAAAATATCCCGAAAAATGTAAATCATAAATAAATGTTCATATTTTAAAAGTCTCCATAATCGTACTTAACCATATACAAATATATGGTGGATTTGACAAATATTCGAAGTATCTCGATAAAAACTGACTTTTCGAAAAAGTACTAAGAGGCAAAAAAGTTTTAAAAACATTGTGTTTAACTAATGGTACTACAATAATAATTTAATTGGAACATACACAAAATTTTGGGGGGGGGGGGGTTTAAAGGAACAAAACCCCCATAAAATTTTTATGGGGTGTCCAAATTTCACTATAATTTTTTCTTAAGATGCTACTGCCATAAGAATGCCACATGTCCATTTTCAATAAAAAATTTCCAATAGTTTTCGATACATTCGAAAAAATCGATTATCATTTTGTAACTTAAAAGGGCCGTAACTTTTTTTGTGTGCACATTTATACTAAGGTAAGTTAGGTTCAATCGAATTATTTTTAGTCCCAGAATATGTGATTAAATTTATGACCTGTATTTTTGTTACACCCTGTATATATATTTTTAGATTAGACTTACAACGAAATACTTTTTATCCATTTAAATAACCGGATACAAAGTGTTGCATTGTTTTGGTTATCAGTATCTATATTATGCTCTGTATTTTCTCTCTGTTATGAGATTATTCAGCATCTTATTAATTCGATTAATTAATTATTTATTTAAATTGCTACCCATTAAAACAAAACCAAAATTTAATAAAACTTTCCAATAAAAAGTATTCTCAGGGATAATTGATATTAATGGGTGAAGTCGAGTTCGCTCCGCTTCGTTCAGGTATATTTTAGAAGGGTACGAATTGGCTCCCGCATGAATGCGGGTAGGCTCTCATATAATCGCGGAAACAGACATTGTTGCCAAATCGTGTAATATTTATACTGCTTAGGAGATTTACATAGTGATATAGACTTTTTATAGGAAAATTATACTTTTAGACAAATACTTTTAGAGTTTGTTTTAGTTCAACATTGGCATATGTGGCAATTTTAACACAAATTATCGGTGTCGGCCGGTATGCGCTCGACCGTTTTGCGCTCTTACCTGAAATCGGCCGGTTTGCGCTCTACACTCTAATACCCGAAATTTAAGTTAGGACCGAAGGGCTAGGTCTTCCTCCTTTCCCATAGATATTTCTAGGAAGGTACCTGTTTCTAACAAAAAAAGAAAATTTGAAAGAAGTGACAACGCTGGGTGATATTTTCGACATGTTTAGGTAAAATAAATTTTGTCTATGAGAGCCAATTCGACAATGGGACTCTACCTTTCTTAGTTCAGGTAAAATTCTTACCATTGGGAGCGAACTCGACCCCGTCCATTTTAATGTATCACCTTTAGTTTGTGGCATCTAGAATTTCTCGTTGCTTACTTTATCCAGAACAAAACAGAGAAAATAAATATACTCAAAATCATATAAATTTTATAAGTATTATTTATTTATATACTATACCATAAATATAAGATTAAAATGTATGCTAAATTTTATTCTGTTGTAAAAATTTCTTATATCTAATAAAAAAATCTTTAATTCTACTATCTCCTTTTTTGAACCAAAATTCATTTAAATGATTTGGTAGACTGTTCTTATTATTATAAATAAAAAAATATGAAAAAAAAATTTTAAGAAACGCTTTTCTTTAGTTACGAGTGCCTAAAATTAAAAATATTATAAAAATCAACTAAAAAGCAAAAAATAAAAAAAAATTGATAAAATCTAACACATTCGTTAAAGAAAAGCGTGGCGCGTCTTCATCGAATAAACGGTTTTCACCCCACGCTTTTCTTTAACGAATGTGTTAGATTTTTTCATTTTTTTTTAGTTTTTGCTTTTTAGTTGATTTTTTATAATATTTTTAATTTTAGGCACTCGTAACTAAAGAAAAGCGTTTCTTAAAAATTTTTTTTTCATATTTTTTTATTTTTTACTTTTTAGTCTTACACTTTTCAAACATTAAAATATATCGTCATGTTTATTAAAATATGTATAAAACATATTTATGATGTAGGTACAAACATGAAAAGTAGTCGGAATCGGCAAAAAATTTCAAAACTTTATTGCATAACGTAAACAATTAACGTAAAAGGTGAAATTATGTATAGTTCATATAACTAGCTACAATCTGTAAAAGTTTCAAGTTTCTTCATTGTAGAAAACAAGAGATTTTAATCATTTTCCGTTAAAATCGTTTTTTTATTTAGACAATTAATAAACATAAACAATTTTTTTATTGATTATTCGTGTATTGTTTCCGCGAATGCGTATGTCTGTAAATTTTTAGTCATTTGCATTGAGCAAAAAGTAGTCAAATTAACGTCCAAAGATTTGGCCCAAACGATTGAACTAAAGAAAAGCGTTTAATTAATACGCCAAAACGAATGCGTTAACGTTAATTGTAGCACAAAACCTCTCTACCGGTGGTTTTTCTAAGACTACGATAAAAACAGGAATTTTTTTGATTCGAGGTTTGGTTGAATATTTGTTTCGTATCATATTGAAATTTGACACGAATAATAGGGGGACAAAGTATGCTAAATTTGCAGTAACTCGAACGTTATGGGGACCTATTGCGTTGTGATTATTAGGTCTTAAAACCAAAAAAAGTTAAGTAAAATTTTCCATTTTAGTGGGATCTTTCCACTTTTTACTTTAATTTTCCATTTGTAACAATGGTTTTTTCCGATTATAGCGCCATCTATCCATAGCTTTAAAAAATGTCTCGACTAAAAGTTGCCTACTTTTACGTAAAGAATCTAAATCTGCAATAAAAATTTGGGGCTTCCATTTAAGATTTTAAAGTAACCTCCAACCTCACCTCCGTGGGAGGTCATGTTTGATACCATTCGATAGATTTTTCAAAAACATAATGAAATTGTATTTTGCAGTTTTTCGATCTGACGTTTATTTTGCGAAATATAGCGGGTTTGAATTTTAAATTTTAAATTTACCCCCCATGTTTGGTCCCATTCAATCGATTTTTGAAAAATATTGAAAACGTATTTTTTAGTTTTTCGATCTGACGTTCATTTCGCGAAATATTCGCTTTGTTTTTGTGAAACTTTTTGATTCACGCATTTCCTTACGCCCCGCTCAAATCGTCAGATTTTTGAAATATACACTCTTTTGCATGTACTTAACTTACCTTATCTTAATCTGAGAATTTCGAGTATTGTTAAGGATAGATTTTTTTTCGAGCCCCCCATAACGAACTTCCCTGTGTTAAGAGCCAATATATGGCAGAGGTACATCTGCAGGGTACCAGGTTTCTCCCCATATGATAATCTGACGCGCTCAAGTAACTGCAAAAATCCACGCTTGGGCTCCCCTAGCATAAGCGTCGATTTTTATATAAACAAATATGAGCTTTCAAAATTTGAAACTTCATTGTTTATCTATGAAGCATAACGTGAACAATTAACCTAAAAAGGGGAAATTATGTATAGTTCATATCATTAGCTACAACAGGTAAAAGTTTCAAGTTTCTACATTGTAAAAAACAAGAGAATTTAAGCATTTTCCATTTAAATGGTTTTTTATTTAAACAATTAATAAACATAAAAAAAAATAATTTTTTATTGACTATTCGTGTATTGTTCCCGCGAGCATATTTACAGATGCTTGCGTGTGTAGACACCAGGGTGTTGAAATCAGTTAGGGTTTGGAAAAACATCATATTTACACATGCTAGCGCGTGTTGACACCACGGTGTTGAAATCAGTTAGGGTTTGGAAGAACAGTACGTTTACAGACGCTAGCGTGTGTTGACACTAGGGTGTTGAAATCAGTTAGGGTTTGGAGAAACAGTACAGTTACAAATACTAGCAGATTTGGACACCAGAGTGTTGAATCCAGCTAGCTTTTTTAGTAATTAATATACATGCATAAATGCTAACGGCTATTGACTTTGATTTTATATACCTACTGCTGTGGAAAAATATTTAACTGATTTAGGTATTAGTAAATAATTAAACGTTGTTGGGATATAAACAATAATATATTAACACAAAAGAACAAGATAAAAAATAATGTTGCTCTGAAGCTATTTACTTGTGGAATTTTTATAATTAACTATTTAGATGGGAAATTATGCCACAATTAAATTGAAAAAAATAATTTTATTAACGTTTCGATGCCCAAATCGGGTGTCGTTGTCAAAATAAAAATACTACTATATTAAAAAAAATGTTGTTGCTTAGTAAAAAATTCTACTAATAATTTTTTTAATCTGATTCATTTATATTGGCAAGTCATACATATATTAGACATTTTAAAGTATTTTTAAAACCTTTTTATATACTTGGGTTGGTTGGTGTCACGGACTCCGCAAATTTTGTAATCCATTTTAAAAATAGTTCTAGGCTACCTAGACACCTGACATTTTCAAGATAGCTTAGAACTAGCTAACAATGCAATATTTTACTGCTCTTATACAGGGTGATTAATAATTAGTGGGGTGAAGCTCCGTAGATCCGTTATAGTAATGTATAGCGATAAAACTTAATAACAAAAATTGTAGAAAACTTTGAGCTTCACATTACAAAATTAGTTAGAATGTTACAGGGTGTTCGATAATGTAGTGGCAGACCAAGCTTAATTTTTTTAAATAGAACACCCTGTATTTTATTTTATATTCGAAATCTTCGTAACTTTTCGATTACAAAAATATAAATGTTTGGTATGTTATACGGGGTATTTACAAAGTTATCACCAATTTTATATGAAAATCGTAACAAGTTTAACTACCTGTATAAAGAAAAGCAAGCACAAGGTCAATGGTTTGTTGACGTCATATTTTTTTATTTATTGTCAAAATTTTCGTAAATTGTTGTTTTGCTAATTTTCTTTATATTGAATACAGGGTGAGTCAAAACGCAAGTACATTATTTTCTCAGTAATTTTAAATAGGACACCCTGTATTTTATATTATTATCGAAAAGTACCATTACAATACTTTTATATAACATTCCCTATGTGTAAATTTATTAGTTTTCGAGATATTTTCATTTTTCAGAGCAAAATTATTAATAATTACGGGTCTAAATATTTCCAAATTTTAAGTAAGCCATGACTGAATAATTGTCTAAAACTTACAATTTACGATTACTGATTATCAATCTGTAATCAAAGTGGGCTACAATTTTTGTTATTAACTTTTATTACTATATATTACTTATAACGGATCTACAAAGCTTGACCCAACTGACCAATCACACTGTATGGATAAATCGATTTTTTTATTTCAAACTATGTATTTTAAAAATGTGACTAATGCAATGATATTTTAAACTACGTTAATAAATCGATATCTACAAATTGATGGTGCCTCAGTGGCATTAGACTGCAGATCGAGATGTCCCCAGTTGGAACCAGGCTGTTGCGTATCTTTTTTTAATTGTTTTAGTAAATAATTAAAAAAAGACTAAGTTTTCACTCTAATGGCATATAAATCAACATAATGCTATTCTATATCCTACCAGAATGAAAACAATGGAAACTTTCTCTGGTTACACCTCCGAGGCTTCTACAATTTGCAAGCTATACGGATGCTGAGACTAAGGAAGATGAGGGAATCAGGGAGAGCAGCATATGTGCCTCCTGATGAGAGACTAATAAGTTTCGAAACCGGTAGAGGTGTTTGCTGCACTCTCTGATTGGAGTAGAATATGGTTCGGCTGTATTTTCGTTTTGCAACGAAATTGAAAATGGTTATTCATTTTTAAATAATTAAAAGTTTATATACTTAAAATTATATATACCATTTTAAACAACCGTGGTATTATAAAAAATACTATTTTATACTAGTGTAATTTTTGGAATCATAATTAGAAACAACAATTAATAAACCTACTAAAAATTCATATTTTATAAGTTAATTATTCTTTCCAAACATGTTGTATCCTATATATGTACAATAACAAAACCGTGATATTATAAAAAAGTACTTTTTTATTAGAGTGTAATTTTTGAAATTTGAAGCATGTTATCGTTAAATCGTTTATCGTTAAATTATTTTATATTCTTTCCTATAATTAATAAAAAGGTTTTATTATAAAAAAGTTCTTTTTTATAAAAGTGTAATTATTTACTAAACAACAACATTTTTGTTTAATTTATTAGTATGTATTTTGTATTTTGACAACGACACCCGATTTGGACGTCGAAACGTTAATAAAATTATTTTTTTTAATTTAATTGTGGCTTATTTCCCATCTAAATAGTTAATTATAAAAATGCCACAAGCACATAGCTTCAGAACAACATTATTTTTTATGTTGTTTTTTTGTGTTAATATACAGAGAGAGTCTGTAATTTGGAATAAATTCAATATCTCAAATACTAATTGTTTTTTTGAAAAATGTTCAGACCCATCGATTAGTATTTTAAATTGTCATTTATGACATATAATAATAATGTATACAGGGTGTCCCAATTTAGAGATATGACGTCATCATTGATTTCCTTAAAAGGCAATACTGTCATTTTGATAGCTATTTTGATAGGGTGTGTAAAGATATACACAACTGCCGAATTTCAAATTTTTATTCCCTACCGTTTACAAGATAATAAAAAATAACAAAGTTATGAAAAACAAGTAATCAAATAATAATTGAATTTAATAATTATTTCAATTAAGCAAATACTCATAATGTTGTCATATTGTCAATTATTGTCATATTGTCAATGGGCAACGTTATGAGCATTTGCTTAATTGAAATAATTAAATTCAATTATTATTTGATTACTTATTGCTTTTCATAACTTTTTTATTTTTTTAATCAAGTATATTCAAATGGGAAATAAGCCACAATTTTACCTAAAAATGATTTTATTAACGTTTCGACGCCCAAGTCGGGTGTCGTTGTCAAAATACAAAATAATACTAAATAAATAAAAATGCTGTTGCTTAGTAAAAAATTCTTCTAATAATTTATTTAATCTGACTCATTTATATCGGCAATTCAGACACGTATTATACATTTTTTATTTTTTATTATCTTGTTAATGGTAGGGAATGAAAATTTGAAATTTTGCAGTTGTGTATAACTTTATACACCCTATCAAAATAGCTATCAAAATGACAGTGTTGATATTTAAGAAAATCAACGATGACGTCATATATCTAAATTGGGACACCCTGTATACATTATTATTGTATATCAAAAAGGACAATTTGAAATACTAATCGACGGGTCTGAGCATTTTTCAAAAAAACAATTAGTATTTTAATTATTGAATTTATTCCAAATTACAGACCTAACTTTGTTATTTTATATTATCTTGTAAATGGTGGAGAATAAAAATTTGATATTTTGCAGTTGTGTATAACTTTACACACCCTATCAAAATAGCTATCAAAATGACAGTGTTGACATTTAAGAAAATCAATGATGACGTCATATCTCTAAATTGGGACACCCTGTATACATTATTATTGAATGTCAAAAAGGACAATTTGAAATACTAATCGACGGGTCTGAGCATTTTTCAAAAAAACAATTAGTACTTGAGATATTGAATTTATTCCAAATTACACACTCTCTCTGTATTATTGTTTATATCCCAACAACGTTTAATTATTCATTAATACCTAAATCACTTAAATATTTTTCCACAACAGTAGGTATATAAAATCAAAATCAATAGCCGTTAGCATCTATGCATGTATAAGCACTAAAAAAGCTAGCTGGTTTCAACACTCTGGTGTCCAAATCTGTTAGTATTTGTAAATGTACTGTTTTTCCAAACCGTAACTGATTTTAACACCCTAGTGTCAACACACGCTAGCGTCTGTAAACGTACTGTTTTTTCAAACCCTAACTGGTTTCAACACCGTGGTGTCATCACGCGCTAGCATCTGTAAATTTACCGTTTCTCCAAACCCTAACTGATTTCAACACCCTGGTGTCTACACACGCAAGCATCTGTAAATATGCTTCCCGCGAATACATATGTCTGCAAATTTTCATTCATTTGCATTGAAGAAAAGGCAGTCAAATTAGCGTCTAAAGATTTGATTCAAACTATTGAACTAAATAAAAGCGTTTAAAAAAACAATTTAATTTTCACATTTTAGGTAAATATATTACTTATATCTTCTATGAATTTATGAATGAATAAATTATTCTGTAAAATTGTTAAGTTGACAAAAAACAAATATGGTATGTAATATAAAATAACTTTCTCTTTTCACAAATAATCTGACTAATCTTTCCTCTCTTCTTTACTTCTTCCCATGGATTGTGTTGTCCTCGATTCTCCCACAACGTGCTCCTCGGATGCTGCGACTGTCCTTCTCCTTCAAACTGTTTCACAAACAAAAACAGCGCTCGCTCGAATTCTCTCCTCAATTAAATCTCCTCAAGATTTCTTCTATCAGCTCGATATCTCGTCCAAGTTGATATAAACAGGCTACTCGTTCCAGACCGAAACTGGAATCTATTCGGACACAAGGAGTTTGTACTTCTCGACTTGATCATGATTTCGTATCAAACACGAATCTGCTTCCACGGCCACCAAATTAACCATCAATCCGAAAATCAACCACTCTATTCTTCCTCCATCGGTCTCCTCGCCAATCACAAGCATTCTCCGTACATCATATCCCTACTTTTTTTTTCTTAAGAACAAATAGTATTGCATACAAATTTTATGTCTTGTCAATTTTCAGGAGATATTATAATTAAATTTTACTTACATTCTAAAAAAACCCTCTTTCCTAACTAAACAAAATTGTTTAAGATCCTTTCTGTCTAGGAAACCATTTAGAAACATTGTATATTGTCCATTCCAAAGCGGCACATTAACTTTCTAAAACTACCGTTTTCTAGTTCATTGTTTTGAAATGTATTAATCCGTTCGTAGAAACTTTATCACTAGACTTTCACTCTTCCACGAAACATTGCTTACGGCTAAATTATTTTATTTACAATTTTTGGTCATATACAGGGCGATGAAAATTTACGATCTCGTGGTCGTTGACATAAAATTAATTATCTAAATTTTTCCCATAAAAATTATATAACAATATATTATTATTAACATTTTATAGTTTAACAATATTCGATGATAATTAATGGTACAATATTAATACATTAAATAGATTATTGAACAAATATCCAACATTAAATAGCTATTTGTATAACAACGGAGGAAAGCGCTACTTTTCCTCCCGAGAATGAAGTTTACTGCCCGACGCGTAGCGGAGGGCAGTAATCATTCGAGGGAGGAAAAGGCACTTTACTATTTAATATTTTCTCAAATCTTTTCTGGTTGCTTCATGTACTTCTTGATTGATCTTCCTTATTTCTTTTTTTCTTGTGTTTATATTCTCTTTTATATTCTTCTCTGTTTCATTAGGGTTTTGGTTTTATGTTTGGACAATGTTTCTTTTGGCTTTCTCAGATAGCGTGTGTAGTGTATTTATTGGAAACATTTATATCTTCGGTAAGAGGTGTCCTTGGTGTCCTTGTATTTTTTTAGTTTGGTTTCAATGTCTTGTTGGTCTGTCTGGACGTCAATGGGTTGTGTCCATGTGTGTATTTAATTTTTTCTCTATAGTCGTTGTCTTTCCTTCTCTAGATATTTTACGTTAGCGTCTTGGACGATTTCTCTTTTGCTGCTATTCATGAGTCTCTTTCGCTTTTGATTTTGCCGACTGGTCTGTGTTAAGTCCACCTTCTTTGCTGTTTTTGGTGGAAACTGTTTATTTGGAATAAGTTATTTTGAAGAAACAATCCAACTAGGGTTGCTTCTCAACTTCTTCTTTTTCGGTCCTTTAACTTCTAATTGCTTTTTTATTTATTACTTGCTACTTCTGATATAGAAAACTGTAATCTTAGTTTTCTTTATTTTTATTGTTCACACCTATTTAAATATATTATTATACTGTAATACATCTTAATGAAAAACATTGAACTCATGCATTATTCGTAAGAGCAGGAGCTGGTAGATGCAGATTAAAAACAAAAATCGACGTCTATACTAAATTTACAATCAAGATGCAGTAGAAATAAACAAACCAAGATACGTTAAATGCTACTAGGAGCACTCCCGAATCATAACTTACAATGTATATCCATATCCAATATAAATCCCAAATAATGATTTTAAAAGTATATACATTGTAAATTATGATTCGGGAGTGCTCCTAGTAGCACTTAACGTATCTTGGTTTGTTTATTTCTACTGCATCTTGATTGTAAATTTAGTATAGTATTTTTGGTTTTATCCATAGATATTAATGGCGTATATAATATTTTCAGCGAGTGTCGTAATAACATATTGGCCAAAGAGTACATAATTACGGTTGTTTTATGACACTCGCCTACGGCTCATGTAAACTTCACCCTTGTGAATAATAGCCATCATATGCTTCATCATACTATGCTTTTTCCAGGACTGTGAAATATTTATAAAAATGCTTTCATTGGAGCAAATATATATTAACATAATGTTTATTACAAATAAAGTGAAAAACAGTAATATTACCATTAATTATATCCAATTATTAGTTATATTTGAATATTTTTTAGATCAAATGTAGACATGAAAATAACATGTAAATTAATTTTAATTATTTATTACATCTATTTTTTTTATACATATCTATTATTATAGCTATCTGTATAACAAGGTAGGAAAGTGCTACTTTTCCTCCCGAGAATGAAGTTTACTGCCCGAGGCGTAGCGGAGGGCAGTAATCATTCAAGGGAGGAAAAGGCATTTTACTCCCATGTTATACATATGGTTTTTCCACCTTCCTCAAATTAATAACAAGTTATTTTTTCATTTTAACTTAATTTATTTATGTAACTAACCAACAAAATTAATTAGAACTAAAACTAATAAGTAGGTACAATATAACTGCAAACTGTCAAATATAAGTCAAATTGTTAATGTAAACATTGTTAAATAAAATAACAATTTACTGTTTTTTGGTCTTCTTTGGTCTTCCTCTCCTACTCCTTCCAGGAATCTGCTCTTCGACAATTTTTCATATTGGGTGATTAGCGTCTCGACGTTGAACATGACCAAACCATCTCAACCTATGCTCTCTCATTTTGGCATCAATCGGTGCCACACCTAACCATCCCCTAATATACTTATGTTTAATTTTATCCTTTTTTGTCACTCCACTCATCCATCTGAGCATTCTTATTTCCGCCACATGCATTCGTTGTTCCTCTTTTTGTTCACTGCCCAACATTCAGTTCCCTACATCATAGCCGGTCTTAAGGCTGTTTTATAGAATTTTCCCTTCAACTTCATTGGAATTTTCCTGTCACACAGCACACCACTCGCTTCCTTCCACTTCATCCATCCAGCCCTAATTCTACTGCATGCATCTCCATCTATTTCTCCATTACTCTGTAATATCAATCCCAGGTACGTAAAACTATTGCTTTTTTACAATCAGTTCACCATCCAAAGATACCATTTTATTTGTAGTAACTCCATCTTTAAATGAACATTGCAAATACTCTGTCTTTGTCCTACTTAAGGTTTTAAACCTTTTTTTTTCCAGAGCTTGTCTCCACTGTTCCAGTTTTTGTTCTAAGTCTCTTTCACTATTTCCTACTAACACGACATCATCAGCATACATTAAACAACATGGAATGTTACTCTGTAGTTTCGCTGTTATCTGGTCCAAAACTAATGATAATAAATACGGACTAAGCAACGAGCCTTGGGGCAATCCTAATTTCACCTGAAATTTATCAGTCTCTTCCACACCTCTCCTAACACTAGTCATTAGGTACTCCCTCATACATATCCCTCACAATCTTGACATATTCACCAGGGACTCCTTTCTTATTGAGTGCCCACCAGAGAATCTCTCGAGGAACTCTATCATATGCTTTCTCAAGATCAATGAATACCATATAAGCGTTTGTTTCTTTACTCCTGTATTTTTCCATCATCAACTGCCTTATAATGAAAATTGCATCGTTGTTGATCTGCCCTGCATAAAGCCAAATTGATTCTCGGATATTTCGGTCTCTGTACGTATCCGTCTATCAATTACTCTTTTCCATATTTTCATGGTGAGGCTAAGCAGTTTTATAGCCCTATAGTTTGTACACTGTTGTATATCTCAATCCAACCCAACGCCCCTGAGGGGCATAGGTAAGGAGTCTCGAGAAAGAAGAAGAAGAAGAAAACGACTTATGGAGAGGAAGTCGAAACGTCAAATTTTTAGGTAGAAATATAATTCTCATTTCAACAAACTGTGGCCCATCCCACATAAACACAATATTTAAAAATACAATATTATAATATGTAAAAATTAGTTGAAAATCTTATTTTACCGAATTTGTTTGAGTTTTTAGATATAAAACTACAAATACGTATCAAAAGAAAAGAAAATAAATTCTTTTATTTTACAACGGCACTTAATCTTTGACAACGACAAAAATACTATCGAATGCCATACTTTGCGGTACGGAATGTTTACGACAAAAACATCTTATTTTAGTTTACAACTACTTCCCCCACATCTACAAATACACATGCAGTACAATTTCCCAGAGACACTTTTATGTACGAGTAGTACAATTTCTTTAGTGTTAACCTCCGAGTGATTTGGATACAATTACCCATAACTTCTAACCTCACACATTGTACTGTATAGTTGTCCGAGAAAATACTTCGAACATTCTTAGCGGAAGTGGTTCAGCTCATAATCGCATCTCCGCTCAAACAGTGTCATAAGTAAAAAAAAAACAAAGTATCGAGAAAATGACGTTTAAAATTTCTGCTAGAACTTTTCCGGGTTTAATTCAATTCAATAACTGTTAAAATTAGTATAATAACTATTTTAGTCAGTTACAAAGGTTTTTAAAACTCTACAAAATAGTATATTAATTCTGCTAAAAATATTTAAAAAAAATTTTTTAGTTGTGACGCTATACAGATAAACTAACGAAAATTTTACGAAAATATACGATTTGTATCAAAAGTGGCTCTTGCATGACAGAATATATATCATTAATATTATCTGGTTAACAGAGTTATACTGTTTAATGATGTAACTTTAAATACAAGTAACAACATTAAAAAAAAACTGCAAAACCAAAGATAAATAAATGATAAATGTGTCACTTTTCTTGAGCACATCCGCAGATTGTTTTGAATAAAGTAATCATATATCTCTACCTCAGAGCTAAACTGTATTAACTCCATTTTTTTTAATTGTATTATTTCACTTTCTACATAACACACTTCACATCTTTCATATGCGATACGATATAAAATCCTATTTAATGTGGTTCCGAAGATAGGCAAAGTTAAAGTGTATTAAGTCCCTCCGTAGCTCCGAGCTAAACAGTCGTTTACACATAATACCCAGCAAAATAAAAGTATTAACTCCATGGAACGATGTAAAACCGCGGCGTGCTACTAGTATTCAGTATTCTGTAGAAAATAAATGAAAGTAACTAAATGACTTCAAGGATTTTAAGACTCTTTAAAACAACAACTGTTTTAACTGTTCACCTTTTATTATAAGGAAGAAACTCAGCAGAATACAGACTTTCGTATGTCAGATGTTGTCCACTTGGAAGTATGTATGTAGAAGTAATTTGGGATTACTTTTTTCAAAACAAATTTTAGTTCGGAAACATTCCAATCTGTTGATCTTAACAGAAATCCTAGGCGTGTTGAGTAGGGATGGGAAAAACCTACCGGTTTAAACCTAAAACCGGTTTTTTACTTCGCAATAACCGGTTTTACCTGTTGTTTTTTGTCCCGGTTATAACCGGTTTTTTCTTTTTAAAGTAAAAACCGGTTATTAGGTTTTTACGGTGAATAGGATTAGGTTAGGTATTATTTTGGATCCCAATCATAATTATTATTCTCAAGTAATTATTCCAAACAAAACCATAATTCAAAATTTATTTTATTTTATAAAATACAGAAGCAAACTGAAAGTGCAATGTCACATCAGCCAAAAACAATTATTAAGTTTTATTATAATATTTCCTTGAAAAGGTATTTGTAATCATAATATTTACATAAGAAGTGATCTGGTTGAATTAGACGCAAACATCATCTATTTTTCACACTTAACTCTTGACATTGAAAGTGGGTGAATGACTTTTTATGATTACCAAAAATAATGCTCTGACTATGAATATTGAATTACTGATTACGAATACGAATCTCCAAGAATTTGGCTACGTTTTCAAAACGATACACTCATACAAGAAGTCTTAAATGAGTTAAAATGTACCTATTCTACAAATATACAAACGTGTTAAAAGTAATACATGTTCTTTCGATAGTACTTATTTTGATCATATTGATATCGAGTCGAATGGAGTATCGCAAACTAAAGTGTATTGTAAATGTAACTTTGTAACCTATTGGATTAAAAAAACCGGAAACCGGTTTTTCCAAAAACCGGTTTTTTTTGGCCGGTTATAACCGCCAGGTTAAACCGTAAGCAAAAAAACCGGCATAACCGAAAACCGGTGTTTTGTCAAAAACCGCCATCCCTAGTGTTAAGTTTCCTGCCGCTCTGCCTGTGAATCATGATAAGCCAAAGGAATTTCATAATTTTTATAAAAACTCATCCACTCCGATAAAGTAGATGAGGATTTATAAAATTTTTCCAAAATAATAATTGTAAGTGAACAACACTCATGATCCTTTGGGTTTCGTTTTTCGTTAGTTTTGTTTACTCATTTTGTTTTATAGATATTATTTATTTCATTTAATTTAAAAAAGCAGTGTTCTTGACTAAATTGTGTTTCATGTATTGTAATATCTCCAGATTATTTATTCACGTGTGTCAACTTACCATTATATTAACTCCCGAACATGGTAATTGTTTTCATGCCAAACGGTATTAAGTCCACGTTTTTTCAAAATATTAAAGAGGTATAAAAATAACAAATACAGTAATATATGGTATCATTTATACTTATCCAATAGTGTTTATCACATATTTGAAGAAAAAGAAATAAAAATTGTATTTAAAATTTACTGTTAATATTTCTTTTAAACTGCTCTCCTGTAAAATTTCAATTTTGTGGGTTAATACAGTTTAGCTCTGAGGTACAGATATACTGTCTTAACTAGACAAACGACGCTTTATACACATCTTAGATTGTCAAATGGCTTGCACAAGTCGATATGTGACAATGTTTATGTTCAGTACACCGTTGATTTTGGTTAATCCTATAATGACTCCAGTGTCATCTAACGACAAATACTTGAACTATAAACCGAACACTTTTTCCGATAAGATTTTTTAGTTTTATTAAACTGTTGGTGCAGTAAAACCGTTTTTATTATTTTTTTTTTTTGAGTTATGATACTATTTGAGCGGAGGTGCGATAAGTGATAAATGTGTCACTTTTCTTGAGCAAATACGCAGATTGTTTAAAATAAAGTAATCACTGTTAGAGTTTCATTTATTTTAATTTTAATTTACGAGGAAGGCAAACAGTTCAACACTATTTTTGTTTTTGTTGTTGCTTTCTATCGCGATGTAAAGAGAGGTTCGCTTAATTAGCACAAAAAGTGAAGCCTTGTGTTTTTGAAAAAGGCAAAGAAGTCAGTCTCTCGACAACCACCGGCTAGCTAGTTTGCCGGTGTTTTTAAAAACCTATCTGGTAAGGTTTCTTTTAAGGTTATACTATCTGGTAAGGTTTCTGGTAAGGTTATACCATCACTAGATATCAAAGAAAAATTTAAACTGAATTCCAATACATCAATATTTTCAGCAGAAACCACAGCTATCATAAAAGCATGCCAATACGCCGAAAATAAAAGTTTAAAACAAATAAACATATTATCCGACTCATTATCAGTTTTAAAAAGTTTTTCTAGTCAATTAGACGAAAAGTCTGTTAACGTAAATCCCTACATCAAAGAATTAAAGATACTATTATCTAATCTAACAACTATGCATTGTAATATAGTATTCACGTGGATTAAAGCTCATATTGGACTCGAAAATAAGGAAAAAGTAGATCAGTTGGCAAAAGACAGCATTTCCAGTGGCGAGGAAACATTGAATGATATTGGACTTCAAGAATGTATCTTCTTCTTTAGGTGCCGTGTCTGTATTCAGACGTTGGCCGTCATCATGTTTACAATTTCCTGAAACCTCTCTCTATCGGCTGCTGCGCGAAATAATTCTTCTACTGTGCAGCCACACCATTGTCTAAGATTACGCAGCCATGAAAGTTTCTTTCGACCAATCCATCTCTTTCCCTCCACTTTTCCTTGTATTATAAGGCGAAGCAGATGGTATTTATGTCCTTTAATTATATGGCCGAAGTATTCTGTTTTTCTCCTCTTTATGATGCTTATGAGCAGACGTTCTGAATTCAGCATTTGAAGAACATCTTCATTGGAAGTGTGCTAAACAAACGATATCTTTAGGATTCGTCGATAGCACCACAATTCGAATGCTTCTATTTTGTTTAGCATTGTGGTTTTTAACGTCCATGTCTCACAACCATACAAACACATAACATTTTAGCACCTTCTTTCGAATATTCATCGACAGGTTTCTGTTGCATAAAACTGGTTTCCAGGTCATAAAAGCCTTCCATGATATTTCGATCCTAGTTATTATCTCTCCATCAGTGTCACAATTTACATTTAAGAAGCTGCCAAGGTACTTGAAATGATTTACCCGTTCTAACTCTCTCCATCAAGAGAAAGCGACCTTGACCTATATTAATCTTTCCAACTGCCATCCAATTTGTTTTTGAAATGTTGATTTTAAGTCCTCTCCGATAACTTGCTTCACTGACTAGATTTAGTAGTGTCTGAAGATCTTGTAAATTTTCAGCAAGAATGGCTGTATCGTCAGCGTATCTAATATTGTTGATTACTTCTCCGCCTAGCCTTACTCCCTCTTGTCTGTCATCCAAAGCCTCCCTAAAGATTTCTTCAGAGTACAGATTAAAAAGGGTGGGTGATAAAACACAACCTTGTACTCCACGTTTTATCGGCAGTTTTTCATTACGACTGTCTTTAATGTGGATAGAGGCTACTTGATTGTAATATAAGTATTTCAGCAGTCTTATATCGTAGTGGTCAAGTCCTGCTGCCTGCAGGAAAGAATGTATAACCATAAATAAAACCAGATTAGGTGATAGCTGGAAACTTCAATGGAATCAATACTGTATAAATTGTCCAACAATATACATATACTCTTTTACATCCGAAAATTCCGACAAATTATTGTCATAAAAATTTAGATTTTTCAAGACACCATATTGTTACTATCTCTCGACTAAAATTTGGCCATGCCTGTTATCCCGCACATCTATATAAAATCAATATAATACAGTCAGATTTGTGCGAAAATTGCAATACAATAAGTGACTTGGATCATATCGTGGGCTTACTGCAAAAATCCGTTAAGTCCATGTTTGGTCATTTTTCGGGTTTGTTCATAGAGAGTAGTAGAAAGAGAGAAACTATCGACTGGTAAAACCCGTTTAGTGAAAGCACTGATCTAAACATTAATACTTAATGTGACCAAAATATACTAACTACCTTATAACACAATCTTATACAAGCAATATACTTTAAGTTGCTTTAAATGGATCTTACTTTTATTATTTGTTATAATAAAAAAAAATTCTTCTACAAAAATCCTTTATGTTTATTTAAAAGGTTCACATTGTAAAATAATAGCGACCTAGAATGCAAAAGCTACTACAAAAATCCGTTAAGAGCATATAGCCGATGTTGCAGAAATATATTTAACAAAATGACGCAATGCAATACAGCTAAAAACCGTTAAGGCATTTTAAACGATTTCTGCTGTTTATTACAATGTTTTTCGGGGAATAGCTTATGCAGCAATAATCACAAAAGTACACCTAACTTGTTTTGGCAGACTATTTTGTGTTAAATATTAATTTTAACGAATAAACCTCACGTGTTACTTTGCTAAGTTTTATAGTTTTTTAGTGAATAAAATGATGACAAGTGGCAAAAGTAGATGTGAAAAATTAGTGTTAATGGCATTAGAAGATGAGAATCATAATTTGGGTATGTATTTAGTAGTGGATTCTAATATTATTTTTAATTTTCCTAAGAGTGAGGTTATGTTTGATTAAAATTATGTATTTTATTTTAAAAGATCTATTAAACAGAGTACATGATATTTTCTTGCTGATATTTGTAACTAATTATTATTATCAATGAATAGGACCTACCAATTTAGTACCTACTCAATTACTGTAGCTAGAAGCTAAGTAAAAGCTTTGATAATGTTTTATTAGTATACTTTTAGAACTCATAGGATGTTAAATTTATAATTCTGTTGTTTCAGATAATTTCCCTTGTTTTGGTTCTACTTCAACAACGAAAGATGATTCAAACATTATTGCTGGTTCAAGTTGTCCAAGTAAGTATACTAATTATTATTATCAATGAATACCTAGACAATTCCCCTGGTTTTGGTTCTACTTCAACAACAAAAGATGATCCAAACATTATTGCTGGTCCAAGTTGTTCGATTTCCTCAGTGCTTACTAAAGATATCATTACGATTCCTGAAGTACAAGATTTTGACTCGGATTGTTCAATTCAAGATCCACATTACGAACCTTCATCAGACAGTGAAAGTACTGATAAAGAAAATGTCTCAAGTATTGAGGCAGGCATGGAAGAAAATTTAATAAATGAACAATTAGCAGATACAGAAATTACGCAAAAAAGAGGTCGATGGAAGAAAGCTGAACCTTCAAAATGGAACAGAAATATAAAGAAAAAACAAAAAATTGAATCTAAGGCACCAAAGGTATCAAACTGCGAAAAATGCCGGTTCCAGTGCAATGCACATTTTCAGAAGAACTTAGAAAATCACTTTGTCACAACTTTTGGCATAGTGAATATTCGAAGCAAAAAGAGTTTCTTCTAGGAACAACAGAAAGTATACCACCGTTAAGGAGAAGAGTGCGAACAGAGAGTTCAAGGAAAGAAAGAACCGATACAAAAATTTACTATTTAAATAATGATGTGCAGAAAATCCGGGTATGTAAAAGCTTTTTTCTTAAAACTTTATGCATTTCGGCCGATATGATTGATACTGCGTATAAAGGCAAGGGAGAGGGAAAAATGTTTGTTGGAAAAGACAATAGAGGTAAGAAGACTCCACACAACAAGACAGTCCAAGAAAGTATAGAAAGAGTGAAAATTCATATAGAAAAGTTCCCTACCATGGAATCTCATTATTCCAGAAAAGAAACTAAACGTTTGTACCTCGACCCTCAACTTAGCATTACGAAAATGTACAATTTATATAAACAAGAATGTTTAAATGAAAATGTAAAACATGTAAGCGAAATTACTTATAGGAGGATTTTTTGTACCGATTATAACTTGTCGTTCTATAAGCCAAAAAAAGATCAATGCCAGCTTTGCACTAAATATAATTCCTTAAAAGTGGGCCCGGAGAAGCAGCTGTTAGAAAATGACTATGTACAACACATTATGCGGAAGGAAGAGTGTATGAATGCGAAAGCAGATGATAAGGAGAAATGTCAGCAGCATAAAGAATTTATGTGTTGCACCTTTGATTTGCAATCAGTGTTACAAATACCTTCGAGTGACGTCAGTTCTATGTATTACAGTCTTAAAGTATGCATGTATAATTTTACCATTTATGAGCTACGTGAACCAAATGATGCCTTTTGCTATGGATGGACAGAGTTACAAGGAAAAAGAGGCAGTTCAGAAGTAGGTAGTTGCTTACTTAACTATATTAACCAAATGAATCCTGAAATAAAGCAGCTCTGTTTGTATTCTGATACCTGTGGCGGACAAAACCGCAACCAAAATGTTGCAGCACTATTTTTATATTTGGTCCAAACTTCAAACCTAGAAATCATAGAGCACAAGTTCCTCGAAAGTGGCCATACCTTTATGGAGGTGGACAGCATGCACAGTGCTATAGAGAAAGCAAAGAAATACGTCCCAGTTTATACCATTCAGGATTGGTTTAATATTTTTAGAATCGCAAGATCAAGACGTGTCCGAAACAAAAAAAGTACGGGCTATAATGTTCGACAGATGAATTTTTCAGATTTCAGAGACCTTACAGATTTATCAACAAAGTTAATAAAAAACAGGAACAAAAATACAGAAGGAAGCATAGTAAATTGGCTAAAAATCAAGTGTCTAAAATATGAAAAAAACAAACCAGGAGTAATTCAGTATAGGTATGACCATACTTCACAGTTCAAAGTAATTCAACTATTTGGTAAAACTCCCCCAAACTCTTTTGAAGAAATAACCCTTCAAAATTTATATTCAAAAATAATTCCAATAACAGGGAAGAAGAAAAATAGCCTGCTGCAACTGTGTCGTAAAGGAGACATCCCAGAAGAATTTCACGGTTGGTACAAATCTTTGCCAACATCGAAATCAGCTGTAGACGAAGTTCCTTCCTCAACCAACAGTGATGAAGATATTGAAGACTGAAGGAATTTGTTAATACATGCTATAAAATTTGTATTGTGTTAGTTTAAGATTAAACTATTAAATACATTTTTGCTATTTTTATTCTGCCAAACTTCTAAGTCCTATATTTTTTTTGTTTTTAGCATCCTCTATAAACAATAATAATATTGTGAGCAAAATATGTATTTCCGAAATATATCAACTTTCAAACTTTAATTTTTTTCAAATAATAATCATAAGAAATTAATAGTTTAGTTTTAATGAGACATTAAAACAGAGTAAACATTAAAAGTTAATTTTCTCGAAACAAACAATTACGGACTTAACGGATTTTTGCAGTAAGCCCACGATATTATATTTTGGCATGTGACAAATATGTGACAAAAAGAAATTTGTTGAATATGCAGTTATTGCAAGAAAACGTTTATCCCCCATATAATCTGATGAACTTACTAGCTTTGAACAAACCATCAATCTTTAGGATTCTTCTATATTATGTTAAGTCGTGTAAATTGAAACTTTAGATTATAAAATTAGTCGTGTAAATTAATAATACCCCGTATTCCTACTTAGTATGTGGTTAGTCACCCTGAACGATCTGGGTGCGAAAAGTTTTTTTTCCCTTACCTACCCTGGATTGTTTTTGTAATGGATTCGGAGATGGATTCGTAATGGTCTTGGTGTATGGTGAGGGTCGATTTCAAGAAGTGTTGCTGGGTAAATGAACGCAGTTCCCAAAGGCCATAAAAGAAAAAAAAAGGTCTCTTGTATGTATATAGACTTTACGCAGCAATTGTTGGTGATAACTGCAGTCGAGGGCCCTCGAAGTCTGGATGGTACCTACGACTACTAAACGGCAAGTGGACTTCTTCGCTACTCGTTTATCCAGTGGCGTAGCTGACAGACCCGCAGGGCCCGCAAGGCGGGGGGGCCCGACGTTAGGAGGGGCCCCTTAAAGCCTTCAAGCTTAATATTTCTACTTTATTTAAATTGGGGACCAAAATATATTTTCTTAATAAGCATCGAAATAGGGAATTTAGAAGAAAGTAATGAAGCGGGTAATTGACGTAACTCTTACTCTTCCGTGTACAAGATGCAATTTAGCGTTTCGTGGGTAGTTTAAATGAAAGTGAATCCCAAAAAGGTAAATTTTGTCGGTTAATCTTTTACTATAGCTAAATATTATGATCCTGTTTTAGCTAAATTAATCGATAAAAACAATAACTTAAACAAATTACTTGAGCCACCAAATAAAAAACGTAGTTATAAATTTGCTGGCTCAAGAAACTGAAAACAAATTTATTAATTTATCTAATTAAAAAAATTTGTTTTTATTCAATAATTATTGATACCGCTCAAGATATTTCAAAACACGATCAGCTTAGTTTTATTTTCCGGTATGTAAAAATAAATTGCGATGAAAATAATTTACCTTCCAAAGCAGAAATTGTTGAAAGTTTTTTTGGGATTTATTTGCATATTAGACCAAAGTGCAGAAGGTCCTGTAAATGAAATTTTAAAATTTATACAATCAAAGCACCTTTCCGTATACAACTGCAGAGGAAAGGGGTATGATGGGGCAAGCTTTATGAGTGGTGTATATTTTGGCGTACAAAGGCGCATAACTGACATTGAAAAAACAGTTTCCTATCTTCATGTGCATCCCATAATCTGAACCTGTTGAATGATGCCGTTGTTGGTGTACAGGAGTTGGTTTTTTTACGACATAATTAAGAGATTATACGTTTTTTTAGTGCAAGTATTAAAAGATGAAATGTACTACATATTATGTAGTATTATCACTTTCGATTCATCGCGTTTGCCAACCATAAAAATGTGAAACCCGGTGGTCATCCAGACATGATGCTGTTATGGCTTTGGTCGAGATTTCCGACAAGTAATGAAATCTTTAACGAAAATTTCATTGATATCAAAAAACTATGAAAAATTAGAAGCTAATGCAATATTAGAGCATATGAATAATTTTGAATTTGCCGTTAACGTTACTATTCAATCTAATATACTTAAGTTTATTCAACTAACATCAATCTGAAACGGCAGAGTTTACGGTTTTTCAACTTTTTGAAAAAACTCGTGATAACCTTCGAGAAATGAGAAATTCGTTATCCGTAATTTTAGCAGAAGCAGCAGGAATAGCAGAATAGTGGAGATTAAACCGGAATTTAAAAATAAACGGAAAAAAACGTATAAAAAAATTTACGATGAGCTCAGCTGCGACGAAAAAATAACTTGTAGCAAAAAAAGTTTTGAAGTTAATGTTTTCAATTTTTTAGATATAATATTGCATCAACTTAGATACTAATAGGTTTAGGTTTGTCGGATTAAGAGACATGAAGGTATAACAGGTTTTCATGTCTATTCCCAAAAAATATATTAACACGAACCGATGAAGACTTATTAAAAGGCCAAATATTGTTATTTACACAGATTTTAGTAAATGTTTATGGGGCCAACAAAAATTGTCGCGGGGGCCCCCAATCTTCAGCTACGCCACTGCGTTTATCTCAATTATTTTTGTTATTTTTTCTCGAGTTTACATTGTTTAAAGACCCGGTGTCAACCCACCTTTATAAAAAAAAGAACCAGCCCCTATGTTAAGATCTTTACATCAAGATCGCATAGTCACATATAATGTCTTAACTCGACAAAAGACGCTTTATACACATCTTAGATAGACAAATGCCTTGCACAAGTCGATAAGTGACACTGTTTTCGTACATGACATGTTTTCGTGATATTCGGTGTACCGTTAATTTTGGTTAATCATATAATGACTCTAGTGTCATTTAACGACAAATACTTGAACTATAAACGTAACACTTTTTGAGATAAGATTTTGTAGTTTTATTAAACTGTTGGTGCAATAAAACAGTTTTTATTTTTTTGAGTTGTGACACTATTTCAGCGGAGGTGCGATATAATGATTTGACTTTGAGGGGTATTAATCTAAATTTTTATCACTGATAAATGATAAATTGTTTACCAAATCACTCTCGATTTAGATCAACACTATTGTGTATATCTAAACCAGTTGTAAGTGCGACATGTAAACAAAACATTGATAAAGAAATGAGTTCCCGAGATTTAGAAGAAGATAAAGGGGCTTCTATAGGAAGATGTGGTGTCTGAAGTGCGGGAAGTGGCCCAAGCTGTAGAAGATTGGGATACCTATCTTTTGAAGTCCAAATCGATTTTTAAAATTTTTCTGCTAAAAAATGACGGATAATTTAACATCAAACTTAGTTCACATTTTTTCTTCTTTTTGGGAAGCTGCCTGTTGTACTAGAGGCAATTGGTATCTTCCATTAACTATTATACAGGTACTGGGGTCTTCGAAAAACCTAGTATATACAGTCCCTGGCCAAATTATTAGACGCACTATAAGATTTTATAAAAAATGTTAATTATGAGGCGATACTACGTAGGTTTTTTGTATGTACCAGACACAATGTATGTTGTTTGGTTGTCCATTTAATTGTCTATATTTTATCACAAATAAAACAACATTATTATTGAACAAAACTATATATTTATTGACCCTTGAAGGAAAACAAAAATAACGACAATTAAATGTTATTTTGTTGAGCCGCCTTTAGCCACTATTAGAGCTTTAATTCTACAGGTATCGTAGTACAGGTTTGCAGTGATAGAGTATGCCGCGCATAATTAAAGATCTAATAGTGGCTAAAGGTGGCTCAACAAAATATTTAACATTTAATTGTCGTTATTTTTGTTTTTTCAAGAGCCAATAAATACATATTTGTTAATTAATAATGATGATTAGTTTGTGATAAAAACTAGACAATTAAATGGACAACAAAATAATAGATATACATTGTGTCTGGTACATGCAAAAAACCTATTTAGTATCACTTCATAATTACTTTTTTTATATAAAATCTTATAGTGCGTCTAATAATATGGCCAGGGACTGTATAAGCTCTCTTCAATAACTCTTGACCGATCTCATTTATTTATTGGAAGCTGCCTTAATGTGATAAATATCCGCCTGTAAGACCCTGGGTCCTTCTATGGGTCATATTTTTTTGTCTCGTGTTTATTTTATTCCAAAAAGTTGGTACGAAATGGTGTCAGGACTATAATCTTTCAACGTTCGTCAGATTTCTGGGGCTTAGACAACCGTTTTACCTTATACCATGCATATCCTCGGTACAATGGTCTACTAGAGAATATGTTCATTCAGAGAAGCGACTCTGGCCAGGTGAGCCATAACCCATCCCTTTACTCTTCCAAAAATTGATTATTTAACAATATCTGAAAGATACCGAAAAATCAATCAATATAACTAAAATTTTACCTGGATCAGATTTGATGTTCCGTCAGATCATAACTTATTAATCAGTGACATAAAACCCAAACTTAAAAAATAAAATGCCAATAACCGACTAACCGAATAAACAAAAACTGTCTTCGAAACAATAGCCAAGAAATCATACACGAGATCGAGAAGAAGTTAGAAAAATCGGAAGAGGCACATAACGTCGAAGACCACTTTAATCAAAACCATCATGAAAGACAAAAACAAAAAGTATAAAAGTATTAATAAATGCAAACAATAATAGATGACTGATGAAATATTTAGACCGATGGAAAATAGACGAAAACAGAAAAATAAAAACACTGAAAAATATAACTAAATCAATAAGGGAATCATTTGAAAAATCCGGATGAAAAAAAAATAGTACAGCAGCAAATGTTTTGAAATAGAAGAACTTTAGAAAAACAATGACACGTTTAATATGTACAAAAAGGTTCAATAAATAACTGGACCATATATGTCAGATGCAAGTAGTTTACTTGATAAACAAGAAAAAGTCAATGAACAAGACAAACTCCAGAGGTGGAGGAAATATATTGAGAAAGTATTTGATGACTAAAAACAGAGATTCAAATTGAAAATATATCGACTTGCCGAAACATAATCTTCGATGAAATGGAAAGAGCTATAAAACTATCAGAGAATAGGAAAGCAACCGGTCCAGATGAAATTCCAAGCGAAATAATCAAACTACAAGACAATAAAGATAAACATTCTCTTCTAAACCTCTTCAATAAAATATACGAAACAGGACACATACCAACAGACTGGCTACTGTCAAAATTTTTAATGATACGGAAAAAAATAAACGCTTAACAATGTAGTGATTATCGCACAAAGAAGCCTTAGATGATGATGCACTCAATAAAATCAAGGGAATTCATATTAACAATCTCAGATACGCAGACCATCCGGTACTGATTGCTTCTAATGAAAAAGAGTTGCAACGACTTATAAACAGGGTGACCGAAACATATACCCTAACAACACAAAACATTCCAGGAATGTACTATCAAAGTTCCATTAATGTTTGAATGTCCTGGACATGCAAGGAACATTCGATGAACATCTGATTAAATTATTGGTGGAATGTTACCACAAGACATTCTATGAACATACTACCAATGTCCTATATTTTAAGTGAGGCCATTTACTATTCAATTTGCGTTCATTTTCAAATTTGCCGCGCGTGTTCTATGTAATTAGGGTCGCGTGCCGCGTGCTCATCACATTTTATAATAACCAGATACCAGATAACCTAAAAATTTATGATTGGATCAATTGGATGTAAAATGGAAATTAGAATTAGAATTAGTGGCTTTTTTTGCTGTTCTGTATGTTAGTTTTGCTCTGGCTGGATCTGTTTTGTTTAAAGAATTATGTAAGTATTATAAAATCCGCTTCCAATGTTCTTTATTCTTTATGAAACGAATTATTTATGCATATTATAACCTGTAAATAGTACCTATTTCTTTTGATTTTAATTGTAAAGAATAGAAAAATTGCCATTCATTTTAATTTTTTTTAGAATCAGCTGAAAGTGTTCTACAAAAAAAAATTGGAAGGAAACGTAGCCTTTTGGCTATGAAAGGCAAAAGAAAGATATATGTAAAAAGTGTATTGCATAGATTAGATCCATACTAATTATTACTTTATAAACAAATATGAAGACCTGTATGGACTTATGGTTGCCCGCTATGGGGGTGTACTTACTAGACCAAGTAATATAAAAATTACACAAAGATTACAGGACAAAATACTGAGAAATATTGTAGATGCTCCTTGGTATGTGACAAACAGTGATCTCCATAAGGACCTAGAAATGGAACCTGGATATAATCATCAAGAAGATGGCAGGAAATCACGAGCAACAACTTCATAAATACGAGAATATTGAGGAAATCCAGCTCCTCGATACTACTGGCAAACTAGAAGATTGAAGAGGACAAAGCCTTTTGAACTAGTTGGAGTGATAGTGAAAAGTAGAGCATAGTGCTTGTGCGCGTGTGTATGTTAGAATAGAGCAAGATCTTGTTAGATTAGATAAGAGACGCTATGGGGTAAGCTCTTCATTTTAAGGAACAGTAGTAATTTAGGTTAAATTAAAATTGCTCATTGGTCAGTTATGACCAGATTGTAATTGTAATGTACAATTCAATACAATGAATCATCATCGTAGTGATGATTATGAAAAAAAATATATGACAAAATTTTGTGCAATAAAAATGTTTATATTTATCAAGGATGTATTATTTAGTATGGCCACATATACTTCTGGTATATCGTCGGTGATGTGACAATACCTCCTATCTGCTTTTTCATGAATTTTGTAGGAGACGAAAAACCATTTTTAGGGTCATCTCCTGTTTTCACATGTACATTTTGACATCAGTGACTATATCCAGGGAATGTCTAAAAAATATACTGTGAATGTCCAAAGAACATTCGTAGACATTCACAGAATATTCCAACAAGACATTCAAGGAATGTTTAAAATGCTGACACTGGACTTTCCTGGGACATTTAGGGGACGTTCTTGTGCCTTTGAGGACATTCCAGGAATGTTTTCAATGTCCTGTGTGTACATTCTAGGAACATACATGGAATGTTTGGTGTTATTAGGGTACCTTCTACACCTCATAATACACGGCAAGATCGCCCAAGAAGAGGCCCAACCCGAGGAAGAACAACCTGACACCGAAATCTTCGAGAGTGATATCAAGAAATATCCGCTAATCTGTTTAGAGCTGCTGTAGACAAAACCAATATTTATTATTGCCAATAGGATCCCCAACGTTCGATAATAGTCATATAGGGTACTAAAAGAAGAAGAAGAATTTTTTAAAAGACGAAGTTCATGTCATTTTCTTCTCTTTTAATAAATAGTATTGTAAGTATTGGTAAGGAGCACTATAACACTGTGTATGAAATATTTTATGGCATGCGACAATGTTCCTTGAAAAGGTTAGTATTATTGCAATAACGCATTCTAAAAGTAAACTTGTTGGTGGGTGGCAATCCATTAACTGCGAAGTAATAACAAATCTGAAGCTTTTGACCCTTCATCGTCAGTCCAACCGGTCACAAGTTACAAGAAACGGTGTGAGTGTTTGACAACGACAAATGACATATTTTAAATAGAATTAAATTTCACGCAGTGCGGTGCACGCTAAGTGGTTTTAAGCAAACTGCGAGGCATAAGTTATGGACATAGAAAATTATGCTCATTTTTATAGTTGATTTTTTCGTAAACAGATTAACGGATTCCTCTATTTTTTTACTTTATCGTACTACATACGTAGTATAATAGATAAAGTTATAGGGTCGTGCAAAAAAAATTTTTCAGATCTCACTTTTTTTCGACGTTTTGAGTCCCCGTGAGTCTAAAAAGAAAATAAAAAAAACATGTCGGAAGTATGTACGTACGTACGTATGTACGTACGTACGTATGTCGCCACCGCCCAGCAAAAACTACTGGACCGATTTCGATGAAATTCGGTATGAGTAAGTTTAAGAGAATTTTGTCGAGAAACTAAGCTTTAAAAAAAATCCTCTCAAAGGGGGGCCGAAATAGGGGGGGTTATTTGGGACCCATTTTTGCAAATTTTGGCCGAAACGAATGAAATTTAACTCAAAGTTAGCTCATCGATAGTTAAATAGAAATTTCGAAATATGACATTTGCAAATTCAAAATGGCGGCCAACATCGCCGACCGCCCACCCGATACATTTCCTTACCTATCTAAAAACTTGTTTAAAATAAGTTTAATTTAAAAAAAGTCGTCATATAGCCTAAAAATGGGGCTATAAGAAAAATATTATCGTTTTTCAGAAAAATTTACGGGTTGCCTATATTTAAGGGGTGAAAATTTGACATAACTTTGAACTAGATTTTCTCAAAAATGGCTCCACGGAATTTGTTTATTTTTTGATATATTTTTGATATCCTATCGCTAAATTGAATGACATTAGTTAGATTTTTTAAATCCCCATAGGAGGGGGTTATGAATTTTTTATAAAAAAATATTCAAGTGCCGGTAACTTACTCTGTAATAGAAACTAAAATTTGAAATTTAGCAGACATATATGGTACTTTATTATCTATTATTGCAATAAATTTTACCCAAAATATGGCTTCCGGTTGAACCGGAAAAGAAAAAGTCATAATTTTTTAAATCCGCCCTGTATGTTGTTACATATTTTGAAATAATGTAAAATTACCTTTCCAATGACGTAAAACTCGTTGCTGTAGCTCAAAAACTCGAAAAGTTACAGTAAATAGAAATTTTGCTATAATCTTCTATGTGTCCTCTCTCACGCGATCGTAGCAGAGCATTATTAATTATTATGGGGCAGTCAATGAAAGTATTTGGCTCCGAATTCCATTCTACTACATCGATTTACTTGATATTTTCACAGTAAGTAGGGAATAGCTCAAGAAACAAAATCTACCCTATATACTATGGCGCTTTTTATCTTGGGGCGGTTCCCACCTCTTCAAGGGGGTGGAAAATTTGATGGTCAAAATAACCACGGAAATGGCTAGAGAACCTATTTCTAAGCAAAAACTGGTCTATAGTTTTTTTTTTGAGAACTCAATACTTTTTGAGTTATGCGTAGTTGAAAACTGGCCATATTCATTGAAAAATGACACCTTTTCAGACGGTTTTTTGTGAATACCTTAAAAACTATGCATCGAACTAAAAATACTATATAAAACATGTTTTAGATTATTAATAACAAAGAGATTCGTTCCTTCGTAAATCTTCTATTTATAATACAAAAAGAGATATGGTAGGTGAAAAGAGTTTGTTTTTTAATGCATACTCAAATTGGTGTATTCAACTTGAAATAACAGAGGAACGGTAGGTTTTAGGTGTATAATGCTACCAACGCCTTTTGTAGTGTTTGAAAAGGCCTTTAAAACGAGCACCGTTAAATGTCGGTTACATTCAAACTAAGCGAGATATGGTGCAAAAAATATATGAGTAATGTACGTTAAGGAAAAATACGTACATACATAATAAGTACACATATTTAACCCCTCATCCACCAGAATTTAAATGCATAGTTTTTCTGCTACAATACCTTTTAATATAGTGTTGTTTCTACTTTCAAAAAGTTGGACGGGTTTAAAATGAAAGGTTTTTAAAAAATAAGATCAAATTATAGAGCGCATTTTTAAATTTTCTTAAAAATCTTCCTTTTTCTCATGTAATTCGAAAATAAAATGTTCCACTCCCGAGAAGGGGTGGGAACCGCCCCCATGATAAAAGTGCCATAGTATATGTATATAGGATGGACTTTGAATTAGGAGATTGGGCTACTCCCAAAATTTCATTAAAATCGATGCAGTAGGATACAATTCGGAGGTAATATCTTGTTCTTACCCTCGCGCATTGACTGGTGTAATAGAAATAGAATGAAAATGCAAATATTATAAACTATTAATTTCTCTGAAAAATGAACTAATTTTAAATGGAAGTATGACTAATATTCTATTGATTTATGCAATAATCTATAGTATGTCCCCGAAATATGGCATCGAATATTTTCTCAAATGCAGGAATTAATGATGCGTAGAACCATAAAATATTTTCAAGTATACAACAAGGTGTCTCTAAAATATCAAAATAACGAGTAACTGTGTTATTTTTATAGAATGCCAGTATCTAGTACGATAACGATAATAGATCGGTACGATAAAGTTCTCGGGCGGCCCTTCCGTCCAGCGTTTTTTATTATTAACTCAAATTTTTTTTGTACTTGTACCGGGTGAAAGAAAAGAAATGTTTTTTTTTTATGTTAAGTTTGAGACACTCTGGAGGGAGGACTAATTACAAATGTGAGTTTACATCGAAATCGTATTGTACTTATGTTTTGTGAACATTTTGTTTTTTGAATATCCCTGATATCTTTAGAAACAAAAAGAGGCGGTTTTATAGTTTAACATGTTTGTGTTTTAACCGAAACAAAGGTTTGAGACACTCTGTAGGTAGAAAAAGGTACAAATGCAGGCATACTTCGAAATTATGTTGTAGTTTCATATTTTGTGAACATTCTATTTTTTAATTTCTCTGATATCTTTAATAACAAAGAAACTAGACGGTTTTACTTTTTAATATGTGTTTTAGCTGACGACAAGCGATACATGAGGAGGCAATGTCTTATCATAACACTAAGATGAAATTATTTTCCATATATAGTGTGAAAGGAACAGTGTTCAAAAAAAATATGTGTAATGTACTTCTCGCTATTTAAAGAGCCTCCACGTAGACACCAAATCAGTAACTATTCTTAAGGAAAATCCACCCCGAAACACAGAAAATCACAGAGCCTCCATTAAACAATCTCGTCTCTCTTATATTGCGCTGTCCATACCGTTTACCTGGTCGAAAAATAACGCTTATATGTGTTGATAAGAATTGTTTACGTTATGTGCCTTTCTGTTCTTGACTTATTTTTTATTGTTAATTTAGTCTTGTTTCAGTTAGAGATGGGACAGATATGCACTAAAATTTTCCAAGCTCATATATATGCACGCATTTTTGCAAATATATGCATAATTTTTATTTAGATATGCAATATTTTTATACACATATTAATTATATAAATGAGAAAAAACAAAAAAAAAGTCAATAGTTGCATTAAAAAATCTTTTTCAAATAACATTTTATTACGTTAATTCAATTTACATAAACACTTAAAAACATCTAGTATAAATGTACTCGTGAAATTAATAGCAAAACCGTACATACAGTCAGGACGTTCAGGTTGGAATAAATTCATTTTCTCGAGAATGGGCGATTTTGGAGATAAGGCCCGAAACAGATCGATTTTTATTTTTGAATTATGATTTTTGTCATGTACATCAAACTAGTGACGTCATCAATTTGGGCGTGATTAAGTACTAGATGATTTCTTTAAATAAGAATAGGAGCCGCGTGCTAGCTCATTTGAAAGGGTATCCCATTCTCTATTCAGTAATATTGACATAATTATTTATACAAAGTGTCCAAAAAATTTTTCTATTAAATTAGTTGACACAAAAAGAAGAATGTGAGCAATTTATTTAATTCAAAATAGTTTTTACTGCTGTCAGAAAACCAGTAAAAATGTTTATTTCACAAATAAATATTGCTTTTCGCTTAAATTCAATGTTCAAACTGTTAAGACAGGTAGGTGGCTGCTTTAACATTGAATTTAAACTAAAATCATTATTTGTTTGTCTAAAATAATTATGTTAACGTTTATATTACTGAATAGAGAATTAAATCACCTTTCAAATGAGCTATCACTCGACCTCTACTCTCATTAAAAAAATTATCGTTTACGTCATCACGTCTAGATGGATGACGTCACTAGTATGATATATATGCCAAAAAATCATAATTTAAAAATAAAAATCGACCTATTTTGGGATTTCTCTCCAAAGTCGCCCATTCTCGAGAAAATGAATTTATTGCAACCTAAACGTCTTCACTGTATATGAATTAAGACTACTGTTGTAGCTTATCTTTTCCAGGTGGTCTACCAAAAAATTATGTTTTCTGTCATATATTTATATTTAAAAAATGACCTTTCCACATCTACAGATGTTATTGGTGCTTACTTCAGGGTACTAATTAACTCAGGATCTAATTTAACAAGGACAGTGAGATTACCATGTAACATTTTTGCCACTTCTATTAGCAGTAAATAGCCACAATTTTTTTGAAATACGTCGTTACACTTTTTTTCACAGTTTCACCATTATTTTCTCTTACGCCTTTATTTCTTTTTGAAATCTCTCCACCAATTCTACAGATTCAGTAAGTGGCATTCCTTGCGCTTCCACTCTTTTTTCCACTATCTTATCTAAGGATTTTTTAAAACCTTCTTGACACTTTTCTATAGCAATGTTAGTTTGTTCGTCAAAATCCGATTGTTCACATCCAACTGTGGTATAAAAGTAAAAGATTCTTTAAATTAACAAGTAATTTTAGTATATAGGTACCTGAGATAGCGGTATGGAACATTTATTTTTAAACGCTTTTATTTAGTTCAATCGTTTGCGTCAAATTTTTAGACGTTAATTTGACCGCCTTTTCTTCAATGCAAATGAATGAAATTTTGCAGACATATGCATTCGCGGGAACAATACACGAATAGTCGAAAAAAATTTTAGTGTTTATGAATTGTTTAAATAAAAAAAAACGATTTTAATGGAAAAAGCTTAAATTCTCTTGTTTTTACAATGCAGAAACTTGAAACTTTTACATATTGTAGCTAATTATATGAACTATACATAATTTCCCTTTTTACGATAATTGTTTACGTTACGCTTCATACATAAACAATAAAGTTTAATTTATCCAGTTTCTGTCTGATTTCTATCCAGTTTTCAGCAAAAAAAGTTATGGCACCGCAGAGAAACGAATGCTGCCCTTAGTATTGTCGTGTGCTTCGACTGTCCATAAAACGCAAGGTTCAACTGTTGACTACGCTGTCGTTAACTTGGGCCCGAAAGTGTTTGCGTAAGACAGGCTTAACAGCCTGCAAAGCTTACGTTGCATTGAGCCGAGTGCGATCATTAAGGTAGTACGTATCCATACAAGAGTGAACCTCGCTCGGTGAAGCTGCTCAAATGGAGACGGCATGCGCTCCCCTACATATAAACCGCAAACCGGTTGAATCGAAGAGGGTAAGCGCCGAGCGGCGATCACCGACGTATCCACTATGTGGAGCTACTACACCGAGCGAGGTTTACCCTTATATGGATACGTTACCATTAGACGGCTTAGCGAACGGCTCCACGGGCGAGAAATTGACGCTAGCAGTAGCCGTAAAACAAACTTAAGGTTCCACGGAACGAAATAGGAATAGCCGAACTGAACCGACTACGCACAAGTCCTGTAGTCGGTACAGTTCGGCTATTCCTATTCCGTTCCGCGGAACCTTAAGTTAGTTTTACGGCTACTGCTAGCGTCAATTTCTCGCCCGTGGAGCCGTAGGCTTAAGCATCGAAGAACTGCATTGCGAGAAATTAACAGGGTCTACATCGTACAATAGTAAAGTATTAGAAGAGATGGAAAGACTGCGAAAACTGTAGTAGGTGTAAATAATCATTTTGATTTAAGAAATGTATGAAGAAATTACAGAAAATGTACAATGTATATATCAAAAGTTGAAATAAATGCAAAAAATTTATCTGTCATATTCTTACATCCTTTTCTAAACATGACGATGTATTTTAATATTTGAAAAGTGTAAGACTAAAAAGTAAAAAATATGAAAAATATTTTTAAGAAACGCTTTTCTTTAGTTATGAGTGACTAAAATTTAAAATATTATAAAAAAATTAACTAAAAAGCAAAAAAATAAAAAAAAATCAAACTCGAAGGAATATTCTAAATAAATGTTCGTTAAAAAAATGAAAAAATGTAACACATTCGTTAAAGAAAAGCGTGGGGCGCGTCTAAATCGAATAAACGGTTTGAGGTTTAACTTTTTTAACGAACATTTTTTTCGAATAATCCTTCGAGTTTGATTTTTTTATTTTTTGCTTTTTAGTTAATTTTTTTTATAATATTTAAAATTTTAGTCACTCATAACTAAAGAAAAGCGTTTCTTAAGAAAAATTTTCATATTTTTTTATTAATATTTATAATAAAGGTACATCGATAATAATGCAGGTCTATTCTTCGAAATTTCAGAATTTTCAAGTCATAAACATTGTAATCTATTTTTTATTTCTTTACAATAAAGTAATACCCAGATGCTTACCTATTGTATCTACTGGATTGTCCGGTTGGGATGATTTAGGAGCTTCCGTTATTAGGTACTAAACTATTAAAATTTATTCACTCTAAAATATGCTATAATATGCTATATATTGCAAAATATACAGAAATAGTAAAAAAACAATTATATGCAAAATATGCAAAAAATCTGCAATTTGTTTGCAAAAAAATTAGCGGAATCCGTTAACCTGTTCACGAAAAAATCAACTATGAAAATGAGCATAATTTTAGCTATACCCCTAACTTATGACTCACAGAATATCTTAAGGGCGAGCATTACTCAGAACAAGTCATAAAGTTTTATTCGATAGTTCAGAATGTAATGCAATTTAATAAGTTTTTTGTGTTACAACATTAAAATTCAGGTCGAAAGTAGAAGAAAAAATGACATGGAATAGTTAAGACGTCGTAATACATATTTTAGCATATAAAAAACAAAAGAAATAAAAAATAATATAAATAGTAATGCAAAATACCTACGACAAAGATTTACAACAAACTTCCAATGAAATACCAACAAAAACATAAAAAAAGTACAACTACATAAAAATATAAATAAAGATTAAGTTCCCTTAATTTTCGTAACTAACAGGTATATCGGGTTGACTTTTTCTGCCTATGGTTTAAGTTTCATGTCAGCTAATATACCTTTTTTGTTTTTTATATATCAAACAACATATACAACGAATGGAGCAAAGAAAACTTACAAAGAAGGTACATGAAGCCAAAATGGGAAACAAAAGAAAAAAGGGAAGGCTGAGGAAGACGTGGATATCCAGGATATAGGAGATCCAGGATATAGGTGAAAGGAGACACATGAGTATGAGGGATATGAAGAACCTAGCCACCAATAGAAGTGCTTGGCAGAAATGGATAAAAGGCGGAAACAAAAAATAAAGGAAGGATAAAAATTTGGGAATAGGTAGTTAAAATTCTCTATTATTATATAAGAAAAAGTTTACAATTCTACATCCCCTCTCGAAGGTGAAAAATATACATTCAAAATAAGACCTAAGTTGGATAAAATGACTAATTCTAAACAACTTTTGTTCTATAGAGTTTTATCACTAAGTCAATACTTTTAGAGTTATTTGCGAGTGAATATGTTCATTTTTAACCTTTAACTACACGCGCTGGCGTATTTTGTACGCCAGATATAAGAATTCTACTGAAAATATATTTAAAAATTTAATTTTTGACCTTGTTTATCTCTCTAACCTATCACTGGAATGTGCTTTACAATTTGGTTTTAGTTTCATTATAATCGGCGTTCTGAGAAGATCGTAATTTACAGTTTATTATTTGTTGTTTCCGGTGGTGGACAATATACGCCACGATTATATTAATATAAGTAGTAATATAAGTACATATTTCAATTGTTTTTTAGTCATTATGGGGTTAATTTTAATTTAATTATATTAATTTAATTTAATTTTTTTACATATAGAAGAAGATTGTACATTTGATTTGCAATTTACAAAATTAAAATCGGTTAACTACCACGGCGTCAGGAATTTTTTAAAAATAAACATTAATTTTTGGTTCATATATTTTAACTTAAAGAATAAAAATTTATTATTTTTAAACATCTGCAATTGTTTAAACAATATATTACAAACAATAGTCAAATTAGTTTAATCTTTGTGTAATTAAAATATTAATATACAAGAAAATATAGAGTAAGAAAATAATATATTAGATAAAGACTGGAAGAAAATTTGCTGGAAATCAACTTGTGTGAATTGAACACCGCTGTCCTGCGCGTAGCACCAAAAATTAATGTTTATTTAAAAAAATTCTTGACACCGTGTTGGTTAACCGATTTTAATTTTGCAAATTGCAAATGAAAGGTACAGTATTCTTCTATATGTAAAAAAAATTTAACTTGCTATCTGCTTTATTTTCAGTCCTGTGACATTTTTCAAAAATGCATTTTTTTGCGAACGCTGGATTGCAAAATTTATTTTGCAAAATCTATTGGACCGATCTTAATGAAATTTACTGTATTCTTTTACCATATTATATAGTTTTTCTGGGTAAAATATGGGTCCTACGTGGCTGAATGGCTGAAAAACCTAAAATGCGAATCCTTGTTTTTTATGTTTTTTTTGGCAAATATTGTTATTTTGCAACAAGGGTGACAATTTTTAAAATTTTTAACCACTCCTGTATTATAGGCAATTTAATTGCGCAACTTTTATGTTACTGCAACTTTTCTTGGAAGTAAATACTTTTAAAGTTATAATCAAAAAACGAAGAAAAATATCGAATTTTTCCTTCATTTTTTGACATTTTGATTATTTAAACAATGTTCCGGACATTTCTGAGTGAGAGGATAACTTAATTATTATTATATGAGTTAATTCCAAGCAATTTCTGCAAAAAAATATGAGTCACCTCTCAACGTCCATCTCAAAACAGATGCGCCCTGGACTATATGACTATTGGCCTATACGATCTAGGCCAAATATGTCAATTATTTTAAAGACAGACCAAATCTAGAATAATAACAAATCTAGGTTATACAATCTTCCCAGAATTTTTAGAATAATATGTTTTAAGAACGACTTTCGGAGTAAAAATCGAAATGTCAAACATTAGTTAATTAAAAATGTAATTTTCATTATACCAATAATAATTGTGGTTCAATTCCATATAAACGAAATACTTAAATTAGACATGCCTCAAAAAACAGTTTCAGAAAAATTGTATTTATAATAATGATATTGTCTAAATGGTGAAAATTAAAAATTGAATAAATTGGGGTAAAGCCATAGTGGTAAGGAGCGTCGTTTTGCCTTCGTCAGATTAATGTAACCACATAATTCTTGTAGCATGGCCCTTGTGGTGAATTTTTTGAATTAATTACGGAAATGAATTGCCTCGAGATGAGATTTTAATGACAAAAAATTAAAATTGTCGCAGATGTGGACGTATAAATTGATAATTCCCAAGATGTACGACCCTTGTTAAGCAATGCGCTCTAATTACAATAACTTTACTTAGGGCGGCAAAATAGATTAGAAGTTTTACGTCGGGATTAATTGCCTGCCTTTTTAGCCGCAACGCATTTTTATTAAGGAAATTACTGAATAATTTCCACTTTTGTTCCCCTTTAATTCAGCTCCAGTTATTTTCAATATGTTCACACCGTTGCGTTGTTGTTCATTTGGTATGTAATATTAGTGTTTTTTTACTCCAATTAATTGAGTAATTTGTTTTTTTTTTTAATTATTTATCAAATCAGTTAAAACTATGATAATACAACATACAATGAATGGTGCTTACAGAAAATTTCCCGTGGATTCTATTTAATTTTATAACTCATTCAAAAATAACTGTTTTAATTTATATCTAGAGTTGCACAAGTTTGACTTGAATGTTTGAACTTGACTTGAGTTTGACTTAATTTCAAGTCAAACCCTTCTGACAAATAATTCAAGTCAAGTCAAACTGGTCAATCGTACAGATTTGAAAATTCCAAACTCTTTGTCAAACTAGTTTGAAAAATAATTTATTTAGTAGATATACTTTTTTGTCGAGACTGACATGTTAGTTGCCAATTAAGATAGGAAAATTAATAATACAATGAGTGCCACATAAAAGTATCTCGATACAGGCAGCGATTAAAGTCAAAATAGGGTAAATTTTTGAAAATGATTCCTGTATGCTTAGAATTGCTTGCTGGTAAGTTTCGTTTTATCGATATAATTTTTTTTATATTTGAGTGTCACTAGATTAAAACAAAGAATTCGTTGGATAGTTTTTTTTTACATACCAAGTGTAATTCAATCTACTTTGGAAGCTTTAAAGTATTACGTAACGCAAGTTGGGGGAGGGTAACTCAAGTAAATAAATGGACTAATTAAACATTTAAGATCTAACAACATCACCAGAAAAACTAAATGCAAAATATACAAAACCCTGATAAACGGGTCCTTATATATGGATCACAGACATGGACACTGTCGAAAAGCGATGAGAACTTATTAGGTACGTTTGAACGAAAAATCCTCAGACACATATATAAGGGGGTGAAAGAAAATGACGTATGGCGCAGAAGATATAATTTTGAACTATACGCAGCATACAACGAACCCGTCGTCATAACATCCATAAAGATCGGACGTCTGCGCTGGATGGGCCATGCTAAATGGATGTTGGAGACCGAAACACCAAAAAATATAATGAGGCAAACACCAGTAGGGAGAAGGTCAAAGGGAAGACCCAAACTTAGATACATTAAAACAAGTGGAACAAGATCTGAAAACATTTGAAATTACCCACTGAAAGAACAAAGCAAGGAACAGAACAGAATGGCGGAAAATCCTAGAAAAAGCCAGGACCCAAAAAGGGTTGTCGAGCTACCGATGATGATGAAGTTGGGGAAGGGGGTCATGTAAAACGTTACGGCGCGTTATACGGGGGAAGGGGGTTCGAACAGCGCGTTACATAACATTGTTTTTTAACTTAAATAAAAAAACTATGGAATCACAATCTCCCAACTTTTCAACTTTCGTTTACATTTTGCATAGAACCCCTGGATTGTATTATATTGACCCCTCACGCTTCGCTCATGCTACAATAGGACAATAGTATTCAAGTGAAAAAATCTTAAAATTTCTATTAAATAGATCAAGCACAGTAACACATGTTTGCAATAAATAGTTGGACCTTTTTTCACAACAAAATATGAAAGGTGCAGATGGGATAAAGAGGTTGTAAAATTGTGTTACGATACTTGAACGGCCCCTTAACAAAAATTTATGAAGGATCAACAAAATATTATATTTTTGATAGAGTAGGTTTAATGAATTTTTTGCGACTTTGCAATGTCGTCTTAAAGAATTAGTTCAGTAATTGTCATTTTATAACTCTATTCTTAATTTATACATAATACAAGTAGGCACTTTTTAATTTTCATAGTTTTGAAATTACCTGCCACAACATCAAATAAATCAGTATATTTATTTTTCTTAATTAATTCTACTTCAACTACAGATTTTTTCTCTTAATTTTTTTCAGTGGAAGAGAATGGATACCTTCACAATCAGACACAATTTGATCTGGTACTTGTTCTGAGCCGAAAAATATTCAGGTTCAGGTATTATTTCACAAAGCACACACTTCAAAACGAACGTAATAAACAAGCCAAACACATACTTCTTAATATGAACTACAAACTAATTTGCGGAGTAGCAGAGTACAGATTCAGACCTATCCAAATAAGTCAAAAACAAAAGTCGGTACGCTCTTAATTAGAATTGAAAATAAACACGTTGCGCAATATTATATTCAAACTTTAAACTGTTTGAAGAAAATTGATTTCAAGTCAAACCTAAAGATATCGAAATCAAGTCAAGTCAAACTTTTTTACAGAAAAAGTTTGGTTTTCAAGTCAAGTCAAGTTTGTTGAATAAAATCAAACTAGTTTGACTTGATGCATCTCTATTTATATCTACTAAAAATATTTAAAATCTTCTTCTTCTCATTGTTCTTATGCCTAATAAGAGCGTCGAACTTTAATATCACCTATCCATCTTTTACCCCTCTCTTCTACGCCTTCCGGTTTCCTGCCATTTCCTTCATCTGTTGCACTGTTTTTCTCTCTTAGTCCCGATTTCCTGGATTTATTCCATCTACCCCTTTCTAGTAATGATATAAGAATTAAAAACAAAGAAGTAAAAATAATCACAGAAGAAGAACACTTCCAAAAACACTTCCAAGAATTATTAGCTACCACAAAAGAGGATAGAAATGAAGAAAATAGTAAAGAGACAGATAGTGAAGAACAGAGGACAAACATCGAGATAACAATATAAGATACAATAGAAGCAATAGGCAAACTTAAAAACGGAGGCACCCGGACACGACCATATACCACCGAAAATGCTGAAATACATGGGAATGAAAGGTATACAACAATTAGCCGAAATATTCAAAGACGCATGTAAACAAGAAACACTACCGAAAGACTGGGAGATAGGAGTAATATTACCGATATATAAGAAAGGAGAACCTAAAGATTGTAACAACTATCGAGGAAGTACACTACACTGTTATGTTCTTCACTCAAATTATATGAAACAATACTAGAACAAAAGCTCAGAAACATTACAGAAACTACTTTGAGTGAAGCACAGAGCGGCTTTAGAAAGGGCCGTGGAGTAAAAGACCATATTTTCACGGTAAAACAAATAATTGAAAAAAACGTTACTGTCTAAAACCAAAGCATATAGGGCCTTCATAGATCTGGTAATGGCATTCGACAAGATGAAACGACAAACTGTGTGGTACAACTTAATAAGGAGAGGGGTTGACGATAAACTAGTTGAAATCATCAAAAGTTTTTATAACAGAAATAGGAAATACATAATACATAAAAATATGAAATCAACAGAATTTGAAACAACTGAAAGACTAAGGCAAGGAGGTGTCATGAGCCCAACCTTCTTCAACATCTTTATGGAAGAAATCATGAAAGAGTGCACACCGCAACTAAAGAAATTGCATTTAGGGTACAAAAATCTCCATTTCGGAATGTGCATTCGCAGATGATGTAGTTGTGATTTCAGAAAAAAAAAGAAGACCTGCAAAATAACCTGCAAACGTGGAATAATGCATTGTGTAAACAAGGTATGAAGATAAATACACATAAAACTAAATCTATGGTAATATCGCAAGAACCAGTCGTAATAAATATGCAAATTAATGAAGAGGAAATATAACAAGTAAACCATTTCCAATACTTGGCCGTTACAATTATTGAAAATAATGGAAGACAGGACAAAGATGTTGAAGAGGGGTTTAGTAAAATATCAAAACTATTTCATGCAATTAAAAATAGCTTCTTAACCCGCGAGTAGTCGCGCGGTGAGATAGAATCTCAATTTTTACCCTTTTTCGCGATAACTTGATGAAACATTTTGCAATTTTGAAAAAATTTCGTAAGTACCTCGAGGAAGGGTGTAGTAATGCGTAGGAATTTTTTTTAATTTTTTTTTCTTCTTCTTCTTCTTTTTGTGGAATTTATGGCTTTGGGGAGAGCCAATTAGCTTTAACCCGCGAGTAGTCGCGCCGTTAGATAGAATCTCACATTTCACCCTTTTTTGTAATACAGTAAAACCTGTCAGTAACGGCCACTAAAAATGAAAGAACTATTGGCCGATATAGAAAGGTGGCCGCTATTGCCATCTTTTGTGGTCTACATACAATTCGTTTGGGAAATTTTTAAACTGGCCGTTAGGACAGGTGGCCGATGTTGGCAGGTGGCCGTTATCACAGGTTTTACTGTACAGTAAAATTTGTCAGTAACGGCCACTATAAATGAAAGAACTATTGGCCGATATAGAATGGTGGACGTGGTTTGGGAAATTTTTAAACTGGCCGTTAGGACAGGTGGCCGATGTTGGCAGGTGGCCGTTATCACAGGTTTTACTGTACAGTAAAGTTTGTCAGTAACGGCCACTATAAATGAAAGAACTATTGGCCGATATAGCATGGTGGACGTGGTTTGGGAAATTTTTAAACTGGCCGTTAGGACAGGTGGCCGATGTTGGCAGGTGGCCGTTAGCACAGGTTTTTTTAATAAAATTGTTAGAAATATATATTTTCAATATAAAAAGTAGATAAAAATAGTACAAAATAAAAATTTGTTTTAAATTCGTATTTTGAGATAGAATCTCACACGCGACTATCGACGTTACAGAAGTGAGCGCGACTACTCCCGGGTTAAACAAGCAAGAAATTACAAGGAAAACTAAACTGTATTCAAAACCATATACAGGGTGTTTGGTAAAGAAGGACCATAGCTTAACCTTAGATTACTGAGGTTAAAATAGGTCGATTTAAGCTAACTTACCTTAGTACGAAAGTTAATAATAACCGAAGTACAGGGTGTCAAAGTTAAACTTCTATTTAATTTATCCTTGAATATTTCCTAACAGGCATGGGATAATAACACGAAATTTGGTAAACGGGGGTTTTTTGGGACGAGAAATATAAATTCGCTACCAAAAATGATGTATTACCCAGAGGGCGCCACATACGCCTTTTAGCGCTCCTTTAATATGTTCAACTTTTTTATTACCCACTCTACATACTTTTTGAATCGAAACTTTTATTCTCTTAATATTTTTACTTAAAAAAGGTATACTACATTCATCTCGCTAAACTTAAATGTTTTCGAGATAAACGCAAATCTGCGAGGCAATATCATTTTTTGCATAATATCATTGTAGTTACACCCGAAAAATAACTTAAAACCATAAAAATTTAGAAAAATGTATCGCAGATTTCTTAAAATGGAATTTGCGATGCAATGACATAAATATGAGAACTGGCACAATTATTATGGTTTTACGTTATTTTTCGGGTGTAACTACAATGATATTATGCAAAAAATTATGTTGTATCGCAGATTTAAAATGCGTTTATCTCGAAAACAGTTGAGTTTAGCGAGATGACTGTAGTGTACCTTTTTTAAGTAAAAATATTAAGAGAATAATAGTTTTGACTCAAAAAGTATGTAGAGTGGAGGATAAAAAAAATTTAACGTATTAAATGAGCGCTGAAATACGCATGTGGCGCTCTCTGGGTAATATATCATCTTTGGTGGCGAATTTAGATTTCTCATCCCAAGACAGGCCTGTTTCCCAAATTTCGTGTTATTATCCGTTTTATTGTTTTATTTTAATGTTATTATTTTTCGTTTATTATTATTGTAAAAGTCGTCTGTTACATAAATAATGAATTTATTTCATACTTTTGCGACCTCCTGTATATTAAAATTGACGCCATAATTATTTCAGAGACATGTTATATATACAGAAACATGAATTTTTTTCACAATTTTTTTATTAACTTTTTTCAAATTTAGTTTTTATTGTAATTAAATAATTGTGCACATATTAAATACACCAAGTACGAAAATTTACAAGTAAATATTGCTCAAAATAACTGTTTGTAAGTAACGTCATTGGTATTGGGAGTATACTACACTCTTTTCTTGATTATCAGAATCAGCTATGACCCTCTTGAGGATTCAAGTCACAAGGAAACAAAGAGAAACGTCTATATCGGAAAAGCAAAACCTAATTCTATTAATTATAGAGCCACTCCACTTCGGTTTCTTCCAATATTTGTTCTGCATCCTTATTAGAACATAATATTATATAAAGTAGCGTTATAACACATTGAGACTGAATGTAGGTAAGTTCATAACAACACACTCAAATTTGAGCATTTTAAATAAACCTTATATTACTTATATGAAGGGTACACGGAAAAAACCGGCTAAGTCAATTTTTGTAGAAATTGCATTTTTTACGCCATCTTGTAGTAAATTCCAGTTTGCATCTCCTGAAACCTTTAAACACGGCAATAACAAGACAAGTCACGATAAAAAACCGTAAAATGCATGCCCATACACGATAAAAGTAAGCTAAGTCCGCGCGTTAACATCCAATAACTCAAAATGGTTAATCTGTGACTTAGCCGGTTTTTCCCGTGGACCCTTCATATGGAACTGAAGTAAGCAAAAATACATAAGGTTGGATATTTTTTAGTTAGAACCTGACATACCTATAATCTAGGAAAAATATCTTTTTCTTCTTCTTCTTCTTCTTTTTCAGCAGTATCAATGGAACATTGCATCTTCAGCACCCTGATAAACCTCAATAAGCGATAGTTATAAACAGTTACATAAATGCCCAAGTAGCATCGAAAGGGTCTTTTAAGGATGCTTTCAAGCTATAGAATAAAACCAAAATTAAAACCATTTGGTTTTTAAGTAAACCTTAAGGTTGCAATAAAACCGCTTTCATCATAAAAGGCCTTACTCTGAGAGAGGTCAATAAAACCAAAAATAAAAACCTTCTTAAAACTTTGTTTTCTTAAGCAACTGATTTTAAAGCTGCTGTGAAGGTGCTTTTAAAACCATGTTAAAAGACACTTTAAGTGCAGAGAGTTTTATAGCAAACTTAAAAAAGTTTCTTAAATGGAGACTTTTAAAGACAATTTACTATATTAAATGATTCTTTAAACTCATATGTGCAGTTCATATAGGCCAACAAATTTTTACATGTGTTATGATATTTGAAACCATAAAATAATAAAAATACTTGGTTATTTCGGACTGTCAAGGTAGAAAAACACTTGCGCACCCAACTTCATCGATAATGTTAACAAAAATAGATCTAGATAACTCACGCTCCCTAAAATTTCTGACTTTTGGCGATTAAAAAATAAAAATAATAAAATAATTTATATCCAAAAATATTAATTAAGAAGAAAAATAATTTTATCTATAATTTTAATGTAAATAAATAAACAAATCGAAAATAAATCTAAAATAAGTTGAATTTATGTCTTAAGTCGCTTAAGTCGCTTATTTATAATTTTTATGTAAGCCTTATATTGTGATCTATCCTGGCTCTCGGCATCTCCAGAAAGCAATATGGCCGAAATCCAAATAAAACTATTTGGTTTATCGACAGAGAATTGTTAAGATCAAATGGTTTTATTTTATCCCTTTCCAAGAGCATATATCCTACATAAAAGCAAGGTTGCCTTGGAATTAAAACCGTTTAGTTTTAATGTTGCTGTCAATAATGCCACTCGGTTTTAATGTGAATCTAACCTAAAATCGAAGCGTCGTAGTGCTGTGTGTGTTGTATTTTTCTTTTAAAATAACCAGTTCGTTTATATTAGGGATGACGGTTTTTGACAAAACACCGGTTTTCGGTTATACCGTTTTTTTTGCTTACGGTTTAACCTGGCGGTTATAACCGGCCAAAAAAACCGGTTTCTGGAAAAACCGGTTTTCGGTTTTTTTAATCCAATAAGTTACATTTACAATACACTTTAGTTTGCGATACTCCATTCGACTCGATATCAATATGATCAAAATTAGTACTATCGAAAGAACATGTATTTATTACTTTTAACACGTTTATATATTTGTAGAATAGGTACATTTTAACTCATTTAATACTTCCTGTATGAGTGTATCGTTTTGACAACGTAGCGAAATTCTTGGAGATTCGTATTCGTAATCAGTAATTCGATATTCATAGGCAGAGCATTATTTTTGCTAATCAGAAAAAGTCATTCACCTACTTTCAATGTCAAGAGTTAAGCGTGAAAAATAGATGATGTTTGCGTCTAATTCAACCAGATCACTTCTTATGTAAATATTATGATTACAAATACCTTTTCAAGGAAATATTATAATAAAACTTAATAATTGTTTCTGGCTGATGTGAGATTGCACTTTCAGTTTGCTTCTGTATTTTATAAAATAAAATAAAATTTGAATTATGGTTTTGTTTGGAATAATTACTTGACAATAATAATTAGGATTGGGATCCGAAATAATACCTAACCTAATCCTAATCACCGTAAAAACATAATAACCGGTTTTTACTTTAAAAATAAAAAACCGGTTATAACCGGGACAAAAAACAACCGGTAAAACCGGTTATTGCAAAGTAAAAAACCCGGTTTTAGGTTTAAACCGGTAGGTTTTTCCCATCCCTAGTTTATATTTTAAGTACTTGCGACTTATTTCTTCTCTACTAAATGTACATCTACTTTTTACAACACACTACACTACTGTTTCGCTCTAAAACAAATAGCCGACCATTTTGGACATGACAGAAGAGAGGATGAGTTTAGTTTTATTGTTTCTAACAAGAAGCATAGTTAGCAAGTAGTTTTAATAATAGATTTTATTAGTCATATTAGGAGAATCTTTAAAACTGCACTAAAACTAAAAGGTAACAAACAAGAATCTAATAAAACCAAACAGTCTGTAAGTTCTTCATAAAACTGATTAGTTTTAAAGCGAACTGAGAATAAACCATTTTAAAACTACTATAAGACAAATTATCTATTAAGATAAATTAGTCTAATTTGCTACTCTTATTAGATACTTTAAAACTAGTGACAAATGCTTAACAGTTTTAAAGTTCTGGCAGTATATCTACGAGGTAACTTTAAAACCATTATCTTCTTATTTACCGCAATAAAACCTTTGTAAACCTTAAATAAAACTAACAGGTTTTTATTGTGCTACTTGGGTGCAAACTGGATACTACCAACTAAAAAAATACCTATACAACATAGGTAAGGGGAATAATGAACTACCCCAATTCTTACCCCAATTTGTCTAAGAGTTTTCATCTGTGCTGTTTCTAGCATTGTTTTTATTCTCTCTGTGCCAGGTCGTGCTCCCGCGTATGTCTGGTGGTCTAATAGTTGGTGGAACGAACATCTACAAGCACAAAACGAAAATAAACAACAACTATACCAACAATGGTAAAATACTGGTCGGATAGAAGACAAAGAAAAATACAGAAACGTCCTCAAAAAATTTAAACAGGACGTATGGCAGATAAAAAATGATTCATGGGAACAGAAATGCAATGAGTTGGAAACCTATATAGATGGTAGGAGAAGTAGAGAATCGTGAAGATTTATCAAAACATTGAGGTCAGATACAAGAGAAAATGTAAGGCTCGACAACATGACAACAACTACATGGGAACTGCATTATAAATCTTTGCTGACTGAAGACCGCCCACAATACATACAAAAAGAATCTAACCCAATAATAGTAGAAGGTAAAGAAATAACAATAACAACAGAAATGATACAGAACACTATGTCATAATCAAATAATGGTCGGGCACCTGGCTCTGACAATGTTCCTGTAGAACTAATAAAATCAGGTTCGAAGAAATTAATCCGAATAATCACAGAATTCCTTAAGAGAATTATTAACCGAGAATAAGTTCCGAAAAGCTGGAAAGAGGCCCTCTTCTTCAATACAGAAAAAGAGAAGTAAAAGTGATGTCAATGTCAACAATTAAAGGGGAATAACTGTAACAAGCACAATAAGCCGTTTATATGTCAGAATACTGAAAACCATTATTTGCGAAGAACATCAACCCTATGAATCCGAAGAACAGTGTGGTTTCATGGCCGGTCTATCTACGATTGATAATATATTCTGTCTAACAAAGGTTATGGAAAAAAGACTAGAACGTGGACAAGACACACATATACTTTTGTCAACCTAACGAAGGCATACGACACAGTGCCCGTGGAAAAATTGTCGGAGGTTTTGGACAATACACACATATCTGCAACTGCCATAAAAGCCATACAATGCCCCTATAAAAATTCTATGTCAAGGGTAAAGAGAGGTAACCGTCTGTCAACTAGCTTCCAAGTAACAAAATGCCTTAAACAAGGGTGCTGTATATCTCCCATTCTTTTTAATATATATACCGACGCTGCTCTTAGACTTTGGAAGCAGAAATGCAGTGGTATGGGTATACCAATCGGAGACATAACACTAAACACTTTGAACTACGCAGACGACCAGGTTTTAGTTGCCCAAGATAAGGAAGACTTAGAATATATAACGAGAAAATTGATGGAAGAATACATGTAAAGGGGTTTAGAGGTAAACAAAAAAAAACACAATATCTACACATCGGTAACCAAATACAACAGGAAAACCTAGATCTTGACGGAAGTGACTACATCAGGGGTTGTACAGAGTATATATATCCAGGGATTAAATTAACAAATAGTGGAAGAGCGGAACCCAGTATAGATGATAGAGTGACGAAGGTTAGAAAGGTTACTAGAGCCCTAAACCCTGTCTTCTGGCAACATAACATAACCTTAAATACAAAACTGAGGATGTACGACGCTATTCTGAAACCAATTTTAACGTATGGTTCCGAAGTGTGGCAAATGACAAAATAATCCGAAAATAAGCTGCTTACTACCGAAATGGATCTTTTTAGAAGAGCTGCCAGAATATCGAAATGTGAGCATGTTCGAAATGAAAAATCAGAGAAAAAGTTGGTAAGCAGAAAACAATAGTGGAAGAGGTACAACGAAACCAACTCACTTGATATGGACACGTTAAAGGAATGGGAGATGAAAGACTCCTAAAAATTACAATGAGATGGATACCGCCAGAAAAACAGAAAAGAGGAAGGCCACCGACCTCCTGGAAACAAGGAATTACAAAAGCCATGTCAGAAAAAAATCTACAAGAAAGAGACTGGCTAGATCGACAGGCTTGGCGATTGAGTAACGGAAGGCATAGAACGCTATAGAATCGGTTATATATTTTTTTTATTTAAGCATCCTGCGGCTCTATTTGCTCTATTAACTTGATTTTCCTCTTCCGTTTGGAACTTTCCGTAGCTAGATAGTATGATACTTAAATATTTATTAAACATATTTTATGTCACATGTTCTATTATTTGATCTTCCAGCTCCAATTTACACCTAAGTAGATTTCCTGTTATCTCAATCCAGCTTCACTTGAGTGAGTTAGTTAGTTCTTCTTCTAGTTTTACTTTTATCGTGGTGCCTGGTAGATCGTTTTTATTATTTCTATAGGTACCTCTCGAGCGTACAATAAGTGGAAAAGGTCATTTCATTTGATCCTGACAAATGCCTTCTTGATCCACAAAACATAAAAAATATGCCGGTTTGTTGGATTTGCACTTACCTTATTATAAATATAGCATCGGCGCATGATGTTCCTTAGAAGCGTCTCTTAGTTTGGCGACACTTACGGTATTGGTGGTTCATTATCGTCACCTTTGCAAATCGGATTCGAAAGTAAAAAGTACAAAGTAGAAGTCATGTTTCACCTTTTTTGTTTCCCTTTGTTTAGTGGTCCCTTTTATTGTTTTGGTGTTTATTGTTTATATTCCGTATTGTTTTTATTCCGTATTTAGTCCCTTAACTCTGATTTTTGTTTGTGTTGGTACCGCTCTCTTTGGTGTGATGTATTTCAGGGTGATTCTTAATTTTCACAATAATAGGCTATGGTCGCTACCAAAATCTACTGATTGAGACATTGAGGCAATTATTTTTGGTGGATGTATAGTAGACCAGGGCGCATCTGTAAAAATATTAGTACATTTGGATGTTGAGAGATGCCTTATATTTTTTTACAGAAATTGCTTGAAAATAACTCATATAATTATATTTGAGTTATCCTCCCACTTAAAAAGGTTAGGAACATTGTTTACATAATCAAATTGTCAAAAAATGAAGGAAAAATTCGATTTTTTTCTTCGTTTTTTAATTATAACTTTAAAAGTATTCATTTACGAGTAAATTCGTACTAACATAAAAGTTGCGTAATTAAATTTCCTACAATATAGAATTCGCTAGGAATTTTAAAAATTGTCACCCTTGTTGCAAAATAGCAATAATTGCGAAAAAGACATAACAAACAAGTATTCGTATTTTACGTTTTTCAACCATTTCTGCTACACGTAGGACCTTCGTATTTTACCCAGAAAAACTATATAATATAATAAAAGAATACAGTAAATTTAATTAAGATCGGTTTAATATATTTTGCAAAATAAATTTTGCAATCCAGCTTTCGCAAAAAAAATTCATTTTTTCAAAATATTGCATAACTGAATATAAAGAAGATAGCAAGTTGAATTGTTTTACATATAGAAGAATACTGTACCTTTCATTTAAAATTTGCAAAATTAAAATCGGTTAACTACCATGGCGTCAGGAATTTTTTTAAATAAACATACATTTTTGGTGCTACGCGCAGGACAGCGGATACGTTTGCTCTGATTGGGCATTCCAATGACCTTTGATAATGATTGATAAATTTAAATTTTTAGTACATTTCGATATAAATAAATAAATTTGTTTATTGCAAAATAAAAACACATAGGTATTCTGTCCTTTGAAATAACACTTTTTTTAGCAAAAACTTTCTTTATTCATTAAAAGTTTATTATTCTTAAAGATATGCAATTGTTAAAACAATATATCACAAACAATAGTCGAATTAGTTTAATTTTTGTGGAATTAAAATATTAAAATACAACAAAATATAGAGTAAGAAAATACATTCGCGATCATAAAGAGCGGGTCACTCGATGAGTTATTCAAGTTAGATGTCTCGAATTTTCTAAATCTGTTGTCCGATTTGAGTGATTTTTTTAGTATGTTATAGCCTTATTCTTTAGCAATATCGCTATAATAATATTGTTGCTAGACCCGTAAAATGTCATTGTATACCGGGTGTAACAATCATACTGTGTTTATTCCTAAAAGTTCGGAACACCCTGTGGAATGTTTTAGCATAGATAACATATTGAAATTAAAACTAAATTGTAGCCTTAGGCTCTCTTAACATTTTCCTTTTTGATTTATTTGTTTATGTTGGATAATAAAAAAAGTTAAGCACGTTAATAACTAGCCATGTTCTTCATCAATACAGGGTGTTTCTAAATAAGTGCGACAAACTTTAAGGGGTAAGTGTATGAAAAATAATGACAGTTTGCTTTATAAACATATGTCCGCAAATGCTTCGTTTCCGACATACGGGATGTTAAAATTTTTCTTACAAACTGACGATTTATTTATTGCTCTTAAACCAATAGAAATATGCAAATGAAATTTGGTAAGTTTTAAGAGGCAGTTATTGTGGATTTTTTGACATACAATTAATAATTCTATATTCACCATTGGCGTGCATACGCGTATAAACATTTTAGATACATTCCGTATGCACGCTAATGGTGAATATAAAATTCTTAATTGTATGTCAAAAAATGCGCCATAACTACCTCTTAACGTCTACCAAATTTCATTTGCATATTATCTCAACCGGTTTTAGAGCAATAAATAAATCGTCAGTTTGTAAGAAAAATTTCAACATCCCGTATCTAGAAACCGAAGAATTTGCGGTCATACGTTTATAAAGCAAACGGTCATTATTTTTTCATGCAGAATTGCCCCTTAAAGTTTGTCGCCCTTATTTAGAAACACCCTATATTGATGAAAAACATGGTTAGTTGTTAAGGTGCCTAACTTTTTTATTATCCAACATAAACAAATAAATCAAAAAAGAAAATGTTAACCAAGCCTAAGGCTACAATCGAGTTTTAATTTCAATATTTTATCTATGATAAAACATTCCACGGGGTGTTTCGAACTTTGAGGAATAAACACAGTATGATTGTTACACCCGGTATACAATGATAATTTACCTGTCTAGCAACAATATTATTATGGAGATATTGTTAAAGAATAAGGCTATAACATACTAAAAAATCACTCAAATTGGACAACAGGTTTAGAAAATTCGAGAAATCTAACTTGAATAACTCATCGAGTGATCCGCTTTTTATGATCGCGAGTGTAATATATTAGATAAAGATTGGAAGAAATTTTGGTGGAAATCAACTTGTGTGAATCGAACACCGCCGTCCTGCGCGTAGCAGCAAAAATTAATGTATATTTAAAAAAATTCCTGATGCCGTGTTAGTTAACCGATTTTACAAATTGAAAATAAAAGGTAAAAGCTATATGTAAAAAAAATCAACTTGCTATCTGCTATATTTTCAATCTTGCAACATTTTGAAAAAATGATTTTTTTTTGCTAAAGTTGGATTGCAAAATTTATTTTGCAAAATATATTAAACCGATCTTTATGAAATTTACTGTATTCTTTTATTATATTATATAGTTTTTCTGGGTAAAACACGAAGGTCCTACGTGTAGCAGAAATGGTTGAATAACGTAAAATACCTACTTGTTTTTTTATGGTTTTTTCTAAAATTACTGCTATTTTGCAACAAGGCTGACAATTTTAAAAATTTGTAACCATTTCTCTATTGTAGGAAATTTAATTGCGCAACTGTTATGTCAGTTCAACTCTCGGAAGTGAATACTTTTAAAGTTATAATCAAAAAGCAAAGAAAAAAATCGAACTTTTCCTTCATTTTTTGACATTTTGATTATTTAAACAATGTTCCGGACTTTTTGATTGGAAGAATAACTCAATTATTATTATATAAGTTAATTCCAAGCAATTTCTGCAAAAAAATATGACTCACCTCTCAACGTTCATCTAAAAACATATGCGCCCTGGACTATATCTCTGTTCTCAGTTGTATCTCATCAGTATCTAAGATTAACATATCGGTACGCCACTGACTTTACACCAGCAGATTCGTCTAAAAGTGGTTTTCTGAATATATTTTCGGAACATGCATTAAACAACGATGGTATTAAAACACATCCCTGTCTAACACGCCGTCCGATTTTAATTGTTTCCACTTCCAATTTGGCTTCACGTATTACGGTTTCCTGTCCGTAGTATAAGTTGTTTATTATTCTAATATCTTTTGAGTCAATATTAATATTTAAGAGTCTGTATTACCGATTCTTAATGTACAGAATCGAAGGCCTTGATGCCTTGATGTAGTCTAAGAAAGAAACATACATTCTGATTTACATCTAAACATCTCTGCGTTAACACGTTGAATACAAACAGAGCTTTTCTTGATTTAAAGGCATTTCTAAATCGGTAGTATTTTAATTCCCTTTAAACTGTACGGCGAATGATCTTTAAAAATATGTTAAACAACGGTTAAACATATTTATGACATTAGACTGAAGATGCGCTGTTCATTATATGTCTCGTGTGGTTTTTTTGGTACCTATAGTTATAAAAGTTGATAATAGCCATTTTAGGCAATATACCAATTTTGTGTATGCTATTGAATAAGTCAACAATAAATATGTTTAGTGCAGTCATCAATTAGTGTAGGTAATCACTCTGTTGGTATTTCATCCAGACCAACTGCTTTAGAAGTTTTTATTTCTTTAACTACTTAACTTTATTATTATATATTATAAGTATGGTAAAATTATAATTTTGCTCTATAAGACGTGGTTTAAATTTGCTAAAAATGAGTAGGTAATCAAAATAAATTGAGGGCCACACAAAGAAAAATTCGTAAAAAGAAACTAATAAGCAGTATCAACAGAAGACGCCCCAGTACCCTGATAATAGTTCAGGGTGCAATGATCCAATAAGAATTAGTTATAAACGGTCACATAAATGTTGACTGGACACTGCCGACTGATTAATAAGATAAGGTGATATGAACTATGGTACAGAAACATTCAAACTCGAAAAAGTGTCATAGACATCATTTGCGAATTAGTTTCGGTTAGTGAAGTAACAGTTGAAAAACCAGAACACCTAAAATATCAAAATACAGAGAGGAGTCCATCAGGGTTGCGTGCTGCCCCCACTACTCTTCAATGTGTACAGTGAAGCGGTATCTCAAGAAGCGCTTTCAGATTCAGTAATAGAAGGTATATCTATCAATAAAGAAGTTTTGAATAACTCACGTTTTGCAGACGATACAGTAACAATGACGGATAAAAACAATGATTTACAGAACGTAATATAACGCCTTAATAAACGCTTTCATGACTACGGATTGAAAATGAGTTTAAAGAAAACTAAATGCATGATCATGAATAGATCAGCACATGCAAACATCCAATCGACTATTGAAGATACTATAATTGAGATTGTGGATAACTACAAATACTTTAGAACATGGATAACGTCAAATGTAGACCAAACCAAAGAGATTAAGATAGGTATTGAAATAGCACGTGCATCATTCATTAAACTTAAAAAGTTTCTTAGTTGTCAGGATATAAGGTTAGAACTACGAAAAAGGATACTTCGGTGTTACGTGTTCTCTACTCTTCTTTAGTGGACATTAAAACAAGTCCATCTCAATAAGTTGGCCACCTTTTTTGATGCTACAGAAGATAAAAGTTTAAAGAAAACTAAATGCCTGATTATGAATAGATCAGCGCATGCAAACATCCAATTGACTATTGAAGATACTGTAATTGAGATTGTGGATAACTACAAATACTTATACCCTTCCAGATACACTTCCAAATACCCTTCCAGACCCAGAAAATCTAAATGAATACTTTGTTAATGTGAGTAAAAATATAACATAAACTATTGTGTTACAACAAGATCCCATTTCCTATCTCCCTAATTCAGGAAAGGTTTCGAATTCATTCCTTATTAGACCGGTTAATACATCGGAACTGATCCAAATAATCAATAATATCAAAAGCAAATCTTCCTTTAGTACCGATGGACTATCCATAAAATTTTTTTCAAATCTCCCAGACAATGTGTTGGGAGTCCTCATCTCTCTAATTAATGATTCTTTTGAGAAAGGTAAATTTCCAGAGTGCCTAAAGACGGCCATTATTATTCCTCTTCATAAGGGTGGTGAAAAATCTATTGCCTGCAATTATAGACCTATTGCATTACTACCGGGACTCTCCAAAATTATTGAAAGACTCATTAAAGCCCGACTTATGTCCTTTCTCGTTGATAACAAGATTTTATCACAAAATTAGTTCGGCTTTTTAAATAATAAATGTACCACCGATGCCATGTTTTCTGTACTACATGAGGTTTATCAAGCACTAAACAATAATCTCCACACTGCCTGCACTTTTTTTTATGATTATGCCAAAGCTTTTGATTGTGTAAATCACGACATTTTGATAAAAAAACTAGATTTCTATGGAATTCGAGGTATTTCTTTGAACTGGTTTCAATCTTACTTGGATAATAGGAAACAACTGGTTAAAGCAAATGATACAGACTCTAGTCTCAAAAATGTTGTATGTGGGGTACCACAAGGTTCAGTATTGGGTCCTCTACTTTTCCTTATCTTTATTAATGACATCACTAGTTTAAAAATCGATGGAAAAGTTTTTCTTTTTGCTGACGATACCAGTATCACTTGGAGCAACTCAAATATCGCAACTCTTCATGCTACTCTAACTTCTGATCTACTCACAATAAAATCCTGGTCCGATTCTAATTTACTCTCTTTTAACGTAGATAAAACAGTAGCATTACCCTATAAAGGAACTCTTCAACCCTTGCCTCTTCATAACAGCTAGATCAGTATCGTTGATTCTGTAAAGTTTCTTGGTATTTTTTTAGATAGCAACCTTAAATGGTCCCTTCATGTCGATGTGTTAATCAAGAAACTATCCTCAGCTTGCTTTGCAGTAAGATCTGTTTCGAAGGAAATGGATTTAGCCTCTTCCAAAATAACATACTTTTCATTGTTCGAGTCCCATCTTCGATATGGTCTGCCTTTTTGGGGTTCTAGTAGAGCTGCCCAATCCGATGTTATTTTTAAATTACAAAAAAGAGCAATAAGATATCTGTTTGGCCTCATCAGAACAACACATTGCAGAAGCTACTTCAAAGATCACAGGATTCTAACATTACCTTCTTTATATATTTTAGAAACTGTTTGCTTAATTCGTAAACATCTACATGTCTTTCCAGCAAAACCTAGACATGACTATTCCACCAGAAATTCTGCTTTTGACATCTATTTACTGATCCCGTCCAGTGAGTTAGTAAAGAAATCTATATTGTATTCTGCAAAAAAACTATACAACCATCTCCATCTACAACTTAAATCTGCAACATCTTTCCCCAAGTTCCGTAAAATGACAAAAGCCTATTTATCTATCTATCTAAGCCTATCTATCTTTATCTATAAAGACCATAGTATTCAATAGCAGAGTTTCTTAATTAATAACTAAGAAATTACAGTATTCTTATGTATAAGTAGAATCTTAATCTATATTTGAGTGTCGTATGCAGCAGCATAACTTATTAAATTACTTATTAAATTTCTTAAGGTAGATTACGCAATTTGCAATTTTTTTTTTAATTTTGCAATAGATTGTTACTGATTTTTGTTTCACTTTATTATGTTTTATTTATATTGACGATTTGTATAATTTTAGTAAATTGTATTTGTTATTGTTTTTATTTATGATTCTTGTAAGCTTTGTCTATAAAATTGTTAACTTTTTCTTGACAATAAAGCATATTTCTATATTCTATTCTATAAGAATCCTACGAATATCATGAATTCAAATAATGCCAAACGTGGAAGTAACTAGAAGGATAGGAAACGAAGCAGAAATAATATTAACTATCAAAAGACGAAAACTTAACTTGAGTACTTAGGACATGTGATGAGAGGGCAAAAATACTCATTATTACAACTTATTATTCAAGGCAAAATCCGAGGAAAGCGAAATGTGGGAACACGAAGAATATGCTTATAGCAAGGCTCTAGTGGCAATGGGTCGGACATGTTGCCCGAGATAATCCCGAAAAATGGACACAGAGACTAACAAACTGGAGACCAAGAGAGAACAGGCGAGGAGTAGGTAGACCGCAGAAGAGGTGGGCAGATGATATCAAACAAGTCGCGGGCAAGCAGTGGATGAGAATTGCCTATATTAAGCAGTGGACGAACATAATTTAAGAAGGCATTTGACAGGGTCAAATTAAAGGACGTTATCCATTTATTGTACGCAAGGGAGGTACCTTTAGGAATAATTAAAACGATCGAAAATATCTACTAAAACAACACAATAAAAGTAAAAGTAGATGAAGGACTAACTGACCCAATTGAAGCTGGCAATGGGATAAGACAGGGAGACTCCTTGAGTCCACTATTGTTCAACCTGATCGTGGATAAAATAATAAAAAATAAGAACCAAAAAAGGATACCAATTGGCAGAAAAACTACTTAAAATAATCTGCTATGCAGACGAATCAATATTAATCTCTCAAAGTGAAGATGATTTACAACGTATGCTGCACCAATTAAATATAACCGCTAGAAAATTTAACATGTTGATTTCCCCAAAAAAAATACTAAATGCATGGTTATAACAACAAACTAATAAGTTGTAAATTAGATCTGGACGGTCAGATAATAGAACAAGTCATGGAGTTTAAATATCTAGGTATCAGACTATCTAGCTACGGAAAACTCGAAACAGAAGTGGAAGATCAGGTGAATAAAGCAAACAGAGCCTCAGGTTGCCTGAATGAAACAATATAGAGAAATAAAAATATCGGAAAAGAAGTGAAAGGCAGAATTTAGAAAACAATAGCAATATCATTAAAATTAAACTTTTCCCCATTAATATTTTTACATTAAATGGCTGATTAGTACAATCGGATGTCATTTTTTTAGTCAACAAACTCATTATGAGCCATTTCATTGATTTTAAACGTACTTCCTGGTTGACTTGCAGTACTTATTATTGCTGAGTATTGAGCTGGTGGGTAAATGGCGCCCGATTTCAAAGTTTTTTTAATATTTTTTTCGATTATGGAGTCACTACTGTTACATTCGTTTTGGTCATGTCTCACTTCAAAAGATTTATGGATAATACTTTTTATTTTGAAATTAGTAACTGCAAACAAAAAGGTCGTTACAGCAAATGTATTTTTGCACTGTCCTCCACAATTAGCTGAAAAGAAGACTACTTCCAAATTTTCAGAGCCAGCTCGATTAGCCGTTTTTCTTAGAGATTTAAGTAGTCAAGAACCTATTTCAATGGATCCACGATTTCCTTCTCCTTCATGCCAAATATAGGACTCTACAGGACCAAGTCAATTGTTAATGTTGAAGGCTTCTTCTTCTTAATGTGCCTGTCCGTTCCGAACTTTGGCGATTATTCTGGCTATAATGACTTTGTTAATTGCTATACGGAGTAGTTGTGTTCAGGTCTTTCTATACCATGCTCTCAGGTTAGCAAGCCAGGATATTCTTCTTCATCCTGGGTTCCTTTTTCCTACAATTTCACCTTGTAAAATGCACTGGAGTAGCTCGAATCTGTCTTGATTTCTCATTATATGCCCCAAGTACTACAGCTTACAGCCCTTCACGATGTTGACTAAATCTGAGGTTATGTTTATCCTCCGTAGTACTTTTTCATTGGTGACTTTGTCCATGGTATCTTCAGGATCCTTCTGTACAACCATAGCTCAAAAGCTTGAAGTTTCGATAGAGTTTCCACCTTCAATGTCCACGTTTCTACTCCGTATAGAAGCACTGAGTACACGTAACATTTAAGGAGCCTTATTTTTGTTTTTAAAGTGATTTAATGGCTCTTGAACAAAGAGCTCATAGTCAAGAATGCACTCTTTGCCTTTCCGATGCGACATTTAATCTCTTGAGTATTGTCCCACGACTCATTGATTATAGTTCCCAAATAGTTGTATTGTGAGACACGTTCAATTCTCATTTGGTTCACATACAGATTTACTCCAGCGATGTTTTGCTTGCTGATGATCATTAGCTTGGTTTTGCTGGTGTTTATATCTAGTCCATATGTTCTACACTGGTTTCAGTTATTTTATTCGTTAAGTTTTGCAGCCCTTCTATGGTATTGGAAAACACTATTGTGTCATCTGCATATCGCAGGTTACTGAGCTTGACTCAATTTATTGAGATGCCTTCATCAATATCTTTTAGAGCCTCTTCAAAAATGTGCTCTGAGTACAGATTGAATATCAGCGGTGAAATTATGCATCCCTGACTCACTTCCCTTAAGATTTTGACCTGATTTGTATATTCTCCATCTATTCGGAGCACTGCTGATTGATTCCAATACAGGTTAGCTATTATTTTCGGGTCTCTTCCGTCAATCTCTGTCCTCTTCAGCACTTCCATCATTTGTTCATGTCGGACTCTATCGAAAGCCTTTTTGTAGTCAATCGGGCAAAAATATCACAGCTGACATCTCTACATTTCTGAAACAACACCAGCACGATAAATAAAGCCTCCCTTGTAACAACGGCGTTCACAAACCCAAACTGATTGGGCGCAATTTGTTCTTCGCATTTTCGGTAAATTCTGTTATGGATGACTTTTAAAAACAGCTTGAGAAAATGGTTCATTAGGCTTATGGTCCTATAGTCTTCACAAACTTTTGCTCCTGGTTTTTTTAGCAACGGTACAAACTCAGATTTTAACCACTCTGCTGATATTTTTCCTGCCTTGTATATGTCATTAAATATTTCAGCTATTATTTTTATTTGTGCTCCATGTAATAGCTTTAGCAGTTCTGCAGGTATTTCATCAAGTCCCGGTGCCTTTTCATCCTTCATTTGTCTGATGGCTGTGGTTACTTCTTCTGGTAGGATTTCGGGACCTGAATTATCTTCAATTGTGGGTTGTTTTCCTGTTCTAAGGTCGTGGAAAAGTTTCCCCAAGTATTCTTCCCATACTTTCTTTTTATCTTCTTTGGTTATGGCAAAATTGCCTTCATCATCTGTTATTTTTTCGCTGCTGCGTTTTCGGAACTTTCCAGCTATTTCCTTCGCCTTTCGATGGACATTGAAATTGTCATATCGTCTCTGATACTCCTTTATTTTTTGACATTGTTCTGTTTTTTGTTTCTCTTTTGCTTCTCTTATCTTTCTTCTGACGATGGTATGTCTTCTTTTATATTCTTTGAGATTTTCTTTGTTCTTTTTTCTCTGATTCATAAGCTCGAGTATTTCATCGGTCATCCTCGATTTCCGTTTCTCTGTATCTTTCTTCAGGTGTTGTACTTTTATTTCTCTCACTGTTTCTTGTATGATGGTTAGACTTTCATCTATAGTTCCTGCATTTCTACATTTTAGCATCTTTATGGCCTATAGTTTGAAAGCTATAAACTGTAAAATTGTAGCAATTTAAACGATACCTATAATAAATGGCTGAAACGTCACCTTTAGAAAGTAGTAGATCTGCTTGTAAATCTAAACAAACCACGTGTAATAAGTTGCCAATATTGCTTTTGTCTGCATTTTTTTTCTTTGCTTAAGTTCTTTTTAAGGGCATTTTTACAATCCAGGTCAGAGTTCTCATAATTTGTACATGTAAGGCACTGGTCCTTCTTTGGTGTATGAAATGACATGTATTGAAGGTATGCCTGTACATAGACAACTTTACATGCTCTCTCACTATCATTACACCACTGAACATAATCACGGTACAGATTCATCACTGTCTTGCCTCCATCGATATACTTTTTCTGAGTATTCGGTCTTGTGTAATGACCCTCTACTGCAGGTATTGACGACAAGTGTTCATGCATATCTTTTTTTATTTCTTCGGATACCTTATTTTTGTCTGTTTTGCCCCTCTTTTCCCTTTACAAAAATCCGTCTTGTTGTTTTGAAGCTGTGGTTCTAATAAATCTTTCAGTGATCCCTAATGTAGATATATTAGCTATTTGTATAACAAGGGAGGAAAGTGCTAGTTTTCCTCCCGAGAATGAAGTTTACTGCCCGACGCGTAGCGGAGGGCACTAATCATTCAAGGGAGGAAAAGGCACTTTACTCCCATGTTATACATATGGTTTTTCCACCTTCCTCAAATAACAAGTCATTTTTTCATTTTTACTTAATTTATTTATGTAACTAACCAACAAAATTTATTAGAACTAAAACTAACAAGTAGGTACAATATAACTGTCAACTGTCAAATATAAGTCAAATTATTAATGTAAACATTGTTAAATCAGAATAAAAATTTACTGTTTTTTACCATTCTGCAAAATACAAATTGTTTTTAAATAAACGTTAAAATGTATAGATACTTACGTAATAGAAAATATATATTGTACAGGGCGTCAATAAGTTATATTTCAAAAGTACAACTTTGCTCCCTACAATCAGGTCCGGAAAAGTATACTTTCGATGGAGGTAGGTGGAAAAATACTTTTGACAAACTTGACGAGGTTCGTCTTCTTTTTTAAAGTAGTAAGCTTTATTGAGCCCTCGCGCCCGCAAGTTAGTAGACACTACTTTAATATATTTCTTCTGAATAGGATGTATGCAGTTCAATACATAAGATCCTTGACTGTATAAATCTGCCAATCCCCAAAAACTGTCAAATTTGCAGGCACGTAGCCAAGGGGGTCCATGGGGTCCGGACCCCCCCCCCCAAACTGTCTCGGCTGTGGTATCAAGACAGTAAATTTTTTTCCAAGTTATTATTATTATCTTGAAAAAGTGAACGAAATTATTATTTTTTACTAGGAAAGATTATACCTTTATATCATATAAAGTGTACGGTATATTAATTTTTAAAATCATCAGCATATTGTAACAAAACTTCGACTAAAAAATATTTCTTTGACTGTGCATCCACTTGACTTAATTATCGAACCCTGCCATATGTCTCAACATGCATAAGCTGTAATTCGATCCGTTTAGATAACAGTGGCTAGTGGTTATGCATTTCATTTTTTGAAAAGATTTGTTTCACAGACGATGAAATATTGTTTGCATGTGATTTTCTTTTCCGTATTTCAGATTTCAGGTCATTCAAAGATAAACAGTTGAGGCGAGGGTAAACATTGACCGCACTTGTATTTTTGAGTTAAAAATAAAAATTAAGATATTTTGTTATACATATATAAATAAGAATATTTTTACATAAAAGAAGTGTTTTTCAAACAATTGTGATTGTATAGGTCTGAATCCCGCGTATGAAAAAAAAGTTGATTAATAGCAAGCTGAAAATTTGTTAATAGCTTAAGGGTGTCTAGTTGAACAAACTTTAATATATGGGAACACTGGAACAGGGGACGTTTTAATTGTGGAACAGGTTAAAAATTTGGAACGGTCAGACCACGAAAATGGCACATGTATTTTGTTCGACAGAACAGACTTATACTCTCCGAACAGAGATTAAACTCTCATGCAAAAATCAGACTGCTATTTGTCACCAAATGGGCGTTTTAATGAGTGAAACATGTAGAATATGTCAAATGGCAGGAATTATGACAGGTGATAAATAGCAGTCTGATTTTTGCATGAGAGTTTAATCTCTGTTCGGAGAGTTTAAGTCTGTTCTGTCGGACAAAATAAATGTGCCGTTTTCGTGTTCTGACTGTTCCAAATTTTTAACCTGTTCCACAGTTAAAACGTCCCCTGTTCCAGTGTTCCCATATATCAAAGTTTGTTCAACTAGACAAATTTTCAGCTTGCTATTAATCAACTTTTTTTTCATACGCGGGATCCAGACCTAGTACTGTTTGTTGGTAGTTAAAAGTTAAAATTCTTTTAGTTTTTGTGAGTGAGTTTTTTAGTGAGCTCTGTATTTAGTCTTGACTTTGTATTCTTATTATCATGAAGAGATTTGCACCACAAGAGAATTCTCAAAGAAAAATTACAAAATTTTTTCATGTGAATCCAGTGGAAATTGGTAAGTAACGTATTTTATAACAGTATTTTTTTTTTATTTTCTTTTTTCTTTTATGGCATAGACTTGGGTGTCAATTAGCCAGTCACAACTTTTTGTTTTCTATTCATACATAAAGAAGGCAATGAGGTCCTTAGAGTTCCATAACAAACTCTTCCACAGCTCTCTACTCAGTTCAAAAGCCGCAGCTGGCCGTTATGGACTGTCCAAGTTGCTCACCACATTTTTCCATTATACATCTTCTTCTTTTTTCATATGAACATAATATATCAAAATATCAGGATTAAAAGATTAGAGGTTAATTTTAGTTTCACAGATGAATTTCATTAAACAATCATATATATTTTTGCTATTCAGAGACAATAGATGGGATACATTGAAAGGTGGAAAAACATTTATAATAGTAGTTATGTACAGGGTGATCAGTTAAGGGTAGCGAGCGGCCATATTTCATAAGATATTGATCGTATAGATTTGAGAAAAAATATCATGATAAAAGTCGCCAAGAGAAAATGTTGGAAATTATTTTCGAGTTTGTCAAACGTCCGCTAGAGGGCGTAACAACCAACACAAAGTAGAAAAATGGGATTTTTATAGAATTTTGTTTAATGAAAGTTTATCGATGATATCATTTTCATATTTACAGACCATTTCCTTCATCAAAATTTCAAATACAAAGTGAAACTGGTTGTGCTGTAAAAGTGATTTGAAAAATTTTCAAAATGTAAGTTTTACATGGTTTAGATAATTTAAATTTAAAAATATTTTTTAATTAAATAAGAAAATATTAACAAATTGCAATTTTTAAAATATTAAAATAATTTTTTCAAATTTTGCAAATGAATCTAAAATTTACTTTAAACATTTCTTTCAATACCTTACCGTCTAATCTAACAAAAAATTGAGTTGTGTTTGGACCCCCCTCCCAAGTACATTTCCTGGCTACGTGCCTGAAATTTGGATACCTTACCAATATACCCCCGAATAATTCCAAAGTGTATTCTGTATTAGTGGTTCGTTAATTTCATTTACGAATTTATGTGATCATCAAAAAGATGCAAGAAATAATATGATTCTTCACGAATGTGGTAACAAATTAGCGAGTTCTACAAGAGAAACTCAAGAGAAGAATAGCCTTAAGAAAAAATGTAAAAGACTTTATTGAAGAAGTTCTCACGTATTTGAAATACATAGCATAGCGCAACGTGTTACGCCTCTGTAGTAGTATAACAATGCTCGATGGTACTGCACAGGCACAGCACAATAATACATAAGTACAAATTGTCAATCGAAAATCGTGATCAACACCGGCTACTATACGAAACGTGACCGGGAGATAATGATGTCAAAATATATGCCGCAGCGCCATCGACGTTATTATTTAAATTCGTATTGCGTTGGGAACACAACCTTGTGGTTTACCATATAATGATTAGAATAATCTAAATTATGCTCGGATTTCTCGATCTACTCCAAGGTTGTTTTCTGTGTCAAAAGGGTCAGTTCATAATCGTGTAGGCTATTGGCCTCTTTCTTCATTTGTTATTTACACTGTTGGCTTATCATTTGCAAAAATATCGTTAATGTCCCTTAAAGCCTTTAATTAAACTTTAAGAAAATAATGAATATCTAAGATGCCCAAGAAAAATCACGGTTAATGTGACAAGGTTAAATATTGGCGAATATGAGTTTGAAAAGGTAAAACACTTTAAATATTACACTACTGTGAAGTAAACACTTCTCTACTGTCAATGTGACTCCAAACAGTTCCTTACAAACCTTTGACACTTGGTAGTCAACGTTGGCCTAAGATGGTTGATTGAGTTTCTTGATAGAGTTTCACCATGTTCCCGGAGGTTATATCTTCCAACATCGGCGTTTAGCCTGATCAATATTGCTTCAACATAATGTAGATTGAATTATAAATTCAACCATTGTTTGGTTCTGGGGCTATTTAGCAAGTATTTGAGTGATACTGCGAACACTCACCAACCCGTCCGGCAAGCGTGATGTTTTAATGCCAATATACCCCTCAAAACAAAACATGTTGAACTTGAAACAAAATGGAATGGTTTCCCAGGTGGGTAGAGCAAGCAGCTCAGACTCCCACACCGGAAAAACGGTCAGCCTCTCGGATTCTGGGGGAGGCACAAGCTCAACACAACGCACCAAAATAGATACAACCAAACAAAAAAAGTTACTACTAGCCACATACAACATTCAATCAATGGCTAAAGATGAAAAAGTATACGAATTAGAAGAAGAACTATCCAAGATAAAGTGGGATATTGTAGGACTGTCAGAAGTGAAAAGAAGAGGCGAACAATGCATGCAGCTAAACTCTGGAAATCGCCTGTACTATACAGGGAAAATAAACGAAACATATGGTGGAGTAGGATTTCTTATCAAAAAGTATCTCACACCATACATTTCAACATATAAAAGCGTTTCTTATAGATAAAGACTGGATTATATGCAAAATGCATATGCATATATATGCTGCATATTTCTCATGTTTTTCATAAATGCATATGCCTTGCATATTTGGAGATTTAAGAGCATATAAATGCATATTTTGATGGGAATTTACTCTACCCCATTTAAAAATAAGGTATATATTAGTAACATCAACATCCATTAAAATAAAATGTGAAAGTAAATATTTTGCTGTTAAGCTCCTTTGTTGTTGTACCCATAAACATAATGGGCGTTATTTATAGCTGCAGGTATCATTATCCGGATATTTAAGATTTATAGACTTCTCAGAATTTACAAATTACCTAAGTAAATACCGATTATATTTTGAATAACATTACAAATATTACCTGTACTTTCTGCTGGTGTCGGCCAACTATGAATTATTCTGGGAAAACCAACCAAAACGAAATTTTAAGCATTTTAAGGGTAGGATAGATTATTTTATTTTATGAATGGTTAGTCTTAAATCAATCGCCGATTATTCAACTTTTGTGATTGCAAGTTATTGACTATACTGTGTAAAAAAATCATTTTATTATTATTGTGAAAATGCCTAAAGTAGCAAGGGAAAAATCAAGTCTTCTCAGAAGTTGGATTGGAAGTAACAATCATCTAAAAGTTATCGACAGTGAAAGTATGTTTTGCACCATTTGTGATAAAAAGGTAAGTTCTCCACTTCAATAGATTTTTAAACTTATCAAACTTCTTTGCACATCTATGTGTCTGTCTATTCTAAAATGACAAACCGTCCCATTTCTTCAAAAACTGTTTTTTAAAGTTCGCAACGGTTTGGCTTATACAGAGCGAGGTGTTGAGAGTGGCCCACCCTGTATACTACGGTACACTGACTGTACTTTATTGTTTGACGATTTCAATTTCACTTTGAGAAATAAAAAAAAATTGGGGGAGGTTTAAAAAGTTTGATCATTTTAATGTAGGTATCTATTTACGAAAACATCTAAAACATCATTATCATTATATTCCAGATTCCATGTCAAAAGAAATTCCAAGTAGTTCAACACATAAAAACTTCACTTCACCAAACTAAGCTATCAAAAAATGATAATAAACCTCGCCAGCAGATTCTACAGAACAGTTTGCAGATTCAGAATACGTCAGTTGGGCAAGAAACCTTTGCAAAGGATTTATGCCATTTTTTTTTGAACTGCAATATCCCTCTGCACAAGTTAGAACATAAATCGTGTCAAAACTTTTTAAAAACTTATTGCAAGATTAAAGATAAACCAGCTCAAATACCAAGTTCTTCAACTCTTCGGAAAAAATATGTCAGTGCATGTTACAAAGATGTGATGACGAGTATTAAAAATCAGTTAAAAGCCGAATATCTTTGGATTTCCGTCGACGAAACAACGGATACAAAGGGTCGACAAATTGCGAATCTAATTGTTGGAGTTCTTAACGACTCTGGCGATTTTAAAAACTCATACTTAATTAGTGTAAAATGTTTGGAAAAAACAAACTATGCTACAATAGCTAGATTTGTTAACGAATCCCTAACAAATTTTTTTTTACCTGATCAAGTACCATTTGAAAAAATATTATTAATGCTTAGTGATGCCGCCTCATATATGATGAAAGCTGCATCCAATCTTAAAATCTTTTTCCCTAATTTAATTCACTGTACATGTTTGGCGCACGGCCTAAACAGAGTTGCAGAGAAAGTTAGAATTGAATTTCCCAATGTAAACACCTTAATAAATAATGTAAAAAAAGTATTTCTGAAAGCACCACTACGTGTACAGGTATATAGGGAGATGCTTCCCGATATTCCTTTACCACCAGAACCAGTATTAACCAGATGGGGAACTTGGCTTAAAAGTGCTATATTTTTATCTGAACACTACGACGACATCAAAAGCGTTATTTCAAGTTTTGATCCGACTTGTACCGCTATTGATAACTGTCAAAATATTTTTAAAGAAAAGTCTATTAAAAATCAATTGTTGTATATAAAATCGAATTTCGATATCATTGAAAGTTCAATTACAAAATTAGAGGCTCAAAATTTATGTCTTCACAATAGTATGTCTATTGTTGATTCGGTTAAACAGAAAATAACAAATCTGAATGGGGAAATTGGAGTAAAAATTAAAGATAAACTTGATGACGTTTTAAACAAAAATGAGGGTTTCACTTTATTGCGTTCAATAAATAATATAATCAATTTTGGAAACTTCGATGAAAATATTAATATGGATCCGTCTCTAATAGCAAAGTTTAAATATGCCCCAATTACATCTTGTGACGTTGAGAGATCTTTTTCTGCCTATAAACAAATATTAACAGATAGAAGACATAATATTAGTTTAGAAAATATGAATCAATATATGATTATTTATTGTAACAATAAAAATATGTAAATTTGTTTTATTGTACTCTTTTTATAATATTAGTTTAGAAAATATGAATCAATATTGTAACAATAAAAATATGTACATTTATTTTATTGTACTCTTATTTATCTTGTGGTCAAAATAAAATATTTTGCCGTTTTATTTGTCACAAAACCTGAAGTTAAAAAAATATATTAAGAAATAATAATACAATTTGGTTTAAATTCAAACCTATTTATTTATTTTTATTATTTTTTATTTATTTATGTATTTAACGTAAACCATAAAATTATTCATATAAAAATAAGTGCATATATAAATGCATATTTGCATGTTAATTGTGCATATTCAGCTTGTTTTAAAATGCATATTGCATGCATATTTTAGACATTTTTTAGTGCATATTTTCCAGTCTCTACTTATAGAGTAGCTTATATTATAGTAGACCTAGATAATAAAACTAAGATAAAGGTAATAAAAGTGTATGCTCCAACAACGTCACATCAGGAAGAGGAAGTTGAAATGTTCTACGAGGATCTGATAACAGCATTAGATGAAAATGATACAATATATAGTATAATTATGGGAGATTTCAACGCAAAATTAGGTAAAAAAGAAGAAAATACTGAAACTAGAATAGGGATGCATGGTTATGACACACGAAATGCAAGAGGAGAAAAATTATATAACTTCTTAGAACAACAAAATTTATATGCCATGAACACATAGTTCAAAAAAAAAGCAAACCGAGAATGGACGTGGATATCTCCCGATAATAAGTCGAAAAACGAGGTTACTTCTTATGTGGGAACAAAGACATTTTTGAAGACATAACTGCTCTCAACCAATTCGCAACTGGCAGCGATCATCGTCTTTTAAGAGCAAGGATTGTTTTTAAACAGACCAAAACCCGTAGAAACAGACCACATAATTATAATCAGATAGATCAAACTAAAATCCGACAGAAGGGAGATCGGTATAGAGAAGAATTTGTAGGATATTATCAACAAGAAAATACCGACATGAACACAATTAATAGAGAAATGCAACGAAAGCTCTTGAAAGCAGGCCTGACTGTGGCAAAGAAAACGAAATTTAAAGAAGACAAAATAAGCGTTGGAACAAAACGGTTGATGAAAAAGAGACGCCTATTTCTAAGCGAAGGAAAGCGAAACACCGACGGTTTAAAAGAATTGAATAAACAAATAAAGAAGGGAGTAAAGGAAGACTTAAGGATCTACAATGAAAACAAGGTAGAAAAAATTATAGAAAAGAATCGAGGCCTAAAATGCTTAAGACCAAACATAGGAAAGCCTCTAATAATCTCATTAAAAGATAAAGATGGAAAAGAAACAAGAGAAAAGAACAAAATCCTAAAAGTTACACAAACATTTTACCGTGATTTATATTCCTCAAACAAAGACCCAGATAACACAGCAAAGGAAAATCTTAAGAAAAAGATAATAAATGTGAACTCAGAAATACTCCCTAATATAGAATCCTTCAAAATAAAACAAGCTATGGCACAACTAAAGAACAATAAGGCTCCGGGCCCAGATGGAATACTTGCCGAAATGTTGAAGGAGGGGAGTGAAATTATTCTCGAAGAATTGAAAAATCTTTTCAACGAATGCCTTCACAAAGGAGAAGTCCGAGATGATTGGAAAGAAAGCCTGACAATAATTCTCTTCAAAAAAGGAGACAGGGGAGATCGTGGCCAATTTCCCTGTTGTCACAAATGTACAAACTGTTTATGAGAGTAATAACTAACAGGCTATCGTCGAAGCTTGATAGCTATCAACCGGTAGAGCAGGCAGGATTTCGAAAGGGTTACAGTACAGCGGATCATCTTCTTACAGTTAGAACGCTAATAGAGAAAGCCAATGAATATCACTTGAACTTACACATTGGCTTCGTTGATTATGAAAAGACATTCGACTCCATAGAACTTTGGGCAATAGAGAGAGCTATGAACAACTGCAGGATAGATTGTCGATACAGAATGCTCATACATAATATTTATAAAAAAGCTACAATGAAAATACAAATAGATGAGAAAACCAAAGCTATACCAATCAACAGAGGAGTTCGCCAGGGAGACGTTATTTCACCAAAGCTGTTCACACTGGGACTTGAAGACGTGGTCAAAGACATTAACTGGGTAGATAAAGGAATAAATGTTAATGGAAGAAAACTGAGTCATTTAAGATATGCTGGCGGCATTGTAATATTCGCTACGAGTTTCTAAGAATTACAGACCATGATGACGCAACTATTTCAAGCTTAGGAAAAAGTAGGTCTTAAGATGAACTTGGAAAACACAAAAGTAATGACGACTACACCGAACATTACAAAAATAACGTTGAATGACATAGATTTAGAAACAGTAAGCGAATACATCTATCTGGGACAGATAATGAAAGTTAACGAAGAAAATCAAACTGCCGAAATTACTAGAAGAATAAAGTTAGCGTGGGCAGGATTTGGAAAACTGAGTTGGATCTTGAAAACACTAAAATAAAACAATATTTGAGAACCAGAGTTTATGATCAGTGTATCCTCCCTATACTTACGTATGGTTCACAGACGTGGACACTCACCAAGGCCAATATGGATAAAATAGTAAAGGCACAGAGAGCGATAGAAAGATCAATGCTCGGGGTGAGGCTCATAGACAAAAAAACAAATACATGGATTAGAAGCAAAACCAAAGTAAAAACGCAGGAGAACATGCTGCCAAATTAAAATGGAGCTTCGCAGGACACAATGCCCGACTGAAGGATAAAATATGGAATCACGAAATACAACAATGGAGACCGTGGTTAGGAAGAAGAAGTAGAGGAAGGCCACAAATGAGATGGGCCGATGACATAAAGAAGTTTGGAGGACACAACTGGAAACAGGTGGCGCAAAATAGACAACACTGGATTGAATTGGGGGAGGCCTATGTCCAAAGTTGGATTACTGAAGGCTGAAGAAGAAATTATATTTAAATACTTAGCAGTATCTATGTCCATATTGTTCATTAAAAATGCTATATATACAATAATTTCTATGTGGAAGAAACCGGCGTTATCTAACTGCCTCACGAACTACCTCTGGGCTCATTAATCCCAAGTACCTGCTGCCCCATCGCCAAGAAAGTTGGGGATTAAGTCTTAATGACCGGAAATTCCAAATTTGATTATAGCTGAAAGTAAGAATATAAATATTTTCAGTTATTCACTTCAGTTGCAAGTATTACGGTATAGTGTCCGGTTTTGTCCGTTAGTGTTTAACTTTTAAATGGCGAATCCAACGACTATGTTTAGTCAAAGGGGAGAACTTTTATTAATAATAAATGAATATAAATATTCAAAGGCTCATGTCTCCAAAGATGGAAAAGTTAGACGACAATGCATCAAAAGAGGGTGTCAACAAAAAGTGTACACAAAGGAAGGTGATGAAAATTACATTATTCTTGAAAAAGCATCGGTGGAGCATAATCATGCTCCAGATATCCAACGTTGACCGGAAATTTTTTAGTAATTCTACAAAGAGGAAAGCTGTAGAAGATATTTATGAAAGACCTTTAAAGATTGTCTACAAGGAATTGAGAAAGGAAAATTTCAGCAATTTACCGCTGACGACGAAAGACATTTATTGCGTTCGAAGAAATATCTATGCTGCAAGACGAAAATCCACACCATCATTACCCAAGTCACAGGAAGAAGGTCTACAAGTGTTAGTGAACTTAAATTTAAAAACAAATACAGCTGAAAACTTTTTATTATCTACAAAAAATAATTCCGCAATTTTTAGTTGTTTCACAAATCTTTACTTTTTGTGTAATCTAGATTCTTTGTTTGTAGATGGAACTTTTCAATACTGTTCTAAATATTTTTGTCAGATGATTACTATACATGGCTACAAAAATGGTTTTTATGTTCCTCTAGTGTTTTGTTTGTTACCAAATAAATCACAGCAATCGTACAAAAGTACTCTTGATACATTAATAACAATATGTACAGATGGGAATGTAATTTCAAACCGAAGCGAATAATTTCTGATTTTGAAATACCAATTCAAAATGCAGCCAAGTAGAGTGGCCCGTTATTATTATTTTTTCTTGCAAATTTCATTTAACACAAAATTGGTACTGAAAAATTCAAAATTTAGGTTTATCCTCGGAATCAAACTGTTATTGGAAAATATTTAAAATTGTTTCTCGGCAAATGATGTTGGTGACTTTTTTTCTGATGAACTTTTTAATGTTATGCCAGAAGATGACAGAGTTTTGCAATTTTGTGATTACCTACTATTTAACTGTAGTTTTTGTTATTGTATATAAGTTAATGTAGATTTATAAATAAATTTTTTCGATTATATTGTTATAGTTTCATTATTTAATCATTTAAAATTTTCGCTCATGCTTTGGGAATTGGGTTCCTTTTTGAATACAATAAAGTAAAATAAAAACTATATATGTTCACAAAAATATTATCCAAGTACCTAGGTAGCGTGGGGCAGTTCGTAGTCGCTTTTAATCCTACGGTAAAACTGAACCCGTTAAAATCTAGGTAGCGTGGGGGAGTTCGTAGTCGCCCGAAGAAACAGCAAGACCACTAAGTATCAAGATAAACGAGTATAAAACATACCTACATCAAAAACAGGTACTTACACAGATTACTAACTAATATGCAAACATGTCTGACAATCTCCGGCAAAAATTTTGTGCATGAGAAAATGCATTTTCGAAGTGCATCTCGAAGAGATGAAAAATGAAAAATTTAGAACTCGGGAAATATTGATGGAAATAAGTTCAATTTTTATAATTGGGGGTTTTGGAGGTCAGTGAACACAAATTTCATGACAGCGATGCTCTCCGTGGTACCTGGTGCCCAGGGTGAAGCTCGTCTCCTGGGACGACTTAATTTAAACGACATTTAAAATCTTAAAGGGATTCCCCATGTTTTATTGCAGATAGTGTTTTTCCGATTATTGCGCCATCTATCCATAATTCGAAAAAATATCTCGAATAAAAGTTACTTATTTTTACATAAGGAATCCAAATCTGCAATAAAAAATGGGGGCTCCTATTTAAGATTTTAAGTTACACTCCACCCCACCTCCAGGTGGTGAAGTGGAGGGTCGTTTTTATGTTATTCGATAGGTTCTTAAAAAATATAGATAAATGACCTTTTTTTTTGGTTTTTTATTTGGAAGTGTATTTCTCGAGAGATTAGACCGTTTCTATATTTACCTATGGTATCACGAAAAAATTGTTTTTTCCGATTATAGTGCCATCTATCCACAATTCTAAAAAATGTCTCGAAAGAGAGTTGCTTACTTTTACGTAAGCAATTCAAATCTGCAATAACAAATGGGGTTTCTATTTAAGATTTTAAAGTTGCCCCCACCCCACCTCCAAGGGGTGGAGTGGAGTATCTCATGCTTAGTGTCATTCGATAGATTTTTGAAAAATATTGAACAGGTATTTTTCAATTTTTCGATCCAATCTTCATTTCGCGAATTATTCGGTCGTCCCAGGAGACGGGTTCCACCCTGGCCACCAGGTACCTCGGAGACCATCGCCGTCATGAAATTCGTGTTCAGTGACCTCCTAAATACCCAAGAATAAAAACTGAACTCATTTCCGTCAATATTTCCTGAACTTTTTATTTTTTATCTCTTCGAGATGCACAATTATAATAATATTAGGTAAATTATTAAAAGCATCTTTTTCATCAACACTTAACAAAACAAAATAATTTGTTTAATTTATCTTTTTAAATCAATTTCTGAGATGGAAATCAAAACGTCAAATATAACGTATTTTCATTTATAATTGTGTTTTAATTTCATTAAATAAAGTACCTACATAACATAGAATACCTACAAGAGAACTGTTTCAGAATAATAACTCGAACGTTGAACAAGCAGATATACCTGTAGAGCCAGTAAAAGATTTTTTTTAATTTCACTACTTTTTCTCTTATTGTTTTATTTTAAAAGATCTGAACTTTATTCGCAGGTTGTTTTAGCTTATTGTTTCTATATCCTCCTTATATTAAAACAGTTTCAGAACGTCATTAATACCAAAGTATTGTTCGTAGGTTTTCTCAAATAAAAACAAATTGCATAAAGCAATTAGTCCACAAATTAAAAATGTATGTACTGGAAAAGTATGCGCTCATCAATCATTACCTGTTAAACTCGAAGTATCCTCCATTACTCCATATTATTTGCAATACGCTAAGATTGCGGCCGAAGAAAAATGAAATACCGCAAGATTAATATTTCCTAAGTACAGAGAACATCATTTATATACAGGGTGTTCCTCAATAAATGCATTTTTAATTACAGCTGGTCAAGGGGAGAGTTAAGACAGCATTTATTTTAGTTATTGAGGCAAACCTGCAGCTTTATCTTGGACACTAGATTAATTTCATTTAAGAGAGGTAATTACCTATTAAACGTTTTAAAAATCCATCTAAATGCCATTGAACTTAGGTATATAAGTAAATTAAATCCAAATAAAAATTAAAAAATCGGATTGAAACTCAACAGCTAAATTAATTAACATATCTACATATCTAAAGACCGAACAATAACAAGAAATACTACTCAGGTTAGCCAACGCCCTTATTTCTCCCATTGCTTCATACGCAACTGAAATATGTACATACTCTCAAAAAATAATAAATACTCTCAAAATCGATAGAAATAAGGTCGACGCCTTCAAAATGTGGATCTACAGGAAAATTCTACGTGTGTCCTGGACAGAACACAAAACCAATCTGTCAATTCAAGAAGAAATGAGTGAAATGAATGTTGACAATGAATCAAGTACTCTGTTAAGTCAGGTACTAAAATACCAACGGGCGACGCACCGTGATTCCAAATGCTGAAAACGTGGTCATGGGGGCGTTCAAGTATTACGTAACGCGATTTTTGAAGATTTTTGACCCCCCCTCCACCCTATGTAACGCACCGTAGTGGGGCGTTGAAGTATTACGTAACGTAATTTTTGAAGATTTTTGACCCCCCTCCCCCCAACCTGCGTTACGTAATACTTGAAAGGCCCCTGAGGTAAAGTAAAAATTCCCTATTTAGGGATTTTTATGTTTACAGTTGTTTTCTCATACTATAATAGAGTCGTAATACGCAGGTATAAGTATCAGACCGGATCTATTCTTATTCATAACTCCGGGACAAGTAAGCCATGTACGACCTTATTTTGGTCGGCAGTGAAAATAAAAAAGAACGCGTATATTGAAAACGCTGTAAAACGTATTGTCCTTTACCAATTTTATTGCTGTAAAGCAGATTTTTCTTTTTCAAGTATATATTAATGCAAGAAAAAAGTTGACTAAATATTTGATAACAATAAATGTATAAAATTTGTTAATATATGAATAGTAAAAATATACTTGAAATAATCAAAATTTCGTAAGAATGCATTCAAAAAGTACATAATTCTGCGATTTATGTATATGAATCTCAAAAGGTACAGTCAGAAGGTACAGAATCATATTGATTTAGCTGCCTTTACATTGCTGACAGTTGTTTGAATACAAAAGTGTGAAATGGCGCATATTACATGATTCTGGCGATTATTGCGTATGTATGAGCGGTTGTACGTAAGTAATAGGTTTTAAATATTGTACTTCAAAAAAAATGTATTGGTAATCAGTTATTTTAAAAGTCTCTCATAATATAAAATTTTTCGAAATTTTCCCTCCACCAATTTTAGATGAAATGATTCCATCTCAAAAAGGCAGAGTGCGCACAATTGCACAGTCCGGGAATGCCAAACGTATCCACTATGTGGAGCAGTTGCAGGAGCTCGGAGCGCAAGCATAGTGGATACGTGCTTTTACACAAAATAAAGAAATATCCCAACAAATTAATGCCTTAATATTGTTCTGAAGCTATTTTTTTATGGGAAATAAGCCACAATTTTACTAAAAAATGAATTTATTAACTTTTCGAAGCCCAAATCGGGTTTCGTTGTCAAAATACAAAATACTATTAAAATAAAACAAACATGTTGCTAAGTAAAAAAATTCTTCTAATAATTTATTTAATCTGACTCATTTATATTGGCAATTCAGACGTATATTATACATTTTAAAGTAGAAGACTTTAAAATGATATCGCCAATATTTATGAGTTGCGTTCCTGGGACGACTTTACTAAAAGATAGTTCATTCGATTACATGAAATCAATCCCAACTCAAGAATATCCGTCGCAAAAAAATCATAGCATGTGATCTGTCTTTAAAAAGACAACCAAATGCAACGATGACAGTAAAATTCTCGCGTTAGAGATTCCATAGTAAATCACGAGGGAAAACATAAATAAATTAATGCCTGTGCGTCACCTTGAAATTCCTGATCAGACAGGATTATAAGTCGACTTCCGCCAATGGTTCGTTATCGAACCATTATTTTCAAAACGAGATTTGATGACTCAGAAATTTTTTTTGTATTTTTATAAAAATTGATGTACAGATAGGTTAAAAAAAATAATGTTTTAATTTATTTGACCACAAAAGTGTTATGCCAATAAAATTACAACACTAAAAATAAAGTTGTGTCGAAGGATTGAAAATGTCGGACATTTAGAAAATATGTTTGTGATGAAAACATGAGTTTGGAAATTAAACAAAATTAAATTTAGCTACGCTTAGTTTAGTTATAATTTTCTGGTTGATTAAATAATGCAAAGATTTAAAAAAAAATTAACGAATTCAATAAAAAAATTCTAAACAAAATGGTGCGTTGTAGCACCATTGGTGCTAAATGGGTTAAGGATGCATGAGCATCTTATTAGTATCTAGTTGTATTACAATTTTTTATTTAATCATATATGCATTATAGTAGTTGTTTTCCGTACAACCCCCAATAGTAAAGAAAAACAAGAAAAAACGGCCACAAAACCGTTATACACTTCCTACATTTTTTTTTCATGGCCGAAGAGAAGGTCAGTCAGCTGGTTACCCTCGGCCATGATGGTTGGGTGAAACGCCCACGCCATGAAAAATGTTTTAATGTTTGTAACGTTTTTGTGGCCCTATTTTCCCTTTTTTTTTTGTTGGAGTTGTACGGAAGACAACTATGGTGCATACATGATTAAATCAAAAATTGTAATACAACCAGATGCTATTAAGATGCTCATAACCTTAAGTTGAGGTACTTTTACTTTCTACTGACCATTAGCTCCGATGAAAACAATGTTGTAGAAAGCGCTTAGCTAAGGAAATAAATACAAAAGTAAAATATGGTTTTGCTTGTTTTTGATTAAGAGGGATGCACAATCGCTGGACAGCTGTTTCCATCATTTCAGGCTTCCTCAACAGCGCTAGCATGCACACCTCTAAATCGAAAAGAAGCTCAGCCATCTATTTAAGGGAAATTTTAAAGACCATTGAAATTCCCATTGGGACGCGATTCAGCGACATCTCTTAACCCGCCATTACACGCGCTATGAGGGAATCCCTCACCATATTTGTTTATAACCAATGAAATTGTGTAAACTAATACGATAACCTTAAGCACCCAGGAATGCCTTTAGCATGGTTCATGAGAGGGTATGAAAAAGTTATAGAATATTTCTGGCGGTCAGTGTGCTGTGTGATAGTTGAAAGAAGAGACATCCCTCTTCAAGTGAGGGAATTCCTCACTGCGCGTGCAATCACGGTGAAATCACGTTTCTGTTATCTCAAAGAAACTTTTAGGTTTTTATTTAATATTTAGGTAGGTTTAATTAAAATATTATTGTTTGGATTAGGTTAGGAACAGTGGCACACCGAGTGGGGGGTTTAGGGGTTAAAAGTCCACCCAGAGCATATAGAAATATATAAAAAGAAAGTAGGAAAATGTAACTTGTCTTTCACAAATAATACAAAAAACTTTCGGTGCCCAAGCTAAACCCCCCTCCCCCAGAGGAAAATTCTAGGTGCGCCACTGGTTAAGAACCCATTTTTAAATTTACCTATTCTAATTGGGAAATAAGCCACAATTTAACTTGAAAAATTGTTTTTATTGACGTTTCGAATTCCACCTGGGACGTCGTTATCAAAATACAAAATATTAATAGTTAATTACATAAATACCACAAAGAAATAGCTTCAGAACAGTTGTTAATTTTAATTTGTATTTTTAGTAAAATGAATTCGCGTAAAGAACGTTAATTTCTTCAGTGGCTTGCTGAAATTGAAAATTAAGAAAACTTGCTTTTGATCTATGTATATTATTTTTACTTTTGTTTTGTTAAATTAATAAAAAAAAGTTGGTATACGAGACTTTCTATAATATGTGAGTACAACCCATTTTATATTTATACATGTTGACATTCATTCTTCTTCGAAATAAGTCGAACTTATGTAGGTGAGGGCGACGCTCATACGCGTGCAACCACGTCCGAATAGAAGACGCGTGTAACGGCGGGTTAAACAAATTGAAAAGTCTCTGATGCAGAATTCACCACTACAATAAAATTAAAATTGTAAATAGTTATTTAAATCTGAAACTTTTCGTGTTAAAAGTTCTTTCTGGTAGGTACATCCTTAATCTGCGAGTTTTACAATTTATAAGACCGCAGACGACGAATATAGAAAACAAAAGGGACTCCTTGCAATCAGTGCCGCGCCAGCACGTGTTAGCGCCTGTGTGCAAAACATTTAATGGCGCCCAAAATGAACAATTATTGCCCAATAAATTAATAAACAATTTGGCGTAGCAGCATAAAAAACTAAAGATATAGGTATGTAAACGTTAACCTTTAACTACACGCGCTGGCGTATTTTGTACGCCAGATATAAGAATTCTACTGCAAATAATATATTTAAGAATTTAATTTTTGACCTCGTTTGTCTATCTAATCTATCACTGGAATGTGCTTTACAATTGGTTTTAGTTTCGTTATAATCAGCGTTCTGGGAAGATCGTAATTTACAGTTTATTATTTGTTGTTTCCGGTGGTGGACAATATACGCCACGATTATAGTAATATCAGTAATAATATAAGTACATCTTTTAATTGCTTTTTAGTCATTATGGCACAAAATATATTTTTCTTTATAAACAATACTTTTGCTCATTTAAAAAATCACAAAAATAAACAAATGCGCTGTTCTTAAGTGTATTTTCTTGTGGCGTATAAAGTGCGCCACGCGTGTAGTTATGTTATAACTTGATGCGCGGGTAGTTAAAGGTTAAATACTTAGCTATTTTATAAAATATTAACTTTTCGCGCCTTCAGTTCGAAAAATCTTTTTATAATATTGGTGCTATTGAGGATAGCACCATATAGTGATATTGGATAAGAGCTATTGTTAAATTTGGGCAAACTACAGTAAATTCGTTTAAAAATATTAATTTAAAATTTTTACAAACATCATTATTTAATTCTTTTAACAAAGGCAGAAGCTATATAATTTCTTCAAACAAATCGTCTCCGTCTATATCTAGATGATCATTGAATATCATTTTTTTACAAATTGTGAGTTTTATGTACTGTCGTTCAAATTATATAAATATTTGAAAGAATCAACATGATCCTCCAATATCGAAAATCTTTCATTTACTGAAATTAATGCTTGGTCGAGAACACAATAAAAGAAAAGAACTTTGTATGACATTTTAGGATCCAAAATCGGTGCGTCTTTATGTTCGTAATCGAACTGTCTGCTCTTATTCCGACGCCGTAACTGTGGCTGGTTGAAAACTGGGCACCAAATCCAGTTTCTCTGCAGTTTCATTTGCTGTAGTCATAATTTCATTAAATTTGCTATCTAAGTATCCGAAACTAGAGCAAAAATTGTTTTAAGGGCGTAGGCGCAAAATTTCGCTCCAATGTGTTTTAAATGCATTCATTTTTTTCGAATCATGAGAAAACTAAATAGTATTTTTGAAAAATTTAAACGCAGAATGAAAGATTACATTATTACCGAGGATAACCAAAAAGTTTTATTTGAATCAGATATTTGAAATTAAAAATCACACTAAAGTTTCTCTTTTTTTTTTTCACCCTTGCAACTTATTAAAATAAACATTATAGAAGTTTTCAGGGACTTTTTGCCCTCGATAATAATGCAATCTTTCATTCTGGGTTTAAATTTTTTTAAAATAGCTATTAGTTTTCTCAGGATTTGAAAGAAATTAATGAATTTAAAACACATTGGCGCAAAATTTTGCGCCTACGCCCTTAACTCTTGTAAAGCGTTTAAGGCAGGCTGCATATTCATTGTTTTTGATTGTAAACTTTTGCTAACGAAGTTAGTTAGCTGAGATATACAGGGTGGCAAGGTCGGTAAACGGGTTGTTTTGATCTGCGTAAAATTTTTGTAACAACTCTAGTGGCGCCCCTTAATTGCTGGCGCCTGTGTGCGCCGCACACATTGCACACGTGGACGGCGCGGCCCTGTTTGCAATCACATTCCGTTTTCATTCGTCTAGGAAAAGGACAGAAAGAAACTTCCTAGTACTCAAATATGAGTAAAGATAGAAAAGTAAAATATGGTTTTGCTTGTTTTCGATTCAGAGGGATGCACTTTCGAAAACACCATGGTTTACACTAGAGGTTAAACAAAAATGTCACCAAAAAAGAAAGCTTTCCTAAAATATAAGTCAGAAAAAACGAATCAATCATATGCAGACTATAAAAGAGTAAGAACTGAAACTCACCAATTGGTAAGAAAAACAAAAACCGATTACTGGGAAAGATTTACAAAAGGACTAGTGATGGATTTCTACGGACAACAGAAACAAGTATGGCGCTTCATAAGACAACAAAGAAGCGAAATGAAAGAACTAGTTGAAATAGAACACATAAATGAGGATACATGGGTGGCCTACCTGACAAAAATGTTTAAAAAAGAAAACGAAGAACCTTTACCAGAAACGCCAAATATAGTAACTGATGAAAATACCGAAATCTCACAAATAGATGTGAAACAAGGAATAAACAAATGAAAAAATAGAAAGTCACCAGGGGAAGATCAAATACCAAATGAACTCTTAAAATATGGAGGTGATCACCTTGTCCAACAACTGCAACTTCTTATTCATAAAATAATCACCACGAACAGAATACCAGATGAATGGAGGAGAGCGATCATGATGATGTTCTTCAAGAAAGGAGATAAAAAAGACCCAAATAATTATCGTGCAATAAATCTTTTAAATACAACACTCAAATTGACAACAAGAATTATAGCGACAAAAATAAACGAATGCATAACTCTACAAGAGGAACAGCAAGAATTTAGGACAGGAAGATCATGCACGGATGCAGTTTTTGTAATAAGACAAATAAAAGAAAAGTCCCTGGAATACAACAAACCAGCATATATGTGCCTGATAGATTTAAAAAAAGCGTTTGATAGAGTGAGAATTCGGGACGCGATACATTTATTATATGAAAAGGGAATAACACTGGATTTAATAAAAACCATTGAAAATATATATAAAGATAACATAGCTATGGTAAGATGTAAGGGAAAACTATCGCAACCTATCAAGTATGAAACTGGCATTAGACAAGGAGATTCGCTGAGCCCATTAATATTTAATCTGATAATGGATGAAATCATAAAGAAAGTTAAAAAAAGAAGAGGATACAGAATGGGAGAAAAGGAAATCAAGATAATTTGCTACGCCGACGACGCCATAATAACAGCCGAAAATGAAGATGACCTACAAAGATTAATTAAAGAATTCGAGGACACGGCTCTAATATATAACATGGTGAGCTCAACAGAGAAAACTAAATCGATAGTAATATCAGCGGAACCGAGACGATGTAAATTGGTCGTAAATAACAAAATAATAGAACAAGTGCTGGAAACGGAATACTTGGGAATAAAACTGTCAAGCTACGGAAAAGTGGAAGAAGAAGTGCAAAAACAAGTGAACATGGCGATCAGAGCAGCAGGATGTCTCAACAACACAATCTGGAGAAACAAATACCTCACAATGGAAACGAAAACCAGGATATACAGGGTGTCCCGAAAAGATTACTCATAAATTATACCATAGATTCTGGGGTCAAAAATATGTTGATTGAACCTAACTTACCTTAGTACAAATGAGCACATAAAAAAAGTTATAGCCCTTTAAATTTACAAAATGAAAATCAATTTTTTCCAATATTTCGAAAACTATTAGAGATTTTTTATTGAAAACAGATATGTGGCATTCTTATTGCAGGAACATCTTAAACTAAAAATTATAGTAAAATTTGTGCACCCCATAAAAAATTTATGGGGTCTTGTTCCCTTAAACCCCTCCCAAACTTTTGTGTACGTTCCAATTAAATTATTATTGTGGTACCAATACTTAGACACAATATTTTTAAAAATTTTTTGCCTCTTAGTTTTTTTTTAATAAACCAGTTTTTATCGAGATGCAGCTCCTTTTTTAATATGTTTACATAAAAATTGTATGGGGTTTCGTTCCTTTAAACCCCCCAAATGTTTGTATACGTTCCAATTAAACTTTTATTGCGGTACCATTAGTTAAACACAGTGTTTTTAAAACTTTTTTGCCCCTTAGTATATTTTCATATTATAAAAATGTAAATTATAGATTTTTCATATTATTACCAGGTCTCTATAATCGTACTTAACTATATACAAATAGGTGGTGGATTTGACAAATATTCAAAATATCTCGATAAAAACTGGGTTTTCGATAAAGTACTAAGAGGGAAAAAAGTTTTAAAAATACTGTGTTTAACTAATAATACTTGAACAATAATTTAATACGAACATGCACAAAAGTTTAGGGGGGTTTAAGGGAACAAAACCCCCATAAAATTTTTATGGGGTGCACAAATTTCACTATCATTTTTTGTTAAGATGTTCCTGCCATAAAAATGCCACACGTCTATTTTCAATAAAAAATATCTAATAGTTTTCGATATATTGAAAAAAATTGATTTTAATTTTGTAACTTAAAAGGGCTATAACTTTTTTTATGTGCACATTTATACTAAGGTAAGTTAGGTTCAATCAACATATTTTTGACCCCAGAATCTGTGGTATTACTTATAACCAATCTTTTCGGGACACCCTGTATAAATCAACAATAAGACAGATAATGACGTACACAGCGGAAACCAGAGCAGATACGGCGAAAACACAAAGACTTCTGGAAACAGCAGAAATGAAAGTCTTACGAAAAATAACAAACCAAACTCTAAGAAACAGAGTAAGAAGTGAGGAAATACGAGCGGGATGTGGTATAGAAGAAATAAACATGTGGACCAAAAGAAGAAAAATGGAATGGAATCAACACATTGAAAGAATGACAGAAAATAGAATAGTACGAATAGCAAGAGACAAATCGCCAAATGGAAGAAGATCATTGGGACGACCGAGGAAAAGATGGTCAGACAATGTAAATTGAGGCTAAAAACCAAAGTAAAACAGGCATTATGCCTATTTATAAAGTAGGAAGAAGAAGAAGAAGAAGAAGACTTTTCAATTTGTGAAATAAATACACTTTACACGCTTTGATATACTATTTTTTCACTTACTTGATACATTTTTAATTACCTAGTGGTTGACTTTACGACTTTCACTCCGGGAATCGTTCTCAAAAAAGATTATTCTAAAAATTCTGGGAAGATTTTATACCCTAGATTTCTTGGGTTATATGATTAGAAATAAAGATCATTCCTACAACATATAAATAATTGTAATTGTTTGTAAATAGAAATCTATACACAGACACTATCTAAAGCGCTGTCATTGGATATCAGTACCAGTATAATTAGACAACTTGCTCAACACATAAATCAAAGATAATTGTCGAAATAACAAACATTTCGTTTTGGTCACTGATTCCAACACACACCCACGGGACGGTAACTAAAAAATTTATTTGAAACCCAAGAAGGTGGTAGACGAACGGTTGGTATGCCACTGTACGCAAGAACGCTGAGGACAACATGTTTTCCTTTTGTACTGTGCACTAATGTATCAATCATTAGTTTCATTAGGATTAGTCAAATGCTTTAATGACTATCTTTGAGTATGTTCACATGGCGGAATCTATTATGCAACATTATTTTGTCCGCAGTGTTTTCTATTAGTATATTTATTTTGGATGAACTCAAAATCGATTAAATATAAATATACCTAACAGTTTTTTTTATTAACTACTAAAACTTGTTACCATTGCATGTGGTTGTCTTTTTAAAGAGAGATTACATACTATGATTTTTTTGTGACTTTTTTGATTTGAGGTTGATTTCATGTAATCGAATGAACTATATTTCATTAAAGTCGTCCCAGGAACGCAACTCATAAATATTGGCAATACCATTTTAAAGTCGTCTACTTTATAATGTATAATATATGACTGAATTGCCTATAAAAAATGAGTCAGATTAAATTAAATTCTTGGCTGAATTTTTCAGTAAGCAACATTTTAGTTTAATTTAATAATATTTTGTATTTTGACAACGACATCCAATGTGGACGTCGAAACGTTAATAAAATAATTTTTTAAATTAAATTGTGGCTTATTTCTCATTTAGAATAGATAGTTGATTACTACAAATTATCGGGAATAAACTAAAAATTCACGTACGGAAAAGAAACATGGGCAATGACGAGTCGACATGAAGAGTTATTATGAATCTTTGAAAAAAAGTATTGAGGACCATATATGGCGGAGTTAAACGAACAGAGTCTGTGGAGAAGGCGATATAATCTCGAACCCTATAGACTTTTTGGTGACGCACACATCGTGAAAACCATCAAAATAAACCGCCTAAAATGGTTGGTTTACAACTGATCCTTAAAAACAAAATAGAGGGCCATATAGGTGTAAGAAGAAAACAAGTTTCTTGGTTAAAAAACATTCGTGAATGGACTCAGATATCAAATGCAGGACAACTATTCCATATTGCAGAAGATCGAGAAGCCTTCGCAATGGTGATCGCCAACGTCGGATAATTCTGATATGGCACGTGAAGAAGAAGAACATGGTTGGCAGAGCTGGATTTAAGGCATTGGGGGCCCCTGGGCAGAATTGGTGTGGAGCCCTACCTCCTACCATTAAACAAATTGTTATGACTATGGCATGGTTGGTTAAAGTCCGGGTAGGTAGTTTTCGAGATTTTTTAACTGAAAATTCCTTGATTATGTCGGGCATGTCTAGTTGCTTTAAGGCATTGTGTTCAATGCTCATTATAAAGAGATGGTTCAAACGCTCTTGGTTTATCATAGACCGAAGTCGATTTTTAATTAACTTAAATTTTTAGAATGATCTCTCTCCACTGCAATTAGTTACCATCAGAACAAAATATAAACGAAGTGTCACTACAACGTTTGGAACCGCTTCATTCATATTTTTCTCTTTTAACCGTCGGCGTCGGTACATTTGAAGTTCTCTACTTATATTTGATGAGCCGATTTCCTCTTTAAATGAATTGAAAAATTCTACAAATTGTACTAATTCGACACCTAGTTTTTTTATCTAAATCATTGCTATAATTGTCGTTAAGCTTCAGTGAGTGAGCTTCAATTTTATTGGGAGTAAAATTTTCCAAATAATGTAAAAATTTAAAATTGGAATAAACAGATTCATATGCCGAAAGCATATGACTTGAAGAGGAAATGAAGTGATCTATAATAGCTATAAAATTTTGAGTCCTAAATTTGTCTGATGTTGTCATTTCAGTCTCTGAGATATTCCTTAAAAGTATATAAATTTTTTAATTGATTTAAGTGCCGCCACTCCTGAATTAAGGTCCATATTTGGATCTTGGAGAATACGACTTGTGCTGTTTGTCCTCTCTAAGATTCCATTCCAAAATATTGCAAATATCCCTGTTTTCAGTAAAGACACACTCGATTATACAAACCATTTGTATCGCTACGACTTTCAAATTGTTGCCCATCATCTTTTAAAATTTTGGATAATACTCCTTTAATCTGATTATAACCTTTAACTAGTTCTTTTGCGGCATCACTTCTAGACGACCATCTAGTAGGTAGTATTTACTCTTTTTTAGGAACAATAATATTTCTGCCATGGTCGGCGTTTGCTCTCGCTTAAAGACGTTTTTAGACATTCGATTAACAAGTTGTATCTATATGTAGAGGAAGTGAAAAATACATAGGGTTCAAACAGTCCTTCCAAGAAATCAAAGAATTCTATGGCAGCAGGACAACACTTAGCTGCAGCTTTAGCAATTAATTTAGAGAGTGGGCGACATATGGAATCTACAACGCCAAGATATGGTGTTATCTAAATTTTAGCTGAACACCATTGAATTTTCCACTCATAACTAACGCATTGTCGCAGGACTGTCCCCTGCAGCTTTTCAAATCGATATCATCCTCTTGCAAGAACGTCTTAAATATATCTTCTTCTTTATGACCGTAATTTGCCAAAAATGCATTTTTATTAGGAGAGAAACCTTCCATATAACGAAATATTACAGTTAAATGATAGACAAAAATTTATTCTGAATATGTGTGAATAATGTGCTGATTTTTTTAAGTTTGGGGCTTTGTGGGGGCCCCAGGCATTTGGGGCCCCGGGCAGCTGCCCAGCCTGCCCCCCCTTAAATCCGGCCCCGATGGTTGGACCACGTTTTGCGGATGGACGAAAGTGATCCTGCTAAAATAACATATCTGGACGATGTACAGGAAGAATTTAAGGTAGATTGGAGTAAGGGGTGGTTGAAAACTGATTTGTTTCCTACCCTGTAAATTTCAAAGTGTTCGTGCAATAAAATCTTTCTTCGCGATTTATATATTTTATTGTGTGACGTGAATTTATTAACGTCACAGATCGAGTTCTGCGTTGCCAATGAGTTTATTTATTAACAAAAATCAAAAATAAGAAAAAAGTCTGTCATTAGAAACGTCACTGAAAAATCTCATCTCCCTACTCCTCTCCCTATAAATCTCAAATATTAACCTTCCGATTACCAACCTTTTTTTGTTACACGGATGACCAAGGGGGGGAAAATGACCCCAGGTCAAAAATGTCAAAAATGACAATTAACAAAAAAATGAAGTTTTTTTTTAATTTTTTTAATTTTTTTTATTTTTTTATGGCATGGACTTTATGTCATTCAGCCAGTCACAACATGAGTATTACTGTCATGTGTAGTGTGTATGTTGAGTAAGTGTCTTGTTACTTTGCAAAGTCGACGTCATTAGCGTAAAACTACTTGGAATTGCACATAATAGACGGTATTTTACTAAACATCAACTTCAGAATATATTTTTTATTCGTAAAATATAGGAAATTTTTTTTATTTCAAAATATGAGGATATCTAGAATGATATCAAAGCAGTGGCGGCTCGTGATTTTTACAATAGGGGAGGCTATACCTAACTGTAAAATATCTAGACAAATGTGCACTAGCAAAAAAATGCACCAAAAAATGTAATTTAAGGCCCCATTTTTTGACCATTTTTTATTTACATTTCATAATATCATCCTAATTCATAATTTTCATGATATCATATCATTTTAAAAATAGTTAGTCTAATTGTAAAAGTTTAATACCAAAGTTTGTGTCGTTTATTTGTTAACAATTCCATCTATTTGTAAATAGATACCTATGCATATCAAAATAAATACAGATTTGAAGTTTTGCCGTCCATACATAATGAAGCTTCAAATTTTTTAAGATACTCAATTGAATTTTTTTAATTCTAAACGCGGCCTACTGCGAATTCAAAAACACGATAAATTACCGATATTTTGCTTTGAGTTAGAGATATCGGAAAAAGTTTTTTGAGCAAGTTGTTCCAAATATTATTATAACCCCACATACCAAATTTCATAACAAAATTCTCACTTTTAGATTTTTCATTATTTTTAGTCAGGACCCTAAAATTCGTTGTCCCGAGACGTACGCAACCACGCAACGGAGCGGAGAAGCTACTCTGCCTCCCTTGGTATATCTCCGGGCATCGTGTGATGGCACCGTAGATGCCACTGTTAGGAGACCGGGTCTCCTTAAACGTCTGCTGCGCTGCACAGAGCATTAGCAACGGAGTCTACTGTGCTTCTCGACTCCGTTCATGAATCTCGGGATAACCCAGGGTCCTGCCAACAATAATACACAATAAAACTGAGACGCGATCATGCGTTATCGTTCTAATGCTAATGCTCCGTACGTTTGGATAATTAGTGATAATATGGAATTTACACGTTGTATAATAGTGAGACTGTTTGTTGTTTTCGCGATTCATGATAAACAAAACAGTGTAGAGTGTGTAAAAAATTTATGGGGAGGCTGTGCCTCCCTTGCCTCCTCTGACGAGCCGCCACTTTATTAAAGTCAAATAAAAAAATAATGAGTTAAAAATTGAAAATACTTTTGAATTTATTAAAGAAAAACATACGCTGGGGTCACAATTTCCCCCCCTTGGTCATCCGAAGGTTAACTAAGAAGAACCAGAATTTGCCACAGCGATTGCGAAAATAACTCAAAATTAGTGTATCAACATATTCGATATTGTCACCCCTACCTGTTCCTGTTACCCATAGTGCGTAAAGAAATAAAAGTTTGTATTGTGTTACTTTTATCTTTACGTACTAAAAGAGACTCTCAAAAATACAGTCCATTCAACAACTCCAAATAATACAGTCCATTCAACAACCTCAGAGAAGACAAGGTGGTTGAAGATTCTCAAGAACGAACTAAACAACTCAATCTCAAGCCGCCTGTTTTTTCTCCAGGGATGGAGAATACAGACACTCGACAGGGAAGAATAATAATAATATAAATACTTATATTATATTATTATTTTTATAAGAATGCCGTACTTTTAATGCTTTAGCGACAGTTGCGGACCCAGCATCGTTAAGAGGGGGTGCCAATTGGCTAAATTTTTATAAAGTTAAATGAATATTTCTATAATTTTTAAATTAATATCACTTGGTTTGAGAGGGGAGGGTGATAACATCATTACCCCTCCCTGGATCAGCCACTGCTTAAGGGTGAGTGCGATCACTTAAGGGTGAGTATTGTGCTATTGAGGTAGCATTAATGCAATAAAATGCGTGTAGCCGTAACTGTGCCGTAACCGTTGCTTATACAAAAAAAAAATGAATAGGACCTAATTTTTAGAGTAAATAGTGGTCTTTAACCTTATATAAGTTTTGTTTAAAAAGAATGCATAGGTAATGAGAAAATCGTAAAAACATGTTCGCCAAGGGATAGGGGTAGTTCCTGCAGTATATTTTCAAGGATAGGGGTTTCCGCAGGGATGTTGCAAAAACCATATATATTTTTGAAAAACACTATTGATGAAGCATATGCCCATATGGACCAAAAAGTAAACAAAATTTTTTTTTTCAACCCGCCATTTTGTTTATTTTTTTTTGGCTACAAGGGTTGCACTAGGAAATCGCTTTTCGTCTGTCGAGTGTTATAATGTTGTATTAGCATATTTTACAGTTTGGCAGGAAAAGCAAAAAAAAATGTTCACTGTATTTTCATTTTGAGGCGCTTTGGTTATAAAATTTTTTAAATTTTTATATGTATAATGAAATAATAAAGAGTTATTTATGACATTTTATTTATTTAGTATTTATTTAACAAACAAAAAGTGTTTTGAAAAAAAAATATAAAATGTGGATAGAACATTATGATTTTATGGAAACATCAACTTTTACAAAAATGTGACGAAATTGTTCTAACAACATCGTGTCGTGTACTTAATATGCTAATAAACTTATAAATTAAGGAAAAAATTCAAAGTAATCAAAAGACACAAGTTTTTTAATAATTTTTTACGAGAATTTGGCTAAATTTACTATTGCTTTGAAATGTCGGAAGAGTTGCATCTTGATGTTGAGGACATTTCATTGTCTAAATTGTCATTAGTTAAAAGACCTTTCTTTTGTTTAGATAATTGCGCTGCAAAAACTTTTGCATCATTGATATTGCTTAAAAGAAGGTTATATGAACTGGGAGTCCACAGGTGACAAAAACTTAAAGTTTTTTTTAAATGCAGTAGTTTATCGAAAGGTAGTAAGCATTTTCCTGGGTTGATCACAAGATCTTATCGATGGTAAAGATATTGAAGTGGTGGTTAGACAAAATCTGTTTTGTTTTTCGTACTGGAGGCTTGAATAGAATTGAAACTTCAGTGAAGGGTCCATGTCCATCATGCTGGTATTTCAGCTTAATATAATGTACTCTGGGAGAAGAATATCTCAACTGCTTTACTAGATTTCTTTCAGTACACAATTCTGGATACAAATCATAGAACTTTTGCACATTCAACGAAATTTCAAAATATTCCTTATTCGAATATCAAAATTATAATGTTCTAACAGCAGAAATACCGGATTGGTATTGGGCATATCTGATAGAACATTATAATATTAAGCTATTTTTAAATTTGTCATTTAGAACAATTTAATATTGTCTAAATCTAAAGATACGATAAAATATTTATGCAGGAGTCGATTTTAATAAAATATTTATGCAAGAAAATCACTTTCTTTATTAATTCTTTTTTTTTTGTGGTTCCGGGGAAAAATGGGGGTGCATTTTACAAATTTGTTAATGGCACCAGTACATGGGTAATCGCCGAAAGTCTTTTTACTCTATCATAAACGGTTCAGATGGTATAAAAAGGGGTTTTTTAAAATGTGACACCCTGTAATTAAAAAAAAAGGCAATTACCCTTAAGTGAAACCTATACCAAAAAACCAGTCTCTTATTTGTGAATAATTGCCGCAGGACTTCTTCTTAATTTCCATTACAGTAGGGAAATTTTTTTTTAAAAACATATTTTTTAAAAACTTGTCAACTTTGGGGCCCCACCCCCACTAAACGGTGGGTGATAGACATATGCTCTTTGAAAATAAATCGTAGAAAATATAGTGCTCTTCATATTTCTATAAAAAACATTTTTTACAAAAGGTACAGGAAGGGCTACGTTCCGCAAAAACCACAAATTACCCCCTTAAAAGGGGTGAAAAGGAGGGTTCCGGGGCAAAATTTTTTAAGAAAAAGTTTGTCTCATCATAAACACCCCTTGATATACCAGAAAAAAAATAAAACCCTACTTGTGTCCATTTTGCAAGGTTCAACCTTTGTTTCCTACACTACAATGTGCTTTACCAGTTCTTACAATATGGTGTAGAAACGCAGGGACAAAACAAACAATAAATAAAATAGAAGTTGTTCTGAAGCTATTTCCTTGTGGCATTTTTTATGATTAATTATTTATATGGGAAATAAGCCACAATTAAAATGAAAAAAATAATTTTATTACCGTTTCGACGCCCGAATCGGGTGCCGTTGTCAAAATACAAGTAATATTTTGTATTTTGACAACGGCACCCGATTTGGGCGTCGAAACGGTAATAAAATTATTTTTTTCATTTTAATTGTGGCTTATTTCCCATATAAATAATTAATCATAAAATAGAAGTTGAACTACACGCTATGGAAAGCTCAATGTCAGTTATTACCATCAGATAAACAGTATAAAATCTAGAAATAAGAAGAAAAACAGGAGTCACGGATGCAGTTGAAAAAACAGCTACTGTTAAATGGGCTTGGGCTGGACATGTTGCCATATTGATGGATAATAGATTAACCAGAAATATTCTGGAACGGCGACCAAGACAAGATGCATACTGAAGCAGAGGACGATCGCCGATCAGGTGGATGGATGATATAAAGCACATCACCTCAAATTAGAGGCAAGAGACTCAAGATAGAGCTAGCAGGAAAATTTTACAAGAGGTCTACGTTCAGCAGTGTACCAACTATCTATGTAGGGATTTTTACAGCTGTCGCCGCCTTCCTTCTTTCAACCAACGTATCCAGTCGTTTATGTTTTGTTTCTGTTGTGTACCAAAATAGGCTAATTGGTGATAATATAATTTGGTTATTGTTACAATTAAACATTTTCAATAAAAATCCACAAGGAAAAACTTCCTGTAGTTGGCTGTATACCATTAATTACAAGTAAAATTTAATAAAACATTTTCTTCTTGGTAAAAGGTATATTAGTTTAAAAATCCCTAAAGGGCTACAAACATATGAACAAAACGTTTTCGCTCTGTAACAAGAGCATCATCAGTATTACAAGAACATGGTGAGCCAACCAAAAAATACAAAGGTCAAAGCCTTTCAAAAAACAGACAAAAGTCTTATATAAAAGATAACATCGTAAAATCCAAAGGATGGATAATATATCAGTTGCCTGCCACCTCTCATAACAGAATGACCTAGTTACCTTTTGACCCACTTACAACGTGTGGGAGTCATATGTTGCCATAGGGCTATTTCCTTAGGAATTTTATCCATCCTTTGGATTTTACGATGTTATCTTTTATATAAGACTTTTGTCTGTTTTTTGAAAGGCTTTGACCTTTGTATTTTTTGGTTGGCTCACCATGTTCTTGTAACACTGATGATGCTCTTGTTACAGAGCGAAAACGTTTTGTTCATATCGCACCTTGAAAACCATATGGCAATATCTGCAATTTTTTCATGAAATGACCATTGAATGCAGTCTAATAGGAAAAAAAATCTATTTTTTAATGCTATATAGCAGCGTTTGAAAAAAATTTTAAATTCGGCACCAGAAAGATACATCTCTATGGCTTTTGTCAAAAATGGATTCTTCTTTGTATACCATCAGGCATTATCTGCAGTAGTTGATGCTCTACGGTTCTAAAATTGGAACAAAACCTCAGATCTATATGGCAATATGTGCAAAATGTGACCCACGCTCGTAAAATGAAAGCAAGATCTACTAAGGAAACATCCTTTGAATGCAACAAAACATAGAGTGCTGCATAGAGATTTGATTGCAACACTGGAAATAAGCGACAAGACTATAACAAATTGATATACAACGTCGTACTGCAGATGGGTTTATCCCAAAAGAAAAGCGAATTATAACCGACAGACAATATATAAGCGACAGATTATAATATGCAAGACTTTGATTAAGTGTTAACACTAAAAATTTGTAATAAATAAGTACAATCAATAAAAAACTGTTATTTTATATGAATTTTTACTGTATCATGTGCGAAAATTGATATATTTTTTAAAACCATATGGCCGTATGTGCTAAAATACCTATTTCCTGGGGAATTTTACGTACTTTTTAATTCATATAAAAATATGTAAAATTAAAGACAATTGTGCCAAATACCAGGTTTGCAGCTTAATTTTTGGAATTACAGTAAATAAAATTAACTTTACAAAAACTTAAAATGCTCATAACTCAATATTATGATTTTTGCAGTTACTGCCCTATGGTTTTCAAAGTGCGATATGTTTGTAGCCCTTTAGGGCTTTTTAAACTAATATACCTTTTACCAAGAAGAAAATTTTTTATTAAATTTCATTTTCAATAAAATTTTTGTTACTTATCCATCACCGCGCCCTACCACTTATAATAGAAAATTTTTTCAAAAATTTTTTCCAGAATAATGTATTTAAACAGAAAATTTTAATTCTTTATAAAGAAAAATTTAATTTGTCCTTTTGCAACAAAAATCCAATCGAAAATTTTAATTCGCCAGAGTGTAGGGTCAGTAATATAAAATGTACCCTCAGTATTTAAATTGAAGATAAAAGACAGACAAGAAGATTCTGTTACAATGACAAATAGTGCATGTGACAAGCAACGAGCGGAATATAAACTGGTTAGTTATCAATTACAAAATGATCCCTGTGTAATTTAGACGACTCTTCAATATTTAATTTAAAATTGGCAGTAATCCCGCAAAGACAAGGGTACAGGACCAAGGGGAGGACATCGCAGAGCGCCAGCAATTTTCAAGTGTCCCCTCGACAAGGGTGATGCATTAGACATGTTTCCTCGGGGCTAGCTCGCGTGTAGCTTAATCGACTGGAAAATTACAAATATTTAAACCTGTTCTTTGACTGTCATCGTTTCCTTTATTTTATGAAAATCATATTAGTTTCCTGATGACATAGGTTGGCAAAATTTGTTTGTTTTAAAAATTATCCTTGTCGTCTTTCATTTAAAGTAAGGAATTGAATATAATATTTCAATGAGCGTATACTTATAGACAAAGTCAGGCAGGCTGAAAAGTAAAATATATGCGCATATTATATGCATATTATTTCTGTCAAATATGCATGCATATGCGTTTATTTATGTCAAATTTGCATGTATATTATGCATTTGTATGTATATGTATACATGTTACAGTTCAAGTTGATTATCCAGTTGGAGTTGACTCCAACTAGTTGGAGTCGACTCTAACGGCTGGTTTCAATAAAAGTTGATTATAAATATAAAATGAAGATTTATATTGAACATTTACTAGTAAAAGTAGACTCCAACTAGGAAAAGTATACTCTTCCCAATGCCATTTAGTAAAAGTTGATTCTGATTCACACAAACAGCCGATTCTAGAAATTAAATGTTACTGAATATGTTCAAATTAGTCTGGGCTGTATCGTCGCCCCCGTTAGGTAAATTATTCCAGTTCGATTTTTTTTGCACAAACTTACTAAAAAAGAGGTCCTCTTCGACCAAATAACGATTCCACAGGGTTTCAGATGGTACTGTGGTCAAAAAATTGTTTAAACAATTTTTTTAAACAAACTCACAAAAAAAATTTATTTAGGACAATTTTCTTTACATCATTTGGGTCATTCGGAGCAAAAGAGGTCTTTTGTGATTTTTCTGTAAAATTTTGTTGTTCTCGAGTTATACGCGATTTAAAATTTGCAAAATAAGAAAAAGACCATTTTCAAGGCTTAATAACTCAGTTAAAAATTATTATTATGAAAGTCCGAAAGTCACCAAATAAAATTTTAACGACCCCCCTACAAGATACTGAAGAAATTTTTGTTATTATTTTATTACTAAGCGGTTATTTTTAATTATTAACAATGAGCGCTAGGAGCGTATTGACGCAGCTATCAATGTGAGTGCGAGTGAGATGCACCATTGCACCATTTTGATATTTAAAAATTCAAACTTCTGTCAAACCACAAAACTGTTAAAACTTTTTTGTAATTTATAGCTCACATGTCATCACCATGACAAGTCGAAAGTTCTTCTTCTTGTGGTGCTTTCTCCTTTAGTGGAGGTTAGCGACTACACTGGCAAATCGGTCTCTGTCCAATGCGGCTCTAAACAAAGATGTTGAATCAAGGCCGGTCCAGTTTCTGATATTTCTAAACCATGAAATCTGGCGCCTACCGGGACCCCGTTTTCCTTCACTCTTACCCTGGATGATAAGTTGCGTGAGGCGGTACTTTTCGTTTCTCATTATGTGTCCCAGGTAGCTAATTTTTCTGACTTTAATGATTTTTAGCAGTTCCCTATCTGTACCTATTCTCCTCAGAACATATTCGTTGGTGGTGTGGGTTGTCCAAGGTATTTTCAAGTCTCTTCTATAAAGCCAGAGTTCAAAGGAGTCCAACTTGTTCATCAGTGTTGTGTTGTTTCCAGGCCTCCGTTCCATACAAAAGTATTGACCACACATAGCAATGCAGAAAATGACATCTAAGGCTGATATTAATGCTACTGTTACAAAATAAGCTTTTCATTTTGATAAACCCCTGTCGAGCTACCTCTATTCTCGCTCTTGACTTCTTGTTTTTAATCAAGTTGATTGTTGAACCAGCAACCAAGATATTTGTACTGGCGTACGTATTCAAGCTGTTGGTGTTTCACATATTTATTGGAAGAGGTAAATTTTTGTTCCTTGATATTCTTATAACTTTGGTTTTCGCAGTATTGATCTTCATCCCCATTTTTTTACAACTCTCAGTAACCCTATCCAACAGTATCTGCAGACTATGGTCCGAATCAGTCATTAATACTGTGTCATCTGCATAGCGGATGTTATTTACTCTCTGACCGTTTATCCTGATTCCTTCTGAAGGGTGCGATAACGAGTTCGCAAATATTACCTCAGAGTAGACGTCAAAAGTATGGGTGATAGCACACAACCCTGTCTAACACCTCGTTGTATTTCAATTGGCCTTGACGTATTACCATTGGTCTTTATGATTGCTGTCTGATTCCAATAAATAGCCTCTATAATTTTAGAATCTCTTTTGTCGACTCCGATGTCATTCAATCTTTCTATCAAGGTCTTGTGCTTCACCCTATCGAACGCTTTCTCAAAATCTATGAAACAGATAAAAAGGTCTGCTTGCTGATCTTTGTATCTTTGTGCCAGAGTTTGAAGACAGAATATTGCTTCTCGTGTCCCCATACCTTTCCTGAAGCCAAATTGTTCTTGACTGGTGACCTCATCACATTTTTTATAATATATTCTGTTCTGTATGATACGCAAGAAAAGCTTCAGAATGTTATTTAATAGACTTATAAGGCGGAAGTCCTGGCATAATTTGGCGTTCTTCTTTTTAGGCAGTGGTATGAAGACTGATTCAAGCCATATTTTAGGGATAGTCCCTGTATTGTAAACATTATTAAATAGTCCAAGAAGAAGGTCTAAGTTTTCCTCGTTAATTAACTTCAATAGCTCAGCTGGTATTTCATCTTTTCCTACAGATTTGCTGTTTTTTAGTTGACATAGAGCATAGAGCATATTCCAGTTCGGACTTTAGTATTGGAAGACCTTCGTCGTTTTCGGTATTTAATGTAGGAGGTTCTCTGATGTCATAGAAGAGTTCCTTTATATAGTCTTCGCACATGTTTATTTGTTCTTCAGGGCTTGAAATCAGTTTGCCTTCTGCGTTGATTAGATTATTTGGTGCTTGTGAGTATGTCGTGCCTGTGAATTCCTTGAGTTTCTCATACAGATGGAAGTCATCATGTTTTTTATATAAGTTTTCGATTTCTTCACATTGTTCTGTTATCCATTTTTCTTTTGCAATTTTTATTTTTTGTTGAATGGTTCTATTTAATGCTTTGTACATTGCTTTGTGCTGTTTGCATTTTCTTCTTCCATCCATTAAATCCAATATTTCCTCTGTCATCCATCTTTGCTTCCGTGGTCGCTGTTTTGTGAGCATTTCAGTTGCCGTTGTAAGGGTGTGTCTGATTTCCTCCCGAAGGCGAAAGTTAAGGATGTTTAATTATATGAAAGTGTGGTAAAAAACAGTGCGAAAAAGTAAAACCCATTTAAAATACATTGTTACTTCAGACACACTTTAAACTCTTCATGTACTGCTATCTATATTTACAATTTTCACACAATAAAACCTTTACATTTTTACATAATATGAGATAGAGTAGATAAAAATTATTTTTGTGAATTTGGTTAACAAAAATTGGGACCGCGGTACCGCGTGACACCCTGTGTATTTGTTATAAGGATTGTTATACGGATGTATTTCTTTGAGTAAGTTTGCGCAAAAAATCGAATCAGAATGATTTACCTAACGGTGGCGACGTTATAGACTATACTAATAAGTAGTTGAAACGGTCAAAACAAAGAAACGCACACTCATCAAAAATGCACTTGAGATTCTCGTATAATCAATATTTACTGAATCGATCCAGGAAGAGTCAACTCCAACTAGTAAAAGTTGATTTAAATTTTTAAAATCAACTTTTACCGCTCGTTTCAGTTGGAGTCGACTCCAACTATTTGGAGTCAACTCTAACTGAGAATCAACTTGAACTGTAACATACATATGATTATTTATTTAAAAAACAATATGTGAAGATATGTTTTTCAAAAATTTTCTAACAAAAAGTTATGTCACCTATCTGTATACATATGTTTGTACTAGTTTGTAGGTATATAGAAACGCTCCGTTCTATATCCACCGAAGTTATAGGAGCGTAGTAAAAATTATTTAAAACTTCAGCCTTTACATTTAGTGTTTCATCAAACACTGACTTAAAACATTTGCAACCTTAGATAGAAATATAAAACCAGTATTTTTATCAATGACTGAATTAATTTTTTTTAAATGTCTGCAAATTTGGCCCACAACAATTTTTTTTTATTAGTTTAACTGCTTCAATTAAAGATAACCTTGTATCCTGTAGCTGAAGGATGCAACTTGGCACAAAGTCATAATTTGATTTTTATGTATGAAAGTTGTTGTGGTACTATTTTATTTTTCAGCAATTCTCTGGAAAGTGTAAGTGGTTCGGAAGAATCGTCAGCTAATTCCATTATTAATGGCTTTTCTTACTTAAGGGGGAACTTTCTTACTGGGGAACTTAAGTTCCCCATTAACAATAGGTTTTGGTGGAAGGCGAAGATTCGGTAAATGTTCTTTATACAACTGAGTTCTTATGGGTGCGTTAAGAAATTTTTTTTATATTTAAAATTAAATTATTAACAAGAAGAAATTTAATTCTAATTTCTTCTGCGACCCTATTTAACCCTCGTAAAGCGGGGCTTAGATTCTTACGTAAACAACGGTGCGGAGTGCGTGTGCACCCCATCTGTATGTCCATTTTTTATATGTGAACGTCGGGGAAATTGATTTGAAAGATAATTAGGACTTATTTGTTATAATATGAAACATAATTTTACAAACAAAGTACTCATTTCTTCTTAAAAAAAATTATTATCGTTGTCAGAGAAACACATGAAATTTTTCACAGAGTGAGCAACACAAAGTTTTTACACATACCTACATGCCGGGACTTTCGGTGTTTTTTCTCTGACATAAGTAACACCGACCTTGTTCCGTAGCTCTGTTAGCTCCAAGTGGAACCCCAGAAACGTCCAATTCAGGAAATGAAATTTTCATCATTTGAACAATACAGTCATTTTTCCAAAAAATCACGTAAACGGAAAGCGTTTTGGATGCTGCAATGGGTGTAATGTGTTTAGAATTGAATTTAATGCGAATAAAATAATGGACAAAAATTAAAAAAGATATGTGAGAAAAACGAGGTCTGGGGTGCAGCTGCACTCCGCAGCGCCTTGCGAGGGTTAAACCATGTGCTAGGAAAGTTGTATGTACTAAACTTGGATAAAAAAATTTTCAAATTGTTTCCCACTTTAACCATGTTAGGTGTAGCATCTGAAAGAAAAAGCAAACATTTTTCGTTGACAACAACTAAAGGAAGAAAAAAATTTGCTAAACTGTCTTGCAAAAGCCTTGAAAATTGCGTTGATTTATCCAACTAGACCAAGGCGGATGTGTAAAAATATTAGTACATTTGGACGTTGAGAGGTGACTCAAATTTTTTTGCAGAAATTGCTTGAAAATAAATCAAATAATAATATTTGAGTTATCCTCCCTGTCAAAAAGGTCCGGAACATTGTTTAAATAATTAAAATGTCAAAAAATGAAGGAAAAATTCGATTTTTTTCTTCGTTTTTTGATTATAACTTTAAAAGTATTCATTTCCGAGAAAAGTTGTACTAACATAAAAGTTGCGTAATTAAATTTGCTACAATATAGAATTAGTTAAAGATTTAAAAAATAGTCACCCTGGTTGCCAAATAGCAATAATTGCGAAAAAACCATACAAAAACAAGTATTAGCATTTTACGTTTTTCAACCATTTATGCTAAACTTAGGACCTTCATATTTCACCCATAAAAACTTTATGATACAGTAAAACAATACTGTAAATTTCATTAAGATCGGTTCAAAAGATTTTGCAAAATAAATTTTGCAATCCAGCTTTCGCAAAAAAAATTCATTTTTTCAAAATGTTACAGGACTAAAAATACAGCAGATAGCAAATTGAAATTTTTTTTGCGTATAGAAGTGTACTGTACCTTTTATTTTCAATTATTGCAAAATTAAAATCAATCAACACCCACGGCGTCAAGAATTTTTTTAAATAAACATTAATTATTGGTGCTACGCGCAGGACAGGTGATAGTTTGCTCTGATTGAGCATTCCAATGACCTTTGATAATGATTGATACATTTTAATTTTTATTACATTTCGATATAAATAAATAAATTTGTTTATTGCAAAATAAAAACACATACTCTATCCTTTGAAATAACAGTTTTTTAGCAAAAACTTTCTTTGTTCATATACTTTAAATTAGAGAATAAAAGTTTATTATTTTTAAACATATTCAATTGTTTAAACAATATTTCACAAACAATAATAAAATTAGTTTGATTTTTGTGGAATTAAAATATTAAAATACAACAAAATATAGAATAAGAAAATAATACATTAGATAAAGATTGGAAGAAATTTTGATGGAAATCAACTTGTGTGAATAGAACACCGCTGTCCTGCGCGTAGCACCAAAAATTAATGTTTATTTAAAAAATTTCCTGACGCCGTGGTAATTAATCGATTTTAATTTTGCAAATTGCAAATATAAGCTACAGGACACTTCTATAAGCAAAAAAAAAAATAAACTTGCTATCTGCTTTATTTTCAGTCCTGCAACATTTTAAAGAAATGAATTTTTTTTTGCCAAAGCTGGATTCCAAAATTTATTTTGCAAAATCTATTAAACCGATCTTAATGAAATTTACAGTGTGTTTAACTATATTATAAAGTTTTTCCGGTAAAATATGAAGGTCCTAAGTTCAGCATAAATTGTTGAAAAATGTAAAATGCGAATACTTGTTTTTGTATGGTTTTTTTTCGCAATTATTGGTATTTTGCAACAAGGGTGACTATTTTTTTAATCTTTAACCAATTTTATATTGTAGAAAATTTAATTACACAACTTTTATGTCAGTACAACTTTTCTCAGAAATGAATAGTTTTAAAGTTATAATCAAAAAACCAATAAAAAAATCGAATTTTTCCTTCATATTTTGACATTTTGATTATTTAAACAATGTTCCGGACCATTTTGAGTGGGAGGATAACTCAAATATTATTATTTGATTTATTTTCAAGCAATTTCTGCAAAAACATTTGAGTCACCTCTCAACGTCCATCTCAAAACAGATGCGCCCTGGACTAAACAGCTTGGAAGCAATTTAATGCGATTTACAAGCTTGCTCATTTTTAAGAGATTCGATTAATAAATGTGCGATGTAACGTCCAAAAGAGTCAATTGTTTTATCCACACATACATATAAAGAATTATCTCCTATATCTAATTATATTTTACTCAGTACAGTACCGCAGAATATACATAATCGACCTGGTTTCTTCTTAAGCTTCTTTCGTTTGGAATATTCCATTTGCAGTATTTTATTCCAAGAAACATGCGCCATTCGTTTTGAAAACCTATTATATGCACCGTATTTTTAAATATACCACTATATGCAAAATTCAAAAAAAAATACAAAAATAGGCAAATGCATATGCATATGCATATGTACTCTTGCATATTTGCCTGACTCTGCTTATGGATATAGAGATGATGTGGGTATAAAAGAAGTAATTACAAATCTATACTAAATTTACAATCAAGATGCCGTAGAAATAAACAAACCAACACACGTTAAATGCTACAGGAGCACTCCCGAATCATAATAATTTACGATGTATATACATACATTGTGAATCCCAAATCATGATTTCCAAAGTTTATACATTGTAAATTATGATTTAGGTGTGCTCCTTGTAGCAGTTAACGTGTCTTGGTTTGTTTATTTCTACTGCATCTTTATTGTAAATTTAGTATAATTATATGCTATGATGATAATGATGAAGATGCAACAAAAAACGTAAAAAACAGAGGAGAATGAGTTTTGGGACAAGGTGCAAGAAGCAATAAATGATTATACAGCGAAAATAGTAATCACGGCAGATATGAATTCTAGAGTGAAAAAATAAGTAGAAAATGGAACGATCTTATAGGACTATACGCAGAGGAGAAAATCAACAAAAAATATCGAAAACTATTATGTAATTGAATTCTGTTAAGACAATAACATGATAATCACGAATACGCAATTTCAACACAAAAAGATATATAAGATCCCAAGATATGTCATATCAAGAAAGGAACAATCAAATTATTGACTATACTCTAGTGCAAAAAAACAGAGAGGAGCTAGACAAATGGCGTAAGGGTGAAAATAAGCTTTAAAATAGTGAATTACTACCTACCAGAAACTGCATTTAACAGTAAGTTAAAAGAAATAAAAAGCATAGAAGACAATAGTACGAAATATAAGAAAGTCATTAAAATACATAAACTAAGGGATGAATTAACAAAAATCCGAAATAAGGAAGAATTAGGGAAGGAAAAAGACAAAGAAGGAGAAATGACAGAAATAGTCGAAGAAGAATGAGGAAAATTTAGAAATGCCATAAAATGCAGCAAAACTACAATGGTGGAATAAGGAGGTAAAAATCGAAATACAAGAAAAGAAAAAATTGTGGAAATAATACAAGACATACAAGAACTAAACGCAACCAAAATATGAAGGATACAAACTACAGAGAATAAAAGTTAAAGAAATAGTCAAAAATGAGAAAATGAAAAACTAGGGCAAATTGATAAAAAATGGAAGAAAGCAGTAAAGAAAAATGTAAAATTGTTTTTCTACAACCGTTTAATAACATGCTCATTATTCACTATTTCTGAATAGTTAATAACACCCATTAATTTACCTGCGAGTAATAGTTCATTACTCACGGGTCATTACTCACGGGCTGAAGTTAGGTTCAAGTGGTTTATACCACTTTTAATATAACAACGCACACCCAAACTTATATGGAATCACCATGTATTTCAATAGTAATTTCAATTTCAAAGTAACATTTTTTTTTGAAATAACTTGTTTTTGTTGCGAAGAATAAAGGTTTTTATTGAAAGTAAACAAATATACAATATCAATCGGATAGTACAGCTTGGTACGGTATAGGTTATTTGCTTGAGTTGCAAATTGAACAAAAATAAATAAACTAACTTTTGCGTCCAAAAACGAAAATATGACTCATGTGGGGTATTACAACGAGGAAAGATTATTATTGGTCTTGTGGAGAAAGTAATGTTCTCAGAGGGAAATAGCTGTAGAGCTAAGCGTAATACAGGGCGTTCTGTCCGAAACCTATGCTAGGTAACAGGAACTAGGAAAGCTCAAAAATAAAGCAAAGGAAAGTCGCCAAAAGTAATAACGGCTCTCCACGATCGTTTAATTTTCCAATCAGCTGGAAGACACCCAACCATTTCTCACCTTCAGCTCCAAAGCCAGCTTTTGGAAGCTACAGGTGTAACTGTTTCAATTGAAACGATGAGAAGAAGAGTTTGTACCAAGAAATATACAGCAGAAGACAGTTCTGTGTTAACGATTTATCCAGGCAGCACAATATTGATCGCCTAGTTTGGTGTCTTCACCACCAAAACTGGAACATTGGGAATTGACAAAATGTGCTATTTTCAAAAAAAGTCAGGATTTGTGTAAATCAGATGACCCACGAAATCGTGTACTAGAGGTCGAGGAACACAAGCAAGACCGAAAACTGTCAGATATGTTCACAAATATACAAGGGGAAGTGTAATGTTCTGGAGAGGAATTGTGATCCGTAATAAAACTCCTTTAATTTTCATCCAATCAACTTTAACTGCTCACAGGTATGTTGATAACCTGTAATCAGGCTCTGGAGAGGTGCAACAGAAGAAAATTTAATTTTATTGCATGATAATGGACCTCTACATACCATTAGAGTGACTACAGACTACATACTACAACAGGTGACAGGCAACTGTCGTAACATAATGACCTAATGTTACCTATTGACCCACTTACCACGTGTGGGAGTCATATGTTGCCCTAGGGCCGCACCCATAGAAATTTTATCCATCCTTTGGATTTTGCCATGTTGGCATCTATATAAGACTTTTAGTCTGTTTTTGAAAGGCTTTGACCTTTGTATTTTTTGGTTGGCTCACCATGTTCTTGTAACACTGATGATGCTCTTGTTACAGAGCGAAAACGTTTTGTTTCTATGTTTGTAGCCCTACAGAGGCTTTTTAAACTAATATACCTTTTACCAAGCCAAAAATTTTTTATTAAATTTTACTTGTAACATCAAAACATAAAAAAACACTCGATTTTTTTATTTGTTCTCGTATTATTATTATAGATTTTAAATTTTTTTTTGCGTGTTCCTGCGATATTCTTATTAATATTATAAATTAACTGTTCAATCCCGTTGTAACTTAAATTCGGCATTTGTTGGGCTTATTATTGGAATATTAGACATATAACTGATAGTTAGTCAGAGTTCGATATTGCTTCTTAATTACCCTGAGCAGCAAAAGTTCAGATTGTTGGATTTAACGTGCAGTGCATAAGAGAGAATCGTAGGGAGTAGCATCAGCTGCTACCGCGCTCTGCTTGTGATATACTTTAGTGAAATTCGATGGACTTCCACAAAGTTCATTATAGTTCGCTTCAAGTACGTGACTATCTCGTAATAATGACAGGTGAGGTAATTGCAGATTTAGCGTGAGGATGATGGCATTATGGCCATATTGCCATAGTGGTTGCCATACCTGATCATCATACGACCCAGTGGCGCTGCCTACACAATTTCCTATTCGCTCGGTTTAATCGAATAGTAGAGTGTGAAGCCAACGGCACACACAATGTTTACATCTTTGAATATTTCTTAATGATATACAGTATATCTTGAAATACTATAATATAAATTACACTGAATGGCGTCACTTTTGAGGTCGGTGTTTTATAGATGATCTTTTATATTTCATGTAGGTATGCTGAATGCAAAAATTCAACTCATTTTCCTAAATCAGATCAGGTTTATTTAATATTTCAAAATTATCGTTTGTTTGTTAAAAAATATAACAAAACTAAACTAAAATAAAAAAAAACAATAAAACTGCCATACTGTCATCAGGTGAACAAGTCAAAGCATAGCTCAGATGTTATCTAGGGCGTATTAAATGGAATATTTTAAACATCCATGCTTAAGTTAGCAATTTTAATCGATGTTTCCTTGTACTCTGGGCTAATTAGCAAAATACAAGGAAAAGTTATTTACCAGCAATTTTATTGCTGGAATCGAATCTTATGATTATATATATTAATCATATAGGTATGCAAAGTCCGCAGATATTGTGCTACATTTTAATAAATAAAATGGCGCCCAAAAATCGTGTTTTTATCAGTTTTTGCTCTATAACTCCAAAAATTTTAACTTTATACACCAAAAACACTCAAATAAAAATTCATTGTAATTAAATTCTCCATAGAAATGTGTTTTTCCCGATTTAATTACGACAAAAATGTTCCCTGAAAAATGCAGGTTTTTCCAACAAAATTTTTAATTTTCAACTAAAATTTTAGATAAGTAATTGTTTATCAATAATTAAATAACTTGGTAATATAAAAGCTCTTTTCGTATAAATTATAATTCCAGAAGCCGATGGAAATTGAATGAACAGTTTAGCAATAATTAAATTGTTAATTAAAAATTTACGATTACTATAATAATCACAATAATTATGATACATAAGAATAATGACTATGATTTTTATATAAAAAAGATACTGTACCTATATAATGTACTTTACAGAATTGAAATTGAACTATTTAGGCGGCCTCAGGAATATTTTAAAATTTTAAACAATTTTTTGGCTTATAAACAAATAGAATATCTCAGGAAATGTTAAATTAAATTAAATCACGAAAACGGTATTGGAAAAAAAGCGGCAGAACGCCTTTTTTAAAAGAAGAACGTTTAATGGTGATAAGTAGTTCCTGAGATACAACCGGTCAAAGTTGACCGACATTTACGACAAAGATGTAAACAACAGGATCACAATTTTTAAACCGTCACCTTTTTATTTTTGTCCACTTTCTCTTTACCAATTTTAATAGCTTTAAAATAGTCATAACATATATTATTATAATAAAACCTATCGATATTACGAGTGAAAATTGCCATAAATAGCAAAATTCCTATCAAAAATTAGGTTGAAGAAAATGTAATCTCAAAGTTAAAAATCGGTATACGTTAAAAAAATGCATTTTCTCGCTTCCCATGGAGCAATTATTTTCTTCATTCTTTTTTTGTTCCCAAGTAACTCCAGTAGAGCCATCTAACTAACGCATTATTAAATGTCGAACTTGCTTTTGTTTTGTTATAATAAATTAATTTATTTATTATAACAAAATTTTTTAATTTGTTTAAAGAAAGATTGTTTAAATAATTATACAGCTTTCAAATGAGAATATTTGTGTTTTTAACGTTAAAAGGTACACTTGTAAGTTTATCCAAAAAACGTCTCCAACTGGAAAAAATATGTAGTTTTTTTTCTTGTAAATAAATTAATCTATTATAACAAAACAAAAGCAAGTTTGACATTTAATAATGCGTTAGTTAGATGGCTCTACTCGAGTTACTGGGGAACAAAAAAATAATGAAAAAAATTGCTCCATGGGAACCGAGAAAATGCATTTTTTTAACGTATACCGATTTTCAACTTTGAGATCACATTTTCTTCAACCTAATTTTTGATAGGAATTTTGCTATTTATGGCAATTTTCACTCGTAATATCGATAGGTTTTATTATAATAATATATGTTATGAGTATTTTAAAGCCATGAAAATTGGTAAAGAGAAAAAGGACAAAAATAAAAAGGTGACGGTTTAAAAATTGTGATCCTGTTGTTTATATCTTTGCCGTAAATATCGGTCAACTTTGACCGGTTGTATCTCAGGAACTACTTATCGCGATTAAACGTTTTTTCTTTTAAAAAAGGCGTACTGCCGCTTTTTCCAATACCGTTTTCGTGATTTAATTTAATTTAACATTTCCTGAGATATTCTATTTGTTTATAAGCCAAAAAATTGTTTAAAATTTTAAAATATTCCTGAGGCCGCCTAAATAGTTCAATTTCAATTCTGTAAAGTACATTAGATAGGTACAGTATCTTTTTTATATAAAAATCATAGTTATTATTCTTATGTATCATAATTATTGTGATTATTATAGTAATAGTAAATTTTTAATTAACAATTTAATTATTGCTAAACTGTTCATTCAATTTCCATCGGTTTCTGGAATTATAATTTGTACGAAAAGAGCTTTTATATTACCAAGTTATTTAATTATTGATAAACAATTACTTATCTAAAATTTTAGTTGAAAATTAAAAATTTTGTTGGAAAAACCTGCATTTTTCAGGGAACATTTTTGTCGAATTAAATCGGGAAAAACACATTTCTATGGAGAATTTAATTACAATGAATTTTTATTTGAGTGTTTTTGGTGTATAAAGTTAAAATCTTTGGAGTTATAGAGCAAAAACTGATAAAAACACGATTTTTGGGCGCCATTTTATTTATTAAAAAGTAGCACAATATCTGCGGACTTTGCATACCTATATTATTAATATATATAATCATAAGATTCGATTCCAGTAATAAAATTGCTGGTAAATAACTTTTCCTTGTATTTTGCTAATTAGCCCAGAGTACAAGGAAACATCGATTAAAATTGCTAACTTAAGCATGGATGTTTAAAATATTCCATTTAATACGCCCTAGGTAACATCTGAGCTATGATTTGACTTGTTCACATGATGACAGTATGGCAGTTTTATTGTTTTTTTATTTTATTTTAGTTTTGTTATATTTTTTAACAAACAAACGATAATTTTGAAATAATAAATAAACCTGATCTGATTTAGAAAAATGAGTTGAGTTTTTGCATTCAGCATACCTACATGAAATATAAAAGATCATCTATAAAACACCGACCTCAAAAGTGACGCCATTCAGTGTAATTTATATTATAGTATTTCAAGATATACTGTATATCATTAAGAAATATTCAAAGATGTAAACATTGTGTGTGCCGTTGGCTTCACACTCTACGTGTACTGATTTTGAACTTTGAGATTACATTTTCTCCAACCTAATTTTTGATTGGAATTTTGCTATTTTTGGCAATTTTCACTCGTAAGATTGATATTTTTATTATAATAATATATGTTATGAGTATTTTAAAGATATGAAAATTGGTGTGGAGAAAGAGGACAAAAATAAAAAGGTGATAGTTCAAAACTTTTGATCCTACTGTTTATATCTTTGCCGTAATAGTCCGTTCTTTAACGGTAAAATATCGCAAAACCTCTAAATTTTAAAGAACCGCTTAGATTGACATGAAATTTGGCAAACACATAGCTAACATGTCAAAGAAAAAAAGTGATATTGTGCCGATATGTGCTTTGCCCTGGGGGTGGTGTTCACCCCCTCTTGGAGTTGAAAAAGTATTCGTCCAAAGTAAGTCAGGAAATGGATAAACTGGCTAATTTTAAGTAACTTTTGTTCTATAGAGTTTTTTCACTAAGTCAATACTTTTCGAGTTGTTTGGCAGTGAATATGTTCATTTTTTCAATAAAATAACCACGCTTTTAGACGGTTTTTCGCAAATAACTCAAGTAGTAAGTATTTTATCGAAAAAACATTCAAAAAACATTCAAAGCAAAAATATTGCCTGTACAAAATAAAAAAAAAATGGTGTATATATCACGTCTCTATACCTAGCAGAAGCAGAGTTATAGCTAATGAAAAATAGGTTCATATTCGTCAAATTCCAAATGGAATACTTTAACGTGAAATAATCAAAAATGAAGTACATTTCGGGGAAAATTCATTACAACTTATTTAAAATGTTTAAAGAAAGCTTCATTTTTGTTTTATAAAAAAAAAATTCTAGCATCAAAAGTAAACAAGTTACGCTCAAAATAAAGTTAGTCCCTTTTTGTTTTGGTAAAAAAATCGAGAAAATCACCCCCTAATTAGTATCTTAAATGGCGAATGGATTTAGTGTCCGCATTCATATAAACCCAAATAAACAACAACAAAAAAAAATAGTATCTTAAATGAACTTAATCGTTACGGCTTCACAAGTTTCTTGACTCGTGTATGTATTGTTTATATTATCTGTAAGTTTCATCGGTTCAAAGTCCTTATTATTAAAAAGGTTGTAGTTAAAAGGGGTTGAACGAGTCACTGATCACGAATGTATGCAAATTTAGAAACACCAAATCTTAATTTTTTTTTTCTAACAGAAAAACAAAAAAATACATGATATTCAGAAAAGCAATACTGACTTTTTTGTTTTTCGAGATTTTTGCTATCTCTAACAATGTTTAATTTATTTTGAAAAAAAGCATATTTTTCAAAATTAAAATTTTTAAAAATTTTACTTTGAAACCAAATTTTTTCAAAAATAAGCACTTTGAATCAATGAAACTTACAGATCATATAAACACAACAAAAGTAAAATAATTTGTGGAGCGGTAAGGATTAATTTCATTTAAGTTGCTAATTAGGGGGTGGTCTTCCCCGATTTTTTTTTTGCCAAAACAAAAGGGACCAACTTTATCTTTAGCGTAACTTGCTTAAATTTAATACTAGAAACTTTTTGCAAAAGCAGAAATAAACCTTTTTTAAACACTTTAAAAAAGTTATAAGGCGTTTCCCCAAAAAGTGCTTATTTTTTTGGATATTTCACGTCGAAATATTCTATTTGAAATTTGGTGAATATGAATCTATTTTTCATTGGCTATAACTCTGGTTAAACGAGATCCAGAGACCTAATGCGTACACCATTTTTTTACTTTTTTATAGGCTATATTTTTGCTAAGAACGTTTTTTCGACAAAATACTTACTTTTTGAGTTATTTGCGAAAAACCGTCTAAAAATGTGGTTATTTTGTCGAAAAATGAACATATTCACTCGCAAATAACTCGAAAAGTGTTGACTTGGCGAAAAAGCTCTATAGAACAAGACTAAGTTTTCACTCTAATGGCATATAAAACAACATAATGCTATTCTATACCCCACCAGAATAATAACAATGGGAACCTTCTCTGGTTACACCTCCGAGGCTTCTACAATATGCAAGCCATACGGATGCTGAGACTAAGGAAGATGAGGGAATTCTACAATTTACAATTCACGTCCCATCTGCTCAGCGCGGTAAAGTTCCAACGAGAATGGTTCCCTTCGTACTCCAATCAGAGTAAATGTAAATCAAAAATAAATAACCATTTTGGCATAGGTTACACCTCCGAGGCTGCTACAATATGCAAGCCATACGTATGCTGAGACTAAGGAAGATGAAGGAATTCTACAATTTACAATTCACACTTCGTATGGCTTGCATATTGTAGAAGCCTCGGAGGTGTAACCAAAGAAGGTTCCCATTGTTTTCATTCTGGTGGGGTGTAGAATAGCATTTTGTTGTTTTATATGTCATTAGAGTGAAAACTTAGTCTTGCTGTAGCAGTTGCCGCTAGGGCATCTATGCCATTTCGTTCGTTGCAATCCGGGACTTCACGCTGGGGTTTGTTTTGGTTGGATCAGGGAGAGCAGCATATGTGCCTCCTGATGAGAGACTAATAAGTTTCGAAACCGGTAGAGGTGCTTGTTGCACTCTCTGATTGGACTAGAATATGGTTCGGCTGTATTTTCGTTTTGCAACGAATTTGAAAATGGTTATTCATTTTTGCTCTATAGAGCAAAAGTTACTTAAAATTAGTCAGTTTACCCATTTCCGGACTTATTTTGGACATATATTTTTTCACGCCCAAGAGGGGGTGAAAGTCACCCCCAGGGCAAAAGCACACATCGGCACAATATCACTTTTTTCTTTGACATGTAAGCTATACGTATGCCAAATTTAGAGCAAAAACCGTGAAAGAATGTACTAGTAAATGCCGGTCAACTTTAATCGGTTGTATCTCAGGAACCACTCATTACAATTAAATGTTTTTTCTTTTAAAAGAAGCGTCCTGCCGCTTTTTTTCCAATACCGTTTTCATGATTTAATTTAATTTAATATTTCCCGAGATATTCTATTTAATAAGCCAAAAAATTGTTTATAATTTTAAAATATTCCTGAGGCCGCCTTAATAGTCCAATTTCAATTCTGTAAAGTACATTAGATAGGCACAGTCTTTCTACACAACAATCATTGTTATTCTTATCTATTATAATTATTGTGGTTATTATAGCGATCGTAAATTTTTAATTAACAATTCAATTGTTGGCAAACTGTTTATTCGATTTCAATCGGCTTCTGGGATTATAATATATACGAAAAGGGCTTTTAGATTACCACGTTATTTAATTATTAATAAAAAATTACTTATCTAGAATTTTAGTTGAAAATTAAAGATTTTGTTGGAAAAGCCCGCATTTTCCGGGGAACATTTCCGTCAAAGTAAATCGAAAAAAACACATCTCTATGCAGAATTTAATTACGGTGAATTTTGATTTAGGTGTTTTTGGTGTAAAGTTAAAATCTTTGGAGTAATAGAGCAAAAATTGAAAAAAAAAACACGATTTTCGGGCGACATTCTGTTTATAAAAAAAAATAGCACACTATCTGCGGACTTTGCATACCTATGTTATTAATATATACAATCATAAGATTCGATTCCAGCAATAAAATTGCTGGTAAATAATTTTTCCCAAAAATGGCCTATTCTCCGATAATCTGCCCAGAATATTTAAGGATTACTTTTAAAGGGTATTTACCCACATATTTTTGTAATATTATATCTTGGTGGTTAGCATGTTAGATCACATAAGCACTGATGATGATTGGTCAACCAATCGAAAACTAGTTCTGTAATGTAGCCCTTTTTAGGGATTTTAAATATATACCTTTTATGAAGGATTTGATTGTTTTTTGTATTATACGGTATACAGCCAACTACGATTGGAGTACGAACGGAACCATTCTCGTTGGCACTTTACCACGCTGAACAGATGGGACGGGATTTATAAATTGTAAAATTCTCTCATCTTCTTTAGTCTCCGCATCCGTTATGGCTTGCAAATTTAGAAGCCCCGGAGGTGTAACCAGAGAATATTCCCATTGCTTTCAATCTGGTTGGAGATAGAGTAATATTTTTGGTGTTATTTTATGTGCTATTAGATTGAAAACTAAGTCTATTGTTTTTTAGTTGTTAGTGCCCATCTCCCCATAAGAAACCTTCCTCATTAAAAATTAAAAAAATATGTTTTAGAATAAAACATGGCTAAAATTATTATCGGGGCCGGATAGAAGAAGATTTGAACTTGAATTTAGGTATTTGATTATTACAAAGCAGAGGCGTGCGGTCCATGGAAGCGGGGCAAGCGCCGCTTCCCTGTTTATTCGTCGATATAAGAAAATATATTATTAATTAATATTTAATAATAAAATTTCTTTCCCTAATCCAAATAATCTACTTATTACCTAGCCAATAGGCATTGAAAAATATTAAAAATTAATCGCGTACGAACGAACTCAATATGCACACAATTCAACTATTTGGTCCACTCCTGGCAGAAGCGCATCTCAAAATCGCCGCTTGTCATGCAGTTGTCCCTTTTAAAATTGGTCAGGGTTCAATGACCGCACCCACTAGTCGCGCGAATTTTGGTATGCCATGTAAGCGCTCGTCGTATCGCCTTCCCAAAAGTGAGATGCTCCGACTGTTACTGCTGCTAAGGGGTGCTTAGGTATTACATACATTCGCTTAAAGAATATTTTGATTTAAATTTTTTTGCAGAGATATGTCCTTTTACTGATCTTTTATTTGACATTTTACAGAAATAAAATGGTATTGCATTTTGTATAAGACAAATTGATGACTTTATTAATACGATAATTAAAAAAACGAGAGCAGTTTAAAAATATTTGGAATAAAACTGAACATATGGGGTTTGAACATGAAAGAAAAATAATGAAGATTGATAATTTCGGAGACAGAGAGACAGAGAAAACAGAGGAAACAAAGAGACCTTTTGATAATATTCTACAACAAATGAATTTTAGCTTTCAAAATTTTAACGATTTAAAATTTGTAGAATTATATATAATCTTAATATTTCTAATTATAATTCATCAAAATTTCCCACAGAGGAATTTATGTCATTACGATTAAATAATGAAAATTTTTTGATATCCCAGCTTTGTATTCTCAGTTAAGTATCATTTATGAAACAACTGACATGAATGATAAAGAAATACCCAGAAATCTGGGATTTCTTTATAACTACTGGTTTAAACAAGTCGCTGTGTGAAGTGGTCAAGTTGTGTGAATTAGTACTACTAACTATCCCAGCCACAAGTGCATCAGTTGAACGAAGTTTTGCAGTATTAAGATGCATTAAAAGTTTCAAATTAAGAGTTTAAAAGAAATTCAACAAGCGAAGACAGACTTTGAAAGTTAGCCCTATTATCCATTAAAAAAGACTGCATTCAACAATTATCAGAAGTTGAGAGGAGAATAGACCTCGAGTATAAATAAGTGTCATTTTAGTGAAAGTTGTGTGTTGTGTGTTGTGGAAAATGCCTCGGAGTATATTTTTTTTAAATAGGATTCTTCTTTAGAAAACCAAGCCCGGCGCGAAGACTCAAGGCTCGAGCTAGCAATACAGATAAATGATAGGTCACTAGTCACTAGAAATAGCGGTAATAGAGTGCCTCACGCATTCACGCGTCACGGATTTAGTGTGTGAGTCCTTGTACGCAGGACGTCTCACATAATTAAGTACTTTGCTGATAGAGAGCCCCTGCGCATCAGAGTGTTATCAGGTGGAAAGTTGCTCGACCCTCGACCCTTAAGAAAATATTTCTATATCCTTATTGAATCGCTTCCCCTTTCGAAAAAGTCACCGCACGCCACTGCAAAAATGATATTTTTACTTGTTTTTGAGCCTTGAAAATCGTCATCTTTAGTGCTTTTTAAGTTAAATTGTTTATAGCTCGAAAACGATCAACTTTTGAAAAAAATTACAAAAGACCTTTTTTGTTTAGAATGATCCAAAAAATGTGAAATAATATCTCCCGGATCAATTTTTTTTATTATAAAAAAAGTCATTTTTTAATTATTATTTAATTATAGTTAGAACAAAATTAGATTAGGCACCCTTTGTCTTTTGTAATTGTTAATATACTAAATAAGATATCCAATAATTTTTATCCCATAAACAACTAGGTGAAGTTCAACCTTATATCGGATTCTCTACTAAAGGATACTACCTACTCCTTGAAATATATTAGATACTTCAATTTAACATTATATCCAGTAATTCACGTAAATTGGATAATAAAATTAACTGTTCTTTCAGTTCGTCGAACAATTGCGTCCTGATCAATTTGCGGGTTCACAGTTTTATAAAAGGTTCATTGTTTCACCTGCTCGCCTCATTTTGTTCTTCTTATTATAAAATGTAATATGTGTAACATTGTTCGAAGTGCATCACCTGTGCAATTACTGAAATGGGAAACTATATGGGCAACCATAGGTCTCTTTGGAGATACGTGAATACCTTACGTTTAACGGGTGGCAAGTACCATAAAACGAAGATAAAATAACTTTATAGATTTTGTAAAACTCATTTCAGTGTTTATACAACGTGATACTACACATAAACGACCTTAATATTAATATAGAGCAGTTTTTATTTTATCTTAAAGCGAATTTTCCTGGAAAATACAAAAGTAACAATAATATTGTTAAAAATGTTTTATAGCTAAAAAGAAACGGAGAAAGCACGCATCCCTGTCTGACTCCAGTAAGTCCGTCAAATTCGTCACTGTTGACCCCATTGTGTGTCACACTGCATTTCGTCTCAGTGTACAGTGACTCTATAATGAAAATTATTTATGAGGAATGTTTCTTAGCTCAAAAATTTTCCATATAGCAGCATGAGAGCAAAGGCACGTTCGAAATCAACAAATCCATTTATAGGGGTGTGTTCCATTCAACCGATTGTTCCATTATTACCCTCACAGTGTTAATGTGGTCTATGCAGGAGGATTCTGGTCTCAAACGTGCTTGATTAACTCGAAATTCAACCTTGTCTGTATGGTCGTGAAAATTTTATTTATGACGGCAAGCAAGGTTATTCCTCTCTAATTTTTGCACAGTGTGAGGTTGCCCTTTTTTGGAAGCTTAATAATCTTACCTTTTTTTCAGCCCGCTGGAATGCGGTGTGTTTCCCACACCTCTCGGAGTATGGAAAACAAAAGTTCAGAGGTTAGATGCGGATCAGTTTTAAGTAATTTGGCAGCAATGGTATTGATTCCCGGGGACCTGTTATTTCTCAGAGATTTGATAGCTGTTATTATCTCCGTTTTGGAAGGGGACTCGCAAAATATATGCAAGTCTATATTCTGAGGGTTTTCGACAATTTCACCTTTCGGTTTAATCCCCTCCTTTTTCTGTGAATATAAAATTACTCTTATTGCCTGTCTTCGATTCTCTTTTTGGCCGAGGCCTTGCTTCTATAGTTACTTGAACTGATTTTTTAATTATTATTATTCCATTTTTGTCCCACAAAAAGTTAGGAAATGGATTGGAACTTCCAGCAGATCACCGCATGCTGGTAGAAGACTAGCAAAACTTACCATTAATCTCAGTTGATACTCCGAGTCCATATACTGGTTTCTACGTAACCAATTAGCTTTACTACCTAATTTCAGTTTCCTCCATGGTCTTGGCAAAGCTCTTCAACCACTCACTGGTTTAAATAGTATTTTTTGTGGCTTTAAGTGAGAGAGGGTACACTATTAAGTCATCATCATCATCAATGGTGCTACAGCCCTATGAAAGAGCCTCGACTATCCCAAGTCTATTACGCCAGTCAGCCCTATCCATTGCCAACTGTTGCCAGTTTGCTTCACCTATTTTTCTCCCATCCTCATCTACAACATCCTTCCATCTAAGTTTTGGCCTACCCCTATTTCTACTTCCCATAGGTTGTGACATAGGATTATTTTAGGAGGGTTGTTATGCTGTGATCCTGCTATATGTCCTGCCCATCTTAGTCTTCCTATTCTTATAAAAGATACTACGTCTTTACCACCAAATATATCTTTATATCTGTGGTATACCTCGTAATTGTACCTCCTCCTCCATCTACCATTTTCACAGATGCAATATTGCTCTCAGGATCCTTCAGAAGTCCATTTCTGTTCCTCGTAACATTTTATCTGTTCTTTGTTTCATTGGCTAAAGTTCCCTGCCATATGTGATTAGTAATCACTGATTACACTTTTAAGTATGGTATTGTATATGAGCGGTTTGTTCCTTTTAGATGTTGTTTGGTCTCACAGAATGCTGTTCGTCATGGATATGGCTTTACTATCCTGCGTGTTTCTGTCTTTTATAGCAGTATTCAGTGTTCTATCTTGAGTTATCTTCATTCCCAGGTACTTGTATTCATCACAGTGTTTAATTTCTACCCCATCGTCTAATGTAATGGACTGCTGTGTCCCTTTCAATACATATGACTTCTGTTTTTTTTAATGTTGACTTCGAGAAACGTACACCAGGTGACTTTCTTTATTAACGGCTGTTTTTTTCTCAATAACTTGCGTAATAGAGTACAATTGTTCTACTGTGGACCATGTGTAGAGATTTATTTAAAAATATAGAAATATTTAGTCGAGTTACCTAAAAATGCTTATTTTTTTATACAGTGGTAGGACAACTACAAACCGAAATTTTTCCGTCTTGTCTACTTTTAATAATTATGTGAACATGTCCAATAACTCTATATCCACTCTGCAGAGCACAGTGACAAGAAGAAGGGTAACGAAGAAAAATAAGAGGAAGAAGATCGAATAATAAATAATGACATATCAATTCAACGCTGAGCTCATTTATTCACTTACTTGTTTCGCACTGTATACATAACAATGTTGATAGTTGGTTAGTTTACTTATAATGCTGCTAATGAACTTTATCGTCAAAGGTAATAGTCAATTATTTTTATTGCGACGGTACTTAAAATGAGTTGAATATTCTTAGCAGAGCAAAACTATTTTTCCGCTTCAACTTTGTGTTTTCACTACATTCAGCCGCAGCATACTTTACTTTATAACCAGATCAATAAAATTTGAGGAATATTAAACAAAAACATAGTTTATCTACTCTATCTCATATTATGTATTAAGTTTTTAGTTTGTGAAAACTGTCATTATAGATAGCAGCACGTAAAGGGTTTAAAATGTGCGTGAAGTAACAATGTATTTTAAATGGGTTTTACTTTTTCGCACTGTTCGCATTTTTTTTTGGTACACTTTCATATAATCAAATATCCTTGAAACAATTTAACTATAAAAAATATAAATACATATAAACAATTAAAATAATCATTTTTTACAGAATATCGTTTAATTTTGTTAGTATAATTTGTATATGAACTGTTAATAAATTACTTATTCCTTGTAGCTTTTTTATTTGTTTATATGAAAACTGTTTCATAAAATAACTATTATCTGTAAAAAATATTTTTGAACCAGCACGGTTCTAAAACTATTTTCTTCTTGCATGTCTAATTTAAGTATGTACATGGATTAAGCCACAAGTGTTGGTGTAATGAAAATTACATTTTTAATTAACTAATGTCTAACATTTTAATTTCTACCCAGGAAATTGTTTTTTAAAAAAAAATTCTTCTAAAAAAATTCGGGGAAAATTTTATAACCTGATTTTTTTTGGTTATGCATTTCCTTACAAACAATGACAAAATTTGCCGTAGATCTTATAGACCACAGCAATGTGTGGTTGAAAAAATTGGTTGACAGCAATAGTATTGCCATTGCCCTTACCTGGTGATATCAAATTCTGACTGATTTTTTTGTGCTATTTTATTTTAATTTGTTTGTGTATCGTATAGGTATGTGATTGTTGCAATTCTTCGTAGATAAATAAATATTGTATGAAACTGTGCGTGAAGTACTTTTTGCGCACTTACGCGATGTATTGCACTCGCGCCGCTCGTGTTCTAAACATCGCGTGCGTGTAAAAAAAGCATATTTCACGATCTGTTTCATAAAAAATAACTATTATCTGTAAAAAATATTTTTGAACCAGCACGGTTCTAGAACTATTTTCTTCTTGCATGTCTAATTTAAGTATGTAATGTACATAGATTAAGCCACAACTGTTGGTGTAATGAAAATTACATTTTTAATTAACTAATGTCTAACGTTTTGATTTCTACTTAGGAAATTGTTCTAAAAAAAACAAAATTCTTCTAAGAAAATTCGGGGAAGATTTTATAACCTGATTTTTTTGGTTAACCTGATCCTTTCAAACAATTACAAAATTTGCCGTAGATCTTATAGACCACAGCTATGTGTAGTTGAAAAAATTGGTTGAAAGCAATAGTATTGTCCTGGTGATATCAAATTCTGACTGATTTTTGTGTGTTATTTTATGTTAATTTGTTTGTGTATTGTATAGGTAAGTATGTGATTGTTGCAATTCTTTTTTTTATTTTTGTTCATGGTTGTGTGTCCGAATATTGTGTGTTGTGTATGTATTCTGTTTGAAATTTTTGATGATTTGTTCGTCCGCTTCATTTATTCCGCCATTGTTAGTATGTTCTTGTTATTGACTTCTTCTTTTAGTATTGGCAACTAAAGCCTGCTGAATTGTGCTGATGGGTTTGCTAGACATTTTTCTTCGTTAAGTAGGATGAGGGCAGCTTCTTTAAATTTTCTCTTTTTCATGTCTGTTTCTAGATAATTATTGATGCATCTTTCCATTGTAAGAGGACACTAAGAAAGATATGGCGAAACACAAGGCAGCATCAAGATAAAATAAACTACAATAGAGCCGCAAGACAGCTGAAAAATACAATACTACAGCACAAAAACTCCTACATCGAAAATTATCTTTAAAATTTAACACCAACAGCAGATACCGATTATTCACTTTGGAAGGAAATTAAAACAACCCAGTAAACACATATCAGCATTAAGAAATCCAAATAGCTCATGGTCGAGGACATATCAAGAAAAAGCAGAGGCATTTGCAAAATATCTTGAGGAAGTTTTTCAACCTCTACCCTCTGTCAGTGCTGAAGAAAATGAGGCTATCTATGAAGGCCTAGCAACAATCCAACAGCCAAGTGAGCAAATTAAACCAGTAACAAAAAAAGATGTAAAAAATACTATTCAATATAGATTAAAAACCAAAGCTCCTGGCTATGACCTCATAGCAGGAACTATCTTAAAAGTGTTACCAAATAAAGGTGCAGTTATGATAACACAACTATTCAACGCCGCACTAAGGCTCAAAATTGTACCAACGCAATGGAAAATTGCTGATATAATAATGATCCATAAATATGGTAAACCACCTCACAAACATAACTCTTATCGTCCTATTAGTCTCTTACCGGTACTAGCTAAACTATTTGAGAAGCTATTAGCGATCAGGCTAATGAAGATAATAACTGATAATAATCTTTTTCCGGATCACCAGTTTGGTTTTAGAGAGAAGCATTCAACAATAGAACAAGTTCACAGAGTCGTTGATATAGTTAATAAAACTTTTGAAGAAAAAAAAATACTGTTCTGCACTTTGATAAAGACTTCTTGACGTCAATCAGGCTTTTGATAAAGTCTGGCATGAAGGGTTGCTCTTCAAAATAAAAATCAACGTTCCTGATTCAATGTTTACTATACTAAAATCATATTTAGAAGAAAGATACTACCGTGTCAAGCATGAAGCAGATACTTCAAAAATCTACCCTATACGATCTTGAGTCCCTCAAGGTAGTGTTCTGGCTCCTATATTATATTTGATATTTACACACGGCATATCAACAAACGAAAATGTAACGACTACAACATTCGCAGACGACACAGCTATGTTAGTCACAGATGAATATCTCGCAACAGTTACCAAATCTCTTCAAAGGCATATTTCTGTAGCTGACGTGAATAAGTGGATAAGTACAAAAAAAGTAAACTTTCCAGTATGGGCAAATTAGTGTTTAAACATGTCTCCAAAATCAGGTTTTTACTTAAATGCTGTTGTTACACGGTTAAAACAATAAAAATACGGTAACTTAAAATAATATTAAACGTTTGTTGAGATATAAATTATTTTAAGGGTAGTTTCATGACTTACCTACTTATGTACGCACACTTGATACAAAATACAATGAGATGCCTTATTATTCACGAGCATGGTTAGAGGTTTTGCAACGAAAAAATAAAGTAATTAAACAAATTAAATGTTTATTAAAAGCTACAAACACATGAATTATCCTACTCTACGTCTGGATCAATTTCTGTTAGGTCTGGATCTACAGATGTCAAATCGTTTGTAATCAAGTTTACGTAAAAATTGTGAAACACATCATCTATCAGCGGCAAGAGTTTAAGGAGGTCATCCTTTTTTTTTCCTTATTGATTGGTACATCTCCTTCATTGACACATGGCAGGACTGCAGGAATATACTGTTTTCCTCTTCTTCGTATATTTACTGTTTGAAATCCTTCATCTCTATTTAGAGAGTGTTTATATTTCAGAGTTCCGAGTTGTTGTGTATATTGTAACCACTGCGTTGGTTGCCAAAGGAATCTATCGCCAACCTCATTAGTTTTTTTAAGCACAAATGGTCCTTTACCTTTGCCTAGACTACTGAAATCAAAAAAATGTTCTCTCTTCATAACATCTACGTCAAATGGGTTTTTTTTGCATGATCTCACGAGTTGATAGGTACCAATCATTTAGGTGATTGATTTTAAGAGCTGTCTGTTTTTTTCTTTGCTCTTTCAATTACGGCATGATCAGAATCACACTCCATGTGTGTATGATCACTAACTAAGAATTTATGGTTAATTTCCTCCAAATTCGGACACTGCTTCATGACGTAAGTAAACATTAAAGCTACGTGGCTATTTTTATTTTGTCCTCCGCATGTGTCCGAGTAAAAAGTAACTTTTTCAATATCGGACGGCAAACTACAGATGTGTCGGTAAATGCAAGAAGCAATTTGATTTACTCCTCTACCGGATACAGATTCATCCCACATATAACATTTCGCTTCATCAGTAGCTAAATCATGTAGGTACTGTGAGGTTGAATGTCCACAACTGTCTGGAATAAAATGCTTTATTGGTTGTTAGATAAGGAGTGGGCAAACATTGTTGAAGGTCAAAAGCATAAGTTTTATTTAAGTTATTAGTTTTTGACACAGATTTGTCACTTTTTTGCCTTGTATGCCTGTTCCACAAGTATGTGATGATCATCCCTCTCCTTAGTCACTCGAACTTTGGCATCGTCATCTGTTACATTTAATTTCATTTGCTCATTATCTCTCCTAGAAAAATGTTACTGTACCTAAACCTATGTTTTCACTTACCATTTCTTGAACAAGATGTATCAACAATATTGCTTGTTTCTGTATTAGCTTGCTTTAAAACAAGGTCTAATATCACTTTACCACGACCTGACATGATTCAGTATTCAGTACTTTATTTCTATTTATTTAGCAATACCAAAGTTAGGCTAAGAACGTTGTTGTTCACTGCTTACTTTTCCACCGTAATGCAGACTATAACAATGGAACTCTAGTTACCTACTTATTCACGGACAAATTCAGCGTGGTATTTTTAATGTAACTAGAGTTATCCAGTAATGCACTTCAATCTAAGATATAACCAGTAATGCATGTGTATAAACTGTTGCATACTTTTAAGTAAAGTTACGTACTTATTCACATGGTAGCCCATATATTTATAAAGCTGTTGGTACAACTTACCCAGTTTTACACAAAACTTGACTTATCGACTTATTCACGCCAGCTACAGATTTGAAACATTGAAAAGTGGACAAAGAAATGGCGAATAAAGATCAATGAATCAAAATCACAACATATCATATTTACAAAATGTCGCAAAATATCGCCTAATATAGAAATAAATAACAAAGCAATTCCACAAGCCGAAAGCGTTAAATACCTTGGTATGCACCTGGATAAAAGAGACTTTGACATGGAGAACACATATATGGAAAAAGCGCCAAGAGTTAAATTTAAAATTTCGTAAACATTATTGGATACTGGGCAGAACATCGAAGTTGTCTATACGTAACAAACTGTGGGTATACAATACAATACTCAAACCGGTCTGGATCTATGGGATCCAGCTATGGGGACAGCAGCAAAATCCAACATATACATAATGGAAAGATTATATTTCAAAGTGTTACGCTCTATAACAGACGCCCCATGGTTTGTGTCAAACAAAGACATTTATTATAACCTAGAAGTACCTACTATCAGTGAAGTGATAGTTCAGTGCAGTGTTCGGTACATAATATGTAAAACGTCTAGAAAGCCATCCAAATGCCCTGGCAATAAACTTGCTTGGTAATAGTCAACAAACTCACAAACTAAAGCGTAAAAATCCACTGGACCTTATTTATAAATAAGTTTTATAACTCACCGTAATTGTGTTTATATTTTAGATGTATGTATTTTTTGTAAATGTAAAATGTATGTTTGTATGTAGCATATTATCGGAATGTCATGTTTGTTCCATACTAGAGGTCCAGTCATTGGACTGACCTCTCTAACGTCAATTTTTTTTACTTAACCCCAAAGACGCATATTGTTAGAATTTTTGTAACTAACAGATTGCTGAATAAACGTTTAAAACATTTTTTCCATTTTTAATCCGGTCAACTTAGACATCAAAATGCTTGGCAAATAACAAAAATTGCCGGAGAGCCAAATTTTGGTGGAAAGCTAGGGTATACCATAACAAATAAAGTTTAAAAAGTCTCCATCGATCCCATGTGTGCGTCAAAAGTTATTCGGGGTCAAAGGTCAAAATTTGAGATTTTTTGGATTTTTTTCGAAAACGGTCAGTTTTATCAAAAAAAAAAACCTCAAACCAAAGTTGTAGATCTTAACATTCTCTACAAAAATTGTCCTTACAATTTTTTTCCTAAGAGTTACCATTCCTGAGATATCGCGATTTTAAAAGTTACTTTATACATTATATGCACTATAAGCCATGTATATACATATGTGGCCCTTAAGACAAGTATAAATGCCTATTTGTGTCTCTTTTATACAGTATATTATACTATTCTGAAAATATTTCTTCAAAAGGTAATCAGTCCCAAACTGAATTTCCTCTATCCACGTGGCCTTGAAAAACATTTGGCTGTGCGAGTAGCACCGTGAAAGTTCATGAAGAAGAAGTAGCTATAGATCCTGTATTATTATTTCAACGCATGAGTATCACTGAAGCTTTTGAGGATGAGATTGAAAAATGTTTGAGTATGAATTAGTTCCTTACCCCTTATCACTTTTCGATGCAGCTGGAATACGTAAAACAACAAAGTCAGCAATTTATGAGTGCTTTGAGTCAGTCAATACTGAGGTTGATCGTAGAAACGCTACTTACATTATTGATGGAGGGTACCTACTACATCACTTTGTGTGCGATCGAGAAGAAACCTTTAGCGTTATTTTTGATAAATATGTTCAGTATCTACCCAGACATTACGGGCTTACAGTGACAGTGGTATTTGACGGCTACAATGACTCGACAAAGAATATTAAAGCTGCAGAACAACGTCGTCGTACTACAAAAACATCATCGGGTTCCGAGATTATCTTTGATGAAAATATAACAGTTCCAGCGAATCAACAACAATTTTTCGCCAACATTAATAATAAATCTCGTTTCATTTCCATGTTAACTGACAAATTAACAGCTGCGAATATTGAAGTGAAACAAGCTAAAAATGACGCAGATGTCCTTATAATTGAGACAACAATTGAAAAATTTAAGGCAACAAACACAACAATTGTAGTTGGTGAAGATGTTGATTTGTTGGTACTGATTACTGCAAGGACTCCAGTAGATAAAGTTATTTATTTTCTGAAACCTGGAAGGGCTCAACAGCGAACAGAGATATATTCTTCGAATAGTTTATTGGCTTATCCCAAATGCCAAAAGTACATTTTATTTTTACATGCGATAACCGGCTGCGACACTACGTCCGCAATGTACAGAAGGGTCAAAACGTCAGTACTTAAATTATTCGAAAAAACAGATTTGACTGACTGCTGTAAAGTTTTTGCAGAACTTGATTCTACACCGCAAACAATAACTACGGAAGGAATTCGCTTTCTTCTTGCGGTTTATGGAGCTCCAAAAAAAATTATTTGTCTTGATAAATACCGATACTAACTTTTGTAAAAAATACGCGAAACAAGAAACAAGTACAACTATCATGTCTTCCTCCAACATCAGCATCTGCTTTTCAACATTTTTATCGAGTATATCATCAAGTTCAAACATGGCTAGGGAATGAACTGAATCCAGAAGACTGGGGTTGGAAATTAATAGATAATATTCTGGAACCGATTAAAACCTTACTCCCACCTGCTCCAGAAAAACTCCTTAACACTATTTTTTGCAATTGCAAAAAAGGTTGTAGTGCCAAATGTGGATGTAAAAAAGTCGGGTTGCTGTGTTCTCTAGTGTGTACCAACTGCCAAGGTCAGTCTTGCTCAAATGTCCAGTTTAGTACAACAGAGGAAGACTCCTGTGATTTTAATGAAGAGACCAATGACTCAGTCACATTTGAACATCCAGCAAGAGGAAGAGGAAGAAGAAAATCGAAGAAGACTTGACTGTTGAAGTAGACTTTCAAGAATATGAATCTGATTAAAATATCTAAAGAAATCAAAACAATAGTTAACCTAATAATCAATAGCAATATCAATAATCAATATCAATAACAAGGTAATATCTAGAACTTGACCGGTATTGTTTCCTTAAATTATCCTAAAATTGCCAAAACCGTTAGTGGAGTAGGCCTACAGGGGAAACCACGGTAAAAAAAACGCGCCGAGTATACTACCTCACAGGTGGTCGTGTGGAAACGTGTGCATATCACGTATAATGTGACTCTTTGAATCGCGATATCTCAGGAATGGCAACTCTTAGGAAAAAAATAGTAGGGACTATTTTTGTAGAGAATTTTAAGATCTACAACTTTGGTTTAAGGTTTTTTTTGAGAAATCTTACCGTTTTCGAAAAAAATCCAAAAAATCTCAAATTTTGACCTTTGACCCCGAATAACTTTTGACGCACACATGGGATCGATGGGGACTTTTAAAACTTTATTTGTTATGGTATACCCTAGCTCTCCACCAAAATTTGGCTCTCCGGCAATTTTTGTTATTTGAAATGTCTATATAGACCGGGTTATTTGCCCTGTGCTGGTTTTCCCAGGCATGTTTGCATATTTGGGATATCTTGAAGTCTCTGACTCGTTTCATGCTCGTTTACCCTGACACATCTAGTGGTCTTGCATTTCTGCCCACGTAGGGATTGTTGCATTCACAGTGTATTTCGTAGAAGCAGATTTTGGATCTTTGTTGTGTGTTATTGGGTTTGCTTTTGGACATAATAAATCTCAGACTTTTGGTTGTTTTGAATGTTGTTGTGATGTTGTACTTGTTCCCATCCTTTATAAGTTTTCTGATAAGCCCTTTACATATATGGTATTGTTGCCATCTTCGAATCCCTTCGTGTGAGTGTCTCTGGAGTGCTTTTGTTGTTTTGTTTTATATTTTCTGTAATCTTGTGGATTTCCTTGTTTATAAATGACAACGGGGAGTCATTCTCATGGGAGCAAATGCGCGGCCACTGAGTCAGAGTACAGTAGAAATCGAAACGTCAAACATTAGTTCATTAAAAATGTAATTTTCATTACAACAATAATTATGGCTCAATCTCATATAAATACAATAGTTAAATTTTTAAACTAGTTTAAGAATTGATATTTTTAACCTTAAAATTGAAACAAAATTACTAAATTTTTCAATGCTTTTAATAAAAAAAGTAAGTTTAAATTTCTAATGTTCTTATTGATATAGTGTTGTTCAATATCTTCAAGCTTTTTACTCATGTGTTCCCGCTTTTTATATCTACACATTCTTTTTGTGTTTCTCCTCTCTTCTTCATATTTCTTTCTATTTTTTTCACTAGGCTCATCTATCATTCTTTGTCGTGCCTGATTCCTTTTCTCTAACCTTTTCCTACAGTCATCATCGAACCATTCTTTTTCCTGCTTTCTACTTACTTGTCCCAGGTGCTTACTTGCTGATTCCTTCAAAGATTCCTCAATTTCTGTCCACTCCGTTTCTATATTGTCATGGTACTGCCTACCTCTAAGCTTGTCCGTAATTTCCGCTTCAAAGCTCTTTGCAATGTCCTCGTTGTTCAATTTGGCAACATCGTATTTTTTTCGACTTTCCAATTGACCTCTCGGTTTCGGCATTCTTTCTCTTATTTTTGCTATCAACAATATATGATCGGAATCCATATCAGCTCCTCGATAACTTCGTACATCTGTTATTTGTTTAGCATGTTTAGCTTCAATCAAAATATGGTCAATTTGATTCCTTGTTTGGCCATCTGGCGAAATCCATGTCTCTTTATGTATTGTCTTATGATCAAAGTATGTACTCATTATTCTCATATTATTCTCCTGTGCAAAGCCTATCAACATCTTGCCGTTGTCGTTACTTTCCTGGTGCTTACTCCTTCCACCTGTGGTCTTCCTGTACCTGTTCTCATTACCAACTTTAGCATTAATGTCCCCTATAATTATTTTAACATCATACTTTGGAATTTTATTGTAAACCCGTTCTATAATATCATAGAATTCATCTTTTGTTTCTTGATCTTTGGTTTCTGAAGGGGCATGCAAATTAAATAAACTTAGCTTTCTAGTCTTACCTCTGATTCTCAGCATACAGCTCCTTTCTGATAAAGCTTCAAAGGCTACCACTGCCTTCTGCAGCCTCTCACTCACCACAAAACCTGTACCCAGCATTCTATCGGCGCCTCCACTATTTGAAAAACTGTAACCGTCCACTGTTATCACACTGTCACCCTTCTGCTTCGTTTCTTGCATTGCTAACACATCCAACTTATACTGCTTCATTACTGTCAATATCTGCTTCAAAGCACCAGCTTCATATGTACTCCTCATGTTACAAGTTCCTATTCTAAGAATGGGCTCGTTGTTTCTCTGCTTTTTCCCTCTTTCTTTGTCATTCGTGTGTTCTCTCAGATCCTTGTTCATAGCGATTTTTTTGTCATCTTGTCCCCTCCACGCGGCCTCGTCTAGTTTCTTGGTTGGTCCAACTTTCCGTCTTTTCTGTTCCATCTCCAAGTTTTTCCTTCTATTATGAGCTTCCTGAACCCCAGCTTCACTGCCTTGCCCTCGCTCCTAGCTTCTTGAGCTTTTTTCCGTAATTCGCTCTTCATTTCCATCTCTGCTACTGTTAGATCATCATTTATATAAATCCGTTCTTCCTTAAACTCTCTTAGTTTTTTCTTATTTTGCATTACCTTCCTCTTGTCCGAAGCTTGGAAAAAAAACACAAAACATCAGATACTGAGTTACTGACGGGTACGCTGTCAACTGACGACTCAGCTCAATAATTAGCTTATCCAAAATTGGTAGCTTCGTTTCAACCTTTAACGTTTTTCCACCCTGTATAAAACTTCATTGGAATTAATTAGCATCAAAATGTAGTTTTCTTGCACGCGCTTGTTTACTCTCGTCGATATATTCAGAGTCTTGTAGATCGCAGACCTTCTGCTCGTAGTAAGCAAAATTATCTCTTTGGGATTTTAAGAGCTCCAAAAGTCATTTTAGAAGCTGAACTGCAGTTTCGAATTTAATCTCTTCTCTCTGCAATGATTTACTGACAGCGTTGATGAGTTCTAAAATTGTTGCCCAAAACTCATTACTTATGAATGTTTCTGTTTTAACATTTCCTTCAATAAACACTTAGCCTCATGAACTGTTTCAGCTTTCTTATTAGGGTCTTCAGCAAGAATATGAAGAGCAGAGTTAAAGGTGTTGTAACCTTTAGACAAAGCTCTTGTTGTATCAGCCCTTGCAGTCCATCTACTGCTGCTTGTTCTTTTAAGAACAAGGTTTAGATCATGGCGAATGGGATCGCTTGTTGAGTTGAGTTTCATTTAAGTATTTGATCTTAGCTTCCCAACGGTGAGTTGAGGCTGAGAAAAGTTGTACACGGATAGAACAAATCCAAAATACGATATTGCTCCAGCGGATCCAACGCAACTTTTAGCAGTAGGTACTTACTCCAACTAAAGCGAGTGTACGGCACAAAAAATGTAAATTGCTTGTTAATCTTAGATAAATGAGTCTGGAGACCATTGTATTTGCCTGACATGTAGCGAAAGGCATGGGTTGTGAAGGAAAGGGGAGCGAGGGGACTTTGACTCATTTGTTGCTCTTGCTCTTACTACTTTTCTAATAAACCGTGCAGACTGATAGGCAGTACTGTTCCTTCTACCAAAGGCATTCATTGGCGACTTATTCTCACAACATAGGCTTTCTATGTGAACAAAAGTATGCATTGTAATGTAGTTTTATACGTCCACCATCACTTTTATGGGAAACTTTTTAAGAAAGGACCAGGAACTTTCTGGGAACGCGTTCATGGAAAAGAACAGCGGTAAATCGAAATGATTGGAGAAGCTTATTGAAGGAGGCCAAGGCTCGATTTGGGCTGTAGTGCCATTGGATGGATGGATCACTTTTATGGTATTGCGCGATATTTGAATTTTTTAACAAAATATGATTTATAATTTTTATTTAAATCTAATTATTATTTTCTCATGTTGGGCCTGCGAGGCCCCTAGGCAACTGCTTACTTTGCCTATTGGTTAACCCGGCACTGCCCAAAAGGTGATTTACAGTAATGCGAAAACTGGAGAGGAATAACGTTGTTATGTTCCATGAAGAAAATAATAGCATTTATTGTACATCAGAGAATCAACACCGTAATTGAAAAAACTTTCAGAAATAAATAACCAGGTTTCAGTAGGGGAAGATCATGTATCGACTAAATTTCGACGGCAGGAATCATTATAGAGGAAACTAAAGACAATAACGCAGCTGATAAGGACTTTTATAGACTTTGCCAACGCCTGTGACAGTATAAAACATACAGTCCTATGGAAAAGCTTAAATCTTAATGGAATACCTCTAAGGTCGTCAAAATACCTAATCAAAATGATATCATCAAACAACGTGCCAAGCATTACATAAAGGGCAAATAACAAATAAAATAGAAATGGAAGTAGGTTTAAATCAAGGTTGTATACTGTCACTACTGCTCTTTAACATAATTATATCATATATCTCTATCTTAATCACATACTGGAAAAAACAATAGATAGAGGATATGAAATCCCTTGGAATTACCTTCAGAAAAATAAACTAGCAGATATGGAATATGCAGATAATATCTGCTTAGTATCAGACACAATTGATGACATGAAGAAGATGATAAGGAAGCTGGAGGAAAAGTCGGCTAAAGTTGGCCTGAAAATCAACACTAATAAGACAGTAGAGATGACAATAGTAATAAGTAAACATCTGTATAGCAAACTATATCTGCATATCACTCAACAAGAAATATTTACAATAGGTTAAAGAATTCTGCTACCTAGGCAGTATAATTAGTGGAATAGGTGGAATCCAGGCACACATTAAACACAGAAGAGAAAAAGTACAACAGGCCTGTGGAATCTAAATTTTCATTGTTGGATAACCATTTCAAAATGTTAATTCTAATTTTATAAGTAATAAAATTAATTCATTACTTACATAAAGTAGATTTAGAATATCTTGTTTTTTGATTTTATGGTAATTGTTGCAATAAAACTTATATGATCGTTATATCTCTTACACTATGGAGATTAAGTAACATCAACAAACAGTTCTTTGGAACTAGTCGAATTAAATAACATCTAAACAGAAGAGCGGTTTAACGGCTATCAACCATTCTTGAATTTATGGGTTATTTGGTTTTAGCATGCGAATGATATGAGACAACGTGTAGTTTATGTGTACGACACGATACCAATAATATTTATCCAACGCTGTAAAATTTTTCTATTTTCGTATCGATCTGTTTGTAATTACTTGCACATTTTAACACACCGAGCTTCACTTTAATGAGTGTGAAACGTAAAAATATATGACTCAATGTGATACACATTTTTTCATTAAAATTTGAAAAATATTTATGGAAAACTGACGCAACAGGTAACGGCAGTTCGGTTAGTGAAGGTGAACAATTTTCACGCACAGTTACAAAATTAAATTGAGTTATTCTGACTTTGTTTGTCCTCATTTCTAATAGGTAACTACTAAAATATCAGTAAAATAATAAACAATTACACAAAAATTATAACAGAAAATTCTCCATATAAAATTGGATTGATAAAACTCAACCCAGTAATAAGACAAACTAGGTACATACTGATGGGACATAAAGTATGTACAATGTACGTACTTTGCTGTACGAAGTACGTACTTAATACGTACGTAAGACGTACATTTTCCAATTGATGGTACATACCTAGTACGTACTGAAGGTACGTACCTAGTACTTATTGAAGGTATGTACCTAGTACATAATATATGTACATATTATGTACATACTATACACACTTATGATGATTAATGATAATCATCAATCCTACCAGCGGATAAAGAAAATGCAACTGTAATAATGGACAAAATACAATATGAGGACAAAATTACAGATCTAATTACAAATTAACCTTATACCAAATTAACGAAGGATCCAACGAACGAAGACACTGGAAAAGAAAATTTCTAGAACTCTATTCGTAAAAAAATTTATTTCGTAATATTGATTAACAGTATTGAATAGTATTTTGTTGTAACAACAATTTAATTTTTTGTTTCAACGAACTGTTAGACATTGGCGAATGTATTTGGTTATTGTCACAATGATTGAATAATAATTGTGAAAATAACTAGAGTACGTACATTAATAAATAACACTCAATTTATTCAGCCAATAACTTAGTTTCGTATATTTAATAAAAAATGTTAATTCTGGCAGCAATTCACTTTCTTGATTTCGTAGATGACCAGTAATTACCTTGGTTTATCGTGACAACGTACAGATTTCATTAAAACAATGTACAAATGTTGGTAATGTAGAGTTATATATGATTATTGTATAGATGTAAACTAATTGTTGTGACAACGAATGCATTAATCAATCTACTACTGCGTTTAATAACCACAATCAATGCGTTCATGGTGATAATAAACGTAGTTGTTGAGACAATAAATGTTTTGCTTGACCATTTAAAATGTAACGGCTTTTCATTATCGTCATACCCCTAGCTTCTCTGTGTTACCATTGTTTAAAAAAGAAATATTTGTTGAACCATGCTGTTACCTCTGCCGAAGTGCCGAATAATAATTTCATTTCGTTTCCAAGTGTAGTCCGTAGTAGAAGGAAGATTTCGTGTGTCTATTATCGTGAAATTTCGGTCGAATTCTTGAAAATTATTCTTGAATTCTTGAAAATTTAAACGCAGAATAAAATATAACAGTATTATCGAGGGTCTGAAGTCCTTGAGAACTTCTATAATGATTATTTTAATAAGTTACAGGGGCGAAAAAGAGAAAATTTAGTATGATTTTTAATTTCAAATATACCATTCAAAAGAAACTTCTTGTTTATTCTAAGGAACTTTCAGCCCTCGGTAATAATGTAATCTTTTATTCTGTGTTTAAATTTTTCAAAAATATTATTAGTTTTCTCAAGATTCAAAAAAAATGAATGCGTTTAAAAAGAATTTGATCGAAATTTTGCACCTCTCAAAAAGGATTAAAGTGTTTTACATTTTTGGAATCATTATTTCAAACACTTTTAAATGAGCTGTCACATGATGTACTTTCCCATATAAAAAATCAAAGTTATGGCTGTCACATGAAGAGGGATCGTGTAAAGTTCGAAACATTGATGTTATAATATACTTTGATTATTTTAAAAATCGACCTGTCCAAGCATTTTGCTTATGTGCTAAAACTAAATAAGTTAATAGGGGGGTAGAGTGTAACACTTATTCTTGGAAAGTGGCCAACACCATCATGCTTTTGAAAAAAGGCAAACCCCCAACCGACGTGGAATCCTATAGACCAATTTCATTAATCAATACTCTGGGTAAAGTTCTTGAGCTAATCCTAAAAGAGAGGCTCAATAACTTTCTCGAAAACCACAATATCATACCAAAATTCCAATATGGATTCCAGTCAGGTAAATCTACTAAACATGCATTAATAGACTTCACTACCAAAGTTACTCAAACCATCAACGATGGTTCATTCGCCATAGCCACATTTCTGGATGTGCAGAAGGCTTTCGACCAGGTCTGGCACGACGGGCTTGTTCGGAAACTTCTGGACATCGGGCTTCCATTGCAATTTACCAAAATTGTACACTCCTACCTCCACAATCGTACTGTCAGAGTGAAAATATGCGATCAAAAGTCCACCCCCTTCACTCCACAAGCTGGAGTTCCCCAGGGTTCAGTCCTAGCGCCGCTGTTGTACATCATCTACAACAGCGATATCACTAACCAAAATATCCCAGGTACTCGGCTGTTTCTCTATGCGGACGACACGACTCTGCTCTCAACTACCTCTCGATACAACCCAAGACTCCTCTTCAGAAGAGCCCAGGCTCTGTTGGACGGCGTCGGCGAATGGTGTTGTAAGTGGAGAGTCACGCTCAACGCGAACAAAACAACAACAATTGTGTTTCGCGCCCCTTCTGTGTCAAATAGAATCATTCGCAATGAAGACGACCAATATCCTCTGAGTTTGTTGGGAGAAAGGCTTGTTGTTAGCCCGACTGTGAACTATTTGGGAGTTCTGTTTACCAGGACTCTCAACTGGGACGCAGATCTAAAGGCAACTTTAGACAGGGTAAGGAACAGGGCCAGACTTCTCAACGCTCTCTCTGGAAAAATTGGCAAGACACACAAGAAGACTCTCATTCACACTTACAAGACCTTTATTCGACCCGTCATGGAGTACAAGTCATGTATCTACTCTCTTTGCTCTAGACAAAAACAAGAGAGGTTGTTGAGGACAGAGCGTAGAGTCTTGCGTAGATGTAACTATGAGCACTGGCGATATCCCTCAAACGAAATCCATAACATCTCGAACACCCCCAAAATCACCGAGAGAATAAACTCTCTGAACAGGAACTTCACAATCAAAGTAATCAACGGCCCCCCTTCCGACACCCAAGAATCTCTCAAATGTTCCTGTTCATCTTCCGGCCACGTACTCCACCGAAAGCCCAAACGCAAAAAGATTCATGTACCGTCCGCTCTAATGCAAACATGCATTGACGAACTCCCGGTGGAGTACGAAAACATCCTTGAGGCTACCCCGTTAGCCTACCGTACCCACCTCTAACATTTCCTCTTCCCTACCCCGAACAGGGAGAAGTTGGTTTTTTGCGGTTTCCCAACTTCATTGCACAATTATAACTGTTCGTCCCAAGAAAATAGCCGCAACTATTTTCTCCACTCGAACGCTCACTGTCCACGCTGCGCTCAAAGCCACCTCCTGACCGCCGACGAGGGACGCAGGTTCGCCTGTCGTTGTACAATGGTTTCTAGGGAGATTGGTCGAGAGCAAAGCACGGACAGTACACGTAAATGTCTATGGAACCAACAACAATCCATCAAACTTTCTTCTCTGTTGACTTCTTAGCCTTCTGGACACCACCGTCCGGCATAACCAAGGATCCAAGAACACCAGGACACGGCGCTTGCCCCAGCGTGTTTTTCGGACTGTTTGCTTTTGCTGCCAACACTAAACATTCACCACAAACCCTGAAGAGGACAAAATCCTAAACGGGGAAGCACATTGTACGCATTTCTTCTTAACATTATCAAGACAAGCAAATCAAACAATGTAGTAGTAGCGCACTGTCTAAGTGAAATCATATGAGAAATAACACAGTGTAAAGTCCATTAGATTTAGGACAAAAAACGGGGATTTAAAAAATTATTATTAATCAATTAATATCATACATTGGGCTAATGCATTCAGTAATTATTAATATAAAATACGTTCATAGTAGGAATGAACGAAACTAATTGTAAGAACAAATAGAATTGCTTGTAAGAATAACCGTATTTATTGTGGGAATGAACGGAATTAATTGTAATAAACGGAATTCAAAATACGTTAGGAGAAATAACACAACAATAGATTATTAACACAACGAATAGTCTTCGTCGGTCAATTAACGACGTTGTTGTTTCAATGAATATTGTTCGTTGACTCAGTGAACAGAGTTCGTAATATCAATAAAGTGATATTATGGTATACATAATGAATGTTCATACATTCAATAAACGTAATACATTGGCTCAACTAACGAAAATAATGAATTGATTAACATCGCTTTTTTGTTCCAATAAAACCAAGAATTGGACAAATTTTAAGTATTGCGTTTGTTGTCTGAATTAAAATTTTGATTGATATTACGTACCTTTTTCGTTGAGTGTCCTCAACAAACACTCAGCTATGCTCAAGTTTCCGGAACAACAAATTCCATTTCCAATTCCAAGCCTATTTCATTTAAACCTTTAAACAATTTAGAACAGATCGTCTCAAATCTGATGGGGAGAATGGACAAAATGTTCGATATCCTAATGACGCTGGTCTTAAAGTTTAGCCGTCAGCACTGAACTAAAAATTGGTGCATGGAACGCCAATGGTTTGACTAATCATAGTCTGGAGGTGAAAGACTTTACTGCAAAATATGTTCTTGACGTTATGTTAATTTCTGAAGTACATATGACAGACAAAAGCTACTTCAATGTACCCAAATTATCAAGATATATTACTTAACACCCTCTATGAAGAGCCCATGGAGGCACTGCTATAATTTATAAAAATAGCATTAGACACCATGATATAATCAAGTTTAGCGAAGTAAATATACAAGATTATCAAGATAACATTATACAAGATATCTCTATAACTGATTGGCGTAGCCAGCTTATACTATCTGCCACCAACTAAAATTATTAAAGAACACTTCACGACATACTTTGACAAACTTGGAAATCACTTTATAGCTATAGCTACTGGTGACTAGAATTCTAAAGACCTTCATTGGAAATCAAGAATCATAACCTCTCGGCGTAGAGAATTATTAAAAAGTGTCCAAAACAACAATTTATTAACGGCGTCCACCAGTCAACCGATTTACTGGCCTACCGACATACGAAAAGTGCCTGAACTTATCGACTTTTATATTGTCAAAGGTATCTCTCTAAACAATTTGAAAATACAGCCTTTATTCGATCTATCATCAAATCACTCTCCCTTTATTATTGTCTTAAGTACGCAGGTGCACTACATTACAAATCCGCTAGTTTTATCTAACAGCCGAATAAACTAGAACACCTTGAGATATATGATGAAAAGTAGTGCAAATTTAAACTTACCACTAAAAACAGAGCAAGATATAGATAAGACAGTCAAATATTTAACTGTAAAAATTTAACAAACTGCATGGGAAGCTTCACCTGGTATACAATATGCTAAGAGGCCGGGCTCATAACCGCTCTATATAAAAACTATAGTATAGGAGAAAAGACAATTAAGAAAAATACGACAGACTACCCATGCTCCAGAAGACAAAACCAAATACAACAGAGTAACCCGTCTATTAAAAATGGTCCTACAGAAACACAAAGAACAAGAAATAGATTATTTTCTAGGAAACCTGTCAAGTTATGGAAATTGTCTAAAAAACACAACCACACACTATAACACCGATTAGAAAAAATGATAGCACCTGATCTCCAAGTGACGAAGAGAGGGCTAATACCTTCGCTGAACATCTTCACGCAATTTTCCAATCGCACAAGATAAAGGTTACAGAGAACAAACAGAAATTTATTACAGAACCCGCTAATTATTCAAAGTAGCAAACATCGATCACCATACGTTGTATTTCAAGGACATTGGCGAAAGCGATATGTTAGCACCTTGCTTGTACAGATCTGGTAGATAACAAATTGATTATCGCCAAAGGTATCGTCCATAATTTAAATATATATTAAAATTACAATAAAATAACCTGATACGTTACATTAGTAACGCATGACTAACGTTTCTAGCGCTGCAACTAGGAGTATATTATAATGTTTTAATGCCTTGTTTATGGGCACTTTTCTTCTGATTAAAGTATACAATTTTAACAAGACAATTGAATCGATTTATCAAAATACCAAAAGTTGTGCGTTTAATAAATATTTTAGTTAATAAATAAATTAATTTTTTAATTTTTTTCTCAATTTCTATCCAGTTGGTGTCAAATAATTGAGCTATTTGTTTGTAGGAATTCATTTTTAAATATGTACTATTTTTATAGTTATCTTCCTTTGGGTACCAAAAGTTTCTATGTTCCCGGAAGGCATTAAGGTACATAATTCTTCAGTTGTCCACTGCTTTTTTGCTACCTTTATACATGATCTGTTATGTTATGTGTGAGTGATTTGGAAAAATTCTCGGCGTCAAAACAATAAATAACGTATCTGTTATATAAATCATTCTACATATAGTCAATTAAAACAGACACTTAACAATCTAAAAAGGAACGAAATCATATATTATTGGAGATTTTAACGCGAAAATTGGTCAAGGACGAAGATCTGACCTGGTAGGTGAATATGGACTAGGGGAGAGCAATGAAACAGGCGATATATTATACCAGTTCTGTCAAGAACATGACATGATAATCGCAAATACATGGTTCAAATTACACAAAAGAAGATTACCTATATACATGGAAGGGACCAGGAGATAACTCACTTCATATACTTAGAAATGAGATAGATTATATTCTAGTAAACAAGAGATTTAAGAATGGTGTCAAGAGATCAACGACATATCCTGGTGCAGATATCGGTTCAGACCATACCCCTCTCATAGCTGACATCCAAGTGAAGATCAAAAAAGTCGAAGAAAGCCTCAAAACACCAAAATTGCATATATCAGCATCCAACAAAACGCTAATAGAAAATGACCTGAATAATCAGCTAAAGAATTCAACAAATGAAAACAATACAGAAATATGGAACACGTTTAAAGGTCTTACCTGGAAAGTAATGGAAAAATATACAACAACGATGCAGAGGCACAAAAAACAACAATGAATGACTGATGAAATCCTGGAATTGATCGAGTGAAGAAAACTGAAAGATAACAAGACAGAATACAAAGAAAAACAGAAACTAATTAAACAAAAAATAAAGGTAGCTAAAGAAAAATGGATGGAGGATAAATGCAAGGAATTGGAAAAGTTGAATGAAAAACACGATATGTTTAATATGTTTAAAAAAGTTAGAGAAGGAGCTGATTTTTATTATAAGAAAACTCCACATACTATAACCGATTCGTCGGGAAAAATGATAATATAGGAACACGAAATTCGAACTACCTGCTATAATTATATACATGAACTGTATAATGATGATAGACCCGAAGAACTGGAGACTTTAGATGAAGGTGAAGGACCAGAAATACTAAAATCAGAAATACTACCTGCTATAAAATTGGCAAAAAACAAGAAAGCCGTTGGTCCTGACAACATACCTACAGAAATGTTAAAGCTCATAAATGAGGAAAATATTGGAATACTAGTAAAACTTTTCAACGATGTTTATTCGACTGGTGATATCCCTGAAGATTGGTTAAAGTCCGAATTCATAACCCTACCAAAAAACAACGTCCGAAAAACTGTAGCGATTATAGAATGATAAGCCTTATGATGAGCCACACTTTGAAAATCTTTCTACGTATCATCCACAGTAGAATCTTAGATAAATGTGAAGAAGACCAGGATGAAACACAATTTGGCTTCAGAAATGGACTGGGAACCCGGGACGCACTCTTTGCTCTAAATGTATTATTGCAGAAATGCCGAGGTCAAAGGAAATACGTCTTTGCTGTATTTATGTAAGTAGGACATATCTATCGCTAATCAGATTCAATATCATCAGATTTAACATCATGTAGGAAACATTCACCTTCAATATTGATACATGAAATAGTAGCAGTTTACGCAAGCAGCTTTATTCAGCAAAAGTTTAATGAAGATAAGAAATACTACAAGAAGCAGTATTTATTTTTCATGCAGAGTTGATGTTTTATTTTGTTATTTTTGTAGTTTTGTTCCTTTTCATATATTAATAAATGTTCTAAACTAATTTTCTGTTGTGTTTTTCCCATCTGATTTCCTCATTGTGTATTATATTAAGGCAATAACGTATCTATACCTGATCTAGTCGAAAATCTAGTCGAAGCCACTCAACAAGACAGTCCAGCGTTCGATTGCTACAAAACATTTGATTGAGATTTTTTATGCAATATCGCTAACTATAAAATAAACTTTACGATCACTTTACGGCACTACTAACTAATTAGAAAGCACTCTAATAATAACTTTTAATGTTAATGTGATAGCTATCTTCATAACAACTGGTTTTAAATCTGCTGATTAAGTTATTAAGTTAGTTTTTATATCGACTTTATAATTGTTTTAAAATCCATCTAGAAGTTTTTTTAAGAAGAAAATTAAACAATGTATTATACCGTTTAAGGGGTAACATAGATAAGGGATGATACTCTATGGCTAATATGGGTGACATGGCATACTAATTAAACGAAATTGGATTTTACATTCAAGACCATGACAAGAATAAAAACAAATGAAAGAAAAAAGCATTTTTTGATAATTTGATTTTGACTTTGATCTTGATTTTCCAGATATCGTGAACATATATGAAAAAGTGGATGTCAGCACTTTGGACATACTAATCAATACTGTCATAGAATCCCCCGTTGTGTCAAATGCACAGGCGCTCATTTAACCATATAATGTCCAAGGAAAATAAGAAATAATGAAGTCCAATGCGTAAACTGCCAAGAAAATCACCCTACAAACTGTAGAGGTTGTTCAGTTTACAAAGAATTGCAAAAAAGTAAATTTCCACCACTGCGCGCAAAAGCACTACAGAGACCAACAAACGATATAATTCAGCAAAATCCTGAACAAATACTCAGCTATGCTCAAGTTGCCGGAACAACAAATTCCAATACTCAACAACTTAACCCACCTCAACAACAAGGTTTATCACCTATGTCATTTCAACCATCAAGCAACTAAGAAAAGATCGTCTCAAAACTTCTTCTTCTTCTTCTTATACTTGTTGTAGATCTGTATATCTGTTAATTCCGACGTTGAAGTATTTCTTGAGAGGTAGACTCCCAGCTAGGGAAGGCGGTTATTGACAAAACACCGGTTTTCGGTTATACCGGTTTTTCTTACTTACGGTTTAACCTGGCGGTTATAACCGGTCAAAAGGAACCGGTTATTCCAAAATCCGGTTTACGGTTTTTTTAATCAATAGCCAATATTCATTAGGTTGCAATGTTACATTTACATTGCACTCTATTTTTCGATACTCATATTACCAATAGTATCGATATCGATACTATTGAAAGAATATATCGATACCAAGATAATCAGTCGATATATAAAATAGATTGTAGGACATAATATCTCAAATCATTTCTCATAATGAGTCTGAAATATTGTATTTTTCGAGATTTGATAGTGGTCTCGGTTGTTTTTCATTCTTCTGAGGACCTTCTCCTATGTAAACTCGTCAGTTCACGAGATCTTAAGTATTTCCAATATGGGAACATATGAAATATTTCCAATGTTCTGCACGTATCTTCCGTTTAACATCCACGATTAAGCACCGTAAACAAGGACAGAAAAGACATAATATTGCCGCATTCTAACTTTTATGCCAAAAGCGAGATTGTGGGTTTTGAAGGAAGCCCTCATCCAGTTGGAGGTGGATCTAGCTTTTCCGGTGAGCGCTCTTATATGTTTCTGGTTGTTGGTCCATTTTTCATTCGTTATGATGTCGAGGTAGCTGTAGTCTATCACCCGCTTTATTGGGGTTTGGTTGACGTGGATTTGACCTTCCGTTATCTTCTTCTTACTAATTGTCATGAGCTTTGTGCTTTATATTTACAGCAATACAAAATTTTGGCACACTAAGGAAAAGACGATCCATCAAATCATTAGTCAAATGTCAAATCCAACTCTATCGTCCAGCCAATATTAGGTTTGAAAAATATGTACTAGCTGTCTAGCTTATAGATTGCTTTATATCAGCTCATATAGCTTTTCTGTAAATATATGAGAGTGGATATGGACCCTATAATATATAAAAACCTTCTCACTTATTTTCTGAATTATTTTTTTTTTCAGAGCTAACTTATCCGGTTTTTCACCGGTTATTACTTTTAAAAGGAAAAACCGGTTATAACCGGAACAAAAAAACAACTGGAAAAACCAATTATTGCGGAGTAAAAAAACCGGTTTTAGGATATAACCGGTAGGTTTTCCCCATCCCTACTCCCAGCTATCTCTCCATTTTTTGGTGGTCTCCCCGGTGGACGCTTGCCTGCTGGTTTTCCTTCTAGTGCAATTCTTGGTAGTCTGTGCTCCTCCATTCTTTTTGCATGACTGAACTATTCTCTTCGTCTTTGCCTGCCCCATCTGACTACATTTTGCACGCCACATTGTTCCCTGATGATATTGTTTCGTATTCTATCTCTTCTTGTCTTCCCTGCTATTGCTTTTAGTGTCTTCATTTCGGCTGTTCGTAGCTTTTGGTTTTATTGGTGTCTTCTCTTGATTCGATGCCATAGGCCATAACAGGTCCTGTGACAATTGATACATTGAATTTTGTAGAATTGTTAAAATCTCTTTTTATTCGAAGCCTAGTGTACTAAATAGCGGTAGGTACATAAATACCTTTTTTTATTTACCAGCCAGTGTTAAGACATTCTAAAATGAGATTTATTTATCTAATAACTAGCAGTCCGAACCATTGACAATTTTTACGAATTGAATTTTGTTGAATTTTCAGTATTTTGTTTTTATACAAAGTGTTCTTGCATTTGAAGCAATCTGAAGTCAATCGTGTTTTTTATTCTTAGAACTATTTTTTGTCTTATCTTCCTAACAATTATACAGATTTTATATAGATTATTTGTATATACAGTCGAACCCGCTTATTGGAATAGCCTTTGTACCAGGCAAAAATATTCTTATAACCGGGATATTCTAATAACCGATCATTGGTGGCTAGTCGAAATAAGTCTACCGAATATGCGTAATAATATTATTTACATACTATGCCAATGTGTAGTTTTACATACTATGCCAATATGTATATCATATATGTACACCTATATAATCAGTATATGTAAATGGTTTTAGGTCTTTTTACGTCAATAATACAGTAGTGTAACTACTACTTATCTATGTATGTGTTAAATACCAAATTACATTATATTATATATGTGAATGAATACAGTAGCAGTAGGTAATTAATATAAAATATATGCAATATGTAGATATGTAAATATTTTCTTATTAAAATGCATATAACAAAATTACTTATTTTTTCTTGAGAAATTATCGGTAATTATAGCTTTTTGTTGTTAATCCGTGCGGTCATCTTTAATCCATTGGTTGAATGGAACTTTTATTGGCGGCAAGAAATGGATGAATTGAATTTAACAAAGCCATAAGCCTCTCTGGGTGAATTCTAAATAAACTGCTTCTAACAATTTTATAGCAGGCAACAGTGCCTTTGTGTAGACAAATAAAAATTACTTTATGACCCATGCATTTGTCGGCTAAAAATCGAATTGGTACTCGTAACAAAGTAATAAATATTTATTACCCTAATAATATCTAATCCATAATCCTTGACGACTGACCATAATAACCAAACATAATTTAAATTTTTAGTAAAATTGTAAAAAAAAATAGTCGTTGACCTGCAGAATATGCTAATAAGCGGTATTATCTAATTAGAACCTATTCCAATAAAAGGATAAATGTATTAAGGAGTAAATGGAAACGTTTCGGGAACTCGAATTTATATTCCATAAACCGGGATATTCCTATAACAGGGATTCTAATAAGCGGGTTCGACTGTATTATGAAGAAAATATAATTTATTAAATAGCCTGACCCCCAGGTAAAGTAAAGCTGCTACGCCACTGAAAATACTTTTTTCAATTTAATTGTAATATAAAAACACCACATTTTCAGTTTAAAAAAATTCGATCATTTTTTGACCGAAACTATAAAATTAATATGTACATAAAGGGGTTAAGACTCTAAAATGATCCACATATTATTATGTGAAACCTGTAATGTACAAGTTACTGTTAACTATTTTTTAATTGTAGGCCCTCGTCTTGCCAATTATCACTTAAAGTAAGTCAATAGGCACTAATTTTTCAGAGAATAATGTAAATTTTTTAAAATGCATAGGAATTTTTAATAAAAATTAATTTTGCCCTCGCTAATAACCATTATGGTGGATGCTACTGTATTTTCTAAATAAAAAAGACCCTGAATCACATTTACTACATTAATTACTTTCCCTAATCTCACCTGTTCTAAAACATAATTATGCTTAAAATCGCATTTTGTACGTTTTTGCATTATAATTTAGTTTAATCATGCAAGTTTATAAATGTAAATTTAGTATGTAGGTATTTTTCTGTTTAATTTTTGTGAGTGTTACATGTAGTATAAAGTATTACGTAAAATTTTTATTTCAAATAGGATAAATGTAACTAATATATGTATATAAATTATCGAGAAATACGTGACGTAAGCAAAGGGAGCAATATAAATCATTGACTTGTAGTATTTGCCATTCTTCGGCCTAAATAGACTCCGGCTCGGTAAATGAGGAGCTGTAGGTAAGTGACAGCGAGCAGAGTGACCAATCGCTTTACCAATTATCATTTGTCAAGTGGCTGTTTAATGAAAGTGACCAACGGCTACGGAACGCCAACTAACTCATTTACAGCCGCCCTTTATCTTCCTAACCCTTTCAGATAACCCGTGGCCCGTTCTCATTCCAATTTTCTCCCGTTCCCCCGATACTCGACACATGCCAAACTGTCACTAACATGTATTATGTTTCGTCTATTTAAAAAATCGACCTTAAATGACTTGTGGGATTTAATTCATTTTTCTTTTAAACGGTTCAATGATAAAGTGTATTTATAAGTCAGTCAATTTCAAGTCAAATTTTAGAAAATTGAGGCTTTAGAAATATGGCTTTATCGTCATATCCTGAAGATATCTTATACCGATCACGTTACTAATCAATGTGTTTTATTATGAATACAAAAAGGAAAAGAGCTATTAATCACAATAAACATGGAAAAAATCACATCGATCACATCATAAGGAATAGCGAGAGATATGGATAGTCCAGAGAAATAAGGTTTTTGTCGGGACACTTGACCAGCCAGGTTGCAAATGGATTTTTTGTGTACTATATATCTCCTCTCCTCAGTCGTTTCCTCATTGCTGAGTGTCGTGATTCCCTATAATACGAGCAACTATCTTTTTCCATCGACTTCTGTCCTGAGCTTCTCTCATGGATTCAGAGAATGTTTTTCCACTGGCTTTCTGTACTTGATCCGTCCATCGAGTAGGTGAGCGACCTCTACTTCTGCGCCCTTCAACGTTTCCCGAAATTATAAGTCTCTCAAGATCATCATCACTTCTTCTTGCAATATGGCCGAAAAATTCTAAGATGGTGGAGAGGCAAATAGAGGAAAGTCGAGTCTGAATATTAAGCTCTTGGAAGATTGAGTGATATTTGTTCTGTGTTCCGTCCCTGAGATCCGAAGCATTCTTCTCCAGCACCACATTTCAAAGGCGTCAATCCTTTTTCTGTCGTCCGATTTCATTGTCCATGTTTCGGATCCGTAATTAAATATGGGAAAAATTAAGGCACGTACTGATCTTATTTTGGTGTTCTTTGACAAGGAGCGATCTTTCCAGATTTTCGATAATCGACTCATAGCGTTTTTGGCCATGCCTATTTTCCTACGTATTTCTGTTTCACAAGATCCTGTATTACTGATGTAGGATCCTAGATAATTGAACTCGTTAACCACTTCAAACTGGTCTAAGGCTCCTGTTGTCTGAATTGAATTTGAATAATCTACTATCATAAATTTTGTTTTTTGTTTATTGATCTTGAGACCACATCTATTGCTTTCGGCTTCCACTAGCTGTAGCAGGCTGGACATTTCTTCTTCGGATGCAGTTATTAATGTTGTATCATCTGCACATATGAGATTTGAGATCTTCTTTCCTGCGATAGAAATACCGCCATTCCATTTGTCGAGTGCTTTTCTCATTATATATTTCCCATAGAAATTAAAAAGACTTGGAGATAGAATACATCCTTGTCGGACTCCTCTACCTATTTTAAAAGGATCGGACTTATGGTTTTCAATTCTTATTCTGGTTTCACTGTTCTCATATAGGCTTTTCACCAGAGCTGACATATGATCAGGAACCCCATCTCATGTAGAACTTTCCACAAAACTGTCCAGTCTACACAATCAAATGCCTTCTGATAATCCAGAAAGCAGATGATCATCGGAATTTTGAATTCTCGTGTTTTCTCAATGAGTTGTCGCATATTAAGAATTTGCTTGTGCCTTTACCCTTTACGAAGCCTGCCTGTTCTTGTGGTTCTTGTCTATCCAGGTATGTCTGCATGCGACACTTGATGATTCTCAACAGAATTTTACTTGGGTGTGAAATTAGTGAGATAGTTCGGTAGTTACTACATTTTGTGGTTACGCCTTTCTTATGAATGGGAGTAAGTAGTGCGGTATACCAATCACTGGGCCATTTGCCGATCCTCCATATATGATTGCACAGTCTCCACATTAATTGGAGACCATGTTCACCCATGTTCTGTAAAAGTTCTGCCGTGATGTCATCGCAACCAGGTGATTTATTTCTTTTAAGGTGTTTTATGGCTTCATCGACTTCAGACCTTAGAATATCTGGTTCTAGGGTTGTTGTTGAGACTTGCAGTGCTATTATATGATTAATGTTAGAGGTTTCAGCTTTATAGAGTTATGTGCAGTATTTCTTCCAAGTTTCCAGAATCGCATCCATATCGCTTACCATATTACCTGTCTTATCCTCTATAGCGTAATTTCTGGGTTTGAATTCCCGAGCCAGTAACTTTACTTTCTGAGATCTCTTGTTTCATTTCGATGTAAGTAGATTTCTACTTCCTGGCAAATGTTAGACACATATTTGTCTTTATCTTTCCGGCAATTTCTTTGGATTTCTCTTGATAAGCTTCGATAGTCGTTTAAATCAAAACTGCCAACTTTAAGTTGCCTTCTTTGTTCTATAATTTTCCATGTTTTGTCACTGATCCATGGTTTACGACTGTTGTTTTTATGGGTTGGCGACTTTGCTAAGCAGTATCATATATATTTCTTTTAAAACCTCCCCAGAAAGTCTCGATATCATCTATGGGGGTAGTACTTGTCTCAGTTAACACTGGGTTTAGTATTTCTTTGAAAGTTAAAAGTTCAGTCTCTGTAAACCTGGGAGTTCTAGGAGTGGGCTTGTGTTTGTTTCTAAAACGTATTCGGAATACAGCTACAAAGAGTTGGTGATCGCTTCCACAATCTGCACCTGGATAAGTTTTTGCGTTAGTAACTGAGGACTTCCACCTTGAATTGATCATTATGAAATCTACCTGATTTCTTGTTCTGTCGCCCGGGGATTTCCAAGTGTAGAGTCTTCGTGGGTGGTGTTGGAAGTAGGTATACATTATAGACAATTTTCTTTGGCCACTTCTTCTTCTTCATGTGCCATCTCCTCTAAGAAGGTTGGCAACCATCACGGCAATTCGCACTTTCGATACCGCTGCTCTTTGGCCACAGAACTCTATTAATCTATCGCCTCGTTCATTTCTTTCCCCAAGACCAAAAGGACCCAAGTTGAATCTCATATGATGATCCTAATACATTATAAATACAAAAATGCCCGTCACAGTTCGGACGAGAAATTTAGTTATTAACAAATAAGATTAAAAAATGGCAGTTTTTTCGTTTAAATCGCTACAGGTAAAAATAAGGTAATTAAATATCTTATTTATAATATTCTTCTTTTTGTAGATGAGCCAAGGTTTGAAATGGTGCTTTTTGAATTGTGGTCCGATCCTTTTTTGTTTCTGAAAGTGCAAAATAAGACTAAAATTTCAAAAATAAAAAATATGCTACAACTTTTGCGAACATAATTAAGACTTTCAGATTACACGAAAAGTTGAGTCAAACATTCCATATAATGCACAAAAAATTTTAAGACGATTCGTCAATTAGTTTAAATTTTATTCAATTTGTTTATCGCAAAGAGCTTTTTTTCGTAATGTTATTGTTCAGAAAGTAATAATGACATAGCAATTCTGTGGAAACCACATGCAAGAATAATAGTTATATTTTTAAAGTATTGAAAAAAATAAAAAAAGACGTTTTTATCACTCCGAAAAAAGTTTAGTAAAATAGAGTCATTTTTTGCTTTTAAACAATTTGAATAACTTTGTTAATATTGACTATAGAGTAAATCTACTTTAGGATTTCAAAAGCTGGAATTTTTTACGAATTTCTAGAAAAAACTTTTTGCCTAGTTTAATTAGGTTTAAAGTTAGCCACTTTTATTATTTAATTCGCAGTTACTTCTATATACATCAAATTCTCCTGTAACAATGTTAGTTACCATACTACTCCGAAACGGCTTGGCCGATTTTTATAAAATTTTACCCGTTTATCCTGTAGGACGTTGAAGAAGTTTCAATCTATTTGTTATACCCATAAGTTATAAGTGACATTTTTTTTATTTTTTTTGGACAAAATTATCTACTTTAATTTTATATGATGTAGAATTAAAAAATACATACAACCCTTAATTCTCACTCTTCTATCACCAACCGCTATTTGTTAATAGCCATATAATTATTTACATCTATAAAATTCTAGTGTCACAGTATTAGTTTCCATACTCTTCCGAGACCGCTTGACCGATTTTTATGAAATTATATATGTATATTCGGTAGGTCTTAGAATCGGTCGTAATATATTTTTCATATCCCTGAGTGATAAGGGGAGTTCCCCCTAACATTTTGTAATGTTAGGTGGGGTTGTGTGTACATAACGTACTCTATAAGACTACGAGTACATACAAATTAAAAAAATTATGATCAAAATCGATCAACAAGTTCCAGCGATATTAATGGCAGCATAATATGTTTGCAGAATCAGTTTCATTTTTTGAGTGCACGTATTTTAGTAATTCCCCTCCACCGACCACGAATTAATTCCGTTCGGACGCCACTTTTAAAGCTTTATTAACCACTCTGTTGAGGTTCAAAGTTTACTCAAAATTTTACACATAACCTATACAGGGTGTCCAGAAACTCTACCGACAAACGCAGACAGGAGATTCCTCAGATAATTTTAAGACAATTTAACCAAATTCACCTAGTCCCAAAATGCTTCCTAAGGGAGCTAGAGCTCTTTGAAGATGGTATCTTTTAATTAGTTTTTCTTAAATACCTCCAGAACGCTTCTAGTTAGGAAAACGAAAATTGGTACACATATTTATCTTCCAGAGATAAATTGGTTCCATCCATTGTAAATTTCTAGTACCAGTCATAGGCGTCCGTTTTGAGTGGAGCAACGGTTATTTTATCGCATAATTTTTTTGTCTTTAACTTTGCTTTGAAGCATTTTTGATACTGGATTAATAAATTGTGAGGTGTTCTAGTACTAAAAGGTACTCTTGCTTTAAGTCGGTAGGACACACCGTTTTCTAGAAAAATCGATATGAAAATTTTTCGTTTCCTAAATTTGAAAAAAAAATTGAAACAATTTTTGAAAAAAAAAACGGTGTATTTTACCAACTTAAACAAAAGTAACTTTTAGTACTGGAATACCTCATAATTTAATAATCTAATGTCAAAAATTCTTAAAAATTAAAGACAACAAAGTTATGTGATGAAATAACTACTGTTGACCTACCCAAAACGGACGCATATGACCGGTACCAGAAATTCGCAATTAATGAAATCGATTCATCTCTGGAGTATAAATAAACATACCAGTTTTCGCTTTTCTAAATAGTTTTTTTTTTATTTTTTTTTATATTCAAAAAACGAAAAATTTTCAAATCGATTTTTCTAAAAAACGGTGTATCCTATCGACTTAAAGTAAGAGTATCTTTTAGTACTATAATACCTTACGTTTTAATAATCCAGACTCAAAAATGCTTAAAAATTAAAAACAAAAAAGTTATATGATAATATAACTGTTGCCCTACCCAAAACGGACGCCTATGACTGGTACTAGAAATTTGCAATAGATGGAGTTGATTTATCTCTGGAAGATAAATATGTGTACCAATTTTCGTTTTTCTAAATAGAAGCGTTCTATAGATATTTAAGAAAACCTAATTACCAGACGCCATCTTCAAATAGCTCTAGCTCCTTCGGAAACATTTTCGGACTAGATGAATTGGGTTAAATTGTCTTAAAATTATCTACAGAATTTCCTGTCTTCGTTTGTCGGTAGAGTTTCTGGACACCCTGTATATCTTCAACTTCAAAAAGGCTCTAGTTAGGTTGCTTAATTGTTATAAACAAAGTAGCAGTCAATTAAATAAAAAAAAGTGGCTAACTTTGACTGTAATTAACCCAGGCGAAAAGTTTTTCTTTGAAAATTCGTATAAAAATACCAATTTTTCAAATTCCATTGTAGTTTTAGCCTAGTCATTATTAACAAAGTTATTCAAATTGTTTTTAAGCCAAAAATGACTCTATTTTAGTAAAATGTTTTCTGAGTGATAAAAATGACTTTTTCAAGATTTTTTTTTAAATACGTTGAAAATATGACTATTCTTCTTTCATGTTGTTTTCACAGAATTGCTGTATCATTATTATTTTCTGAACAATAACATTGCGAAAAAAGCTCTTTAGGATAAACAAATTGAATAAAATTTAAACTAATTGACGCATCGTCTTAAAATTTTTTGTGTATTGTACGGACTGTTTGACTCAACTTTTCATGCAATATGAAAGTCCTAAATTCATTTTCGCAAAAGTTATAGCAAATTTGTTATTTTTGGAATTTTAGTTTTATTTTGCAATATCCGAAGCAACAAATAATCGGACCAAAATTCAAAAAACACTATGTTAAACCTTGGCTCATCTACTAAAAGAAAAATATTATAAACAAGACATTTAATTACCCTTTAATTACCCTATTTTTACCTGTGGCGATTTAAACGAAAAAACTCTCATTTTTGACCCTTATTAATTTGTTAATAACTATATTTCTCGTCCAAACTGTGACGGGCATTTTTGTTTTTATAATGTATTAGGTATATAGTACCCAAAAAATCCATTTGCAACCTGGCTGCTCAAGTGTCCCGAACATGGTATATTTTTGCTTAGATTAACGAAGACGATATTTTTGCCCTATTTCCCTGGTGTAGGACTGCTGCAACTAATTTGAGAGAGAAAAATTTTACAGAGAAAAGTAGAAGGAAAACGAGGACTAGGAAGGTGAAGGATTTCCTTGCTGAAAATGTACGTACATGTTTCAACAAAACAACCACAAATCTTTTCAGAGCAGCATTGTGCAAAGTACAGAGTGCCATGATGGTCGCCAACATCCGAAATGGCTAGGCACTACAAGAAGAAGGATTTCAAATCTAACTTATTAGCAAATGTAACCATCATACTGCATTAATTATTTTAAAGGGAGAAATCAAGGTATCAAGCACTGAACAATAATCTTCACACTGCCACTGTTTTTGACTATGCCAAAGCTTTTGATTGTGTAAATCACGATATTTTGATAAAAAAACTAAATTTCTACCGAATTCGAGGTATTCCTCTGAGTTGGTTTCAATCTTACTTGAATAACAGTAAACAACCAGTTAGAGCAAATGATACAGGCTCTAGTCTTAAAAATATTTTATGTGAGGTACCGGGTACACAAGGTTCAGTATTGGGTCCTCTACTTTTCCTTATCTTTATCAATGACATCACTAGTTTACAAATCGATGGAAATTTTTTTTTTGCTGATGATACCAGTATTACTTGGAGCAACCCAAATACTGCAACTCTTCATGCTATTTACTATAACTTCTTATCTACTCACAATAGCATTATCCTATAAAGGAGCTCTTCAATCCTTACCTCTTAATAATAGCCAGATCAGTACCGTTAAATCTGTAAAATTTCTTGGTATTTTTTAGATATCAATCTTAAATGGTCCCTTCATATCGACGTGTTAAGAAACAAACTATCCTCAGCTTGCTATGCAATAAGAACTGTTTCGAAGGAACTTAATTTAGCCTTTTCCAAAATAACATATTTTTCTTTGTTCGAGTCGCATCTTCGATATGGTCTTCCTTTTTGGGGTTCTGGTACAGCTGTCCAATCCGATGTTATTTTTAAATTACACAAAAGAGCAATAAGATATCTCTTTGGCCTCAGAAGAACAACCCATTGCAGAAACTACTTCAAGGATCACGGGATTTTAACACTTCCTTCTTTATATATTTTAGAAACTGTTTGCCTAATTCGTAAACATCTACATGTCTTTCCAGCAAGACCTAATCGTGACTATTTCACGAGAAATACAACTTAAATATGCAGCATATTTTTTTCCAAATTCCGTAAAATGACAAAAGTCTACCTATCTGAAAGACCATATTATTCAGTAGAAGAATTTCTTAATCAATAACCAAGAAATAACAGTACCCCTTGTACAAGTAGTATTTTTTATCTATATTTGGGTGTTATATGCAGCAACTTAACTGTTAAACTTATTAGTTAGGTACTAAGGTAGACTATGCAATTTGCGATTTAATTTAAATTTGTAAATGTTGCAATTGATTTTTTCTGTTTTACTTTATTATTATCATTTTTTTTTAATTATTTTGACGATTTATGTAATTTTAGTAAAATGTATTGTTATTGTTTTGTTTTCATGACTTTTTATAAGCTTTGTCGATAAAATTGTACAATTTTCCATGACAATAGAGCATATTTCTATTCTATTCAATTCTAAAGTTCCCGGGGTTGGCTGTATGCCATATACCATAGTAATAAAAAACTTGACAATGCTTGACAACTACAATGAAGTAAAAACTTCTAGTAAGTTACATTAAGTGTACAGTTGATGAAGTTAAGATCACTGTAGTGGTTACAGATTTTTTTTAATGAGTTTATTGTCAGTTGTCTGATGTCTGCAGACCAACTCTCTGTACTGTTCCCTAAAAGTTAAATCTTTAACCATTGACATTCTGTCGTTTAATTTTATACTTTTAAGTATCTTATTTACTTACTTATCTGTATAGCCAAAATTGTTCTTGAATGTTGAGGTTTTAGTTTAAAGTTCCATCCATAAGCCCATTTGGACCTATGGGATCCAGTTATGTATTAATATACGATTGGTATAGATACGTGGATGACACACTAATATGCTTTACAGTAACTAACAGGCGACTTGATGAATTTTTCACATACCTGTAATAATTCACTCCATAGTAATATTGAATTTACAATAGAAGCAGAACAGAATCGTTTTAAATATTTTCTAGATTTAAAAATTACCAGACTGCAAAACAAACATGAGTTCTCCGTATTTCATAAACCTACCCATATTGACACAACCATACTCAATTCATCATCCCATCCTACACAACATAAATTAGCAGCCTACCATAGCATGGTACATAGATTGACAGAAATTCCCATGTCAAAAAATATTTTCTAGATATAATTGAACATCATTAACCCTTCAACGGCGGAATTTTTTTCCTAGAAATATGCTGTGCCAGGTTATAATTCCTAATTATTATGATTAAGTTAGGCTCTTTCAATAACTTTTTAACATTTTTTTAAATTTTTTTGCGATATAAGTGCCGTTACCATATGGTAACACTACCCGTTAGTGATGTACAAAATAATATAAATTCAAATATCTGTTGCAAACTGTCAAAAATGTTTATTTAGTGTGAAAAATATAGTTACAGTCTATACCGTGACCCGTCAAAATAGCCAGGTCAAAACAGCCCCGTCAAAAAAGCCCCGTCAAAATAGCCCGAACACAAAATAGCCTCGACAAAATAGCCCGCAAACAAAATAGCCCCGACAAAATAGATCGCACACAAAATAGCCCCGGTCAAAACAGCCCCGGCTAAAATAGCCCCGGCTAAAATAGCCCCGGCTAAAACCGCCTCTTATAAACAATTACATAATTATTTATACAAGGTGTCCAAAAACTTTTTTTTAATTTAAATTATTTGACAAAAAGGAAGAATGTATTTAATTTATTTAATTTAAAAAGCATTTTACTGTTGCCCGAAAACAGAAAAAAATGTTTGTATCATAAATTAACATTGATTTTCGCTTAACTTAAATGTTCAAACTTCCAAGAGGCAGGAAATACAGGACTAGAGTTCTCTGAAAAGACAATTTTTATTTAATGTGGTTAAGATAAACATCTGAATAGAGGATAATTATTACCATTTCCGAAAAAATGTATTTTTAAGGAATTAGGTATTTCATGATGAATTCTGAAGAGAGCTTTTTTTTCGGGGATATTTTGTCGGGGCTATTTTATCGGGGCTATTTTGTCGGGGCTATTTTGTCGGCGGGCTATTATTCCGCGGCTATTTTGTCTGCAGGCTATTTTGTCGGAGCTATTTTGTGTGCGGGATATTATGTCGGGGCTATTTTATCGGAGCTTTTTTGACGGGGCTATTTTGACGGGGTACCGTCTATACATATACCAACATTACATTTACAACACATTGTTCGGATGCTTGAGGAGCAACCTTCACCGGCACAACGTTTTCTTTTTTTATCCCTAGTTGGAACTAATAAATGGTCAACCTGGTCATATCTAATATCATCAGACACCCGGTTTAGAGTAACGCTGTTTTTAGATGTAGATGGCCTTCCTGATCCTTTTGAAACTGTTTTGTATTTCTCAAGATAATGCAAAACGATATGTCTTCTGTAATTTAGCTGACTTATTGGTGGTTTGCTTCTGCATTTTCGCCTAACAGACCATGCATTTACTACACATGTGTCCAGCAACCAAGTAAAAATGGGCCACCACCACTTTTTCCTTCTGAAAGATATACGATATCTTGAAATATTTTCATCCATCAGGTCGGTTCCTCCCATAAAGCGGTTGTATTCGGTTATAAGCGTTGAACGCGATACCTGCATAATATTTTTTCCTTCTGAGAGAATCTTTTCACTAAACAAGTGGGATTTACTCCATGACAGGTAGAGGCTACGCTAACAACATTATTATCCAGCCACTTCACAACAATGATTCCATCTTCTTTATCAATAGCTGATATGTAATCACCCCTTTTCTGAGAATTAGATTTAGATAACATATATTTCGCAGGTAAAGGACAGCTTTTCGGGATACGGTTGTCACGGATTGTTCCCGTTCCATCAAAGCCGCGTTGTTTCAGGTAATGTAAAATATTGAAACCAGTAAAAAGGTTATCAAAATAAAATCGAAATGGAAGTTTGGACACATTAGGGGAAAAGTCGTCAATCATGTTGATAAGAGGTGCTGCACATTTCCCGAATCCATTTTCATAGAAAGTATTTCCCCTAGGATTGTTCCCTTGGTATACATCGAAATTTACAAGATACCCCGACACAGCATTCAAACACCATACCTCGTAGCCGAATCGGATTGGTTTTCCTCGTATGAATTGTTTGCTGGGATGTCTTCCAAAATATTTTACCATGGATTCATCAAAATTTAGGTGTTGTTCAGGAACAAAATTTTTAATAAAATTTGCTCGTAGTTTATCCATGAGAGGTCGTAATTTCGACATTTTGTCATTATTATTAGGTTTCGTGTTATCAGTAAAGACTGGATTATATGCAAAATGCATATGCATATATATGCTGCATATTTCTCATGTTTTTCATAAATGCATATGCCTTGCATATTTGGAGATTTAAGAGCATATAAATGCATATTTTGATGGGAATTTACTCTACCCCATTTAAAAATAAGGTATATATTAGTAACATCAACATCCATTAAAATAAAATGTGAAAGTAAATATTTTGCTGTTAAGCTCCTTTGTTGTTGTACCCATAAACATAATGGGCGTTATTTATAGCTGCAGGTATCATTATCCGGATATTTAAGATTTATAGACTTCTCAGAATTTACAAATTACCTAAGTAAATACCGATTATATTTTGAATAACATTACAAATATTACCTGTACTTTCTGCTGGTGTCGGCCAACTATGAATTATTCTGGGAAAACCAACCAAAACGAAATTTTAAGCATTTTAAGGGTAGGATAGATTATTTTATTTTATGAATGGTTAGTCTTAAATCAATCGCCGATTATTCAACTTTTGTGATTGCAAGTTATTGACTATACTGTGTAAAAAAATCATTTTATTATTATTGTGAAAATGCCTAAAGTAGCAAGGGAAAAATCAAGTCTTCTCAGAAGTTGGATTGGAAGTAACAATCATCTAAAAGTTATCGACAGTGAAAGTATGTTTTGCACCATTTGTGATAAAAAGGTAAGTTCTCCACTTCAATAGATTTTTAAACTTATCAAACTTCTTTGCACATCTATGTGTCTGTCTATTCTAAAATGACAAACCGTCCCATTTCTTCAAAAACTGTTTTTTAAAGTTCGCAACGGTTTGGCTTATACAGAGCGAGGTGTTGAGAGTGGCCCACCCTGTATACTACGGTACACTGACTGTACTTTATTGTTTGACGATTTCAATTTCACTTTGAGAAATAAAAAAAAATTGGGGGAGGTTTAAAAAGTTTGATCATTTTAATGTAGGTATCTATTTACGAAAACATCTAAAACATCATTATCATTATATTCCAGATTCCATGTCAAAAGAAATTCCAAGTAGTTCAACACATAAAAACTTCACTTCACCAAACTAAGCTATCAAAAAATGATAATAAACCTCGCCAGCAGATTCTACAGAACAGTTTGCAGATTCAGAATACGTCAGTTGGGCAAGAAACCTTTGCAAAGGATTTATGCCATTTTTTTTTGAACTGCAATATCCCTCTGCACAAGTTAGAACATAAATCGTGTCAAAACTTTTTAAAAACTTATTGCAAGATTAAAGATAAACCAGCTCAAATACCAAGTTCTTCAACTCTTCGGAAAAAATATGTCAGTGCATGTTACAAAGATGTGATGACGAGTATTAAAAATCAGTTAAAAGCCGAATATCTTTGGATTTCCGTCGACGAAACAACGGATACAAAGGGTCGACAAATTGCGAATCTAATTGTTGGAGTTCTTAACGACTCTGGCGATTTTAAAAACTCATACTTAATTAGTGTAAAATGTTTGGAAAAAACAAACTATGCTACAATAGCTAGATTTGTTAACGAATCCCTAACAAATTTTTTTTTTACCTGATCAAGTACCATTTGAAAAAATATTATTAATGCTTAGTGATGCCGCCTCATATATGATGAAAGCTGCATCCAATCTTAAAATCTTTTTCCCTAATTTAATTCACTGTACATGTTTGGCGCACGGCCTAAACAGAGTTGCAGAGAAAGTTAGAATTGAATTTCCCAATGTAAACACCTTAATAAATAATGTAAAAAAAGTATTTCTGAAAGCACCACTACGTGTACAGGTATATAGGGAGATGCTTCCCGATATTCCTTTACCACCAGAACCAGTATTAACCAGATGGGGAACTTGGCTTAAAAGTGCTATATTTTTATCTGAACACTACGACGACATCAAAAGCGTTATTTCAAGTTTTGATCCGACTTGTACCGCTATTGATAACTGTCAAAATATTTTTAAAGAAAAGTCTATTAAAAATCAATTGTTGTATATAAAATCGAATTTCGATATCATTGAAAGTTCAATTACAAAATTAGAGGCTCAAAATTTATGTCTTCACAATAGTATGTCTATTGTTGATTCGGTTAAACAGAAAATAACAAATCTGAATGGGGAAATTGGAGTAAAAATTAAAGATAAACTTGATGACGTTTTAAACAAAAATGAGGGTTTCACTTTATTGCGTTCAATAAATAATATAATCAATTTTGGAAACTTCGATGAAAATATTAATATGGATCCGTCTCTAATAGCAAAGTTTAAATATGCCCCAATTACATCTTGTGACGTTGAGAGATCTTTTTCTGCCTATAAACAAATATTAACAGATAGAAGACATAATATTAGTTTAGAAAATATGAATCAATATATGATTATTTATTGTAACAATAAAAATATGTAAATTTGTTTTATTGTACTCTTTTTATAATATTAGTTTAGAAAATATGAATCAATATTGTAACAATAAAAATATGTACATTTATTTTATTGTACTCTTATTTATCTTGTGGTCAAAATAAAATATTTTGCCGTTTTATTTGTCACAAAACCTGAAGTTAAAAAAATATATTAAGAAATAATAATACAATTTGGTTTAAATTCAAACCTATTTATTTATTTTTATTATTTTTTATTTATTTATGTATTTAACGTAAACCATAAAATTATTCATATAAAAATAAGTGCATATATAAATGCATATTTGCATGTTAATTGTGCATATTCAGCTTGTTTTAAAATGCATATTGCATGCATATTTTAGACATTTTTTAGTGCATATTTTCCAGTCTCTAGTTATCAGCACAGTGTAGATATTTTAGAATCTGCCTAAACCGATCTCTTCGCATGGCATCTGACACAATGGATACGTTCAAGTCCTTTTCTGTACTCCAGTACATGTCTTTTCCAGGCAATTCATGATAACCACTTAGAATCATGATGGCGATGGCGCATTTCATCTCCTCAGAAGTGATTTTAGGATCTGAATGATTTAAAAAGATAGCATATTTTATAGACTGCTCAACAAGTAAGTCAACAGTTTCTTGATCAATAAACTGCTCAAAAATGTCTACATCTGTTAGATTTTCAAATCTGGAGTAATCAGGTTCGGGAAAAGCTTTTTTATTTGGAATTATATCGCCCTTCTTTATCCAAGTGATTTTTTCCTGTCCTGGTCTGGTATACGGACCTTCATTCAACAGGCTCGTCTGGCTCTTCATTTATAGCTTGGTTCACTCTTAGTTCTGCTCCAGTTAATAATTGTTGACCACTAAGATTATCGACTAAACCCCCCTCCTCTTCGTCACCTGAATCTTCATCGATCAAAACGTTTGCCTCTGGAGGTTCTATAAATATATCTTGAACATTTAAGTCATCTTCATACACCATTTGCAGAGCTTCTTCCAAGGTAAAACCTCTCCTGGAAAAAAATCACGCAATCTTTTAATTGACTCCCATAAACAGCTAGCGTTACCATATGGTAACAGACGAAAAAACGAACCTAACTAATTATTTGAAAATAAACTAGCACACATTTTTATTGGCCATCCTATAAAGTACACTTTTACCTATAATTTGTACGTATTATAAACAAATAAAAGTAAACGGAGGAGTTTGAAAGTTACTTACTGTAATCGAAGGTCGCCATAATCCATGATTTGCAAACAAAGTCGTTTTTAACGATCGCTCGATACGCACAACAAGCCGCTGCGAACGTCGAATTAGTACTAACGAGTAGCGATACGTATGTAGTAAGGATCCCCTCTCGCAGAGTTCAAATTTCTAACTTCAAAAATATATGGCGGCGCTTGATGTACAACCTTGTAAGCGTGACCGTATGGTAACGCAAGCTGTTGAAGGGTTAAGCAAATAAAAGTAAACCATGAGTACAACAATCAAACAATTAACAAAATTTTAAACCAAAAACTACATAAGAAAGCCCTGAAATTAGTTTTCCGAGCACCACAGAATAAACCCAGTAATTTCTGCTCTATCGCAGGCATTTACACAGGCAAGATATCAACAAAAATAGTCAAACACATAAAAAGAAAGGAATAACACCAGATTTTAAAACAAACAACAACTTAGACAAATGCACAAAGAACAGTAAGAGCCAAAAGAAAAAGCGATTACAGAGTGGTGTGTACAAATTAACATGTGGCGCCAGTCCAAAAACTTACATCGGTCAAACTGGCAGAACTTTTGACAAAGGCATAGCAGAACACAAAAGGGTTTCATTAATAGAAAAACATATTCTACGTACCCACGTCACCTTCTAGTTCATAATCATTCGTTTAATGAACAAATTATACATACATTATCTATCATATTGATGCAAAAAGTATTAAATTCTTCATATTCAAAATAAAGGCCTCAAGCTAACTTTATTAGAATCTATCGAGAATAATGAATTAAAAAACACAGATATATTTCTGAATTACCAACTGACACAAACAGCTCCCCAGTCCGCAACCTTTTCAGGTAGAGACTTTAAAGTCAGACACACAGTAAAACACACCACTTGAAAAAGGCACTCTGCCTAAACAGTTGTAGTGACATGAATTAATAATAGTCCAGGGCGCATCTGTTTTGAGATGGACGTTGAGAGGTGACTCAAATTTTTTTGCAGAAATTGCTTGAAAATAACTCAAATAATAATATTTGAGTTATTCACCCACTCAAAATGGTCCGGAACATTGTTTAAATAATCAAAATGTCAAAATATGAAGGAAAAATTCGATTTTTGTATTGGTTTTTTGATTATAACTTTAAAAGTATTCATTTCCGAGAAAAGATGTACTGATATAAAAGATGCGTAATTAAATTTCCTACAATATAGAATTGGTTAAAAATTTAAACAATAGTCACCCTTGTTGCAAAATGGCAATAATTGCGAAAAAAACCATACAAAAACAAGTATTCGCATTTTACGTTTTTCAACCATTTATGCTACACTTAGGACCTTCATATTTTACCCAGAAAAACTATATGATATAGTAAAACAACACTTTAAATTTTATTAAGATCAGTTTAACAGATTTTGCAAAATAAATTTTGCACTCTAGCTTTCGCAAAAAAAAATTATTTTTGTACAATGTTACAGGATTGAAAATAAAGCAGATAACAAGTTGCAATTTTTTTTGCTTATAGAAGTGTACTGTACCTTTCATTTGCAATTTGCAAAATTAAAATCGATTAATTACCTCGGCGTCAGGAAAACTTTTAAATAAACATTAATTTTTGGTGCTACGCGCAGGATAGCGGTGTTCGACTCACACAAGTTGATTTCCACCAAAACTTCTTCCAATCTTTATCTAATATATTATTTTCTTACTCTATATTTTGTTGTATTTTAATATTTTAATTCCACAAAAATCAAACTAATTTTATTATTTTTTGTGAAATATTGTTTAAACAATTGCATATGTTTAAAAATAATAAACTTTTATTCTCTAAGTTAAAATATATAAACAAAGAAAGTTTTTGCTATAAAAGTGTTATTTCAAAGGATAGAGTATGTATTTTTATTTTGCAATAAACAAATATATTTATTTATATCGAAATGTAATAAAAATTAAAATGTATCAATAATTATCAAAGGTCATTGGAATTCCCAATCAGAGCAAACTATCCGCTGTCCTGCGCGTAGCACCAATAATTAATGTTTATTTAAAAAAAATCCTGACGCCGTGGTAGTTAATCGATTTTAGTTTTGCAAATTTTAAATGAAAGGTACAGCACACTTCTATAAGCAAAAAAAAATTCAACTTGCTATCTGTTTTATTTTCAGTCCTGTAACATTTTGAAAAAATGATTTTTTTTGCGAAAGCTGGATTTCAAAATTTATTTTGCAAAATCTATTAAACCGATCTTAATGAAATTTACAGTATTGTTTTACTGTATCATAAAGTTTTTCTGATTAAATATGAAGGTCCTAGGTGTAGAATAAATGGTTGAAAAACGTAAAATGCGAATACTTGTTTTTGTATGGTTTTTTCGCAATTAGTGCTATTTTGCAACAAGGGTGACTATTTTTTAAATTTTTAACCAATTCTATATTGTAGCAAATTTAATTACGCAACTTTTATGTCAGTAAAAATTTTTTTGGAAATTAATATTTTTAAAGTTATAATCAAAAAACGAAGAAAAATATTCAATTTTTCCTTAATTTTTTGACATTTTGATTATTTAAACAATGTTCCGGGCCTTTTCGAGAGGGAGGATAACTCAAATATTATTATTTGAGTTATTTTCAAGCAATTTCTGCAAAAAAATTTGAGTCACCTCTCAACGTCCATATCTCTAAAAATATGGTCTCAACGACCATATTTTTACAGATCCGCCCTGGTCTATAATAAATTTTGTGGAAGTTTTAAAAACATAAGTTTTTCAGTGTTTTATTGCTAGATAAAATGAATTTTCATCAAGCACGGTCGAATCCATTATTTATTTAAAAACAAATATTGTAAAAAACTAATTATTGAACTTATAAATATAGATGCAGTATAAAAAATAACCTTCTTTAGAAGCAGAAGAACAAGACTGAAATAAATCTCTTTTTAAGTTTCATTGGACTACAGCGTTCTCAGTGAAGATCTCGAAAGGTAAGCGGACAGTCGGAAGTTTTAAAGAATCACCGCCTAAGGTTGTAACTTATTCGCAAGGTAATTATAATGTCAATTGTGAATTTATATCAGCCAATAAACAATTCAAACGGCAACGACATCTTGCTGCATTATCGCTGGTCTCCAACGCTGGTTTTTATATTTAGAGTTTCGTTTTTTAGCGACTACCTCTCTACTTCAGTGTGTTGTCATTTGCTCTTGCTCCGTGGCTCCGGGCGGCTTGGTTAGTTATTTAAATACAATTACCATCTTAATTAAAAGTGAAGTTTAATATGGTAAATATACTTTTTCTGACAAATTAATTGATACCACAGATAATCTCAAGATGAAACGAGCAATGGTCAAAAAAATTGAACAAAAATATTTTAGGGAAGCCTCTTAGGCCATTTCGACGATCAAGATAAATAAACATATTTGATTTACAACTAATGTTAAATCATTAAAATACAATAAACAGGCATATTTATGTTTCGTGGACCTTAAGAAGACATTTGACATGGTCAAATGAAATGACGTTATCCATTTCTTGTACGCAAGAGAGGTACCTCTAGGAATAATAAAAAAGATCTCGACAATATCTACCAGAACCACACAATAAAAGTAAAAGTAGCAGAAGAACTAACTGACACAATTGGAGCTGGTAATGGAATAAGATTTATTATTTTTTTTATAATTCCTGATGGATATTTCAATCTACAGGAAGGCCAATAAGCGTTTGCTATGACAAATGTAAGACTGACACGTAGAGTAGGTATCCCTTCAATGAGCGATCTCCTTTAAAAGTTCCCTCTTAGTTCTTCTTAAAGTTCCCTCTCCTATCGGAGGTTGGATATCATAATGGCTATGGTCACTTTGTTGGCTGCTGTTCTGAACAGTTGTAATGAACTACAATTAAACCATTCTCTAAGGTTCCTCAGCCAGGAGATGCATCTTATTCCTATGCTTCTTCTTCCTTGGATCCCCCCTTGCATAATAATTCTCAGCAACTCATATTTTTCTCCTCTGGTAATGTAACCCAAATATTCCAGTTTTCTAGTTTTTATACTCTTCATAATTTCTAACTCCTTATTTAAACGTCGTAGCACTTCAACATTGGTAATCCTTTGAACCCACTGAATTTTCAATATTCTTCTGTAACACCACATTTCAAACGCTTGTATTCTTAAAAAGACTAAGTTTTCACTCTAATGGCATATAAAACAACATAATGCTATTCTACATCCCACCAGAATAAAAACAATGGGAACCTTCTCTGGTTACACCTCCGAGACTTCTACAATTTGCAAGCCATACGGATGCTGAGACTAAGGAAGATTAGGGAATTCTACAATTTACAATTCACGTCCCATCTGCTCAGCGCGGTAAAGTTCCAACGAGAATGGTTCCCTTCGTACTCTAATCAGAGTAAATGTAAATCAAAAATGAATAACAATTTTCAATTTCGTTGCAAAACGAAAATACAGCCGAACCGTTGTTTTCATTCTGGTGGGATGTAGAATAGCATTATGTCGTTTTATATGCCATTAGAGTGAAAACTTAGTCTTTTTGCTAGCAGTTACTGCTAGGGCATCTATGCCATTTCGTTCGTTGCAATCCGGGACTGCACGCTGGGGTTTGTTTTGGTTGGATCAGGGAGAGCAGCATATGTGCCTCCTGATGAGAGGCTAATAAGTTTCGAAACCGGTAGAGGTGCTTGCTGCACTCTCTGATTAGATTGAAAATGGTTATTCATTTTTGCTTCTATTCTTCTTATGTGTTGTCGCTTCACTGTCCAGGCTTCCATTCCATATAGCAATATGGAAAATATGTAGCATCTTAGAGCCCTCAATCTGAGATGCAACTGAAGGTCTTTCTTTGTAAGCAGTGTCTTCATTTTTATAAATGCTTGCCTTGCAGTTTCAATTCGGACTTTAATTTCTTGGCTTTGGTCATTTTTGACATCAACCCAGGTTCCCAGATATTTGTATGTCTTCACTTTTTCTATTTGGGTTTACTCTATCATTAACCTTTCATTTCCATGTTCTGTCTTTGAGACAATCATAAATTTAGTTTTTTTATTGTTTATTTTCAGTCCGTATCGAATGCAATAATCATTAATTCTATTTAGCAATTCTTGTAGCGATTCCAGGGTGTCTGCAATTATAACGGTGTCATCAGCGAATCTTATGTTATTTACTATTCTTCCGTTTATAGAGATTCCATCACTTAGCTCCGCTATCGCTTCCTGAAATATGGCTTCACTGTACAGGTTAAACAGTAGCGGCGACAAAACACAACCCTGTCTTACTCCTCTCTTTATATCAATATTCTCGGATTCTTGTTCTTCTATCTTTATATTGGCCTTTTGATTCCAATACAGATTGATGATAATTCGTAAATCTCGTCTGTCTCTATCTCTGTTTTTCAAAAATTCTATTAGTTTTTCATGTCGGACCCTGTCAAAACGCTTTTTCGAAGTCGATGAAACAGGAATAAATAAATAAATAAATAGGAATAAATAAAAGCTAGTAGCTAAATTTAAATTAGGTATTTGTTGACTGTGAGAGTACATATTTGTATTTATATTTCCTTAGAAGTTAAAACTTATCGGGGTCCCGTAGACAGGTCGGCAGGCAGCAGACGTCTAAGTCTACGCACTTCGTTGTCATCGGGCACATTTAGACGGTTGGCTACACGTTAAGGTGCATTGACAATCTTTCACTGTAACGAACACTTATTGGTAGATAACTTCCTTGGTGGATTCTAGCTTGACGTCGTATGGAATGACCCTATTGGGGATGTAGAATGGTGCATCAACGATGGCTCGCAACACTTTCTTTTGAAATATTTGAAGGATGTCAATAATGGAATTACTGGCGATTACCCAAAGTTGCATACCATAGGTCCACACAGATCTGAGAATGACCTTATACAACAGTAATTTGTTGTTCAAGGATAATTTAGATTTACGTCCAATGAGCCCATATATTTTGTTAAATGTAAGGCCTAGGTGTTTTATTTTGGTGAATATATGCTTCTTCCTAGTAGCCGTCGGTCCAAATACATGCCAAGATATTTAGCGCTCATTAGCTTGTGGGAGTGGATAGTTGTTGATTTTTACAGGTGGACATGTTTCTCTGCATAAAGTGAATGCCACTTGTGTAGATTTCGTTTCATTAACCCTGATACGCCATGTGTTTAGACACTTTTAAAGTTCGTTAAGGTTTGTCTAAAGATTCTTTGAGACTAAGGCAGGATCGGTGTGGCAAGGCAGGATCGGTGTGGCATGCCAAGACCGCTCATCATCATCGAATGTTGCTACCTTGGTGGTTCTTGTTCTTGATCAGATGTATAAAGGAGAAGAAACAATGTAGGTTCAAAACGCTACCTTGAGGAAGGCCAAAATATATTGGAGGTAATTCAGTAAGTTCACTCCCTTGTTTCACTAAGAAATATGTCTGTCTGATAGATAAGATTTTAGTAGTAGGTAGTGAGGATAGGGTAAGAAGGCTTTCAATTTAAATTGTAGACTGATATGTCACATTTTGTCAAAGGCCTGTGAAATATCCAAGAAGGCTGCTGAACAATATATTTTACCGTTCAGTGCACAACGACATCCTGCTGCATTATCGCTGATCTCCAACGCTGGTTTTTGTATTTAGAGTTTCGTTTTTTAGGGACTACCTCTCTAGTTCAGTGTGTTGTCATTTGCTCTTGCTCCGTGGCTCCGGGCGGCTTGGTTAGTTATTTAAATACGATGATATCTTAATTAAAAGTGAAGTTTAATATGGTAAATATACTTTTTCTGACAAATGAATTGATACTACAGATTATCTAAAGATGAAACGAGCAAGGGTAAAAAAAAATGAATAAAAATATTTGACGAAAAGCCTCTTAGGCCATTTCGGCGACCAAATAAATAAACACATTTGATTTACAACTAATGTTCAAGAAAAATCATTAAAATACAATAAACAGACATATTTATTTTTTGTGGACCTTAAGAAGGCATTTGACATAGTAAAATGAAAAGACGTTATCTATTTATTGTACGCAAGGATTTATTGTACGCACCTCTAGGAATAATTAAAAAGATCTCGAAAATATCTACCAGAACCACACAATAAAAGTAAAAGTAGCAGAAGAACTAACTAATCCAATTGGAGCTGGCAACAAGGCGGATTTATTATTTTTTATAACTCCTAATGGATACTTCAATCTGCCGGAAGGGCAATAAGCGGTTGCTATAACAAGTATAAGACTGACATGTAGAGTTTCCTTTCAATTAGTCATTTCCTTTAAAACTAAATTTAAATTTAGTGTTTTTTTTTGCTGTGAGTGTACATATTAGTATTTATATTTCCTTAGAAGCCAAAACTTATCTGGACCCCTGGGTCTCTGGGTCCCGTAAACAGGTCGGCAGGCAGCAGGCGTCTAAGTCTACGCACTTCGTTGTCATCGGGCACATTTAGACGGTTGGCCAACACGTTAGAGTGCATTGAAACTTTTCACTGTAACGAACATTATTTAATTGGTAGATGACTTCCTTGATCGATTCTAGCTTGACGTCGCGTGGTATGGAATGACCCTATTGGGGATGTAAAATGGTGCATCAACGATGGCTCGCAACACTTCGTTTTGAAATCTTTGAAGGATGCCAATGTTGGAGTTGCTGGCTGTTCCCTAAAATTCTATACCATCGGTCCACACAGGTTTGAGTATGGCCTTATCCAACAGAAATATGTTTAATGATAATTTAGATTTGCGTCCAATGAGCTAATACATTTTGTTAAATTTAAGGCCTTGCTGTTTGCTTTTGGTGAATATATGCTTCTTCCAAGTCAGCTGCCGGTTCAAATACATGCCAAGGTATTTAACATCATTAGATTGTGGGAGTGGGTAGTTGTTGATTTTTACGAATGTCGACGATCATGATGGCAATTTTTATCTTATTTGTAGCAGCGCTGAAAAGCCGCACATATATTCTGTTGAACCACATTTTCAGGTTATGAGGCTCTTCAACCAGAATCAGAACCAGAATATTCTTCTTCCTGGACTTCGTTTTCCAAATATTTTTCCTAGCAGGGTGACTTGCAAGAGGGCACATCTGGATTCATTTCTCATGTGTTCAAAGTACTGTAATTTTCATCATTTGATGGTGGTCAATACCTCTCGGTTCTATTTCATTCTTCTGAGGATCTCCTTACTTGTAACTCAGTTCACGAGATGTTAAGTATTCTTCACCACATCTCAAATGCTTCCAATTTTCTGCAAATATTTTAGTTACAGGTCAACGACGATTCAACACCATAAAAAAGAACAAAGGAGACGTAGCATCGCAGTATTCTTACTTTTACACCAAGAGAGGGGTTGTTGATCTTGAAGAAGGCCGCCATCCAGTTAAAGGTGGATCTATCTTTTCCCACGCGCGCTCTTACCTTTTGGTTGTTGGTCCATTCTTCATTTATTATCGTGTCGAGGGAGTTGTCGTGCATCATTCTTTCTAAAGATGTTTTTTTTTTACATTTTTCTTGTTAATGGTCATACGCTTTATCTTCTTTACGTTTATATTAAATCCATATTGTTGACTGTAATACGCGATTTTGTTTGTAAGAACTTGTAGGTCTTCTATGTTGTCCGCAAATACTATGATGTAATCTGGATGGTACCCCGTCAAAATAGCCCCGTCGAGAAAGCTCCGACGAACTAGCCCCGACATAATATCTTGCACACAAAACAGCTCCGACAAATTAGCCTGCAGACAAAATAGCCGCGGAACAATAGCTCGCCCATAAAATAGCCCCGACAAAAAAGCTCCATTCAAAAATCACCATAAAATAATCCCGGGCTTTTTTGACGGAGCTGTTTGGACCGGGCCATTTTAACGGGTCCTGAATCTGGTAATGTGATGTTGTTTCGCCGGAACCCGTTAAATGGAAAACCTTTTTCAGTTTTGTACAAAGCTTCGATAAATATTCTTTCCAAGTAGAGATTTTGTTAATGTTAATTTCCTCAAAATAGACAAAATGCATGGTTCTAACAGCAGATCCAATAAGATGTAAATTGGAGCTGGAAGGTCAGATAATAGAAGAATAAGTGACGGAGTTTAAATACCTAGGCATCACACTATCTACCTACGGAAGGCTCGAAACAGAAGTGGAAAATCAAGTGAATAGAGCAAACAGAGCCGCAGTTTAGAGTTATTTTATTTATATGGAACACCCTATATATTTTTACAGATAGTTAAGCATTCAATCATCATCATAAATTTAAAAAATAAATTGTATAAATGAATCATCCAAATTTTGATATTTCGCTTTGCTACATGTATATAAATATATATCACATTTGTAAGTTAGTACATTATAGTCTGCTTTAATATCATAAAAAATGTCTGATACATGATTAAGTTTGGCGACGGAGCGACAAACAGACGTGAAACACATGCCAAAAAATCAAAATATGTGATTGATTTATTAGTATAATTCAAAGCTATCGAGCGGTGGACTGATGGACAAATCAATGACAGTCGATCCAGGAACGTGTCTGCATTTTGTAAACTGTGATCCCGAAATAAATTACATCTGGTCTGTGTCACGAGGGAATGTGTCGCACTTGCGTTCATCTAAGCTAAATATTTCGGGTCACAAATTTAACAATGTTGCCAACTATCCAAATTATCGATAAGTAATCAATATCTTGTATTGATTACAAGCTAAACTGTACCATAACGCTATTGCAGGTTTTGTTTTTGATGTGCATTCAGTTGAATTCAAAATTTGTGCCTTTCAGGCTCCAATAATAATACAAAACCAAGTTCTTCTTTCAGATTCCAGTTCTTCTTTCAGAATAGGTGAAAAGGCTTTCCCATTTTTTGTATACTATGATTTGGCTTTTCTATTCATCTCAAATAAAATCACATTCATAATTTCTTGTAAAAAATAAATCAAAAGCTACTTCTATGGTAAAAAGTCGAAAACTATTATGTAACCAAATATGTTGAAACATTTTGTATATTAGGTATGTATATTTTCTTCTACGACATACGATAATTATAAGACACTAAGAAACAAAACACATTCACTCGTAAGAAGAATAAAAAAATGATTACTGGGAACGTTTTCCGAAAAAAACTATTTTTATGATCTGCAAAAGGAAATGTGACACTTTATAGGAGATCAAAGAACGGAGGTAAAGGAACCAGTAGATCCAAAACACAGAAAAAAAACATGGATTAACTATCTAAAAAGCCCTATGCAGAGAAAGAACAAATGACGCTAGAACCGGAAACACTAGAAATTACCACAAATAAAGAAGTTAATAGAAGTATGTACACAGGAAGTTCGAAAAACACTTGAAAAGCTAAAGAACAGAACAGCTCCAGGTAAAAATGTAATACCAAACGAATTACTGAAATATTGTGGAGCAGCAGTGACAAAGCAATTAACAACGTTAATTAACTAAATTATAAAACACAATAAAATACCGGAAGAATGGAGAATGAGCGAACTAATTGTACTATTCAAAAAAGGAGATAAAAAAGCCGGAAAACTACAGAGGTACCAAGTTGTAAACTACTAACCGAAAACTTATGTACATCTAAAATTTGACAAAAGCCAATGGATCAGAGGATAAGTTTAGCAGATGAACAATAGAGTTTTCGTACCGGAATACAGTATACAGATGCAATATTCGTCATAAATCAAATTACTGAGAAATCACTAGAGTATAATAGACCAGCATTTTTATGTCTGATTGACTTGAAGCAAGCATTTTTTGATAGAGTAAAGGTAGAATTCCGCACCAAGCGACCGAGACAGGAGACCGCGACAGGCAACAGATAAGCGAGGTCTCCCCACGACTGCTCTCAATGCAATTATATCAGGGTAGTTCTGCAGCCCGGAACCGAGACCAGCGACCAACTATCGCCTATCGCGACATATCTGTCGCCTGTCGCGGTCTCCTGTCTCGGTCGCTTGGTGCGGAATTCTACCTTATGATTCAAAGATGTAATGCATCTTCTGTATAATAGAGAAGTTCCCCTAGATATCATAAAAATTAGACAGAGGCAGCGGAATAAGCCAGGGGGACTCACTGAGTCCTATGCTCTTCAATTTAGTCATGGATAAAATCATCAAAAGCGTCATCAATGGAAGAGGATAAAGAATGGAAACAAAGAAGAAAAAATAATCTGCAAATATTAGTCCACAGCTTTAACATAAGAGCGAAATAATTCAACATGAAAATTTCATCTCAGAAAACTAAAACAATAGTAATCAGTAAATAAACAATCAGATGTAAATTAGAAATTGATTGCATCAGTGTTGAATATGTAATGGAGATAAAATACCTTGGAATTAAACTGTACAGCTACGGATATCTGGACAAAGAAATGAGAAATCCAGTACAAAGCAAAAAGACTGATGAATAGGAAAGAATAGTGAGGATATTAGAATAAAATGTAAGGCATAGTGTATAAGCGAATGGATTCTAAATAGAAAAAAAAAATAATGGAACAACCACATAAACAGAATGGGGGGACACGTATAATCAACATAGCAAGAGATAATGGTAGAAGTATCGGCCGAGTGCGAAAAATATGGAGTGACAACCTTCCATAAATGTATCAATCCGCCAATGAACAAGCAGAATTGCTTATAAAGAAGAAGAAGAAGAAGACATTTTCTTCTCTTTATCCTCGTAGTATTTGCACCCCGCTTGGTTTTCAACATATACAAAATATACAATGATGAGCGCGGTAATAACCAGCAAAATATCGCAAAAGATGGAAAACATGTTAAGTTGTGAGACCAAAAGAAATGAAACTAGTAGAGTTGGGGAATTTAGCGATAAAAACGAATAAATTTACATTATATTTATTGTTTCCCACCTTTAGACGTATCAGAGGAGTATGTCAACTAAACTGTCATTGTCACAGTGGCAGTTACCAAACTCGTCAGATACGTCTAAAGGTGGGAAACAATAAATAGAAGGTAAATTTATTGGTTTTTATTGCTAAACATCCCATCTCTGGGATGAAGCATTTGAGATGTGGCTATATCGGAAATTCTTAAAATCCCATGGACTGATCGGGTCACAAATGAGGAGGTTCTTAGAAGAATGGGGAAGAAACGAGAAGTACTAACCACCCTCAAATCTCGAAAGTTGGAATATTTTGGACACATTATGCGAAATGAATCCAGATATGCCCTCCTACAAGCCCTCCTGCAAGGAAAAATATTTGGAAAGCGAGGTTCAGGAAGAAGAAAAACATCCTGGTTAAAGAACCTCAGAACCTGGTTCAACACAACGTGCAGCTTTTCCGCGTTGCTGCAGATAAAGTGAAGATTGCCATGATGATCGCCAACATTCGTCACGGATAAGCACATCAAGAAGAAGATCCCATCTCTACTAGTTTCATTTCTTTTTACCTCACAACTTAATATGTTTTCCATCTTTTGCGTTATTTTGCCGGTTATTAGCCTGCTCATCACTGTATATCTGACTTACCAAGCGGGGTGCGGCTGAATCCGAAAGAACAAAACCACTATAACTGGTTGCAATAAACAGTAATCTATCAAAACTTTCTTATGCTAGATTATAAATATATTTAACAAAATACCTAAAAAGAGATAAAATAGAAAAAAATATTTTTAAAAATATCGCCAACAGGAACTTGCAGTAAAAAATTTTTTTGCATAAAATTGTTAATTTATGTTTTAAAATGTTATATTCAAAATATTACGTCTTAACAATGAATAGTGTACGTACAACATCTAATCAAAGTTTCGCGCCTAAAATTTCTGTTTTAAACAACTTCAAAAGCGAGACCTGGAGCTGACTTCACAGGCCACTCGTATCGTTTGCCCGTTCGGGGTGGGCTATTGCATTTAATGCAGTTTGCCCATAGATAAATAATATAGTTGAAATATCTTGTTTTACTCGGTGGCAAAAATGATTTATTCTTTGACAGGCAAAATATTAACATTAATTTTATCTCTGTTGACATGTATCAAAAAGTTCTTTTTTATGAAATTACTTTTGTCGTTTCTTGTGTGGAAGAACAAAGAAGAAACAAGTAACTTAAAAATAAACAAAACTTTTAGTAATAAAAGTAAGAGTAACTCAAAAGTGTTGGTGCTACTATAGTATGCGGTCTACAGTCGGGTTTCTACTATAGCTTGCGTCTACCGAGGGATGCGGTGTAAGTATAAGCTGAGATGATAAAGATATTAACTTGTAAAATTACAATAATGATTCTTCTTATTTATGCGTATTATTAACTTTGTAAAGAAGGATTTTGTTGGCTATGTACACGTTCTATCGGTACGTCTGCTAATCACCATAATCTTGTCTCAGAAGGCTTTAAACACAATAATGAAAGTCTTCAGTAAGTACTAATAAACATTACTATAAAATATAATCTTTATTATAATGCAAATTACACCGTAATCTTTTCCAGGATATACGAAATCCTTCGATTAGAGGTAGGTAGATCAAACCCACGGGGTAAACCGTATACTATAATATAATGGTACCAAACTATTGTTATAAACGGTTTCAACATGCTTATTAATAACTCTTACTTATTTGCCTTGACACCTCGCATTTCTCCAATAGAATAGCTTTTACTACTTTTTATAAAAGTTGCCACGATGAAGACATCAACGGTAGGTAAGTTACTCAGATTGACCTTTTGAAAAACCCTCGTCCGTCATATTATGCGTTTTAAACTCTTTACAAAGTAGCACTCAACTTTATCAATTTCAGTTTAAAACTAAGCTGATTGGGAAACTACTTATTACAATATATAACATGAACATAAATAATACCTAGGAATTTTCCATTAAAGACGATTAAAATGTAATATACCCGTGATACCTACCCTAATCGCGTTGTTTTCGACTAGCTAGCCCGGTTGACGGTGGCATGACGGTGGCCCGTGACGTCGAACCAATAGAAGGACGTTCAAGAGCCTCCTAAGATATTTGAATAGTATAGCATTTTCAAAGCGTCGTAATTAGCGTACGGGTTAAAAATATTTGTTTTTTTCGCATGCAAGCGTTTTAAGATCATGTTACCTTATGTTTTTTAATATCATTTTAATATTTAAAAATTTATGCAAGTTCCCTATTGATGTCTTAGTTGCATTGAAGTTGCACCCCACTTGGGTTTACGTTGCACCCCACTTGGGTTGCACGTATCTTTCGGTAAGAAATTAAAATGTTAAAGGATATTTTCTTAAATATATACTAATAATCATCATTATTCTTTTTGCCATTAACCCAATGCGGGGTCAGCTTTCCTAATTGCATTTCTCCATAAATTTTTGTCTTGTGTCATATGAACATGAATCCTCTTTAGCGAAATATCCTTCCTAAGCGTCTCACCCCAGGCACAGTATAAAGAGGGACAGTAGAACCACTCTCCGAAAAATTGGAAGTAAAATCTGTACTCGCGCATGACGACTGCGCAATGTTCTTAGTTGCTTTTGCCCCACTCTCGCATTGCTAGTCGCACAGAAACGTACGGATTTTAACAGGGAAAACCCGCATCCACCACTGGTGAATTACCAATTGCGTACTGCCGGTATTACTTCTTGAGATCAAAGCGCCGACAGAGGAGTGGTTTTACTGTGGAAACTCTATATACTGTGCCCCAGGTTTTCTTTGGTCTCTCTCTCTGCTTCTTCCAGGAACCAGCAGTTCAAAAATTTTTCGTATTAGGTGATTAACATCTCCATGCTGAACATAATCCAACATCCAACCTCCAACCCTCCATTCTGAAAAAGCCAAAAGAGCTTCTGGTGTTATCCACTTTTTCTAATGGAGTATCGCTTATTGTAAATTGGGCGATTATGTTGGTTTTCTTACTAATGATCATTATTTTTGTTTTCTTACAATTTAGTTTTAGGCCGTATCTGCTACATGTCTCTACAACATTATCCATTATCCTTTGGAGCCTCTGCGCGCTATCTGACAGCAATACTGTATCGTCTGGATATATTATAGTATTGTTAACCATTTACTGTAATACCATCTTCTGATTCGTCCAAGATCTCTCTAAAGATGTTTTCAGAGTATATGTTAAATAATGCTGGTGGCAGTATGCAACCCTGTCTAACTCCTTTTCCGACTGTGAAGATCTCAGACATCATTTTAGTTCAGACGTTCATTTTAGAATCGAACTGTTGCTTTTTTTTTGAGATATAAGTTTGAGATCAGTCGTTATTCCTCTTTCTTTTTAACTGCCCAACATTCTGTTCCGTACATCATCACCGGTCTTACGGCTGTATTATATAATTTTCAGCTTCATTGTAATTTTTCTGTAACACAACACACCACTCGCTTTCTTATATTTTATCCTTTTAACTGTAATTCTATTGCATGCATCTCCATCTATTTCCCCATTACGCTCTCATACTAATGCTAGATATTCAAAACTCTCACTGTTCACAATCATTTCACCATCCAAAGATATCTTTTTTTTTATTTGTAGTAACTCCGTCTTTAAACGAGCATTCCAAATACTCTATCTTTGTCCTAGTAAGTTTTAAACCTTTTTCCTCAAGAGATTGTCTCCACTGTTCCACTCCTTGTTATAAGTCGCCTTCACTATTTCCCACCAACGCCACATCATCAGCATACATTAATGTATTAGTACACTTTAGAAGACCAAAAATAAGCATTTTTTCAAGATTTTTTTTTGAGAACCTTTATTAGAAATGAACATAAAACTTTTTACATATTAATATATAACTCTTAGAGAATACAAAAAATATATCCTTTTTCATTTATGCACGTACACTAATATTGTAGAGGGCGTCAAAGTCGAGGCCTCGAAAAAAAGTAGTTCCGATGGCGGACAGTTAATCTCAGGATTGGGATCTCTGAAAAAAAAAATCGTACGGTATTTGAAAAAGGAAGGTTTCGTACGTGACAATTTACCACCGTTAATGAAAGATTCCGCAAAAAAAAGATATTACGGAAATTTGAAAAATTTTTGTGAAAAAATCGCCCGTTTTTCTTCAGTTTTTCATGGTTAAAAAATATTTATTTTTTATTTTTTGGTCAAATTGTGGTAAATTGTCACGTAAGAAACCTTCCTTTTTCAAATGCAGTAAGATATTTTTGTTTCAGATATCCCAATCCTGAGATTAACTGTCCGCCATCATTTTTCGAGGCCTCGAATTTTGCGCCCTCTACAATATTAGTGTACGTGCATAAATGAAAAAAGATGTTTTTTGTACTCTCTAAGAGTTAGATATTAATATGTAAAAAGTTTTATGTTCATTTCTAATAAAGGTTCTGAGAAAAAAATTCTTGAAAAAATGTTTATTTTTGGTCTTCTGAAGTGTACTAGTAGCTTAAGCACCAGGGAATGTTAAAATGTAGTTTTGCTGTTATCTGATCTAAAACCAATGAGAATAAATAAGAACTAAGCACCGAGCCTTGGTGCAATCTTACTTTCACATGAAAGTTAGCATTCTCTCTCACACCTGTCCTAACACTAGTTGTTACTCCTTCATACATCTCTCACAATCTTTGCATATTCACCGGGGACTCCTTTATTATTTAGTGTTTACCACAGAATCTCTCGTGGAACTCTATCATATGCTTTCTCAATATCAATGAATACCATAATATGAACGCTTGTTACTGTATTACTGTATTTTCGATCTTATTACTGTATTTTCGATCAACTGCTTTATAATGAAAATTGCATATAATAATAATAGCTTTATTGCCCAACAGTTTCCCATTTACAGGACAATGATAAAAATATTACATAATTTATAACACCTATAGGTAAGATAAAGATTTAAGCCGTAGTACAAAAAAAAATAACATTAATAATACAAGTTAGACAAAAATTAATATAAATTAGTCCAACAGAAAAAGAAAATAAATTAATAAAAAAATTAGTGCTTATTTCAGATACTCAATAGCTACTTTAAAGTTCCTTTGAAAACACGAAAAAATGTCACAATGCTTACCAATAACATTAAAATTTCTACACATTACATTAATAGGAGCCTTACAGCTAAACAATACATTTGTTCTTAAATTAGACCTTGGAATATCAAAATTAATGTTTTCTAATATTGAAATACAATCCATTGCATTATTAACAAGTTTGTACAAAAAAATTAAAGATGCCACTTTTCTTCTTAATTCTAAACTACACATACTAAAACGATCACACAAGTAATTATTATCTACACCTCTAGCCGGATAAAGACCATTTTACTTTAAACATTAAAAATTTTAGAGATTTTCTCCGAACGCTTTCAATTGCAATGTTATGACAATCATAGAAAGGACTCCATATAATACTGGCATATTCAAGTTTAGAGCGGACATAAATATAATATAGCAATGTTAATGACTTTATATTATTAAATGACTTACAATTGCGAATTAAAAACTCATAAGCCTTCAACGCTTCAGAAACTTTAACACACATAATATGTTCCACAAAAGTGAGTCTTGTGTCAAAAATTACACCCAAATCCTTAACCGTGTTCTGCCTTTCTAATATTCTAACGTGACAACTATAGTTAAATATAAATAAACTTGATTTCCTAACAAAAGTGACTACTTTACATTTTTTTGTGTTAAGTTGTAATTTGTTGCTGTTGCACCAATTTTCCAATATTTCTATATTCTGCTGAAGTTGGTTACAATCATCCAGCTCCCTGATACTAGAAAATATTTTCAAATCATCAGCAAAGCCCAGTCTTTCGCATGAAATATTTTCAAGAAGGTCATTAATAAATAGTAGAAAGAGCAAAGGACCGAGATTGGAACCTTTAGGCACACCAGAGGCAGCAAGATAATATTCTGAGACATAACCATTATATGCTACAAACTGCTTCCTTCCCTGAAGATACGATTTTAACAATAAAATAGCACTGTCAGTAAAACCAAATGTTGAAAGCTTCCTAAGTAATAGTTGATGATCAATTCTGTCAAAAGCCTTCGAAAAATAGGTATATATAACATCAACTTGGCCAATATTGTCAATAACTTCAGAAAGATATTGGGTAAAATATACCAAGTTGGTTACAGTTGATCTTTTATTAACAAAACCATGCTGATGAGATGAAATATAAAGTTGAACAGAAGATAAGATCCTATTATACAGGGTGTCCCGAAAAGAATGGTCATAAATTATACCACACATTCTGGGGTCAAAAGTAGTTCGATTGAACCTAACTTACCTTAGTACAAATGTGCTCACAAAAAAAGTTACAGCCCTTTGAAGTTACAAGATGAAAATCGATTTTTTTCAATATATCGAAAACTATTAGAGATTTTTTATTGAAAATGGACATGTATAATTCTTATGTCAGGAACATCTTAAAACAAAATTATAGTGAAATTTGTCCACCCCATAAAAAATTTAAGGGGATTTTGTTCCCTTAAACCCCCCCAAACTTTTGTGTACGTTCCAATTAATTAATTATTGTGGTGCCATTAGTTAAACACAACGTTTTTAAAACTTTTTTGCCTCTTAGTATTTTTTCGATAAGCCAGTTTTTATTGAGATGCGGCTTCTTTTTCAATATATTTACGTAAAAATTTTATGGAGGTTTTGTTCCTTTAAACCCCCCTAATGTTTGTGTACGTTCCAATTAAACTATTATTGTGGTACCATTAGTTAAACACAGTGTTTTTAAAACTTTTGTCTCTTAGTCTTTTGTTCATAAGTCACCTTTTATCGAGATGTAGCTTCTTTTTCAAAATATACCTAAAAATGTAAATTATAAATAAATTTTCAGATTATTAACAGGTCTCTATAACCGTACTTAACCACATACAAATATGTGGTGGATTCGACAAATATTCAAAATATCTCGATAAACACTGGCTTATCGAAAAAGTACTAAGAGGCAAAAAAGTTTTAAAAATAATGTGTTTAACTAATAGTGCCACAATAATAATTTAATTGGAATGTACACAAAAGTTTGGGGGGGTCTAAGGGAACAAAACCCCCATAAAATTTGTATGGGGTGCACAAATTTTACTTAATTTTTTTTTTAAGATATTGCTGTCGTAAAAATGCCACATGTCAATTTTCAATAAAAAATCTCTGAGAGTTTTCGATATATGAAAAAAAATCGATTTTCATTTTGTAACTTCAAAGGGCTGTAACTTTTTTTGTGTGCACTATTGTATATAGGTAAGTGAGGTTCAATCAACCTATTTTTGACCCCAGAATCTGTGGTATAATTTATGACCAATCTTTTCGGGACACCCTGTATAATACAATTTCGAAAACCTTTGACAAATTAGATAAAATATAGACAGCTCTATAGTTTTCTATTTTTGACTTCGCCGCAGCCTTAAATATCAGACACACCCTTGCTCCCTTCCATAATTCTGGATACTTCATTTGTTGAATGGATAAGTTTATAATCTTGGCTAAGCTAAAAGTATGATAAACGCACCAGCGCAATCTTTAATAAGAAACGAGGGAATCTTGTCAGGGCCTGATGTCATCTTATCTGTGATATTATTAGTGATGTCATTCATATGTAATATTATTAGTACAAAATATATACTAATAATATCCTCCAGAATAAGTATGATAGATATCATTGTTAAATTTAATTCGATATCTTATAAGGATATCTAGGGAAAGCAAATCTTTTGGGAGATATGTATTTCCATATCTATTTCCATAGTTATTGAACTATATGATTACAATCTCATACTATCTCATACTAAAAAAACTCATAAAATCCCTATATGTCCTTTGTTTCCGAAGGCCTGTGGATCCGTTGTTCTATTATTTGTCTGCAAGTAATTCATTTTAAATAATTCATCTGAAATGACCTGTCATGAATATAAAGTAATTTTAAATAAATTTAAATTTGTTCCTGATTACACCACTCTGTCTATCAAATTCATTTTTGTAATGTATCCATTAGTCACGTCAAGAAGAATCATTCAAATTATGAACGCTGTAAAAGGATGTAACAGTCAATTCTGTAAAACTGCATCAAACCATTTTATTTACGTTTTTTCTTTATCGTACCTTTCATTATTTTTTATTCTGAGTAGTTATCAGTCTAAAGAATACAAAAAAGAAGCTTTTCATTCACTTAAATGTTTTTAAGACTTCGGACTAAATGCATGAGTATATTCTCTGCCCTATTATTATTAGGCGAGGCAAGGGCAGATCCAGAACCGATTTTCGGGAGGGGCCATGAACTTTTTTTGGGGAGGGGTATAAGGGGGTCTGGGGATAATTTTTAAAAAGTACGGTTACAATGCATGGTGAGTTTTCAGGCACTTTTCATGCACGTTTGAGTGTCATAAAGACATTCAAAACTTATACTCATTAAAGTATTATTAAAGCCACTACCAATTTCTACACATTTCTTCGGATTTAAGTGCAGTTCTTTTAACAAGTTTAATACTACTTTTCGCAATGCTTTTCATGTTAGACCTTGTTCTTTTTCTCTTTCTTGATTTTCATTTATTTTTATGTTCCTATAAGCGTCAATGAACTTAACAAAGTTTTCACGAATGTTGTTATTGTGTATGTATCTCAAATTTAGAGAAAGCCGTTCCACGTGGGATACGTCGGTCGTTTCGTCAAATAGGACAAGGACAGAGTAATACAGTCGAACCCGCTTAATGGAATAGCCTTCGTGTCAAGCAAAATTATTCTTATAACCGAGATATTCTAATAACCGATCATTTGTGGCTAGCAGAAACGTTTTGAGACCTCAAATTGCTATGCCTTAAACCGGGATATTCCTATAACCGGTATTCTAATAAGCGGGTTCGACTGTAATTTGCACTTTGAACCTGATTCATTATTTGTTCAATCATTTCTTCACCACATGTTATCAATTGATTTTGACTAGGCTGCTAATGTATGTTACTCGGGAAGATGTTGTGGATAGGTGTTGTTTAAGAGCCTTATCTCCTGATGCGATTTTAAACCTTAACAATTTCCCTCATTGCTAGGTCCAGCATTGTCCAGAAGCAGAAGGTCATCATCACGAGGGCCTTTTATAGAAATATTTTGTCGACCTAAGAAAACTATATACACTCTAGTATTGATCGTAGTCTTTCTCTAATTTCTTGTATATGTTTAGAACTCTGAGACTATATCTGTTTAATGACTGACTTTTGCGAGTACGATCACTTTATAGAAAATTCAGGCCCACCTGAAAGCACCTCTTGTGGTAGGATATTTTTTCATAGGTTTGTATGGCTCCGTCTTTGCCCATGAGTTTGGCGAAAGATGTTAAAGGTTTCGTGACAAGGCTTTGGGCTGTCATTGTCATCCCTTTATTGTGACCATATTTTTTATTAGAAAAATAAAATGCAATACATACTTGCAAAACAATCCCTTTTGAATGTGCAAAAGTACTAACCAACTCCTTTGTTCTTAGTGCTGATGACACAAGTAACTCTTTATTCCTTTTTTTTTCTTTGTGTGTACAGAATATTGAAATTGATACGATTTTACATTTGAGAAATCCACCTATCTTCTTTGACATCTTGTCATGAATTTTCAGGCACCAATCTGTCTAATCAGTTGGTTGTTAACCTCTCACCTGATCACAACCTTGTGCTAATTCCGAGCAAGGATGACATACATCCACATGTGATACATTTTTAATCTTAAGACATCGACTTATTGTCGATTACTATACAGCTCATAATGTAGCAATAATGTTATTTTGAGGTTTTACACCTATTCAAGTGGCTAGTTTCAATTACTTGTACACTGGACGTAAGTAACCACATTTTCTTTTTTAACTGTCAAAATTTCACCCTTTTGCATTTCAATCTAAGTGGTTCACTTATTTCCAGGTTTACACTGAGGATGGTCAGTTTGACCGAAAACGTTTTGTACAACCACTCCCTTGTGGATGAATTTTAAAAAATTTTTAATAAATTTATAATATACCTATATACAACAGAAGTGTTTACTTCATTCTACGTTGTCTTAACAAAGGTATACAGCCAACTACAGGGTTTACCCTTTTAATGTTTTGATACGATTTTGATGGTTGCCAAGGTCGTTCTAACAATTGGTACTTTGTAAAATTATCAACATTTTGATTTACAAAACATCATATTATGTCATATTTCAAGCTTCTGTTACTGGTTTTGTTCAATTCTAGTAAAGATGACGTAATTATCCCCTGTTTTGTACATAATTTATATCTGTGTTTGAAACTAAAAGCTTCTATTTTTTTCTCGGAGGGGGCCATGGCCCCCATGGCCCCTTCCCTGGATCCGCCCTTGAGGTGAGGAAATAAAGCAGTGAACCTCCGAAGAAAAAAACGACAAGACGGATTTTAATATTTCTTATTGCATTCGATTCGTGAATGCACTAGGAAACTTTGTGACCCCTAGCCATGTGATAATATTGAAAAACTGCATACAAAAAATGCATTCTTAAAGTGCATCTCAGACAATAAGAAAAATTCAGAACTCGTCAATTATCGGCGGAAATGAGTTCGATTTTGTTAATCGGGGATTTTTTTAGGTCGCTGAAAACGAATATGACGTTGGAAGTGATCTCCGGAGTACGTGGTGCCCAGGGTACCTACTGTTTATCTCGTCTCCTGGAGCTTTCGATAATTTTGATGAATAATTAGTGAAAACTTGATACTTGGGGGTTTTGTGCTCGCTGGGAAGGTATTTAATATCGAAAACGATCTTCTGAGCCACCTATACGTCATAGAGTTTCATTTCATATCTTTAAAAAATAACACATTTTTTGAAGTTATACTTCTTTACGCGCGATATGAGGGTGAATTTTAATAGGATTAAAACCTTTGATCCCGGCGCAGTCGCATTACAACTTTGTTCTGATTGGATGTTCAAATGACATGACAAAAATTATCCAATATGGCAGCTGTGGGACTGTGGTTTGATTATGTATGGTTGTTGCGTTTTAAAATTTGTAGGAAGAGAAACAACAAATAAAAAGTTAGTTAATGGTTATACTGCCTTTTTAAATAGTTTTCATATTATATTTTTGTACTTATTAACATAGAAGACATGATTGTTGCATGCCAATGTGAAAGCCCATCAAACTGTGACTAGTATGAGTGCCACAAAATTACTGATAAAAAACCTATTAACTCGAAGGCATAGAGAACTGTGGATAACAACAATCAACCGGGACGATCTACGATCTCGCTTATTCAAAGCTAAAGAATCTTACACTGGTAAGTGTTTTACAAATAGTTAATCAAATTTTGTTATGATATTTGAACATAGCCACTTTGCACGGTGCAAGTGATTGCGAAATTTATTAGTCGTTATACGGGCTCTGATTGGGTGTTGAAATGATCTATCAATAATAAATAATTGTTCAATATGAAGGTAAACAAATGTATAATATATTAGTTTTATTGTTGTGAGGACAGAAACAAAAAAGTTTATAATTGTAGTGATTTTTAAATAGTTTCCAAAGCAACAGGTACGTAATAATTGTAAATGTATCATAGGTACCTATTTGAACCTACAAAAATACATAGTATGTAATACTTTTATTTACATAATTTGATTACCATCAAAATTTCTATGAATATTCACCTAATATATTGTTTTCTTACTCTATGTTTTGTTGTATTTTTTCAATTCTAAATCATTTCAATTCAAAATCAAACTAATTTGATTTACATAATTCAAAAATGTCAAAAATTTAATCTGTTTAGTTAGTCGATCTTCGCACATAATGACACACTGTCTCCGTGGCGAAGCGTTTAATGCGAGTCAACCCCAATACAACGCCAATACCAGCCGCGGTGGTAAGTTGGTTCGAATCCGAATAGAAACTTTTATTTTTTTATTTTTTTTATACATTTTATGATTGTAAGTTTATTTATTATATCATTTTATTTTCAGAAAATACGTATTTAGTAAAAAAATTTCCGACAATTAATGTTCAAAAATCATTTGTGGCATTTTTAATGTGTTTGTGTGTGTTTTATCCTTTTATAATTTTTGGCACTGTTTTAATAAAAATGTTTGAGAAGTAGTAAGTATAAATTAGTTTAATATTTAAATAAAATATAAATAAAAAGTATATTAATTTCGTTTATAATCATATAATCATATAATAGAAGTATCACTTCTTACGTGCGTACAAAGTACACACACATTTTTTTTTTAATTTGGCGCTTCAAATTCTGTTTCAAAAATTCAAGGTGAAGACAGTTTGGGTCCAACACAGTGGGGATAGGAATTAATGGATTAATCGTTAATTCCCACAAAAATGACTCATATGTCTGGTCCACCCAATATAATGAATTTGATATTCTGTAGTTGCAAGACGGACTGCGGATATTCATGTGGGTGCAAGAAACATGGCCTCAAATGCTCCATTGCATGCAAAAATTGTGCAGGAGTAAATTGTAATAATACATATCGACCGTTAAGTACCAATACCTCCTATCTACATTTTTTTCAAAAATAAGTTTATCGCGCCATCTAACTGCAAAGCTTGTTACGCATCTTCTAACAAAATATCCTAACTGTATCTATTCTCAAAGTATTTAAAATAACATCATGGAAATATATCCTACCTTAATCAGCGTTTTTTATGCCGGAAATACCTTCTAACTGAATAGCAGAAATACCTTCTATCTACTCATTTGTGGTTGTTGTTTGTTAGTTGTACCGCCTATCAACAGTTTCCCGGTATTATTCGTTTTTTGTATCTTATTTAGTTCTTCTGCCGTACAATATTGTATTTACGTGTGTGTCTGGTGTTATCAAAAGGTAAGGAGTGTTTTACAACTAAAATTAACAGCCTAAGTAAGACTTTGTACAAAAAATAAATACCTAACCTCAATTTAACTCATGTTTTTGTGTGTTAAAGTTCTTATAAATTAATTTTAAGTTAAGATGATAGTTACATATTCAAGGCTTATAATACAGTTATAGTTAAAAATGTACACACAACCACCAAAGGGAGTTTTAGTAAATTGAAATGTAGATAGCAGATCTTTCCACAAAAATAATTAAAATTACTTAAGGTGTTCGTAGTACATAGGCGGCGCAAAAAACGGGCATATCGGATATTTTGTCATAATTAGAGACTGGAAAATATGCACTAAAAAATGTCTAAAATATGCATGCAATATGCATTTTAAAACAAGCTGAATATGCACAATTAACATGCAAATATGCATTTATATATGCACTTATTTTTATATGAATAATTTTATGGTTTACGTTAAATACATAAATAAATAAAAAATAATAAAAATAAATAAATAGGTTTGAATTTAAACCAAATTGTATTATTATTTCTTAATATATTTTTTTAACTTCAGGTTTTGTGACAAATAAAACGGCAAAATATTTTATTTTGACCACAAGATAAATAAGAGTACAATAAAATAAATGTACATATTTTTATTGTTACAATATTGATTCATATTTTCTAAACTAATATTATAAAAAGAGTACAATAAAACAAATTTACATATTTTTATTGTTACAATAAATAATCATATATTGATTCATATTTTCTAAACTAATATTATGTCTTCTATCTGTTAATATTTGTTTATAGGCAGAAAAAGATCTCTCAACGTCACAAGATGTAATTGGGGCATATTTAAACTTTGCTATTAGAGACGGATCCATATTAATATTTTCATCGAAGTTTCCAAAATTGATTATATTATTTATTGAACGCAATAAAGTGAAACCCTCATTTTTGTTTAAAACGTCATCAAGTTTATCTTTAATTTTTACTCCAATTTCCCCATTCAGATTTGTTATTTTCTGTTTAACCGAATCAACAATAGACATACTATTGTGAAGACATAAATTTTGAGCCTCTAATTTTGTAATTGAACTTTCAATGATATCGAAATTCGATTTTATATACAACAATTGATTTTTAATAGACTTTTCTTTAAAAATATTTTGACAGTTATCAATAGCGGTACAAGTCGGATCAAAACTTGAAATAACGCTTTTGATGTCGTCGTAGTGTTCAGATAAAAATATAGCACTTTTAAGCCAAGTTCCCCATCTGGTTAATACTGGTTCTGGTGGTAAAGGAATATCGGGAAGCATCTCCCTATATACCTGTACACGTAGTGGTGCTTTCAGAAATACTTTTTTTACATTATTTATTAAGGTGTTTACATTGGGAAATTCAATTCTAACTTTCTCTGCAACTCTGTTTAGGCCGTGCGCCAAACATGTACAGTGAATTAAATTAGGGAAAAAGATTTTAAGATTGGATGCAGCTTTCATCATATATGAGGCGGCATCACTAAGCATTAATAATATTTTTTCAAATGGTACTTGATCAGGTAAAAAAAAATTTGTTAGGGATTCGTTAACAAATCTAGCTATTGTAGCATAGTTTGTTTTTTCCAAACATTTTACACTAATTAAGTATGAGTTTTTAAAATCGCCAGAGTCGTTAAGAACTCCAACAATTAGATTCGCAATTTGTCGACCCTTTGTATCCGTTGTTTCGTCGACGGAAATCCAAAGATATTCGGCTTTTAACTGATTTTTAATACTCGTCATCACATCTTTGTAACATGCACTGACATATTTTTTCCGAAGAGTTGAAGAACTTGGTATTTGAGCTGGTTTATCTTTAATCTTGCAATAAGTTTTTAAAAAGTTTTGACACGATTTATGTTCTAACTTGTGCAGAGGGATATTGCAGTTCAAAAAAAAATGGCATAAATCCTTTGCAAAGGTTTCTTGCCCAACTGACGTATTCTGAATCTGCAAACTGTTCTGTAGAATCTGCTGGCGAGGTTTATTATCATTTTTTGATAGCTTAGTTTGGTGAAGTGAAGTTTTTATGTGTTGAACTACTTGGAATTTCTTTTGACATGGAATCTGGAATATAATGATAATGATGTTTTAGATGTTTTCGTAAATAGATACCTACATTAAAATGATCAAACTTTTTAAACCTCCCCCAATTTTTTTTTATTTCTCAAAGTGAAATTGAAATCGTCAAACAATAAAGTACAGTCAGTGTACCGTAGTATACAGGGTGGGCCACTCTCAACACCTCGCTCTGTATAAGCCAAACCGTTGCGAACTTTAAAAAACAGTTTTTGAAGAAATGGGACGGTTTGTCATTTTAGAATAGACAGACACATAGATGTGCAAAGAAGTTTGATAAGTTTAAAAATCTATTGAAGTGGAGAACTAACCTTTTTATCACAAATGGTGCAAAACATACTTTCACTGTCGATAACTTTTAGATGATTGTTACTTCCAATCCAACTTCTGAGAAGACTTGATTTTTCCCTTGCTACTTTAGGCATTTTCACAATAATAATAAAATGATTTTTTTACACAGTATAGTCAATAACTTGCAATCACAAAAGTTGAATAATCGGCGATTGATTTAAGACTAACCATTCATAAAATAAAATAATCTATCCTACCCTTAAAATGCTTAAAATTTCGTTTTGGTTGGTTTTCCCAGAATAATTCATAGTTGGCCGACACCAGCAGAAAGTACAGGTAATATTTGTAATGTTATTCAAAATATAATCGGTATTTACTTAGGTAATTTGTAAATTCTGAGAAGTCTATAAATCTTAAATATCCGGATAATGATACCTGCAGCTATAAATAACGCCCATTATGTTTATGGGTACAACAACAAAGGAGCTTAACAGCAAAATATTTACTTTCACATTTTATTTTAATGGATGTTGATGTTACTAATATATACCTTATTTTTAAATGGGGTAGAGTAAATTCCCATCAAAATATGCATTTATATGCTCTTAAATCTCCAAATATGCAAGGCATATGCATTTATGAAAAACATGAGAAATATGCAGCATATATATGCATATGCATTTTGCATATAATCCAGTCTTTAGTCATAATGAAAAGCTGTTTAAGAACAGAAGAATGCAGCTATTAATATTAAAGTACGTTTTAACTAACATTGGAAACAAAACATTTTGCTTTTATATGATAAATTATAATAAAGATTATTTTCGATCCCCTAATAGTTATATTTACGTAACAAGCAATGTTTAAAGCATTGAATTTTCAAGTAAAATCTCAAAGTAGTACCTAAATGCAAATTTTTTTTACAGATGAATATCAATCAAGATCGACGTAGGAAAACACGGGCAGCTGAAATATTAGGATTGGCTTTGAAACTTGATGAAAACATTCCTTATGGCTGCACAAGTGAGTCTACTACTAGCGTTATTATTTCTGAAGGTTTAGAGCCCACAAGATCACAATCTAAAAATCTGAGCCAAGACGAACACTGTGTAAACTTAATTCATGAAACTACGACATTGATCCACAGTGTACTGTTACCAGATGGAAGTTCCTACATTCCGGAGACAAATGAAAATATTACTCCTCCTATTAGTACAAGCCAACAAGTTGGTAGTCTTGCCTTGTCTGACAATCAAGAAAGTAATCGTTCCTATCAAAATGTGTTTTCCTCCAACAATTTAGAAGACTCCCACTTCCAACAGTTAAACGAGGAACTTCATACTGAAAATGTAATTACAGAGAGAGCATCGACTCCAAGTACATCTTCAGCTCACGATTTTTCACCCAGTGAAAGTTCCTATAACCCAGAGTCTGATTCATCGGAGACTGAGAGCGAAGATAGGGTGTCTGAAGAAAATAGTGTGCCGGATTCTGAGCTGGTGCCAAGACAGGTTTATTTCGGAGAAATCAATGAAGAACGAAAAAGAAAAATTAAACCAGATAGTAAGACTTGGAAAAAAAATCGTAACAAAGAGTTAAGAATGCTTGGCAAAGATTACTTAGGTTATACAAATCCGAAAGAGGGAAAAATGTTACACAATACTCCCCGAAGCGCTCGCAAACTGGGTGAAGCATGCAAGTCTAAAAAATGTACAACAAGTAAAGTCAGGAATTGTGAAAAACTGACCGTGGAGATGCGACAAGATATATTTAATAATTTTTGGACAAACTTAAATTGGGAACAAAGGAAGATTTATATAAATGGATTAGTCTCCCGACAAACTACTGCTAGAAAAACTGTAGGGTGTGAGACAAGACGGGAAGGTACTTTCCAGTATTTTTTGCCTACAGCTGAGGGTAATTTGCGAGTTTGCAAGACATCCTTTTTAAATACATTTTCCCTAGGTTCTTTTACTGTACAATCTTGGGTCAAGAAGTCAGTTCATAAAACACTTCCATGTAATGAAGTCACCAATAGCAATCGAAAACGAGTTGTGCCAAGAGGAACGGCGACAAGAATCCAGATGCTACGTGAATTTTTTAAAAATATCCCAACACTTCCCTCTCATTATAATAGAAAAAATTCGAGAAAATTATTCATCGAGCCATATTACCGAAATAAAACAGAACTCTATAATTCCTATAAAATATGGTGCTCAAATAATAACGAAGAGAGTGCAAGCAGACATACTTTTGACAAGATATTTAAAGATTCAAATCTTTCTATTTATACCTTAAAAAAGGATATGTGTGACATCTGTGTCAGTTATAAAGAAGGAAATATTTCAGACGAAAAATATAAAGATCATATTCAACGTAAATCAAGAGCAAGAGCCGAGAAAGAACATGACAAGGAAAAAGCACAAGCTGGTGAATTTAATCTTCTTACAATGGATCTTGAAGCTGTCAAAGTGTGTCCTTATCTGACTGCAAGTGCCCTCTACTTCAAAACGAAGTTAAGTTGTCACAACTATACGGTCTACAATTTGGTCACTCATCATGCAACATGCTATTGGTTTGACGAAACTGCCAGTGACTTGACAGCAAGCACATTTGTTAACTTCCTTTTAGATTACTTGTCACAACACTGTCTCGCCAACAGGTTACCTATAGTAATATTTTCAGATGGCTGCACATACCAAAATCGGAATAACATTTTGTCTAACGCATTATCTGCCTTTTCTGTAAAATATCAGATAGTTATAACCCAAAAGTTTTTAGAACCGGGTCACACTCAAATGGAGTGTGACTCGGTCCACAGCGCTATCGAGACTAAATTGAAGCATCGTGAGATTCATCTTCCGAGCGATTATGCTTCTGCTACTAAGGAAGCAAGAAGTAAGCCATTTCCGTATGAAGTGAAATTGGTTGACTATCAATTTTTTAAAAATTACGCAAATGAGGACACATGGCGATACACTTCCATTAGGCCAGGTCGTAAAGTAGGAGATCCTGTTGTAACAGATCTGAGGGCTTTACTGTATACCATAGATGGAAAAATACAATATAAACTAAACTTTGATGATGAGTGGAGTGAGTTGCCCATAAGACCTAAAATTATTCCTGAACCGATTTATACTCCCTTGCATGACAAAGTGCTACCTATTAGTTCTACGAAGTACTCTCATTTACAACAATTGAAAACTGTGTTACCGCAAGACTGTCATACATTCTATGACTCACTATCTCAGAAGTCTTAATGTGTTGATATCATTAATAATAATAATAAAGTTTTTTGAGTTTAATTCATTTTTTAATTACATTTAAGACCTCCTATCTTCCATTAAACACATATATTTCAAGTAACAGAGAAAAACAATACCTCCTAACTGACAAACTGTCTTTTTCAAAAGCTCTTTCAAAATCAAATATGTGAGGTACGATAATCTTATACATAAAAAAGTAGAAAGTCCATATATTAAATTATTCTGATTGGCAGAGCAAAATTAAATAAGTTTTTTGCTTCTCCTGTAAAATTTACTTGTCGTTAGATAGAAGGTATTGGTACTTAACGGTCGATATAGTCTAATAAATCCATTGAAAAGCGAAGAAGAAGAAGAAGAAGAAGAAGAAAATAATGAAATATAAACATCTATGTATCCATCCATTTAATGGTATTTTTTTTTAAAAAGGTATTTTTATAATACAAAATCAAAGAATTCGCATTAAAACCAACAGCAATCTATATTACATACCTTTAAGACCATTAACATTTAGAAATTTACTTTCGGTGAATTCAATAACTTCCATGTTTAAAGGTTTGACTGATTATATAACGAAAATTTCAGAAGTTGGCGTAAAAAGTAGATATCCTAGGCACCAGGTAAGCGGGAAATAATTTTCAATGTTATCTTATTTTTCAGCAAGCCGAAAAACCCACAAGTAATAATTTTTGACCTATTTTTTAATGCATTTGCCGAAAACTTCAGAAGACAAGGTAAACAGTAGGTACTCTGGGTACCAGGTACTCCGGAGATCACTTCATATTCGTTTTCAGCGACCCCAAAAACCCTCAAGTAATGATTTTTGACTGAATTTTTAATGCATTTGCCGAAAACTCCAGAAGACGAGATAAACTGTAGGTACCCTGGGCACCAGGTACTTCGGAGATCACTTCCAACGTCATATTCGTTTTCAGCGACCCCAAAAATTTCCCGAGTAACAAAATTGAACTCATTTCCGCTGATAATTGACGAGTTCTGAATTTTTTTTATTGTCTGTTTGAGATGCACTTTAAGAATGCATTTTTTGTATACAGTTTTTGAATATTATATCATGACTCTGGGTCACAAAGTTTCCTGGCGCATTCACGAATCGAATGTAAAAAGAATTATTAAGATCCGTCTTGTCTTTTTTTTTCGGAGGTAAGGCCGATTTTAGCGCTTTATTGCTTCGCCTATAAATATGTCTAAACGATTCAGTGAACAAACACTATTATTTAACACTATTTTTGTAGAATATCAAAATTAAAAATAAAAAAATGTTGCTTAACTTTTGGATGACCAAGCGGGGGAAATTGGACCCCAGCGTATGTTTTTCTTTAATAAATTCAAAAGTATTTTCAATTTTTAACTCATTATTTTTTTATTTGACTTTAATATCATTCTAGTTATCCTCATATTTTGAAATAAAAAAAATTCCCTATATTTTACGAATAAAAAATATATTCTGAAGTAGATGTTTAGTAAAATAGCGTCTATTATGTGTAATTCCAAGTAGTTTTACGCTAATGACGTCGACTTTGTAAAGTAACAAGACACTTACTCAACATACACACTACACATGACACTAATACTCATGTTGTGACTGGCTGAATGACATAAAGTCCATGCCATAAAAAAAATTAAAAAAAAACAAAAAAAAAACCTTCATTTTTTTGTTAATCGTCATTTTTGACTTTTTAACCTGGGGTCATTTTTCCCCTCCTTGGTCATCCGTGTAACATAAAAAGGTTGGTCATCGGAAGGTTAAGTAAAACAATCAACTAATCAAAGAACTGAAATCATATAATGCTGATTGATCACTTCCATAAAGAAGTTAAAAAAAATATATGCAAGAAAAATGCAGTTGCCCTTGTATGGTTTCCAGGACGTACCCGAGTAAAGGGTAACGAAAATGTCGTTGAATTAGCCGAAAGTAGTACAAAAGGAGATTTTATGAGATCTGAACTCTATTGTGCGATAAAAATATACTAAGGATTTTTCCACAGTTTTCACTGTATTTCTTGCCTCAACGGTTCTTTCCAGTTCTTTATGTTTTGCCAGTCCCCTTCCTGCAGATCTCTTCTTCCTATTGCTTCGTCCAATTCATCTCTGAAATATTTTTGGGGTCTGCCTCCCTTTCTTCTTCCTATCGAGTTTCACTCTGTTATTATGTTTATCCAATGTTTTTTGTCTGCTTTTCTGACATGTCCGTGCCAGCATAATCTCTTATGTTCTCTTCTGCAGCTTCTCCTTAAGATTTCTATTTCTGTTCATTTTATTTTGTTTTTGGTTTACTTATTTATTACCCAATTTTCACAACTATAAGTCAGGGCATTTCTTGCCATGGTGTTATAATATATTTTTGTTTTTATACTGATATTCTTATCCCACAGTGCAGGGTTCAAGTTTCGTATGCAGTCCCTTGTTTGTCCTAGCCTATTTTTTATACACTACGCGTCAAAATTATCGCATCACCTTAAAAATGGGACATTTTTAATGTCTCATATTTCCTAAACCTGTTGTTCGATTTTAGTGATTTTCTTAATATGTTATAGTTTATTTTTCAAGAATATCTATGTAATAATATTGTTGCTAAACAGATAAGTGTCATTGTGTACCGGGTGTAACAATGATAGTGTGTTTTTTCCCCAAAGTTTGGAACACCCTGTGGAATGTTTTAGCGTATATAAAATATTGAAATTAAAACTCAACTGTAACCTTAGGCCATCTAAACATTTTGCTTTTTGATTCATTTGTTTATGTTGGAAAATAAAAAAGTTAGGTACTTTAACAACTAGCAACGTTCGTCATAAATACAGGATGTTTCTAAATAAGTGCGACAAACTTTAAAGGGTAATTCTGCATGAAAAAATAATGACCGTTTACTTTATAAACATGTGTCCGCAAATGCTTCGTTTCCGAGATACGGGGTGTTGAAATTTTTCTTACAAACTGACGATTTATTTATTGCTCTAAAACCGGTTGAGATATGCAAATGAAATTAGGTTTTAAGAGGTAGTTATTGCGCATTTTTTGACGTACAATTAAGAATTTCATATTGACCATTGGCGTGCATACGTGTCATATTACCCGGTCATATTACCCGTATGCACGCCCAATGGTGAAAATAAAATTCTTAATTGTATGCCAAAAAAATGCGCAATAACTACCTCTAAAAACCTACCAAATTTAATTTGCATATCTCAACTGGTTTTAGAGCAATAAATAAATCGTCAGTTTGTAAGAAAAAATTCAACATCCTGTATCTCGGAAACGAAGCATTTGCGGACATATGTGTATAAAGCAAACTGTCATTATTTTTCATGCAGAATTAACCCTTAAACTTTGTCGCACTTATTTAGAAACACCCTGTATTGATGAAGAACGTTGCTAGCTGTTAAAGCACCTAACTTTTTTATTATCCAACATAAGCGAATTAATCAAAAAGCAAAATGTTTAAATGACCTAAGGTTACAGTTAAGTTTTAAATTCAATATTTTACATTATACGCTAGAATATTCCACAGGGTGTTCCAAAGTTTGAGGAAAAAACACACTATCATTTTTACACCCGGTATACAATGCCACTTATCTGTTTAGCAACAATATTATTACATCGATATTCTTGAAGAATAAAGCTATAACATATTAAAAAAATCACTAAAATCGAACAACAGGTTTAGGAAATATGAGACATTAAAAATGTTCCATTTTTACGGTGAATTTCTTCTTCTTAACGTGCCCTATCAAGTCCCCTTGACGTTGGCGATTAACATGGCGAAACTGTCTCTGTCTCGAGCTATTCTAAATAGTTGTTTTGCTTTCTTTATTCCTGTCCACTCCCGGATATTCTTCAATCAAGAGGCCTGCTTTCTACCAATTCCTCTGCGTCCTTCGATTTTACCCATCATAATAAGTTGAAGAATATTATACCGGTCTCCCCTTACTACGTGTCCAAAATAGGCCATCTTTCTATATTTGATATTATCAAGCAGCTCGCGGGTAGCATTTGCTCTCTTAAGGACTGCCACATTTGTCAGCATAGCCGTCCATGGTATTTTCAGAATACGTCTGTGCAGCCACATTTCAAAGGCCTCCAAACGGTTAATGGTGGATATTTTTAATGTCCATGCTTCGACACCATACAAGAGGACTGACCAAATGTAGCATTTAATCATGCGCTTTCGAAGTTGAAGTTGCAAGGTATCATTACAGAAGAATGACCTCATTTTTAAAAATGTCGTGCGGGCTATCTCGATTCTACATTTTATCTCTTTATTTGGATCTAGTTGTTCAGTAATATGGCAACCAAGATATTTAAAACTGGGTACTCTTTGAATTATATGACCATCAACATATAAACGTGAATCTTGATGGGCCAAACGGCTAAATACCATATATTTTGTTTTTGAACAGTTTATATTTAGGCCAAACTCTCTTCCCACTGTGTCAATGGCATTTAAAAGGTGTTGTAATCCATTCATATCATCACTTAAAATAACTGTATCGTCTGCATATCTGATTGTATTTATCAGAATTCCATTAACCTTCACACCCCATTCCAAATTATGCAGCGCTTCCTTAAATATTATATCTGAATACAAATTTAACAACAGTGGGGACAGTATACAACCCTGTCTGACACCTCTTTGTATTTTGCATATTTCTGTTGATTTTCCATTTATGCAAGCTGTCGCCGTTTGACGCCAGTATAATTTTTCTATGATTCGCACATCTTGACTATCAACTCCTTTATCCTTTAATATTTTAATTAATTTGTGATGTTGTACTCGATCAAAGGCCTTCTCATAGTCAATAAATACAGCAAAGACGTCTTTCCTTTGATCTCGGCATTTCTCCAATAACACATTTAGTGCCAAAGAGTGCGTCCCGGGTTCCCAGTCCATTTCTGAAGCCAAATTGTGTTTCATCCTGGTCTTCTTCACATTTATCTCTGATTCTACTGTGGATGATACGTAGAAAGATTTTCAAGGTGTGGCTCATAAGGCTTATCATTCTATAGTCGCTATAGTTTTTCGGACGTTGTTTTTTTGGTAGGGTTACGAATTCGGACTTTAACCAATCTTCAGGGATATCACCAGTCGAATAAACATCATTGAAAAGTTTGACTAGTATTCCAATTTTAAGGTGATGCGATACTTTTTTGGCGGAGTGTATATACTTCAGTTGTTCCTTTGTTTGATATTATGAAACCTAAATACTTAAATACCTAATATCTAATACCTAAATACAACTGGTCAATATAATAAACATATAGCGCAGGCTAAAATACTTCGGTCACATTATGAGACACACTGAAAAATATGTAATTTTTGCATTTGAACTTTCAGGGAAAGATCTACGGTAAACATGGTCATGATAGAAGAAGAACATCATGGCTGAAAAATCTAAGATAATGGTACGGAAAATTGATTACATCATTAAAGCTCGGATTTATAGGCAACAAAAATTGAAGAAAAAGGCGCCTATACAGGCAAACATTTTTATTAAAAAAGGCAGGAATATTAACATTTAGGCAAAATATAGGCAATAAAGGAATATAACTTATTATTTATAACCACTTAAAATTTTATCATTAATAGAAACAACTAAATGTTCTTGAATATTTTCGGTCTTAAAATTATGTCTTCGATCACTTAAAATTAATTTGTACATTGAAAACGAACGTTCGACATCGACAGATGTAATTGGAGCATATTTCAGAGCGGATAATAAATCTGGCCTAATTTGTAATTCCTCGGAAAATGTTCCATTTAAAACTTTAGCAACATTAGATAAAAACGAAAAACCTTCATTCTTGTCAAAAACATATTTCATTTTTTTTTAATTAATTGACCATTACTTCCAGGTGCCGATTTAATTTTGGTCTTTAAATTATCTATTAGTTTTACTGACTCACATAAATTTATCTCTGGTTTTTCTAATAAGGTAATTGTGGTAACTATTAATTTATAATTGTCATTGATATAAGCGAGTTCCTGTTTCAATTTGGGATTTTTTAATATTTTTTTTGCTTCTCGAATGGCTTCGGAAATATCATTATCAAATTCTGACACAACTAATTCTATTTCATTGAAGTGTTCAAAGTAAAAAAAAACTGTTTCGAGCCAGGTTCCTCACCTTGTAATTACTGGTTTAGGTGGCAAAGGGACACCGGGAAGTCTTTCTTTATACATTTGCACCCTCAACGGAGCCTTTACAAAAACTTTTTTCATAACATTTATAAAATTATTTACCAACGGAAACAGATTTCTTATTTCTTCAGCAATTCTATTTACCCCGTGGGCTACACAAGTGCAATGAATTAAATTAGGATAAAAAATCTTTAAATTAATAGCAGCTTTTAACATATATGCCGCAGCATCTGAAAGCATTAAAACTATTTTATTCACTGGTATAGGGTTGGGTAAAAAGAGGTTTGTTAAACTATCTTGTATAAATCGACTTATTGTTAAATTGTTTGTTTTTTCCAATTCTTTAACGGCAACTAAATAAGGTTTTCTCGCAAAGTTTTAGTTCAAAATTCCAATCATTAAATTAGCTATATACCAGCCGCATACATCTGTCGTTTCATCCACGATAATATACAAAAAATTGCTCTCTAACTCCCGCTTAATTTTTGAAATACATTCCACATAACATTTTTCCACAGTATGTTTTCTCAATGTACTCTCGTCCGGTAAGGATTTATTAAGATATTTTTCGAAAAAGCATTTAAAACTAGGGTTACTAACTTTATATAGAGGAATGTTGGATGCAATCGTCATCTGGCATAAATCAAATTTAAATGTGTCTTCCTCCTTTTTTTTTGAACTACTTAAACTACCCCGCAGAGATATTTGGGCTAACTTAGAGGAATTTAATTTTTCCAAATTAGGTTTATGAAGTGGGGTTCCACAATGCTGGTCAATAAAGTACTTTTTTCTACTTGAAATCTGATAATTAAAAAAAAATTAGAATTCTAAAACCGCTTTAGAATTTAGTTATGTTTTGGGACGAGAAAAAAAGAGAAAAAATAAAACTTACCGATTTGCCGCATGGTTTACAAAATGCTCCATCTCCTTCTAGAGAAAGTTCCGAATAAAGTGCGGTCCATAGCCTTAATTTAGATGTCATCTTTCCACACAAATGTCTAAAACGTTTTAAAACGTGTTCTTTGCTTTTCGGTATACGCAACAAAACTAAACTAGGATATAGCAATTTGTGACTAAACTCTGATACAGTAACCGACTGTACAACTGATAATAAACTAATAAAGCTTAGGGATTTCCAAATAGTTAACCCTCAAGTCTCGATCAGGTACATTTTCCTAGAAATCTGTTATATAAACAAACCATTGATATTTTATTATTGACCCAAAATTTTATTATAGAATGGTTTAGTAATAGAATAATATCATGGGTAGTACCATGAAATTTTAAAAAAGGCACAAATAGGCGGAATTTACGAAAAAAGACAAAAAGTGCAAAAAACAATTATAATAGTCAAAATAGGCAAAAAAAGGTATTTTGCCTATAATCCGAGCTTTATACATCATTATTAAGAGCTGCTGTCAATCGCGTGACGATAGCGATTATGATAGCCAACATGACATCCAACGATCTATGATGGTCATGGAACTAGAAGAAGAAGATCAGGTTCTAAAAATACATATTTCAAGTAATTATCGCGTCGGAGAACAATAATTGTTCTGCAGTACACAGTAACTCTTCCTTTGATTTGTTTACTTTCATCTTTTTCCAGCTGCTTTATTTCAGTATTTCCCGTTGCTAATTATTCAGTTTTCTTTAGGTTTATTTTATTTATTTAGGTATTTTCAGTCCATTCTTTGTTCCAGTATTCCTATTCCAGTTTTCTCATCTTAAAGCTAAGGTCATCTTCGTCTTTTGCGGTCATTCTTAGCCATCAGCAAAACTTAGGGTATTTAGATACTCGTTTCTTACTGGTATGCCCATTCATTCGCACTTCGTTTTCCTGGTTTCATAATATTTTCCAGGATTATGTTGAACAGGGTAGAGGATGTAGAGCGGGCCTGTAGCAGTCTCTTTGTCGTCATAAATCGACTGCATATTCTATTGCATTTTGATAGCTACTTTGTTATTTTTGTACAGTGCTTTTACTGCTTTTACCAATATTCGTAGAACTTCGATGTCTTACATTACTTTCCATAGCTTGGTGCTAGGTATCAAATCATATGACTTCTTAAGATCTACAAAAGCCAGATGGATGGATCTATTTTTAGCCATTCTTTTTTCTATGAGTTGTTTGACCGTGTAAATGTATGCGTTTCTCGCTGTGAACCCCTCCTGGCCTTCTCCGATTTTCTCTTTTATATCTATTTCAAATTTTTCCTTTATGGTATGTCCATATAGTCTACCCATAGACTATATAATGCTAATTCCTGGATAGTTTTCGCAGTTTGTTATATTTCCTTTCCTATGTATTGATATCATATACATTCGCCCCATACATAGTTGAGTCCATTCTGCTGGTAGGCCTTCTCCATTCAGTGCTCTCTCAAACATTTAGTGTATAATGCGGAATAGATTTTCCGATCCGTTTTTCATCAATTCATTTGGTATTCCCCCAGGACCTTTTGCTTTTTTGTTCTTTAGAGTTTTGATCGTTCTTGTACCTCAGCCAGGCTTGATTCGATTTCATCATCTATTACGTCAATTTCTTCTTCTTATTCAGTGCTTTATCCGGTCCGGATGTTGGCGATCATCAAGGCTATCATTGCTTTGTTGACTGCTCCGCGAAACAGCTCCGCGGAGTTTATCCCAAACCATTGTCGGAGGTTTTTCAACCACGAGATACGACGGCGTCCCGGTCCTCTCCTGCCAAATATTTTGCCCTGCATGACGAGTTGAAGAACTCGATATTTTTCTTCGTTCCGCATCACGTGGCCAAGGTACTCAAGCTTACGTTGTTTTACTAAATTAAGCACTTCTTTTTCTTTTGTCATGCGCTGTAGGACCTCAATGTTGGTGACATGGTCCACATAAGATATTTTTAGTATCTTCCTGTAGATCCTCATCTCAAAGGCTTCAATCCGCTTTTCAGTGGCTTGCGTCAGTATCCAGGCTTCAACTCCATACAGTAGCACTGGAAGAACGTAGCACCTCACTATCCGCATCTTGGTTCCCAAACTGAGATCACCGCAGCACAACAAGGATATCAGCTTGATAAATGTAGACCATGCCATTTCAATTCTGGATCTAATCTCTTGAGCGTGGTCCCATTGTGAGTTGAGGGTAGTTGAGGGTGACGTCAATTTCTGTTTCTGTATATTGGGGTGATTTTCGTATAGCGATTTTTTTAGTATTCTTGCCATTCTTTTTCCTTGATTCTTCAGATCTTGATTTTCTGTTTTATTTCTTTGGAGCGACTTTAAGATACGCCATGACTCATGGCGAATTTCTCATACCTATGTGCTGTTCTATCTCTGTGCATGTTTTTCTCATGTTTAATTTTTATTATTTTCCTCTTTTCTTTTTGCTTCTTTATTTTGTTTCCTGTATAGTTCCAAGTTCTCATAGTTTTATTATTAATGTATTTTATATGGAGTTCTTTCTTCTTTTTTATGCCATTCAGTGTGCCTTCGCTTAATTTCGTATTTTGGTGGGTGTATCTATAGTCCTCTTCTCCTAAGAGCTTCTAGGAAGGGTGTCTTCATGTAGGTTTTTATGTGATCTTACGTTTGTTTTAGTGATTCATTCCTAAACCACAGTATGAAGAGGTCGCGCATGGCGACCGCGCAATGTTCCCAGTCGCTTTTGCCCTACTCTCGCATTGCTAGTCGCATAGAAACGTACGGGTTTTAACAGGGAAAACCCGCATCCACCACTGGTGAATTACCAATTGCGTACTGCCGGTATTACTTCTTGAGATCAAAGTGCCGACATGGAAGAAGTTTTACTGTCCCTCTTTATACTGTGCCTAAACTCTTGTAGCTGTTGGTCCAATCTTCGTTTATATAAGTCTTGTAGAAAGTCATCTTCTAGTAAGTTTATTTTGAACTTATTTTCTTTATAGAGCACACATTGAGAGATGTAGCCAGTGCCGTAAATTCACCAGCATATCCGAAGGTCGGTTTCTGTTGGGTCCATATAAAGGGGAATTCCATCCAAGCGATTACTAGGTTATGCTAAATTAATAACATAATCAATAACAGAAACTGTTCACGAATATAGAGGCTAATCCCTCAAAAAAAGAGCTGAACGATGGAAAGAATATATTGTTCAAGTTATGTAAGCTACGTAAGGTAGGGATTAAACTGTATAACATTTAGTACTGAATTTTCTAAGAAGTAGAGTTAGAGTTGTAAGTTGTTTTCCGTTTTGCCTCAAATCATTTTTCGGCGCTGTTATGGTTAACCGTCGAGCTGGCAACACTCGCGGCGACTTCCTGACCCTCTGGATTTAGTCTCCCGTACTTGTATTGCGTACAAGGTGGATAAACCAGACTTTGCGTTCTAAAATACTTTTATTTATAGGTTACATATCAGTTATTAGCAGAATGACGTTAGAGTTTTATTACTTTCCTTCGGTCGCTATAAACAACCGACTCCAAAGTAAACTCCCATTTATTTCAATGGCCATTATTAAGTGGGCAACGAATATAAAAAATGAAACAGTGCAATAATTTATTATTATCTTTCGCGTTAAACATAATTAGTTTTTTTAATACACTTAGCAGCAAAATTAATGCACCACCTTAAAAATGGGACATTTTTAATGGGACCTTAAAAATGGGACATTTTTATTATATAAGAAAAAGTTTACAATTCTACTTCCCCTCCATTTTACAAAAATTGGAAAATACGGGGTGAAAAATTTTTTCTCGGGGGTGAAAAAATATACGTTCAAAATAAGTCCGGAATTGGATAAAATGACTAATTCTAAGTAACTATTGTTCTATAGAGTTTTTTACTAAGTCAATACTTTTCGAGTTATTTGCGAGTGAATATGTTCATTTTTAACAAAAAAAAAAAACATGTTTTTGGACGGTTTTCGGAGAAAACTCAAGAAGTAAGTATTTTAGCGAAAAAAATATTCTTAGTAAAAATATAGCTTATAAAAAATTGAAAAAAATGGTGTATGCACGAGGTCTGCACACCCAGTAGAAGCAGAGTTGCAGCTAATAAAGTGTAGGTTCTTCTTCGTCAAATTCCAAATCGAATATTTCAATGTGAAATAACCAAAAAACGCAGCACTTTTCGGGGAAAATTCATTACAACTTTTTTAAAGTGTTTAAAATAGGTTTATTTTTCTTTTTTAAAAAAACTTCTAACATTAAAAGTAAGTGAGTTACGCTCAAAATATTGTTGGTCCCTTTTATTTTTTGGTAAAAAAATGGCGAAAATCACCCCTTAATTAGCTTCTGAAATAAAATTAATCGTTACCGCTTTACAAGTTACTTTACTTACATATTGTTTATAGTATCTATTATAAGTTTCATTGGTTCAAAGTGCACAGTTTTAAAAAAAATTCTGTATAAAATAAATCATTTTTTTTTATTTTGAAAAAATCGTAATTGTTTATGGAATTAACTTAAAAACAATTATCAATATCAAAAATCTCAAAGAGTAATAAAACGTACGTTTTGCTTTTATGAATATTTTTCGATTTTTTGTTTTCTTGTTAGAGAAAAATTGGTTATGCTATGGCTGTTCAAAATTTGCCTAAACTCCTGATTAGTTACTCGTTCAAGCCATTTTAACTACAGATTTTTCAAAACGAAGCACTTTGAACCGATGAAACTTACAGATCATATAAATAATGCATAGACAAAGTAACTTGTGAAGTGGTAATGTTAAAATGTATACAGGGTGATCAACAACGAACAAACAGTTAACAACATTTTAAACCAAAAACTCCATAAGAAAGCCTTGAAATTAGTGTATCCACCACCACAGAAAGAACCCAGTACCTTCTACTCTCTCACATATACTGGCAAAATAACAACAAAAATAGCCAGGTACATAAAAAAGAAAGGAATAACACCAGCTTTCAGAACTAACAACAACTTAAGCAAACATATTAAAAACAATAAAAGCCGAAAGAGAAATCAACTACAGAGTGGTGTGTACAAACTAACTTGTGGTGACTGTCCGAAAACTTACATCGGTCAAACTGGCAGAACTTTTGACAAACGGATAGCAGAACACAAAAGGGCTTTCAACAATAGAAAAACAGTTCGCTACATTCAACAATAGAAAAACTACATACGCACTTCACCTTCTAGATCATAATCATTCTTTCAATGAAGAGTTTCAAATTCTACATATTTAAAATAAAGGCCTTAAGCTATCACTTTTAGAATCAATGGAAATTAAATAAATTAAAAAATACAGATATAATTCTGAATGACCAACTCGAGACAAACAGCTCCCCACTCCTCAACCTCTTCAGTTAAAGATTTAAAAAGGCAAACACATTGTAAAATATATCACTTGAGAAAGGCACTTTGCCGAAACAGCTGTAGTAATAACATAGTTGTAATAAATTTTGTGGAGGTATAGAAAACAAACGTTTTTCAGTGTTTTATTGTGAGAACAAATTTATTCCTTTCATTTGCACCATACTGTATAATAATAATTTCTAAAACATAGTTTGAGCAAGAATAAACATTTTATTGGTGATAAATCATATAGAACGACGTACGGAGTGGATTAAAGTCCCACACCGTATCTAAAGATTTTTCCTCTCGATCTATAATGCAGTTATTACCAAGGAGAAAGTTTTGCTGTCGTGATTGGGGATGATAGAGTGCGTACTATTATTAAATCTCAATATCAAGTCGTTATTACGTTTTTCGAAGAATATTATGTTTGTGTTTAAGTTAATTTTTCGTTTTTCTAAGTTACGTTTAGTGCAAAAAAGAAATAAGCAATTGAAAAGTACAAGATGGTGGAATAAAGAAGTGAAGGCAGACATAAAAAAGAAGAAATTGGCATGGAAAAAATACATCGAAACGGGATTAAAAGAAAATAAAGAAAAATATTATAGGCACAGACGATTGCTAAAAAAGACAATCACAAAAGCAAAAGCAAAATTATTAATAGAATTTGGAGAAGAACTACAAGAAGGATATGTAACAAATAATAGAAACTTTTGGACCCCAATACGACACATGAAGGGAAGAAAATGAAATGTAATAAGCGCACTAGAGACACATCAAAGCAGATCCAAATAAACTCAGAACAAATAGCTAGGGTATGAAAAGAATATAGACAAAATTTGGTACCGAAGTAATAAAGGAAGACAATGTAATAAATGAAGGCTAATAAAACACAGAGTTAGAGCAAATAGGTAGAGAAGAAGTAATAGAAAGATTATAAAATATGTATAAAAATAGGCAAGGCAGGTGAAGATGATGAAATTATAACGGAAATCGTAAAATACATGAGAGAAGAAGGAATAAACTGGCTATGGAAATATATAAAGAGGCGTGGGAAAAACAAACAATCCCAAACAACTGGCAGAATAACATCATAGTGCCAATCCCAGTATACAAAAAAAGAATGTGTGTGTACTTTGTACGCACGTAAGAACTTATACTCCTATTATATGATTTCTTAAAAATAAATATACTTCAAACAGTTTGTTTTAATTTTTATTAAACACCAAACTAATTTTGTGCTTACCGCTTTCAAAAAAATAAAAAAAAAGTATAGGATTGCTCCGGATTCGAACTCAAGACCTCTCGATCTCTGGCCGAATGCTATACCAAATACGCTACGAGGACTGTGTCTGTATCGGTTCGGACGTACCTAATGACAATTGACGGTAACAAACAGACAAGGTGAAGTATAATAAATATACAATAAAATGTTTTAATAATACTCATCTTACTCCTAAGGAAGACAAATCCAAAGACACAAAAATTATAATAAATATATTTACTAAAAACACTAATATATTCTTTTCACAAATTTTCTTGCACTGATATATTTATACATAACTTGAAAGATTTAGCAACTAAACGCCATACTGTCTGCGTGCGCATGCGCGCAATATTATGAAATTTTACTCTCAATCGCGCCTAAAGAAGTATAACTTCAAAAAGGAGAACATGTAAACAGCGATAACTATAGAACTATATGTCTGTCATCGGTACCTTTGAAAATGTATACGGAAAGGATAGGGAAAAGACTAAGACAATAATTAGAAATGGAATTGAGAGAAGAACAAGAGGCATTTGGACCAGAAAGACAGACAAATTAAAACATATAAATCATTCGGAACCCAATGGAAAGAAGCTTAGACACGGGGGAAAACTAGCATTCATATACCTAAGAGCAGCATTTGACACGATAGAAAGACAAATTATGGGGAAATGCATGAGGAAAGTAAATGTACCAAATACATTGATCAAAATTATAGAAAGTACTCACAAAGACCTACAAGGAAAAGTACAAATAACAGGGGATAAATCGGAAGAATTTAATTGGAAGAGAGGTATTAAACAAGGACTAAACGAGGATTAAATAAGGTCTCTTAGCCCTTTGATATTCATAATATTAATGAACGAATTGATAATAAATACTAACGTAAAAACCAATCAAATACAGGCTATAATAGTATACCATAGATTACGACCGGTAACAATAGAGACTTAGGGATAAAAATACAGTGATGAACGCGCTAACAACCGGCAAAATAGCACAAAAGATGGAAAACATATATTAAGTTGTGAGATAAAAAGAAATGAAACTAGTCGAGTTATGACGTTTAGCGATATTAACCTATAAATTTACATTATATTGACTGGTTCCCACCTGTACACGTGTCAGAGGACTATGTCAACTAAAATTGTCACTGTGACAGTGTTAGTTTCCAAACTCGTGCGATACGACTAAAGGTGGGAAACAATCCATATAATGTAAATTTATAGGTTAATATCGCTAAATGTCCCTGCTCGACTAGTTTCATTTCTTTTTATCTCACAACTTAATACGTTTTCCATCTTTTGTGCTATTTTGCCGGTCATTAGCGCGCTCATCGCTGTATATATAACAACGCTACAGGCCTTATAGCCCTACTTCTTCTTCTTCTTTTTCTGCTTCTTCTTCTTCTTCTGGTAGCCCTACAACCCGGGGTGGGTCTTAGCTGACTGCACAACTCGCTTCCATCTCGAACGGTCGTCCATGATAGTTGGGTCAGTGGGTAGTCCCATTGTTCTTAGATCTGACCATATAATTGTCTCTCCATCGCATTCGTGGGCGTCCTAAGGGCCTTCTTCCTCTGGGGGCTTCCTCCCAGGTCAGTTTGGCAAGGCGGTTATTAGAAAGTCTATGAAAATGGCCAGCCCATCTTAGACGTTGAGATTTAACTGCTTGGACTACGTCGCTCACCTTATACATTGCTTTACCTCAGCATTTGTTCTCATTCGGTATTGGTTGCTATTAGGGTCGTGGTAAGGTCCAAATATTCTTTTGAGGATTTTTCTCTCAAAACATCTAAGTTTTCTTTCAATTGCTTTGGTCAGAGTCCACGTCTCACACCCATACATGTGCACCGGTCTAATCACTGTTTTATATATTTTGATCTTTGATACTCGTGTTAGGCTCTTAGATTTAATAGTATTGTGGAGGCTATACATACATCTGTTTGTTGTCTGAAAGTTATATGGGTCTATCGTAACATTATGCCCTATTCTAGTCCAATGGATCCGAGTTGCCTGGTTACGTAAGTAAAATGTGTGGCCCGGATAAGGGTTAAGTGAAAAAGCTATATAAACTAAAAAGATTGGAGCAGAAAAGAAGAGCAAACCAGATAGACGTCAATCATTTATGTAACCTGGAGGTAAAGGAGGAACTGCAAAGATATATTAATAATAATTTGAAAATACTTCATGAAAAAGAAACATCTCAGCCAACGAACAACATAGATAAAAAATGGCAAAACGTAAAAAAGGGCGATAACAAGTCCTGCGAAGAAAATTCTGACTAAAAAAAACCAAAAATAAAGCAAAGATGGATGACTAATAAAATCCTTTTTCTCATGGACAATCAGAGAATAATGAAAGTAGAAACGAACAAAGGTATAAACAAATACAGAAAGAAATCAAAAAAGAAATCAGAATAGCAAAGGAAGATTTTTATAAAAGAAAATGTGAAGAAATAGAGCAATTGCAGGCAAAACATGATATTTTTAATGTACATAAAAAAGTGAAAGAACTTGCAGGTACACAAAAACGTAAGCAGCCAAATATCCTGTATAATGTCAACGAAAACATAATAACAGAACTAGAAGAACAGTTGAAGACATGGAAAAACTATGTTGAAGAACTCTTTGCAGATGATAGACAGCAATCTGAACTAAGTAACATACAAGGAGACGAAGGTCCAGAAATAACGGAAGAGGAAGTAATGTGCGCACTAAAAAGAATGAAAAACGATAATGCCCCAGGTCCAGATGAAATACCAACAGAAATCCTTAAACTGATAGAAGAAGGATCGTTCAACATTTTAGTTGAACTTTTCAATAGCATTTATACATTAGGAAAAATACCACAAGAACGGCTCTTATCCACCTTTTTTATTATATCACAAAATATGAATGCCAAACAATGTAGTGATTACCGTACAATTAGTTTGATGAGCCATGTACTGAAAATAGTCCTGAAAATTATACATACACACTAGAGTACGCAGAAAACTGGAAATGGACATCAATGATACCCAGTTTGGATTCCGAAATGGACTCGGGACAAGAGAGACGTTTTTTGCACTGAACGTTATGTCTCAAAGATGTCGTGACATAAATCAAGATGTATTCATGTTTTTCATAGATTATAGTAAGGCCTTTGATAAAGTGCGGCATGATCATCTAATCAGACTCCTGGCAGAAAAGAATTTAGATAAACGAGACATCCGACTAATTGCAAATATGTACTACAATCAGAAAACAGTAGTGAGAGTAGAGAATAATACCACTGAAGAAATTGAAATAAAGCGAAGTGTGAGACAAGGGTGTATACTGTCACCAACCCTGTTTAATCTCTATTCCGAAGACGTAATGAATAGAACACTCTCTGAGCAATCCATAGGTATTAAAATAAATGGTGTTAGATCAAACAATCTGAGATTTGCCGACGACACCGTTCTGATCGCAGAAACACTTGAAGAGCTACAGACATTGGTGAATAAGATAGCAGACTGCAGCGAAGAATATGGACTATCTTTAAACATAAAGAAAACTAAATTTATGGTAATATCGAAATCAACACGAAATGTCCAAAATTTATATTTACACAATGACATTATCGATCGAGTTAGCAAATACAAATATTTAGGCACTTTAATAAATGAAGACAACGATAGCTCAGCAGAAATCAAAATAAGAATAGAAAAAGCCAGATCTATATTCACTAAAATGAAGAGAGTGTTCTTTGGAAGAGATTTGAGCCTTGAAATGAAACTTCGCCTGATGAAATGTTACGTACTTTCTGTGCTGTTCTACGGAATGGAGTCATAGACGCTGAAAAAGATTTGATACCAAAAACTTAGAGGCATTTGAACTGTGGATGTATCGCAGAATCTTGAGAATATCATGGACGGAGAGAGTCACAAACGTCGAGGTCTTGAGAAGAATGAATAAAGAAAAGGAAGTCATATTTGCGATCAAAAAACGAAAACTGCAATACTTGGGACACATTACAAGAGGCGAAAGATATGAACTGCTTCGAGTAATTATGCAGGGGAAGATAGCAGGAAAAAGGTCCATAGGAAGAAGACGAAACTCCTGGCTAAAGAATCTACGGGAATGGTATAGCTGTAGCAACAGCGAATTGTTTCGGTCAGCAGTTTCGAAAATACGTATAGCCCTGATGATCGCCAACCTTCGGTTGAAGAAGAAGAAGAAGAAGAAGAAAAAGCTATTATTATTGGCGCACAAGAAACAAGTGCTTTAAAAATTAGAACGAGCTACGAATACGCCACTGGATGATTCTTAGGGTACAAACATGCCGATGATACATGGATGTGCGGGTGTAGGTAGAGATCTCGGTCGCTACATCGATGTCAAAACAAACCTTCATTTTCTTATGAGATCGCACATACCAAGGATGTGTCACCCGTTCACCCTTACGACCTATCATCGCAGTTTACAGTGATGCCGATGCCAAAACAAAATAGTTTGTTTTACATCGCGATCGAGCTGATGATCGCGTGGTAAATTAAAGTTTATTGGTTATTTTTAAACAACGTGACATTCGCTGGAGATACGGCTGGTGTATTTATTCATTTCTTGTTGTAATCAGGTTGCGACAAATTTTGGTTATATGGAAACCGCAAAGAACGCTGAAAGGAAGGTATGTATCTTCGGCATGTTCGTACCCTTAGATTAAATTAGATAGTAAATTAGGATGTATAAAAAAGTTACTGATTGGTTTTTGACTCGATTGTAGCATTAAGTAAACAACATTAAAAAATATTTAATAAAAAATAAATATTCTCGTGTAATTTCTAACTTACAAACATGATTACCTAATGTTTTTTGTAACATGGATGTAACTTTTATTTTAATAGCAGACTTCTCCAGCTTATATTCGAAGCAGTTAAAGATAAAATATTGGACCTCTCTGTCGGCAGTGGAATAAATTCGGAAAGTTTTAGTGAACATTCGTCGAGTCCAGCAGGTCGTTTTGTTTAGAATTCTTGTCAGCACTTGCCGTCTTTCTATTAATTGTTGGAGTTGTGATCTGGAACAGCAAAGAGTGCTTTTGTGGGATGGGCAGGGTAGGGCAAGGGGAAAAAGTGTCTTGATGAACATCGGCAATCACGGTCCCATTCTACTACGGAACGCACTTACGTAGAAATCAGTATTAAGCGCTGTACGTTGATACGTTTTCCCGTGGCTTTTGCTTTGCCTTTCTTTTGAAGCTATTAACAAGGATGGCCCATCTTTCTATTTTACGGGGTATGGCCTAAATTTTTGTGTTTCATTTTAATTATGGGAATGTAAAACAAATAAAATATTTACCTATCTTACTGGGTTGCTATTCGATTTTTATGATAGATTACCAAAAACAAATATGTATGAAAAAATAATTTATTATCCTAGATACTCTTCTCACTTATTACTAGAATCATAATTATACAGTTTAAATGAAACGAATAAATTCACTACAGTGAAACCCCGACAAGTCAGCCCCGATAACCCAGAAGTTCGGCTAACCCGGACCGATTTTCATTAGACAAAAATTTCAACAATAAAAATGTACTATCCGTTGCAAGATAATTCGGATGGAACTCCCTAGATTATTTTGTGCTTGATATCGGCCCAGTCTCTTAATCTGGGGAATTCCATCCGAATTATCTTGCAAGGGATAGTATGTAATATAATATTTGAGAGATAACGTGTATTTGTGTAATTTGAACTATGTATACGATAGTAAAAATGACTCATGGCACACGGTGGCAGCGGCAGAGCAACGGTCATTGTCTCGGATTTATCGGAAACAACAGACACCTGTTATTTCTTTATTTATTTCAAACTGTCTTAGCGTTGTTTAAACAAGACAAAATGACTATTTAAAAAATTCTTTTTTAAACAATGGTCTTAGTTTTCACTTTTCATAACATCGTTCCGATTGTGGCTGTATTGTGTGTAGTATAGTCTTGTATTGTTTGCTTCCGTTTGCTTAGGTTTGTGCTTGCGTGTTTTTATTAATTTAGAAGCGTAGGTACTGTGCATATACATATATATTTCATGTTATTTCAATTATAACGAAGTTTATCTGTAAGTATACCCTATTTTATTAATTTTTACCATATTCTCCGGCTAACCCGGATTTTCGATAAACCGGATCGGCCGCGGTCCCGATTAATCCGAGTTATCGAGGTTCCGCTGTATTTCGTAAGCCAGCGACTTATGGAAAAATCCTGAAACAAGTCGATTTTTAATTTTAAAGTATGATTTTTGACATATATAATATATATAATATCAGTGACGTCATCCATCTAGGCGTGATGACGTAATCGATGATTTTTTTAAAAGAGAATATGAGTCGCGTGCTAGCTCATTTGAAAGTTTATTCATACCTCTATTCAGTAATATAAACATAACATAACATAATTAATATTTATACAGGGTGTCCAAAATTTTTTTTAAATTAAATTAATTGACACAAAAAGAAGAGTGTATGTAATTAATTTAATTCAAAATACACTTTGCTGCTGTCAGAAATAGAAAAAAAAGTTTATTTAACAAATAAAAATTGCTTTTCCTTTAAATGCAATGTTCTAACTACTAAGAGGCAGGTGGGTGGCAGCTTTAACTTTAAATTTAAGCGAAAAGCAATGTTTATATTTATGAAATAAACATTTTTTCTGTTTTCTGATAGCAGTAAAATATATTTTGAAATAAATTAATGACATACATTATTCTTTTTGTGTCAGTAAAATTAATTCAAAAAAATTTTTTTGTATGTGTAAATAATATATTATGGTAACGTTTATATTACTGAATGGAGAACTGAATTAGCTTTCAAAGGAGCTAGCACACGACCCTTATTTTTATTTTAAAAAATTATCGATTACTTCATCGCTCAGATGTACTTCATATAACGAGAGTGCAGGATAACAGGTGGACAAAAAGACTGTTAAAATTAAGACCTCGCAAGAGCAAGAGAAGCTTAGGCAGACCACCAACATGCTGCTGGATACAAAACATAAAAAGAATATATGGTAGATGGATGCAACTAGTACAAGATCGAACTTTCTGGATACGTGCTAAGAAAGAGGCTTATGTCATGCAGTGGATGATGATGGAGTATATCCGACAGACACGTTCGACTTAAGAATGAAGAAGCTTATACAGACTTAAGACATGACAGCATGCGGGACGTCGGTGGCAGGGAGTTGAGGAGGCGGGACCCTGTCATACAATCAGCTACAGCCCAACCACAACAACCACAAACGAGATAAACAACAACAAGAGCTCCACCCGCTGAAGTGCTGCGCTGTAACATCAGCCGGCGCTGTAACATCAAGCGGGACGACCGAGGCAGCGCATGAAATGGACTGTGTCCATTAACGAAAATATTTTGCGCATCTACTACAAGTTGACAAACCTCGGTCAGAAAACCATCGGCTACCGACAACAGCTGTATGCCGAATTTTGCAAGACGTATCCAGATATTCAAGTATCGGAGCAACGACTATCAAACTAATACCGAGTAATTCTAAAAAACGACCTTATTCCAGAGACCAGACGCAATACCATCAGAAGCGAAGTCGAACGGGAGATTCATAACCAAGGACTAGTTTTAGATCAAGTCCATAATGAAATCCGCGATGAGCAGATTCCTGAGCTTCCCATCCCAGAAACTCATCCTGATGGTACACAGACACAACAGGAAAACAACGAGTTGCGGGATAGTCTAGCAAACGAAATGGCTCGTGCCGGGTGCCGTACAAGAGTTTAATGGAACAAACCCACTTAGGAGAACACCGCTACCACGAATAAACTCTTATGAGAAACTAGGTGCGGTGTTAAAAATTGTGAACATTGAAGTTCTACCCAACTATGTAGTAGAAGCTCGCACGTTAGAATATTTGCATATGCTTATCTTCTGTGCAGCAACAGCAATTGCTAATGTAATGGGCGTTAAGATCATAACACGACGGGGTAGAAATAACGAAAGAAGTGGTAACAGAATTGCACCCTGGGAAAAAAGACTGCTCGGAATGATTGAATTACTACGTAGGGATATTGGTCTAGTCACAGAATGCATACGAGGTGTAACAAGTAGAAAAGTCATCAGGAGAGCTGAAGAAATAATGCTGAGTACCGTAAGACATTACAGATATGATCCAGAAAACAAAACGGCCGAACAGTTTCTGGATACATTAAAACAACAACTCTCCGTTTATGCGCTTATTTATGCGTTTATGCAATTTCTGAAAATTCTGAGAAGGTGTTCTATCGAAAACTCAATTCCAACGTAGAACGTGTCGATAAGTCTTACCCAAGCCAAGAAGAAATTCATGAGTTTTGGGGAAATCAACTTTTCACACCAGCTGCTCTTAACAGCAATGCTGGATGGATAGAAGATACGACACAGAATTGCCAACACTACATTACTACTCTCTAACCCTTCACTAATGAAGAAGTCTCAAATATCATCAAAGAGCTTCATAACTGGAAATCTCCTGGATCAGATGGAGTTCAAAACTTTTGGCTCAAGAAGTTTTGTAGTGTTCATGATTGCTTATCAACACTAGTGAACGGCCGTAGCTCAACGGTATGATCACTGGCCTCATACGCCAGAGCACGCGGGTTCAATCCCCGCTAACGACAATCAATTTTTCATTTCTAAAAATGATACGAGTCGTTTCACTGTGCCTCGGAGAGCACGTTAAGCCGTCGGTCCCCCTGGGCTAGTGTACATCGACACTAGTTACTTCAAACAGGGTTAAAGATGTAAATTGCGCCGGAACAATCAGAAAGGAACACCCCGGCAAAAATGCCATACGATATTATTATTATTATTATGTTATTAATCATGTTATTTTTAATCCGCAGGAAATACCATCATTCCTAACTCAGTAAATCACTTATTTATTACCGAAGGATCAAAATAACACCCAAGATCCAGCCAAATACCGCCCAATTACTTGTCTTCCAACTTTGTATAAATTGGTCATATCCTGTGTAGCCCGGCGTATCTACCAACACTGTGCTCTGAACAATATCATAGAGCCTCAACAGAAAGGATGCACTAAGGGTTCCATGTGTTGCAAAGAACAACTTATCATCGACTCAGTCATTTCTAACTAGGAATATTCCAAAAAGAGGAACCTTTTCCCTCTGCCTTCATTGATTACAAGAAGGCCTTTGATTCAGTGCCGCATGAATGGCTTATAGGTTATAGATATATTAAAAATATATAAAGTCGATGATAATATAGTGAGCCTATACCTTTTTAGAGTATATAATGACAGAGTGGAAGACTAGAATTCACCTTCAAATACCTGGTGAAAAGAACATTGAAACTGAAAATATCGCAATCAGCCGGGTCCTGTTTCAAGGAGATTCGTTTAATTCTCTGTGGTTCTGTCTAGCTATGAACCCACTATCTCAGCTATTGAACTCCACTGACACAGGTTTTAGCATCAAAAATAACAACAATGTGGTGGCGAAGCTTAATCATCTGTTGTATATGAATGATTTGAAATTAATGGCTTCCACTCGAAAACAACTAGACGAGATGCTGTAGAATCCTTTTCTAATGATATTAGTATGCACTTCGGACTAGACAAGTGCAGTGTTTTAAATATCGTCAGAGGAAAAGTACAGCCCGGAGGATTCGATATGTTAAATGGCCAGAACATCGAGGCCATGGGTGAAAACGATATGTATAAGCATCTTGGAGTAAAGCAAGCGCGGATAATTGACTATAAATAAATAAAAACAGATATAACTACGGAGTTTATATGAAGTGTAAAACAGATGCTTCGCTCACACCTTAACAGTAGAAATTTGTTTAAGGCACTAAACACCTACGCATGTTCCGCGCTTAGCTATTCATTTGGCATTGTTAAGTGGACAAAAACGGTCATAGAAAATCTTCAGCGAAAAGTAAGAACACACCTCACAAATGTACAAAAACACCATCCTTGAAGTGCAGCAGAAAGAACGGCATTACCACGGAATTTAGGAGGAAGAGGATTTATTAATATAGGTGATCAATTACATCGCACTATCTGCGCAGTAGATGACACAACACGGATCAAACTGAGGGAGCCAGAAATGCGCATAAACCACCTTACTATGGACGAAAAAATGCGAACCTGGATGGGTAAAATGTCTGCACGGGAGACATCAGCCAAGATTATGTCGACAATATAGCGTCGAACTACTGGTTGACATCAGGAAAGATGTTCCCCGAAACGAAAGGTTCATTACTGGCCGTTCTGGATCAGGTTATGTATGTATGTATGTAACCCATTATCCCTCTTGCGGGCATAGGGTATTCGAAAAATTTTTCCATTCCTGCCTGTTTTTCGCGATGTAACTCATCTGTCTAAAGGTTATATTGGCTTCTGCTTGGGTACTTCTAATCCAAGTTTCCTTTGGCCGTCCTTGTTTTCTTCTTCCTTGTGGGTTCCAATGCAAGTCTCTCTTTGGAATTTCGTTTTCGCTTTTTCTTAAAGTATGTCCCAGCCATCCAAACTTCCGTTTGCGTGTTTGTTTTCCAATTTCCTCTTATTCTGCTCGGGCCCATAGCTCTCGATTGCTTATGACTTCGGGCCACCATATCCTCAATATTCTTCTTAAACATCTATTTATGAAAACCTGGAGTTTATTTTCTATTGTATTAGTAATGGTCCACGATTCTGCGCCATGGAGTAAGACTGGTTTAACCATTGATTTAAAAACTTTTATTTTTGTATGGGTTGTTAGGGTACTTGTACGTCATATCTTGTTTAATCTTGCGAAAATCCTCCTGGCCTTATTTATTCGTTTGTCTACGTCTCTGAGTACTCCTTTCTTTTTCGACATAGTACTTCCTAGATAGTTAAACTCGTTTATTTATTCTATAGTTCCTTCTTTAACTTATTAGTTGTATATTTTGTGTCGTATTCAAACTCATCGATTTAGTCTTTCCTTTATTTATTTTTAGACCGACTTTGCTTGCTTCTGTTTCTAACGCTTCTATCTTTCCCTGCATATGTTGCCGGTTCTGCGAGAGTAAGCATATATCATCTGCAAAATCCAGATCTTCAAGGTTTTCAGTTAATCCCCATTGTATTCCTGTCTCCTTGTTGTTTAATGATTTCCTCATTACGTCATCTAATAGTATGGAGAACAATAGTGGCGATAGTATACATCCTTGTTTAATCCCTGTTTCTGTTTCAAATTCTCTAGATAGTTTGCCTTGGTGCTGTACTACAATTTTATAATTGTTATAACCTTCTTTGATTAGGTTTATTCATTTTATCGGGATTCCTCTATTTTTAAGCGATATCCATATATTTTCTCTACTAATTGAATCGAAAGCTTTTTCGAAATCTATGAATACCAGATATAATAATGATTGTTGTTCTGTTGCTCGTTCTGTAATTATTCTTAATGTATTTATTAAATCTATGCATGACCGCCCTCTTCTAAACCCATTTTGTTCTTTCCTTAGGCCATCATCGATTGTGTTTACGATCCTGTTAAGAATTATTTTAGAAAATATTTTATTCACTGTGCTGAGTAATAATCATTAGTTTACTAAATTTTTTACTTATACATATGTGATCTATCTGGCTTACAGTTTTACCATCTGGGGAGGTCCATGTGATTTTATGGCAGTCTTTATGGGTAAATAACGTTCCTCCTATTTTCAATTGGTATATACCACATAGTTCCTGCATCAGTCCACCATTCTCATTCCGTATACCCATTCCTTCTTTACCCATTATGTCCTCAAATCCTGTATTTTCTGTTCCTAATTTCGCATTAAAATCCCCGATCAAGAGTATTGACTCTTCCCGAGGGATTTCCTCTAGAACTGCGGAGAGTTTACTGCAAAAGAGTTCTTTATTGTCGTCGTCTGCTACATTGGTTGGGGCATAACACTGTATAATAGATACATATTTATTCCTTATTTTCAATCTGATTTTTATTATTCTTTCGTCTATGGGCTTCCAATTTATTAGCGTATCCCTAATTTTTTTGATCAAGATAAATGCTACTCCATATTGATGGTCTCTGCTTTCTATCGTTTGTCCTGAGTAAATTATGTGGTAATTTCCCTCTTTTAACTCTCCATAACCATTCCATCTTACTTCGCTTAGTCCCAGCATATCTATTTTATATCTGTCCATTTCTTTTAGTACTTGCGCCAGATTTCCCGCTTGATGTAGAGGTTTTAGCATCAAAAATAACAACAATGTGGTGGCGAAGCTTAATCATCTGTTGTATATGAATGATTTGAAATTAATGGCTTCCACTCGAAAACACCTAGACGAGATGCTTAAAACTAAAGAATCCTTTTCTAATGATATTAGTATGCACTTCGGACTAGTCAAGTGCAGTATTTTAAATATAGTCAGAGGAAAAGTACAGCCCGGAGGATTCGATATGTAAAATGGCCAGAACATCGAGGCCATGGGTGAAAACGATATGTATAAATATTTTGGAGTAAAGCAAGCGCGGATAATTGACCATAAACAAATAAAAACAGAGATAACTACGGAGTTTATATAAAGTGTAAACCATCCAAGAAACCATCCAACATATTACCGGGGGCTGCCAGGCATTTGCTGCAACTGAATTCAAGGAACGGCATGACTCAATAGGAAAGATTCTTCATCAAGAGATAGCTGTCAAACTGGGACTCCTCCAAACGGCCCATCTCCCATATTATCAATACATTCCTGAGAGTATGCTTGAGAATGACAACTATAAGCTAAACTGGGACCGCACTGTGCTCACGCAGACCAAACAGTGGCACATAATAGACCAGATCTCGTATTAGGCAATAAATTAACGAGACAAACAACACTCATTGATGTGGCGATTCCTAATAAAAATAATCGACGTACTAAATTTACTGAAAATGTCGCCAAGTAGAAAGATCTGAAAATTCAAATACGGAGACAGTGGAGGATGCAAAGTACCCAGACGATACCGATTATTATGTCTACTACTGGAGTCATTCCGAAGACCCTCCTCAAAAGCATAAAAAAGCTGGGTTTCAATGAACATCTTTATATGACCATGCAGAAAGCTGTACTACTCTGGCGACGGCCAGAAGTGTACGAAAATTTTTGGGAGATACACCTGCATACCAAGTCACCTAGGGCTCCATAACACGGAAAGAGCCCCACCAGAGCTCAATTCTTTTGATACTGCAGGTATCTGGGATCAGTCAACTTTTGCCTTACAGGGAGTGTGAGCCATAGGGCTAAATCTGGATTATAAATAGTAAAAGTAACTGAGTATAGGGAACGACATGACTGAGTAGGAAAGATCCTTTATCAAGAGATTTCCACCAAACTGACACTTCTCCAAACAAAAAAGTTTCTGAGAGTATGCTTGAGAATGACAACTACAAGCTACACATAACAGTGGCACATAATAGACCAGATTTCGTATTAGTTAATAAATTAACAAGACAAACAATATTTATTGATCTGGCGATACCGAATAATAATAACCTGCGTGCAATAATATCGCCGAATTAATACAGAGATCTGGAAATTCGAATACAGATACAATGGAGGACGGAAGGTACCCAGACAATACCGATTATTGTGTCCACTATTGGAGTCATTTCACTACTATTGGAGTTTCTTCTTATAGGTATAAACAACTCAATAGAAGAGTAATAATTTTTGATCAACATATTACATTTAAAATTGATTCAGGGCTAAGCATCTGATCATGGGTAAAACCCTTAAAAATATATATACTTATAATATCACATCGATATATGCATTGATAATGCATATAAGCTCTGATGATGGTATTTTGATATGCTGAAAGTACTTAGCTGATTGTTAATAAATGTTTTACACACTATCCGTTTATTGAAAACAGACACTTGTTGCCGTTTTGACTTATTATCATTTTTCCCGACGAATCCATTATACTATGTGGAGTGTTCTTATGATAAAGACCAACTATAATATACCACATCCACATATACGTGGATAAAGACAACATTCTGATGTTTTGACAGTTCTCTTACGTCAAAAATTTTGACCTACGTAATATCGCTTTTGTAGTAAAAATACTATACTTTTGTAACTTTTTAAACATATTAAACGTATCATGTTTTTCATTCAACTTTTCTAATTTCTTGCATTTATCCTCCATCCATTTTTCTTTAGTCACCTATATTTTTTATTTATTTAGTTTATGTTTTTCCGTATACTCTGTCTTGTTACCTTTCAGTTTTCTTCTCTGCTCCTAATCAATTCCACAATTTGATCAGCCATCCATTGCTGTTTTTTGTGCCTGTGCATCATTGTTGTATATTTTTCATTACATTCAAGGTAAGATGTTTAAATGTGTTCCATATTTCTGTACTATTTTCTTTTTTTGATTTCTTTAGCTGATAATGTAGGTCATTTTCTATTAGCGTTTTGTTGGATGCTGAGATATTTAATTTTGGTGCATGTATTCGGGGTTTCTTGGACTTTTATAAGACGTACTATATTGCTTAAATAAATGAGAATATTATTTCAATCCCAGTATGAAATCGCTGTCATAATTCGTTCACATTGTCACCGATCCAGAATTTTCTCTGTAGTCATTGAAATAAAAGCAAAGCGATAAAATGTTTCCTTGAAAAGAATATCATAGCCGCGACTCTGTCTTTCATCTATCCGGAGGGAAAAGAGGTAATTAAACTCTGAGTACAATCGAACTATACAACGAAGAGACAACAAACACATACAAAATAATTTATATTGTTACACACTAAAACATTAATGCCACCCTTCGGTAATAAAAATTCTCGTAAATCTAGCACTCACTACCTACCGTTCAAGAATAATTACCAGATTTTTAGTATCTACATGTAAAATTGGGTAAGGAAAATTTGTTCTGTTTTCTGATACTGTATTCAAAAATAAACAGCCTCGAAAAAAATGTCTCATCACTCTGACTTATGATTTTGAAATATATTTCAAAATTAAATAAATTTCATACTTAACGAATTTCTTTCTTTCTTTCTCCCCTTCCTTATACCCTTTCAGGTGTCGGATTTGGGTTTAGATTAGCTACATATTCACCCATCTCTTCCATTCTTTTCTGTCTTGTGCTATTAGTTTCATTTCTTCTAGGGTTTTCTGTTTAATTTTTCCTGCTTCTACTATTTGCTGTATCCATTTTTTCCTCGGTCTGCCTTTTTTCTTTTTTGTAATATTCCTTGTTTCGTGAATTTTCCTTGTTAGTCTACTAGGTTCCATTCTCATCAGATGTCCATACCAGTTTAATTGTCTCTTTATTATTTTATTCATTATTGGTTCCTGTTTACTTATCCCTCTTATTACCTCATTTCTTATTCTATCCCATTTGGTCTTTCCGGCTATAGCTCGTAGATGTCTCATCTCAATTGCATTTATGCTACTATTATGCTTTTTCTGTAAGTCCAATTTTCGTTCGTATACAGTATCGTCGGTATCACAATCGTAATATATACTTTAATTTTTGTTTCGTGGGGCAATTCTCTTTTCTCAGGACTGGTGCTAGTGCGTAGTACAGTTTGTTTGATTTTTTAGTTCTGTTTGTTATTTCGAGGTCTATTTTCCCATCATTGGTAATTATACTTCCAAGAAAATCATATGCGGTAACTATTTCCAGTTGAGTATTTTTTCATTTTATATTTACTTCATTTTCTTCCCTTTCGCCGATGACCATTATTTTACTTTTCTCGTTGTTTATTTCCATTTTTAATTTCTCTATTTCTTCTGTCCATATGTTTATTAGTTTTTGCATTTTTGTCACGGAATCTGCTATAAGGACTATTAGACCAGGGCGCATCTGTAAAAATATTAGTACATTTGGACGTTGAGAGGTGACTAAAATTTTTGCAGAAATTGCTTGAAAATAAATCAAATAGTAATTTTTGAGTAATCCTCCCTCTCAAAAAGGCCCGGAACATTGTTTAAATAATCAAAATGTCACAAAATTAAGGAAAAATTCGATTTTTTTCTTGGTTTTTTGATTATAACTTTAAAAGTATTCATTTCCGAGAAAACTTGTACTAACATAAAAGTTGCGTAATTAAATTTCCTATAATATAGAGTTGGCTAATAATTTAAAAAATAGTCACCCTTCTTGCAAAATAGCAATAATTGCGAAAAAAACCATGCAAAAACAAGTATTCGCATTTTACGTTTTTCAACCATTTATGCTACACTTAGGACCTTCATATTTCGCCCAGAAAAATTTTATGATACACTAAAACAAAACTGTAAATTTCATTAAGATCGGTTCAATAGATTTTGCAAAATAAATTTTGCAATTTAGCTTTCGCAAAAAAAATCATTTTTTCAAAATGTTGCAGAACTGAAAATGAAGCAGATAGCAAGTGTAATTTTTTTCTGCTTATAGAAGTGTACTGTATCTGTCATTTGCAATTTTGCAGAATTAAAATCGAATAACACCACGCGGCGTCAGGAATTTTTTTAAATAAACATTAATTATTGGTGCTACGCGCAGGACAGCGGATAGTTTGCTCTGATTGGGCATTCCAATGGCCTTTGATAATGATTGATACATTTTAATTTTTATTACATTTCGATATAAATAAATAAATTTGTTTATTACAACATAAAAACACATACTTTATCCTTTAAAATAACACTTTTATTAGCAAAAACTTTCTTTGTTCATATATTTTAACTTAGAGAATAAAAGTTTATTATTTTTAAACTTATGCAATTGTTTAAACAATATTTCACAAACAATAATAAAATTAGTTTGATTTTTGTAGAATTAAAATATTAAAATACAACAAAATATAGAGTAAGAAAATAATATATTAGATAAAGATTGGAAGAAATTTTGGTGGAAATCAACTTGTGTGAATCGAACACCTCTGTCCGATTTTAATTTTGCAAATTGCAAATGAAAGGTACAGTACACTTTTATAAGTAAAAAAAATTCAACTTGTTATCTGCTTTAATTTAAGTCCTGTAACATTTTGAAAAAATGAATTTTTTTTGCGAAAGCTGGATTGTAAAATTTATTTTGCAAAATCTATTGAACCGATCTTAATGAAATTTACAGTGTTGTTTTATGTATCATAATGTTTTTTTTAGGTAAAATATGAAGGTCCTATGTGTAGCACAAATGGTTGGAAAACGTAAAATGCGAATACTTGTTTTTGTATGGTTTTTTCGAAATTATTGCTTTTTGCAACAAGGGTGACTATTTTTTAAATTTTTAGCCAATTTTATATTGTAGGAAATTTATTTACGCAACTTTTATGTCAGTACAACTTTTCTCAGAAATGAATAGTTTTAAAGTTATAATTAAGAAACCAATAAAAGAATCGAATTTTTCCTTCATATTTTGACATTTTGAATATTTAAACAATGTTCCGGACCATTTTGAGTGGGAGGATAACTCAATTATTATTATTTGATTTATTTTCAAGCAATTTCTGCAAAAAAAATTTGAGTCACCTATCAACGTCCATCTCAAAGCAGATGCGCCCTGGACTATTTGTCATCCGCATAAAATAAGGCTTCTATTTTTATTGGCTGCAGGCTGTAATCTTTTGTATCCTATTGTTGTCTGTATTTGGTTCGTTCTTTCTCTAGTATTTATAGTCAATTCATTCATGACTATTGTGAATAGTAGCGGACTAAGACTGTCTCCTTGTTTGATACCTCTTTCCCAATTGAATTCTTCAGCTCTTTCTCCTGCTATCTGTACACGTCCTTTTACTACTCTGTATATACTTTCAATTATTTTTATCAGTGTAATTGGTACTTTCATGTTCTGCAAGCATTTCCATATAATTTTTCTTTCTATAGAGTCGAATGCTGCTCTTAGATCTATGAATGCTAAAATGAGCTTTCCCCACGAATCAATACTTCTTTCTATTATATTTCTAATGATGTAAATGTTATCGTTTGTCTGTCTTTCTGGTCTAAACGCTGCTTGTTCTTCTCCCTGTTCTTTTTCTACCTCTTGTCTTAGCCTCTTCTCTAATATTTTCGTGTATATTTTAAAACATACCGATGATAAACATATTGCTCTATAATTTTCGCAGTTGACATGTTCTTCCTTTTTGTATATTGGCACTATAAGGTTACTTTGCCAGTCTTTTGGGATTTGCTGCTTTTCCCATGCCTCTTTGTATATTTTCAACAACCAGTTTATCCCTTCTTCTCCCATGTACTTGAGCATTTCCGGGTCTATGTCATCATCCCCTCCAGCTTTACCTATTTTTACGTTTGATACTTCCTGTATTAGGTATTTCTTCTCTACTTATTTGCTCTAATTCTTTGTTCTCGTTATCTTGATATGTTTCATTTCTATCATCTATTGTTTCATTTCTAAATTTGTTTTCATAGTATTCTTTCCATACTTTAGCTATCTGTTCTTGATTTGTTTGGATTTCGTTTGTTGTATCCCTTACGGCTGTTATTTCTTTATGTTTTCCTTTCTTCATATGTCTGATTGTTGTCCAGAAGCTTCTATTGTTTGTTACATAGTTTTCCTGTAGTTCTTCTCCAAACTCTTGCCACGTCTTTGTTTTTGCTTGTCTTATGGTGTTTTCCACTAATCGTCTCAGCCTTTTGTATTCTTCTTTATCTTCTTCCAGCTCTGTTTCAATGTATTTTTCCATGCTATTTTCTTTTTCTTCTTTGACAATTGTTTTTGAGTTTGTCTTTGTCTAGTGTAGGAGTAGAAGGAAATAAATAAATTTCAACTTTGTTCAATAAAATTGAATATACTGATAAAATACCTTGAAAAATTATCACACGTAAGAACAAATCAATTAGACATATAAATGTTTCCCTATCCCGACAAATTAAACTGTACAGCCTAAGAAATTATGTGGTAAAAACAGATATTAAATTTACAGAAAATTGACAAAAAAAAATACAAATTAATTATTATTTATTTTTTGTTTCGGCAAATTCCTTGCAAATAGAATTCCTATAAAAAAATTAACTTCTTGCAATCAGAATTAGGGATGGCGGATTTTGACAAAACACCAACGGTTTTTTCTACCAACGGTTTAACCTGCCGGTTATAACCGGTCAAAAAAACCGGTTATTCCATAAACCGGTGTTCGGTTTTTTTATTCATATTCAATACCCAATACATTTACATTGCGCTTTAGTTTGCGATACTCCATTCGAATCGATATCAGTCTATATCAGTATAGAAATCCGTCATCAGTGTTGTGAAATCGGTTTCAGTCAGCTGAAAATTTCTCATTTACGCGCGGGGAGCGAAAAATTTTCCTATTTTCTCTTAATTCAGTATTTTTTTCACTTATACGGTTTTTCACCGGTTATTACTTTAAAAAGAAAAAAACGGTTATAACCGGGACAAAGAAACAACCGGAAAAACCGATTATTGCCGAGGAAAATATCGGTTTTAGGCTATAACCGATAAGTTTTTACCATCCCTAATCAGAATTCCAATCAACTTTCATAACTAGCATTAGTAATAAATGTACTGAAAATTTGAGACGAGATTTACATACATTCAATCTTAAACAGGCTTGTTTTATGACAGAAAAAGATGAATAAGTATTAATTATTGATAAGTGAAACCTAAAAATTATGATTAATTATTTATATGGGAAATAAGCCACAATTAAAATAAAAAAAATAATTTTATTAACGTTTCGACGCCCAAATCGGGTACCGTTGTCAAAATACAAAATATTACATAAATACAAAATTAATTCAGTAATATTTTGTATTTTGACAACGGCACCCAATTTGGGCATCGAAACGTTAATAAAATTATTTTTTTCATTTTAATTGTGGCTTATTTCCCATATAAATAATTAATCATAAAAATGCCACAAGGAAATAGCTTCAGAACAACACTAAAAATTATGATTTGGTTAATGCATTAAAAATTGCTAGAAATTGTTTTAGAATCCCAATCTACAAAAAAATATTGTCGGGATTAAAACAGCTAAACGACGGCTAACTGACAAACATTTTGTTTCAGTTTTTTCAGTTTGGTTTATAAATTTCTTAACTTTAACCGCTACAAATATCCATATTAGGTATCTGCGTACAATTGCAGATCAACTTTGCAACTTTTTTTCTAAACAGTAGTTAAAATATAAATTTTCCAAATATTAAGATACTTGATTCAGCTTCTACTCGTTTTGATATAATCGAGATCACATACATTATCCCCACACGGGTACTCCCCCCAAAAATCAATCGCAAGGATGCTCGTCTTTTGCCAATTACGGTGACATGGCACAATAATTTTCAACCCCAGCCCTTCTCCAGATCTCTTATATATTGATATGATATTTAGATGCCCATAAAATGCCGCGAAGTGTTTCATAATGTATAGGAATGGGATGTCTGGCGTTTTAAAAACAGCAGTGGGAATGTGTTAGGTAATACAAGGAAAGCAGACACGTTTGTTCTTCTTCCTCATATTGACAGGATAAAAATCTATTGAAATTAAATAAAAATCAGTGATTGTACAAATATTGATCTACAGTAGAATTGGGAAAAAAATGTTTATAACAAAATTGATGTTATATCAAATAAGTCTATAATTTAAAATTACTTTCGATTACACAAGGTCAGTCTGTACAACAGAATAAACCCAAAAATGGAATAGCCTGTAATTCCATTTCTAAATGTATCTTTTAATAAAATAATATGAAAAAAAAATTTAAGAAACGCTTTTCTTTAGTTAGGAGTGACTAAAATTAAATTTAAATTAAATTAAATTACGAGTGATTAAAAATATTATAAAAAATCAACTAAAAAGCAAAAAATAAAAAAAATTGAAATAATCCAACACATTCGTCAAATAAAAGCGTGGCGCGTGTTCATCCAATAAACGGTTTTCGTTCGGCCCACGCTTTTCTTTAACGAATGTCTTAGATTTTTCATTTTTTTTATATATCGCTTTTTAGTTGATTTTTTTTATATTATTTTTAATTTTAGTCACTCGTGACTACAGAAAAGCGTTTCCTAAAAAAAAATTTTCATAATTTTTATTTTTTACTTTTTAGTCTTACACTTTTCAAACATTAAAATATATCGTCATGTTTATTAAAATGTATATAAAACATATGATGTACATTGTACATACATGAAAAGTAGTAGGAACCGGCAAAAAATTTGAAACTTTATTGTTTATTTATGAAGCACAACGTAAACAATTAACGTAAAAAGTGAAATTATGTATAGTTCATATAATTAGCTACAATCTGTAACAGTTTCAAGTTTGTTCATTGTAAAAAACAAGAGAATTTAAGCATTTTCCGTTAAAACCGTTTCTTTATTTAAACAATTAATAAACATACAATTTTTTTTGACGATTGTGTATTGACTAGTTGTGTATTGTTCTCTCGAATGCATATGTCTGCAAATTTTTAATCATTTGCATTGAAGAAAAGGCAGTCAAATTAACGTCCAAAGATTTGACCTAAACGATTGAACCAAAGAAAAGCGTTTAACTAATTAATACGCCAAAACGAATTCTAATGTTAATTATAGCACGAAGCGTCTCTACCTGTGGTTTTTCTAACTTTACGATAAAACCACGAATTTTTTGAATTCGAGTTTTGGTTGAAGTTTTATTTCGTATCGTATTGAAATTTGACAGGAATAAGCGCCGATTTTTATCTAAACAAATATATGAGGGTTCAAAACTTAAAACTTTAATAATAAAATACGAAATGGTTAAATGTTTGAATATATCGCACCCTCAGTGCAAGACTGAAGTAAGTCAAAATAAGTAAGTTTCGCGATAAAGACGATTTTCTTTATTTTCTTGCTAATATCGGTGAAATAAGACACAAGTTTTAAGAAAAATTAACATTTAATTATGATTTTGCATGCTTTTCAGCCTATATTACATTAACCAAAATAGAAATTTAAATAAAATAATATTAATGCAAAAAAAATTAGGAATTTCAAAGTTACAACACTTTTGCACGGAAAAAATTGTTAATCACTACACATTTAGTTTTAGAATTTCAAAGTTACAACAGTTTTGCACGGAGAAAATTGTAAAAAGTGTAGACACATTTACTTTTACAGTAAAACCTGTGTTACCGGCCACCTGCCAACATCGGCCACCTGTACTAACGGTCAGTTTAAAAATTCCCCAAACCAATTATGTATATCTAGACTACAAAAATTGGCAATACCGGCCACCTTTCTATATCGGCCAATAGTTCTTTCATTTTTAGTGGCCGTTGCTGACAGGTTTTACCGTAGTTGTTGTCGTCTTCTCGTACATCATCTTGTGCCAAAATATTTTTACAGTAAAACCTGTCAATAACTGTCACTAAAAATGAGAGAAATATTGGCCGATATAAAAAGGTGGCCGCTAATACCAGGTTTTGCAGTCCACACATTTTGGTTTGGGGAGCTTTGAAACTGTCCGGCTAGTTCAGGTAGCCGATTTTGACAGGTGGCCGTTAACACAGGTTTTACTGTATAAAAACTATGGTGGGCTTCTGGTATCATACCCGAATGGCATAAGTATACCAAATCTTTCTTTTTGGCCATTTGAATTTTTGGCTGTTCTTTGGCAAGTTTTCTGAGAATAGATATTTTTGTCCTCTCAGTATTGTCACTACACAAGTTTTAAGATAACTGTTTTTCCTTTCATGAGAAAAAATACTTTTTGGTCGTAAATAATTAGTCTTAATTTATGTGGTTTTAAACCAATCTAACAAATAAATGGTCAAACGACATCGCACACATCTTATGGAAAATAAATATAATACATTAAAACTTGTCAATAACGGTCACTAAAAATGAAAGAACTATTGGCCGATATAAAAAGGTGGCCGCTAATACCAGGTTTTGTAGTCCACAAATTTTGGTTTGGGAACTTTAAAACTGGCCGGCTAGTTCAGGTGGCCGGTTTTGACAGGTGTTAACACAGGTTTTACTGTATCACACAAAGGACATAAAATTTACATGAATAGATTGGTCTCGAAAATCTTTGTTTATTGTCTCGGCCGTTAATGGGTTACGTAGACATAATATTATATATGAATAAAATTAAATGCTGTATATTAAAATTGAACACCACAGATATACAGTAAAACCTGTGTTAACGGCCACCTGTCAAAACCGGCCACCTGAACTAGCCGGCCAGTTTCAAAGTTCCCCAAACCAAAATTTGTGGACTACAAAACCTGTTATTAGCGGCCACCTTTTTATATCGGCCAATAGTTCTGTCATTTTTAGTGACCGTTATTGACAGGTTTTACTGTAGATATTAAAATAACAAATATCTTACTTTTTTCATTGCTTGTTATCGAATCCGTTGCAATGTTCCGTGCAAAACTGTTGTAACTCTATTACATTAGAGTTACAACAGTTTTGCACGGAACTTATGTTCAAAAACGCAAAATAGTTAAACTGTTGTTGTTGTAATATTTAGCCCATTAAGCAATTGAAAGTTACCAAAGTTTTACAGGGGATAGATATGCATGTTTACAATCGAATTCCATGATTACTTCATTTTCATAAAATTTTGAGTTACTGCAGTCTTGCACTGAGGGTGCGATATGAATTTTACAAAGTCAAAGGCAGATATCGAGCACTGAATTTATTTAATCTTGCCCAAGTATACTTTCGCTATCTATCTCTAGCGGCATTTCGTCAATAAAAAGAAGGTATTATCCTCGAATGTCATTTAATATGAAATAAATAGTTTAGTGGCAACTTAAGTTAACATATAACTACACACTTAACATAGGACAAACAGATAAATTTGAGTGCCTTGTAAGGTTCTACATTTTTGTAAGATGGAAGCAGAATGAAGTATTCATTATTTGACGGAAATGATCGAGTGATGATGATCAGATACAAGCAAGACACATCTGGAGATATCTGGAGACCAACGAAATGAAGATCTTAAGAAGGAATGCTGGAAAAGGACTACAGAACAGTGTAAGAAGTGAGAAAATCAGACGCATATGCGGGGTAGACAATATTAATACCTGGGTAAAGAACATAAAACAAGAGTGGAATCAACACATAGGCAGGATCTCTGAATCAAGGATAGTAAGAATAGCCAGGGACAAGTCACCGTTAGGCAGAAGAAGTATAGGACGCTCAAGGAAAATATGGATTGACAATTTAGGGACAGAATGAAAGGCACCGTTGAAAAAAACAGCCAGTACTGCCTATATAAAAGAAAAAGAAGAAGAAGAAGGAGAAAAAATAAGAGAAAAAATTAAGATAGATTACTGAGATGCAGAATCAGAATGATCGAAAGTCAAAATGTAGTTGTAAATTTTGCTAAGATTCTGGATCTCAGATCTCTTATTAAGATTGTTATTATCACTTTTGCTATATGTACCATCTCCAAAAAGGTGCTTTTGAACTTGTTTTTCTACCTAGCTAATATTGTGGCATTATTAAAATCTATCTTGTGGACTAGATAGTATGTTCTGCCAAAGCACAAGTAGGTTTATTTAATTTGCAGTTTATTTAATTTTTTAAAAGAGAAAAAAGTATTTTTATTTTTTTCAAACTAGTCAAAAAACTTGGAGTACATATACCTATAGATAAATACCTATAATAACGGAAAGTCCTGCAATTGGCAATTGCACCGCAAGCAGTTGCTTGATATTTAAAATTTATACTCCGTTACGTCAGGTCTAGTATATTTTATACAACGTTTAAAGGTTACATAAATCCTATAAAAATGTGCGATTGTAAGCGGAGCTCCACCCTTTTAATTTCTATCTTCAAGGTGTCATTCCATTACACATAAATTTCTCAATACGCAATTTTATTATCAATTAACATCAACCGCAAACAGTTAATTGAATACAGTATCGTACAATCTCTTACCTATTCGAATCTTCTCTGTATCTTAATTATTTGTTTTTGCCGAATGATTGGATTGTGGATATGATAGGAAGGTTATAATTCTACAGACGGTTTAAGATTTTACGAGATTGTAAATGCGTTTGCTAACAAAAACAAACTAAGAGTTGAATAAATAATACCATGTAATTGATTTATTTTCTATTAAAGTATTTTCTACTACCGATTTGTTAAACAATTTACGTTCAACCAAAAAACATTTTTAAAACATCTAAAATCAGTTAAATATATATTTCATATCGGGGTAAGCAAAAAAAAAATAAGTTTTAAACTCATCTTCCGCTTATTTTTTTCTTCACGCATTGTGTTTTGGAGAAAGAAAAATAAATAAAATCTTCTTCTTCTTTACATGCCATCTCCGCGACAAAGGTTGGCAATCATCATTGCTATTCTAGCTTTTGACACTACAGCCAGAAAGAGTTCAGCTGAGCTCAGTGGCGTAGCTGAAGATTGGGGGGCCCCTGCTAACAATTTTTGTGGGCTCCCGTATTATAAACATTTACTAAAATATGTGTATGTATAAATGATAGTATTTGGCCTTTATTTAATAAGTCTTCATCGGTCCGTGTTACTTAATAGAGTTTTCGGGAATAAACATGAAAACCTATTGTACTTTTATGTGTCTTAATCCGATAAACCTAAACCTATTAGTAAGTTGTTGCAATATTATATCTAAATTTACATTGAAAACATTAACTTCAAAACTTTTTTTGGAGCAAGTTATTTTTTCGTCACAGCTGAGCTCATCGTAATTTTTTGTATGCGTTTTTTCCGTTTATTTTTAAATTCCGCTAAAATCCCCACTATTCTGTTATTCCTGCTGCTTCTGCTAAAATTTCGGATAACGAATCTCTCATTTTTTGAAGATTATCACGAGTTTTTTCAAAAAGTTGAACAATCGTATACTCTGCTGTTTCAGATTGCAGAAGTTTTGATGTTAGTTGAATAAAGTATTTTAGATTGAATAGTAATGTTAACGGTAAATTCAAAATTATTCATATGCTCTAATAATGCATTAGCTTTTAATTTTTCATAGTTTTTTGATAGCAATTATATTTTCGTTAAAGATTTCCTTACTTGTCGGAAAGCTTGACGCAAAGCCATAACAGCGTCATGTCTGGATGACCAACGGGTTTCACATAACCTTTTTAAGTGTTGGCAAACGCGATGAATCCAAAGTGATAATAGTACATAGTACATCACATCTTTTAATACTTGCACTAAAAAAACATAATATAATTTATTAATTATGTCGTAAAAAAGCAACTCCTATACACCAGCAACGGCATCATTCAACAGTAGGTTCAGATTATGGGATGCACATGAACATATTATGCGCCTTTGTACTCCTGAATATACACCACTCATAATAAACTCTTGCCACATCATACCCCTTTCCTCCACAGTTGTGTACCTACATAAAGGTGCTTTGATTGTATAAATTTTAAAATTTTATTTACAGGACCTTCTGCACTTTGGTCTAACATGCGAATAAATCCCAAAAAAACTTCCAACAACTTCTGCTTTGAAAGGTAAATTATTTTCATCGCAAGTTATTTTTACATACCGGAAAATAAAACTAATCTGATCGTGTTTTGACATATCTAGAGTGGTATTAAGAATTATTGAATAAAAACAACTTTTTTTAATTAAATTAATCAATTTGTTTCCAGTTTTTTTAAGTTATTGTTTTTATCGATTAATTTAGCTAAAACAGGATCACATTTAACTAGTAAAAGAACCACCGACAAAAAATTACCTTTTTGTGATTCACTTTCATTTAAACTACCAACATGTCCACGAAACGCTAAATTGCACCCGAAAAGAGTAAGAGCTACGTAAATTACCCGCCTCATTACTTTCTTCCAAATTCCTTATTTTGATGCTTATTAGGAAAACATATTTTGGTCCCCAATTTAAAGAAAGTATAAATATTAAGCTTGAAGGCTTTAAGGGGCCCTGACGTTAGGAGGGCCCCCGGCCCTGCGGGCCTGTCAGCTACGCCACTCATTGAGCTGCATCCAAACCATTCTCTGGATTTCTCAGCCAGGACATTTTTCTCTTACCTATGCTACGCCTTCCTTGAATCTTTCCCTGCATAATTAATTTTAGGAGTTCATATTTCACCACGTGTTATATGACCCAAGTATTGAAGTTTTCTTATTTTGATGGAATCCAGTATCTCCCAGCTGTTCTGTATTCTCCTTAGTACTTCCTCGTTGGTCACTCTGTCTGTCCAGGAAATTCTCAGCCTTCTTCGATATGTCCACATTTCAAATGCTTCCAATATATTGTGACATTGTTTATTAAGAGTCCATGTCTCCACACCATACAGAAGAACAGAAACTACATAAGTAAAATAATTTGATGCTAAATCAGATACATCATTTAATTTTTCTCTTAGTTACTTTTTTCTGCAAATCTGTGAGTATTTACGATGGTGCATCATTAAAAATTAATGCTCCTCGGTAGGTTAATGACATAATTGGGAAGTGTTTAGTTTATCAGAAGTAAGAGGTGACCATCTTTTTCGAGGTACATCTTCTTTTACCAACTTCTTAAATTATTCCTTAAATCTATGGTTCATCATAAAAGGTCCATGCAATCGAATGCTCTATAATTTGGGTTTGGGGTTACATGATTGTATATATATATATCGGTTTTAAAACGTTCTCCTACGTCTTCCGATGCCTAGTCGCCATTCACTTCGGTCCATCCAAAGGTCTTCATCCAATTCTCTTTCTCTCATTTCTCGATTTATGCCTTCTCTCCAACTCAGGCGGGGTCTTCCTCTTTTTCGTCTACCATGAGGGGTCCACGTTAGGATTTGTTTCGGGAGTCGTTCTTCGGACATTCTTTGTACGTGTCCATACCATCTAAGCTGTTTGGTACTAATGTCATCTACTATTGTGTGTTTCACATTCATTATTTCCCTAATTCTGTTGTTGGTTACCCTTTCTAATCTTGATTTTCCTGCTGAGCGCCTCCAGAAATCCATTTCTGTTGCTTCAAGTTTTCTCTTGTATCTTTCTTTTATTTGCCATACTTCACTGCTGTAAGTGATTATACTCTTAACAATTGTATTGTATATTCTATGTTTGTTGTTGTTTGATATTGACTGGTCCCAGAGGATGCTATTAAGAAGGGTAATTGCTTTTCTTCCCTGGTTGTTTCTTTCTTCTATCGTCCGGTCTACGCTTCCTTCTTGTGTGATGGTCATACCAAGGTATTTATATGCGTCGCAATGTTTAATAATTTCGCCATTCCCCAGTGTAAGGTCCTGCTGTGTCCCACCGATACACATATATTCGGTCTTCTTTATGTTTATTTCCAAACCACCTTTTTTGTACTCCTCTATTAATTTCCTTGTCATATATTCTATATCATCGTAGTCTTGCGCTAGTACAAGTTGGTCGTCTGCAAATGACAAAGTGTATATTGTATTGTTGCTGATCGGTAATCCCATGTTTTTGCATTTGCGTTTCCAAAGTTTTAGAGTTTGTTCGAGGTAGATCTTAAATAATGTCGGTGAAAGGCAGCACCCTTGTTTTAGGCCTTTGCTAATTTGGAATCCTCTCGATAGCCTGCTTCCAACTTTCACCCTTGATGCAGTTTTGGTATACAATTGTTTCGTCGCTGTTATTAAATTTGCGCTTATATTGGTTTTCTCTAATGCTTCCCATAGTTTGTTTTGTGGGATGCTATCATACGCTTTTCTTAAGTCCACATATAACAGATGCACCTCCTGGTTGACGGCCAGTTTCTTCTCAATAATCTGTGTAATACAAAACAGATGGTCAACCGTTGATCTCCCTGCCCTGAATCCTGCCTGTTCTTCAGCTTCTATATCTTTATATTCGTTTTCGATTTTATTTTTAATCAGTTTTCCGTATATTCGGCTGATCGAGTTCGTTACAGCGATGCCTCTGTAGTTGTCACATTGATCCCGTCTGCCTTTTTTATGTATGGTGGATATCCATGATGTCTTCCATTCTTCTGGGATTTCCGCTCCGTTGATGCATCTTTGAAAGAGTTTAGCCAGGCTTTCATATAATTTTGTTGTGCCATATTTTATTAGTTCAGCTGGTATGTTCCCTGGTCCTGGTGCTTTGTTATTTTTTAAGAACTTACATACTTCTTCTACTTCTTTTGTTGTTACCCGTAATGGTGAGGCTAAGATATTTACATTGCTGGTATCACTGTTATTTAAAAATTCCGCTCTGTCCTCATTTAGGAGTTTTTCAAAATATTCGTCCCATTGATCCGGTGTGATTGCTGATATTATATCTCTTTTCTTTTCCTGTCGTAGCGATTTTAATACTTTCCAACTTTCTGTACTTCTCCGTCCTCCTAAATGTGTGTTAATCATGTTACACTTTTGCTCCCAAGCCTCATTCTTCTTTTGGCATATCATTTTTCGCACTTTAGCTTGGACCCTCTTGTATTCTACCTTATCGGCGTCGGTCCTTGTGTTCAGAAATTTTTTATACTTCTCTCTTTTATTTTTAATCTCTTGTTCTATTTCTTCGTCCCACCAATACGGAGTTTTTCTGTGGTTTTTTATTTGGAGTCCGAGGGCCTCTGTTGCTGCTTCCTGAAGACATGTTTTTATATAATGATAATGCTCTTCATTGCTGGTAAATTGCATGGTTTCTAACTTTTTATCTAATCTACTCCTGTATAAATCCCTCACGCTTTCTTGTTCTAAGCTGTTTAGGTTGTATTTCTTTTCTGTTAATTTTTCTATTTCCGCTGCAGCTTCTTTTAAATCTCTTGCTCTATCTATTCCTATTGTGAGCTTTGTTTTTAATAGATGGTGGTCACTGCCGCAAGTGGCTCCTCTATATACCCGCACATCCTGTACAATCAATTTAGTCTTTTGTCTTATGATTGTATAGTCTATGATTGATTTCAGCCCTCGGGTATTTTGTGTCCATGTATATTTATGGATATCTCGGTGTTGGAAGAATCCGTTTGTGATTTTCATATCATTTTGTTCGCATAAGGCTATTAACCTAGTACCATTGTCATTTATAGCTTCTTCACCATATTGGCCTATGACTTTATTGTGCTGTTTCTTTCCTGTTCTACTGTTTAGGTCCCCCAAGATTATAATTTCTCGTGATCTGCCGATATTTGCAATTTCTGAATGTAGCTTTTCAAAAAAGTCGTCCTTAATATTCACCAGTGCATCATCGTTTACTGCATATACTCCAATAATCGTAATCTTTTTTCCTTTGATAGTTAGATTCATTTTTATGAGCCTTTCGCTGATGGCTTCCCAAGCAGTTATGAATCTCCTTAGTTTCTTGCGTATAAGTATACCTACACCTTGTTGGGCTCTTTTCTCCTTTGGTACCCCGCTGTAGAAGTAATCATATTCTCCGATATTTTCTGATCCTTGACCCTTTCGTTTTGTTTCGGTAATCACTGCGATGTCTATGTTCAATCTATTTATTTCGTGTATTACTTCATTTATTTTTTGTTTAAACCCTTGTACGTTCCAAGTTCCAATATTCGTCATCCTTTTCCGTAGCATGTGTCGTCGTTTTATAATCAATCGATTCCGAGGCGTTTCGCTAGGTTTTTTAACAGTTTGAATTTTTCCGAGTAACGGGGAGTTAACCCGATGCCTCAACCCCCGACCTGGAGGACCAGGGTTTGATTTTGGAGTATTCCTTCTCCTAGAGGATTTGCTTTCTCTACAGCTTTAGAGCATCCTCCGCCCTACCTGTTGGTCCGCGGGTAGTATTTTATTTCCTACCTATCCGCCAGCACTAGGCTGGTGAGGACATGCCCCTATCCGCCACCTTGGGGACGCGCTCTCTAGGGGTTACAGGTTCCCCCGAGAGTACATGATTGTCGCATGTCTCAATTTAGGGTGGAAACTACGGTTCCATGATATCTCATAATGCGACCGTTTGTAACCCGACAAATTATAACGGACAATTTGTAACGGCGAAAGTTCGTAACGTCGACAGTTGTAACTGTACATATTTGTAACGGTACAATTCGTAACACCAACATTGATTTTTTTTTAGTAAATTTAGGATTACTGAATCTAATAAAAATACATTTTGCAAAATAAAGTAATGGTAGATACTTTTTTAATACCACTTATTTTTAGATATATTTCACACAGTTTTTTGTATCATCATCATTCTCTTTGCCTTATTCCTATACGGGGTCGGCTTCCCTAATTGCATTTCTTCAGACAATTCTATCTTGGGTCATATCAATGTTAATCCCCTTTACCAACATGTCCTGCCCTATCGTCTCCCAGGTCTTCTTTGGTCTTCCTCTCCTACTCCTTCCAGGAATCTGCACTTCAGCTATTCTTCGTATTGGGTGATTAACGTCTCGACGTTGAACATGACCAAACCATCTTAACCTATGCTCTCTCATTTTGGCATTAATTGGTGTCACACCTAAACTTCCCCTAATATACTTATTTCTAATTTTATCCTTCTTTGTCACTCCACTCATCCATCTAAGCATTCTCATTTCCGCCACATGCATTCGTTGTTCCTCTTTCTTTTGCACTGCCCAACATTCAGTTCCGTACATCATAGCCGGTCTTATGGCTGTTTTATAGAATTTTCCCTTCAGCTTCATTGGAATTTTTCTGTCACACAATACACCACTCGCTTCTTTCCACTTCATCCATCCAGCCCTAATTCTACTGCATGCATCTCCATCTATTTCTCCATTACTCTGTAATACCGATCCTAGGTACTTAAAACTATTGCTTTTCACAATCAGTTCACCATCCAAAGGTACCATCTTATTTGTAGTAACTCCATCTTTAAATGAACATTCCAAATACTCTGTCTTTGTCCTACTAAGCTTTAAACCTTTTTTCTCCAGAGCTGGTGTCCACTGTTCCAGTTTTTGTTCTAAGTCTCTTTTACTATTTCCTACTAACACGACATCATCAGCATACATTAAGCACCATGGAATGTTAACCTCAGGGACGCACCAAGGCCTTCAAGCGCCCCGGGGCAAGAAATTTTGGGCGCCCCTCTCCTCCTACATTTGTAAGTAGTTTTTTGCAGTTTAGTCAATCGGTATACCGTATTCGCTCCGTGCCTGACTATGGTGGGGGTACCTTGAAACAATTCCAACGTGAGTACTGGCGAAATATGACAATATTGGAGCTATCTTTGTAATGTCATTGTCATTGTTTGTACAAAAATTTTTGTCAAAAATGGTACATAACTGTTACCTATTTATCATATGCTTAACGTCAAATTGTGAGATCCAAAAATGTCAGATGAAGGCGCTAGGTGATGTCGCGTCAGTCATGTCATGCACAAAGCGAAAACCTACAAACTATTTGTTTCATGATCATTCTCTTTGCCTTTATCTCTATGCGGTGTCAGCTTCACTATTTGCATTTCTTCATAAGTTTCTGTCTTGGATTATATCGATATTGGGTGCGTTCGGACGACCATAGCTGCTGACTGTCAGCAGAAATCGGCTGAGTGGTTGTATCCAGCCGTGATAGGGACAGCTTAGTAAATCTCTCAGCGGCTGACTTCCAGCGGTGACGTCTGACAGCTACTGCTGGCTCAGCTGTCCAGCCGCTGTGGTCGTCCGAACGCACCCATTATTTCCCTTTACCGACATGTCCTGCCTAAGCCTCTCCACCCAGGTGTGTTCCTCTCTTACTCCTTCCAGGTACCTGCAGTTCAAGAATTCTTCGTATTGGGTGACTGACGTCGCGACGTTGAACATGACCAAATCATCTTAACCTATGCTCTCTCATTTTGGCATCTATTGGTGTCAACCCTAGACTTCCCCTAATATACTCATTCCCAATCTCATCCTTCTTTGTCACTCCAGTCATCCATCTAAGCATTATCATTTTTATCACATGCATTGGTTATTCTTTTTTCTTTTTAACTGTCCAACATTCACTTCCGTACATCATAGCTGGCCTTATAGGTGTTTTATAGAATTTTCCCTTCAGCTTCACTGGAATTTTTCAGTCACGCAACAAACCACTCGCTTCATTCCGCTTCATCCATCATCCATTCAACTCTAATTCCACTACATGCATCTCCATCTATTTCTCCATTACTCTGTAATACCGATCGTAGGTAGTTAAAACTGTTACTTTTCAAAAAGTTTTAAACCCTTTTCCTCAAGAGCTTGTCTCCACTGTTCCAGTTTTGTGTTCTAAGTCGCTGTTACTATTTCATACTAAGACTACACCAACAGCATACATTAAAAACCAGGAAATGTTACCCTGTAGCTTCGCTGTTATCTGATCCAAAACTAATAAGAATAAATAAAGACTAAGCACTGAGTCCTGGTACACGTGCAATCCTACTTTCACATGAAATTTATCAGTCTCTTTCACACATGCCCTAAAACTAGTTGTTGCTCCCTCATGCATATTCCTCACAATATTTACATATTCATCCGGAACTCCTTTGTTATTGAGTGCCCACTACAGAATCTTTCGAGGAATTCTATCATCATCTTTCTGAAGATTTACCATCATATTATAACTTTCTTTATTCCTATATTTCTTTATCAGCTGCCTGATAATGAAAATTGCATCTGTTGTTGATGTGCCCTGCATAAACCCAAATTGATTATCGCATATTTCAGTTTCTGCACGTATCCGTCTATCAATTACTCCCCTCCATATTTTCATGGTGTGACTAAGTAGTTTTATGGCTCTGTATCTTGTACATTGTTGTATCTCTCATGTTTTTGTAAACAGGTAGGTACTAATATACTGCTTCTCCATATTCATCTGGCATTTGTCCAAAGTCCATAATTATAATAAATAAACCTGTCAGTCACCTTGTTCCTGTCCCTTGTAACGCTCTCCACACTTCCCCAGAAATAATATCATCTTTTCCAACTGCTTTTCCTTTCATTATTCTTGAAGTACTTGACTTCACTTCTTCGTTATTTACCAAAAAAAAAGATTACACTATCACAGAACAAACATATAGTTCAGATATAAAGTTTAACATATAGTTCCGGCAGTATAATGGTTCAAACATATAGTTCAGTTGAGATAAATAAGGTTTCGTGCACTTATAGGATGAAAGTAATACTAGTGTGCCCCGACGACTTTGCTTCCCGCAAACCGGCCACATTGGCGACCCCGAGAAAAAAACCGATAAGTACCTCCGGTATTCCAGTTTTCCAGTCTTGGCTGTTATCGAAAGCCCTACTTTAGACAAAGCAGTGGCTGCATTAAGTGACCAAGTGAGTGCTTTATCCAACAGATTAACTGTAGCTGAAGAATGGCAACAGGTTCAAATGATCAAGAGTACCAAGTCATCATGTGACGAGTAGTGTTACTACCATCGAAGATTTGGTGCACAAGCAAAGAAATGTAGACCACCCTGCAGTTTTAAAAAAACGACCAAAGGGCACAGTAATGGCGGCAACTACAGCCCCACACATACAACGTCTTCTCTTCATTACCGATGGTGTTCTTCAGCTTCAGTTTCTTATTGATACAGAGGCAGACCTAAGTGTGTTTTCACGTAAAATCTGAACTGCGACTCGGCCCAGCACTATATGCCTATATTCTGTCACCGGATCCTGCATCCAAACGTATGGACAGAAACAACTTACACTAAACCTTGGTCTAGGCCAACCTGTAACATGGACATTTGTAGTCGCAGATGTCACCACACCCATACTAGGAGCCGATTTTATGACACACGATGGCATTAGTGTAGACATGAGAAACAAACGACTAGTAAGCCCAAATACGTCAAGCAGTATTACCTGTATGTCTCGTTGTGTTAAAGTTCCAGAAGTAGGCCTATTTACTGCCCATCCTTACAATCGTTCAACAGCCACTATACCAGAGGATACTGGAAGGGATCAGCACTATACTGAGACTCGAGGTACATCAGCATTTTCTAAACCACGAAGGCTTCCATCAGATCGTTTTCAAGCTGAACGAGCAGAATTCAACGAGCTGATGCAGGCATGCATTATCCGACCATCGAAGTCATCTTGGGCCAGTCCGCTTCACTTGGTTCATAAGTACAATGGACGCTGGCGTGCCTGTGAAGATTTCCGCCGTTTAAATGCCATAACTGAACCAGATCGCTACCCAATACCGCACATCCAGGATTTTGCTAACCAGCTACATGGTAAGAGAATTTCCTCTTGTATTGATTTGGTACGTGCTTTTTACCAAATTCCAGTCCACCTGAAAGATGTACAAAAGACGGCTGTAATGTTCCTCTTTGGGCTGTACGAGTTTCTTCGAATGCCATTCGGTTTGAGAAATGCTGCCCAGACGTTCCAGAGGCACCTTGATCAACTTTTTCTAGAATGCTCATATATGTATGTATACATCGACGATATTTTGGTTGCCTCGGAGACTGATACCGAGCATGAGCAACACCTGGCATCAGTACTTCGGATTCTGGAAGCAAATGGACTCCAAATCAACAAGAATATATCAAAATTCCGTGAACGTGAAGTAAACTTCCTGAGTGCCACGGTCTCCCCAACTGGCGTTCGTCCATTTCCGGCTAAAGTAAGCACAATTCGCAAGTTTACACAACCTACAACCTATCGACAGCTACGACAGTTTATGGATATGCTCAATTTCTATAGACGCTGGTTACCAAATGCTGCGATCGGACTAATGCCACTAACGGAGTTACTGTAGAGTTACCAATTGTCTCTCACGACCTGAAATAGACGCTGTTACAATACCCATTACCATTGACTATAACCAGCTATCCGAAGCTCAGACTAGAGATGAGGGTCTCCAACAGACCCTGAACGATTCTGCTAGTTCCTTACAACTTCAGCTCATAGTTCTACCAGATAGCCAACGACCTATTTATTGTTCAGTCCAAGATGGTCGTATACAAGTTTATGTGTCAGCTGTGTTATAGAGAGATGTTTTCCTGAAGTTCCACATGCTGCTACAGTACAAATGATTGCCGAACGCTTTGTGTGGCATAACATGAATCGCCAAGTCAAGCAGTGGTCACTCACGAGAGTGCATCCAATGTCAACGTGCCAAAATTGGACGTCACACTTTTAAACCTGTAACACCTATAGGAATGCCAGACGATCGATTCGCACACATATATGTCGACATCGTGGGCCCACTTCCAACAAATCAGAACTTTCGATACCTGCTAACAATCATTGACCGTTTCACGAGATGGCCAGTGGTCATACCTATCGAAGATACGGAGATTACAGCCGAAGTTGTCGCGTAGAAGCTCTTTGAGGGATGGATATCACGGTTTGGTGTTGCAGCAACTATAACAACGGACCGAGATAGGCAAGTTGAGAGCCAGTTGTTTCGCCAGCTCCATAAATTACTAGGTGTACAACATATTAAAACCACTGCCTACCACCCACAGTTAAACGGATGTATTGAACGTTTCCACCGAACGCTCAAGGCTGCTCTCATCGCCACGGACACAGTGTCGTGGGTTGCAGCCCTCCCTCTGGTCATGCTAAGTCTTAGAAGCACGTTCAAACAGGACGTTGGGTGTACAGCCTCCGAGTTAGTGTATGGTACCCCAGTATGTCTCCCTGGACAGCAGCTTGTCCCCAGTGCTGCAACACCCGACGAGCATAGATTTGTCCAACGACTACGTCAGACCATGGGAGCATTGCGGCCTGTACCTACGAGCAACCACTCAGCCCGCACTGCCTTTGTTCATCCGAATCTGCAAACTACGAGTCATGTGTTTGTGCGGACCGATAAAGTGAAGCTTCCGCTTACACCTCACTATATCGGCCTGTTCAGAGTGTTGGAACGAAGTGACAAGTTTCTAACTGTGGATGTCAAAAATGTTCCTCAGAGAATTTCCATGGACCAAGTCGCACCAGCATATATCCAGCGGCCCAACAATTGCATGAATAACATGTATATGCCAACCGTGTGATGGGAAACACAGATCAACATAGGCGTTCGACACCAGCAGGTTCCTCACTGGAGGGGAGCCATGTGGCACATTGACAGTTAGCCCCGGCGCAAACTAAACCTAAGCGAGTCACAACCTGCGCCGGCTGGACGGGTGACGTGTGCAGTTATTTTTCTAGCGTGCCGCATATTGAACACAATCCAACCCGACCATCGGCTGTCGCCGTAACGAATAGAGACGGGCAAAATAAGTGCAAACGTGTAACGGTTACTATTGATACCGGTTCTCAGTGGTACTGAGTACAAATACTGATTACAAAATACTGATGTATCTGATCCTTGTACTGAATTGAGTAGGCAACTAAAAAACGGTAGTTCCGTACATGTAACTAGTAACGTTTTAAAAATATCTTACACGTCCCTAGTAGTCGTAGCGGTATGACTTTCGAAAACATCGAATTTGATCATAAGCGGGTGCATAAAAAGATATCTTACACTGAGTATTTTATTTCTACATACCTTTATAATAACAAGCATAAGTTAAACACTGCATTGATTGTGATTGCAAAAACGGTTCGCATGTTCGCAAAATCAGTGCGGACATGTAACGGTTACTTTTGATACCGGTTCTAAGTGGTACTGATTACAAAATACTGATGTATCTGATCCTTGTATTTACTGAATTGAGTAGGCAACTTAAAATCGGTAGTTCCGTACTTGTAACTAGTAACGTTTTAAAAATATCTTACACGTCCCTAGTAGTCGTAGCGGTATGACTTTCGAAAACATCGAATTTGATCATAAGCAGGTGCATAAACATAAAAAGATATCTTACACTGAGTATTTTATTTCTACATATGTACCTTTACAATAACAAGCATAAGTTAAACACTGCATTGATTGTGATTGCAAAAACGGTTCGCATGTTTTAAATAAGATTTTTGCTGATTATGTATTTTGTTAAAATATTAAATAACACAACAAATACAATTCACAACCATCATTTAATTTTTAGCGATAAACAAAAGTCTAATAAATATATGATGACAAGTTTAAAATTGATCGACTTTGTTGATAACAGTGTCATTAATAGATATTTTTCACCATGAATCATTTTCCAATGATTGTGTGGATTTAGAAATACATACTAAACAATTTTTTGATCTGTATAAAGGAGATTATAATTATGACACATTATGGTACTCCTTATTTTTCAAATAATATGCTCTTGTAAACGCATAACTTTGATTTATTGGCTAAAGCCACACTAGATACTTCACAAGAAATTAAAAATAATTAACATGTAAAAAATTCACTTTTTTAATCAGATATATTATATTCCCTACTATTGCAATAAAATATTAAAACGAATAAACGAAAACTTGTAGAGTAGTGCTGAATAATACAACAGAGCAATAAAATGTTATTCATAAAGATAGTGTAAAATATATCGACGCTTATTCATTTCAGATACTTCCATCTCGCAAACAAAAACACGTAAAAATATACATCTGGCGGTGAGTCACCCGTCCCAAGGCCCAGAAAACTATACGTTGACGACAGGCCTTCCCAAGCTCGACCTGCGAACGCATGAACTGATAGTAGGATGCGCAGAACGGTCTACGCAGTCCGCCGACGCAGGTTGTGTCTGGCTTAGGATCAATTTGCGCCGGGGCTTAACCTACGGCCACATATGTGTTGACTGTGCTACCGACGCGAGGGAAGACCGTTCAGCTGACATCTATCACTTCCATCAGAACACGATCAGAAACTCAGAAAAGAACTGTCACAGATTTCTTACTTGTTTTTAGTATGTAGATTGTTGTTAATAAACCAATAAAATAGTTTAAAGTGTGCCCCGACTACTTTGCTTCCCGCAAACCGGCTGCAAAATCATTGATATTCCCTATGACCGACTTGACTATTTGGTGATTCCACAGAAAAAATCCACTCGATATGGTTTGTGCCACGATAGAGCAAAAATGAGATGTTCAAAATGCAACATAATATGCTTACACGTTAAATATTTTGTTTCATACCATACTGAGGCATACAGTTTATATGCCTGGTGTACAATATTTTGTACTGAATTCTTTTTACTTATTTTTTATAAATATTTTATTTTAATGACAAATATGTATTTTATATAATATAATATAACAAGTAAAGGAGAAAAATATTTTCAAGTAAGTTTTAGACATCTGGGTTAAGTTTTTACTAAAAAAAAATAATCTAGCGTAATGAATTCTAAATAGCAGAAAATCGTCTACTAAAATGTAACGTTTTATTGGATTGTAGAGTATCAACATTACTAGTATCTAATATTTCAATGCTTACTAATATTTACTGATGTTTCTAATTTGTCTAATGGCAATAATTATAGCATTAAGTAGTGTAATAAGTCTTTATGAACACATTCGTGTCGTGACTAAGTTGTCCAACGCAGGCAAAATATGATTTATCTAAATATTTGCGTTAGCAGTTCGGCGCGCTTGTTTCTTTTTTTGACAAATTGCCTTTCTTGAAATGTAGAATCTCGTTAAAACCTGTTGTTCGTTTAGTTAACTCATTGTGTTCTTTTTTTATACCTTACTCGTAGTGGACGTTAGCGATCATTCTGACCCATATTATATTATAATATATTTGTTGACGGCCAGTCCCGGCGCTAGGGTATAAGGTGACCACCACCTGCAAAACTAGCATAGGCGCCCTTCGGTTTTTTTAATAAAAGTATTTTGTATAACACCCGCAGAAAAAAAAAGTACATTTTGGCGTCCCTCCAAACAGAAGCGCCCGCCTGCAGCGCATCCTTTGCAGGCCCGTCAGCATCTAAACATTCCGTATATGTATTTGGCACCTAGGACTTTTCTATTGTTTCTTTGCGGCACGCGGCCATATTTTAACCAATAGGCGGCGAGGTGCCAAACACGTATATAAAATGTTATTTGGTGCCAAATTCATATACGGAATGTTAAAATATGCGTAGACCAAAAAAGACAACTTTTATTAAAGTCGGTTACGAGGAGACTAATTTTAAAATATTTATTAATGTATTATTAACGAATTAAATAAAAACAAAACACTGCAATACGAAATAAAACAAAAAATATTCACATAACTAATAAAAAAATTAAATATTTTAAATGTAATATTTATGAGAAATTCAATGTACTTCACCATGTTTAGTTGTACTTGTACTTGTACTTTAGTTTATGTTTGATTTGCTTCGATGTTGGAAGAAATATTGTAACGCCTTTTTAACTTTTTTTAGGAGGTTCATCTTTGGGTGGTCGTCTTTTTGGGCCTCTAATAATTTGATTTAGTGTTGATGAGTCAGTTACAAATGTCACATTTTTACGTATTATTGTTACGTGTCAATAAAATAAAAATTCTTGTTGTTCAGCTGTTTCATTTTTTATTTACACGAATATCTTCTCTAACAATATTTTCATGAATGCTATTGATGCTTTTATTAATATAATGTTCTGTAATACATTTATTGGATCCTGCAAGCGCGCTATAACATGAAAAAGGTTGAACATTTTCGCCAAAAGCTAATTTAGAAACGTTTTTGTTTTATTTTTCTTTAATAATACATTAACAAATATTTATAATCAGTCTCCTTTTACTTATATTTAACATTCCGTATATTAATTTCGCACCAAATAACATTCCATATAAGTGTTTGGCATCTCGTCGTCTATTGGTTGAAATATGGTCGCGTGCCTCAAAGAACCAATAGAAAAGTCCTAGGTGCCAAATACATATTATACGAAATGTTTAGATGCGGCCCGTCCGGGCCCGTTATCGCCGGCCCTGTAGACGGCGGTATAGGTATTTAAGCGAATGTTTTCATGTTTTCGCTGGTACATTGATTTATGTTAAGTTACGTACATTTTGTTTAACTCTTTATTCAGCAATCTGTCAATAATGATAATAAGCGTTTTTGTTGACAAATGATTAAGACATGTACAGGATGCTTCATTAAGCACTCTGTTTTATAATGTAGCTATTGCTAACTTTATGGCATTACCTCTACTATTTACTATTTACAGTTTATTTTATTATTTTATTACAGTTTTATTAACTATTTACAAAAATATTTATATGTAATACAAATTACTTTAACATATTAATTATGTCTTTTGGTTTGAATTTTTTAAATCTTCTTACTTCGTGCCAGTGGCGGCTCGTGGTAATTTAAGGAGGGTGTTCAATTAAAAATGTAATTATACGAACAGTGAATACGCGCCGCAGGCGAAAAATTTTTGGGGCCTCGCCAAAAGATGTTCTGTAAAATGAAACCTATCTTTGACCCGATTAGTCAGGATGTCACACACTTTTTTTGTTTTGTGTAGAATATGATACCTACTGAATGATGGCGCTTCTTCGGTGGTGAAGGTGGAGGCAGAAGTTACGAATAATGAAATGGCTTTGTCAAAACTGTTTAAAAATACGTTTATTTTAACGGCATCCAAAGACCGAGATTGAAATTATAGTTTTATTCTTTGAAAATACTAAACATGGAAAACAAAATAAAGAATGTAGTTTATCACACCCACATAATCACTAAGTTTTTCTATATTGTTCAACTTTAAAACAATGTAGTCCAGGGCGGATCTGTTTTGAGATGGACGTTGAGAGGTGACTCAAATTTTTTTGCAGAAATTGCTTGAAAATAAATCAAATAATAATATTTGAGTTATCCTCCCTCTCAAAAAGGTCCGGAACATTGTTTAAATAATCAAAATGTCAAAAATTGAAGGAAAAATTCGATTTTTTTCTTTGTTTTTTGATTATAACTTTAAAAGTATTCATTTCCGAGAAAAGTTGTACTGACATAAAAGTTGCGTAATTCAATTTACTACAATATAGAATTGGTTAAAAATTTAAAGAATAGTAACCCTAGTTGCAAAATAGCAATAATTGCGAAAAAACCATACAAAAACAAGTATTTGCATTTTACGTTTTTCAACCATTTATGCTACACTTAGGAGCTTCATATTTCTCCCTGAAAAACTTTATGATACAGTAAAACAATACTGTAAATTTCATTAAGATCGGTTTAATAGATTTTGCACAATAAATTTTGCAATACAGCTTTCGCAAAAAAAATTCATTTTTTCAAAATGTTACAGGACTGAAAGTAAAGCAGATAGCAAGTTGAATTTTTTTTGCTTATAGAAATGTACTCTACCTTTCATTTGCAATTTTCAAAATTAAAATCGATTAATTACCACGGCGTCAGAAAATTTTTGAAATAAACAATAATTTTTGGTGCTACGCGCAGGACAGCTGTGTTCGATTCACACAGGTTGATTTCCACCAAAATTTCTTCTAATCTTTATCTAATATATTACTTTCTTACTCTATATTTTGTTGTATTTTAATATTTTAATTCCACAAAAATCAAACTAATTTTATTATTGTTTGTGAAATATTGTTTAAACAATTGAATACGTTTAAAAATAATAAACTTTTATTATTTAAGTTAAAATATATGAACAAAGAAAGTTTTTGCTAATAAAAGTGTTATTTCAAAGGATAGAGTATGTGTTTTTATTTTGCAATAAACAAATTTATTTATTTATATCAAAATGTCATAAAAATTAAAATGTATTAATCATTATAAAAGGTCATTGAAATGCCCAATCAGAGCAACCTATCCGCTGTTCTGCGCGTAGCACCAATAATTAATGCTTATTTAAAAAAATTCCTGACGCCGTGGTGTTAAGCGATTTTAATTTTGCAAAATTGAAAATGAATGGTACAGTACACTTCTATGTGCAAAAAAGTTTTAAACTTGCTATCTGCTTTATTTTCAGTCCTGTAACATTTTGAAAAAATGAATTTTTTTTACGAAAGCTGGATTGCAAAATTTATTTTGCAAAATCTATTGAACCGATCTTAATGAAATTTACAGTATTGTTTTACTGTATCATAAAATTTTTCAAGGTGAAATATGAAGGTCCTAAGTGTGGTATAAATGGTTGAAAAACGTAAAATGCGAATACTTGTTTTTGTATGTTTTTTTTAAATTATTGCTATTTTGCAACAATTGTGAGTATTTCTTAAATTTTTAACTAATTCTATATTATAGGAAATTTAATTACGCAACTTTTATGTCAGTACAACTTTTCTCGGAAATAAATACTTTTAAAGTTATAATCAAAAAACCAAGAAAAAAATCGAATTTTTCCTTAATTTTTTGACATTTTGTTTATTTAAACAATGTTCCGGACCTTTTTTGAGAGGGAGGATAACTCAAATATTATTATTTGATTTATTTTCAAGCAATTTCTGCAAAAAAATTTGAGTCACCTCTCAACGTCCAAATGTACTAATATTTTTACAGATCCGCCCTGGTCTAATGTTTAAACTTTTTGTTTCTTATTGCACATTCTTGTACCAAGTTTATCTCCGGCCAAGTTAGTCCATTTTTTTTTATAAGAAGTCGATTTTCAAAACTATTTGCATTTTCTTTTATAACCTTCACTGAATAAGGCTCCACCATCCTAAAAAAACTACCTACCAATATTGTATTTAATAAAATCCCACAACAGAAAATGCCAAACTCTGAATCGAAACGCTTCGCCCCGGTCTCTGTGTGCAGTGCACAAATTGTCAATGTTTTAAGATAGGAGAATCCCTGGTTCACGGATTTAAGAGCTCTCGTTCTTCTATAGGGTTACTGTATAGTCGCTGGGTTCAATTTGAATTCTGCACTTACCACGTGCATCTAGCGTAGCGGTGTTGTGCAAACAAATTATGTGATTAATAAATACAGTTATATTTTAATGATACTATGATATTTATGAGATTTAGGAAAAAATATTTTAATGATATTTATGAGATTTTTAAAAATATGTATTTTAATGAAATTTGATTGGGTGTTCACTGCACAAGTGAACCAATGGAGAAACCGCCCCTGCTTCGTGCAAGTCTTCAAACAACCGCTTGTCTAACTCGTTAGAATGTACACAGACCCCCTTTCGCGATATGTTGCACTATATTCACTTATTATTTCTTGCACTGTTGGAATTGCCAAGTCTCGTTGTAGACCAGTAATTTGTTATCTAGGGACAACTAAGAGTTTCTGCCGATGATCCAGTATAGACAGCTTAGCTTTAGTCCTAGCTGTTTGCGTTTAGTGAAAATATGTTTTCGCCATGTTAGTCTTCTGTCTAGGTGGATTACCAAGTATTTTACATCTTCGGCTTGAGGTAAGTTGTTGTTGTTAAGTTGTACTGGTGGGCAAGTTTCTTTACGGAGTGTAAATGTTACATGTGTAGATTTTAGTACATTTTCTTTCTTGTGCCATTTCGACAGCCATTTTTGTGTCTTGTTAAGGCAGATTTGACGTTGTCTTGATCCCATCTCTGAGTCTTCGTGTGAAGAGGGAGCAGCTGTATCGGTGTAGTAGGAAGATCACTTGTGTACAACAAATACAGGAAGCTCCGAGTACACTGCCCTGTGGTACCCCTGATTTTATGGCGTTCAGAGAAGAGTATTATTTGTTTTGTCTGACAAGGAAGTGTCTATGGGTTAGATAGGATTTTACTAACAGGAAGTGGGGATGTAGGAGTAGCTTCTTAATTTTGTAGAAGAGTCCAATATGCCAAACTTTATCGAGTGCTTGTGACATATCAATAAAGGCAGCAAAATAATAACGTTTTTATTGGAAGTCATCGTTAATCTTGTTAACTATTCTATGTACTTGTTCTATGGTATGGTTCTATGGTAAGTTACTTTACATGAGGTTACAATAATCAAAATGGTGTCCTTACAAACAGTATTGTAGTATTCATCAAGTTATCATGTACAGTCAATTAGTTACGCAAAATAAACAAGCTGAGAATGCGAGCATTATCATAACGAAAACTTTTTACGGTTAGCAAACCGTTAGCAAAATCCGTTACCGTTAGTAAAAGAACACATTGATTGGATATTATATGGCTTATGTCGAAAATTCGATTTTTCGACTTTGAGGTCGGATATCTCAAAGATGATTCGAGATATCGAAATTCCGTTTTCAGATTTGGATTCAGGAGATAAAACTACATACGAATACATGACGACGATAGCTTTGCATTTGGTATAACTTGTATTCATTCATTAATTAAGCATTACAATCCCTAGAGATTATAGCTAACGCTATGGTGTTTAAAATCCTATTCTTGAGTGAGGTGGATGACTCCTCTGTCATTTATAGCCTTCTGTCTGTCTTTGCTGTTCTCGTGACTCTTTTCCATTTCTTCCTGTCCTTGCACTGAACTTTCCAGTCTTTCACATTCATTGCTCTTATGTTTTCAAAACAAAAAAAGAATTATTCAAATCGGACTTTATCTTTCGATCCCGAAACGGGCCTAAAATTATGAAAAAAAAATGAAATTTTACCTTTTTTAGAGTTAGTTCGGGCTAGGGGTGTAGAGCTAGTTCGCGTCCATAGTAGAATACTACACGTGCCGCCCTGGGTAATGCTAAATGAACTAGCACATACTGGCAGTCAGACAATCCTTAGGATATCCTGACCAAACAACACTTCCAACGAAAGATGATAAACAAAATAAACGGCCCTTGTGAGGACCGCACAACCAGACCAATCGGACCTATAGTTCGAATTTGACCTATATTCGAAAACTATTAAAAGAGGACAACATTGACTTAGTTGCTATTCAGGAAACCCACTGCGAAACAGAGGAGCAACTACAAAAAAGGGGCAAAATACCGGGCTATGAACTATTAGACGCAACTTACCACCGAACATACTGCACAGCCACATATGTCAAAGAAGATATTGAAAATGCTTCGCTAATCTCTACTTCCACTGATGACTATTTATAATGTGGTCACAAAAATCGCAAGCATTACCGTGTCCAACATTTACAAGCCACCAGCTACGGCTTGGCCAGCCCAAGCAATTGAAGTACATCCTCACCCTGCTGTATACGTTGGAGATTACAATAGCCATCATGAACAGTGGAAGTACAAAAATAGTGATGCGAATGGGAATGCTATAATAAAATGGGCAGAAGACGAATGCCTGTAGGGGAACAAGGGGCTTGTTGTAACAGGGGTAAGTAGTAACACGGATTTTTCATAGGTTATTTAACCGTTTTTAAGTAATTTAGCTGACTCAATCTTATTCTCTTATCGCCCTGCAAATGACACCGTCTAGCCAGCCATCCTCCGATAGTTGCAAATAGTAGTTTTGCGCACGAGCTTCAATTGGATGAGTTAATATAAAATTTGACACTCATAAATTTTTGGTTATCGCTATTGTTTTAAACGGAAATGAAACTTTCGGTGTTCATTTCTTTTCTAAATTTAGTTATACTTTGATGTTGCTTAACAATTTTACGATTAGCAAGATATTTTTACAGTTATTTTAATAAATATACAAAAGTGTGCTACGGGGCATGTTGTAACAAAACGTTGGGACTTGTAACATGTTACAAATTGCTATGAATCTTACTAAATTTATGATCTACAATATAAAAACGTATTATTTAGTTTAGTAACAGTCCAGAATGAGACAACATAAAAGAAAATCAGAAAGGGCAACTCAAGGCAACTTAGGAGGTCTAAGTGTCTGCAGGGCTCACAAGTGGACCCTGCCCCGATATACCATAACCAAGGGCAACTCAAAGCCAGAAAGTGAAGTCTACCAGTTAGGTTCAGTGGAAATTTTATATAATCAATGTAGCATAAAGCAAGCAAATAAAACAGCACGGACTGTGTCATGTATCTTGATACTGATATAGAAAAAAAGAAAAATATTAAGAGTCTACAAGTGGACTGTACTAAACCAGGGATAATTTTTACAGCCGAAGAAAAAAGTAAAATGGCTTAGTGTATTCTGAAGTGCACCGAAATATATTTTGGACTAATTTCCATAAAGATGCGAAAACTGCCTTACCAATGTGCTGTAAAACTCAGTGCTAAGCAACTTCTTTCTTCTTGGTATCAAAATTATACGGTTGGTCTAGATTGGGTCCAAAATTTTATGCGTATAAATCTACATTTATATTTAAGAACACCGGATACCACGTTATTAAGTCGAGCAACATCTTTTAACAGGACCAACGTTGGTATTTTCTTCGAAATATTCAAAAAAATTCGAATTTTCGTAATGTTACAACCTGCCCCAATAGATGTTACAACTAGCCCCAAGCGCGGGGTAAGTTGTAACAATGCACTTTTTTTGGTAAAATGCTAGTTGATTAAAAAATACCAGTCTATAACTTTTCTGCAGTTCAATTTTATTCAGAAAGAGGTAAACTGACGTTTAGTGTTTAATTAGTGATAATTGGGAAAATAGCTGTCAAGATATACTTGATTTTATGAAAATTGTTACAACTAGCCCCCTGCTCCCCTACCTTTTGTTTGATGCCAAAATCGACCAACCTTTAGATCCGCGGCAGGAAGCGGGAATACAACCCCGACCTATGCTTCGTTTCAACCGACAATAAAGACTTACCTCTAGGGGCTTCACGAGGAGTTCTAACTAATTTCCCACACAGCCAACATCGACCAGTAATAATAGAAGTAGGGACGCAAATCCCTTTAATTAGTTCTATCCCACGTCCAAGATGGAATTTTAAAAAGGCCAACTGGATTGACTTCTCTGCGGATCTGGATAAATGTCTAGGATGGATTACACCTAATATCAAAAACTACCACAGATTTGTTGGTGCCGTGCTAAGTGCAGCCAAAAAACACATACCAAGAGGCTATCGCAAAGAATATATCCCTGGTTGGTCAGAAAATAGCGAGGAGTTATATCAGAGCTTTCTTGAAACTAGCGACCAAGAAATAGCGGATGAACTACTTTACAGCCAAGACGCCGCTAGAAGCCAAAAGTGGACCGAAACAGTAGAAAGTCGAAACATCCAGAAATCGAGCAGACAGGCATGGTCATTATTAAGAAAATTAGGGAGTGGTGTCCGTACGTAACTCCGAGAGGCAGCCGTAAAGCCAGAGGCCGTAGCATCACATATAGTAAAAACATCCAGGGCACCAAAGAATAAACACACACCATCTACGTAAAGAGAGAACTTAAAACTTTAAAACATGTAGCCACAGAAACGGAACATTCCCTCCCCTTCACCAGCCAAGACATATCAGAGGCTCTTAAAGACGTTAAGCCAGCAAAAGCACCAGGATTTGATAATATTCACCCTGAATTCCTAATAAATTGTGGCAAGTATACAAAAGTTTGGCTGGCTTGATTTTTCACAGACATCATGGAAACTGGAAATATTCCACAAGAACTAAAGCGCTCTAAAGTAATAGCCATATGAAAGCCAGGCAAACCCGCCGACAACCTAAAAAAGTACAGACCAATTGCGCTTCTCTCTGCCATCTACAAACTATTAGAGAGGCTTATATATAATAGAATCAGCACAGAACTGTTCCAGGTGATCCCAGTCGAACAAGCAGGTTTTCGACCAGAACGGAGCTGCGCGGACCAGGTAATGTCACTCACCACCTACATCGAAGCGGGTTTCCAAAGATGACTTAAAACTTCAGCGGCATTTATTGATCTCTCGGCAGTTTACGATACAGTATGGAGAGAGGGCCTTATATACAAAATTCTCCGTGCAATCCCCTGTAAACCAATAGCACGCCTAATAGATAGCATGCTCAACGACCGAATGTTTCAAGTAGTGATGGGCACAGATATCAGCCCACCAAAGAAACTCAAGAATGGCCTACCACAGGGGTCAGTGCTCTCTCCACTACTATTTAGCTTATACTTAGCAGATATGCCGGAAACACAATCAAGAAAGTTCGGATACGCCGATGACTGGGCCCTCACTACACGATGCAGAACACTAGAAACGTCTGAAGAAGTTCTGACGGCAGACTTATATATATTGGGCAAATATTTTCGCAAGTGGCGACTTCAACCAAATGCATCCAAAACAGAAGTTAGTTGTTTTCACCTGAACAATAAACTTGCTGGAAAGGAACTCAATATACGGTTTGAAAATACCACACTTACCCACAACAAAACATCTAAGTACCTGGGCGTAACACTAGACAGAACGCTATCATTTAAAGAGCATCTAACAAAAACTGCCCAAAAGTTGAGTACAAGAAATAACATCATACAGAAGCTCTGCGGTACCACCTGGGGAGCATCGGCCTCCACTCTCCGCTCTACTGCCTTAGCCCTTGTTTTCTCGACCGCTGAATATTTTGCTCCAGTTTGGCTACACAGCCCACACGTAAAAAAGATCGACACTCAACTGCACAGCACTATGAGGATGATAGCTGGTACAATTAAATCAACTCCCACCCAATGGCTTCCAGTATCAAGTCACGTCCCACCTCCACATTTACGACGAGTTGACGCACTTACACGTGAATACAAAAAGATCATGAACAATATAAGTCTGTCGATCCACCAAGATACCGAGGATGCACGAAATACCCGTCTCCGCTCTAGAAAACCACCAATAAAAACAGCAAGAATGATATATGAGGAGTTCAACATCACGAATGCATGGTCCCAAGAATGGAATGCATGGCAAGGGATGGGAAAAACCTACCGGTTTTAACCTAAAACCGGTTTTTTTACTTTGCAATAACCGGTTTTATCGGTTGTTTTTTTGTCCCGGTTTTAACCGGTTTTTTCTTTTTAAAGTATTAACCGGTGAAAAACCGGATAAGTTATCTCTGAAAAAAAAATAAGGAATTCCGAAAAGAAATATTGTTTGTTTGTTCATCAACTCTTGATTTGTTTAATGTCATATTCGTTAATGACTCTCACACTCACTAAAATAATAGGTTTAAGAATTGTGATAAGCTGAATTGGCTATTTTGATGAACTTGATTGAGAATTAGCATCTCTTGTTTATTGAATTGGGGAATCCTAGCAAAAGTAGATATTAGTATCAATCATCTGTGCAGTCTGCATAGTTGTATTACAATTGTTGTATAGAGAGGCTATACCGACACAAGCGAGAATAAGCTTATATTTTATCATTAATAAATCCAGACGAAAAATCATTCCTGTGAAATCACTTAAAATAATGAAAAAAATAAAATAGTTTTGTGTATTTTGTGTAAAAAGGAATTATGTATTGTTTTTCGTAAATACAACTTTGCAAGAACATTTAGGACAATAATACATCCAATTCAGAATTTTAACAATGTTTCATTATTTGTTTTAATAAGTTTTAAGTACTATTTTTGATGTTAGGTACAGGTATATACACGATATAGTCTAATTTGCTTCATATTACGTTTATACATAGTTTTATATAGGTACCTAATTTCACTACCTTTTATATTTTGCAATTATATGATATGATTTGGATCTGAAATTTTCATTGAGTTAGTTTATTATAAAGGTAGGTCATAAATTAAATCACATATTCTGGGACCCAAAAAAGATCGATTGAACCAAAAAAATTTACAGCCCTTTGAAGTTACCAAATAAAAATAGATTTTTTCCAATATATCGAAAACTGTTAAGAGATTTTATATTTAAAATGGACATGTGGAGTATCACAAACTAAAGTGCAATGTAAATGTAACTTTGTTACCAATTGGGTGTTGAATATTGATTAAAATAACCGAAAACCGGTTTTTGGAATAACCGGTTTTTTTAATCCGTTATAACCGGCAGGTTAAACCGTAAGTAGAAAAACCGGTTTAACCGAAAACCGGTGTTTTGTCAAAAACCGCCATCCCTACCCACAAGCCACCAGGTTTTGATCTTCCACGTAAAACATGGTCCACTCTAAATAGGATCCGAACCACACATGGCAGATGTGCATACATGCTACATAAATGGGGAAAGAACCCATCTCCTCAATGTGACTGTGGGGAGAACCAAACCATTGACCACATTATTGAAGAGTGTCCCTCAAGATCCTACAATGGTAGCCCTGAAGACTTCCTGTTTGCAACTTCAGAGTCAATTGATTATATTAATACACTTGATGTTTGTTTGTAACTATTAATTTAAGTTTGTCATATACCTTTGTCATATACCTATATTACTAGTGTTTGTAATTTTGTTCTAAATGTGTTGTAATTGCCATCATCATCAGCCTCTCTCAATCCACTGCTGGACATAGGCCTCCCCTGTTTGTCTCCAAAGTTTTCTATCTTGTGCTTTTTGTATCCAGTTTTTTGTTGTTTTTCGTAAGTCGTCTTGCCATCGTGTTGGTGGTCTTCCTCTGCTACGTTTATCGGCTCTTGGTCTCCATTCAACTAGTTTGCGAGTCCATCTTCCGTCCTTCATTCTGGCAACGTGTCCAGCCCATTTCCATTTTAAGTTACAGCTTCTTTCAATGACGTCTATGACTTTGGTCTTAGCTCGTAGATCTTCGTTTCTAATCCTGTCTCGCAGAGTGGCCCCTATCATTGATCGCTCCATTCTTCTCTGCGCTACTCTTAGTTTTTGTGCGTTTTTCTTTGTGAGCGATAATGTTTCTGCACCATAGGTCATCACCGGTAGCACGCATTGGTCGAAAACTTTTTTCTTCATGTTAGTTGGAATGTCACTCTTAAAAATGTCCCCAAGAGCTCCGTATGCTGCCCATCCTTGTATTATTCTTCTGGATACTTCTGTTGTTTGATTGTCCTTACCTATCTTAATTTCGTGACCCAGATATATATATTTGTCTACCAGTTCTATTTGTTCATTTTGTATTTCAAGGTGTTTACTTGGTACTAAGTTCGTCATATATTTTGTTTTTGTTATATTCATTTTTAAGCCTATTTTATGACATGCCTTATCAAGTTCTTCCAACATTTTCTTTATTTGTCCCAAATCGTCTGCAATCAGGACTATATCGTCTGCGTAGCTTAGGTGGTGTAGCATCTCTCCGTCCACATTTATTCCTTTATCACCCCATTCGAGGGTTTTGATCGCTTTTTCTAGAGCCGATATGAAAAGTTTACGTGACAACGTATCCCCTTGACGGATACCTCTTTGGATTTTTATTTGTTTGCTGTTAGCGTGTAGTTGTATCGAGCTTGTCGCATTTATATATATATTACATATTAGCCTCGAATATCGGCTATCAATGCGGCTCTCGTTTAGTGCTTCTATAACACTGTCGAGTTCTACTGAGTCGAATGCTTTGTGGAAATCTACGAATGCTAAAACTAAGGGCTTGTTATAGTCTATGGATTTTTCGATGAGTTGTTTTATTGTTTGGAGGTGATCGTTGGTTCCAAAGTTTGCTCTTAATCCAGCTTGTTCTCTACTTTAATACAGGTCTAATTTCTTGTCTAATCTTATGGTGATTACTCTCGTGAAAAGTTTATAAAGATGGTTTAACAGACTAATTGGTCGGTAATTTTCCAGATCAGTTTTTTCTCCTTTTTTGTGCAGAAGAATTGTTTTGGCTCTATTCCATTCAGATGGTATGGATTTCTTTGTCAAACGTAGATTAAAGAGATCTTTTATTTTTCTCATTAGAGGTTCACCGCCATTCTTAACAGCCTCGATCACTATTCCATCGTCTCCTGGTGATTTATTGGATTTCATTTTATTCATCGCTTGTCGAATTTCACTGAGAGTTATTTCTGGCATGAGTTCAGAGCCTTGATTTAATATTGTTTTGCTTATTGCATCTTTTAGCTGTGTTTGGTTCATCCGTCTGCTTTTATAAAGTTCTCCATAGAAATCTTCTACTATTGTTAAAAGCTCCTCTCTATTTGTTGTTATTTCGCCCTTTTTGTTTTTTAATTTAATGATCTGACTTTTTCCATTATTTAGTTTTCTTCGCAGACTTTCTAGGCCTTTATTATTTTCTATGGCTTGTTCGATTTTAAGTGTATTATACTTTCTTAATTTTTTTCTTATTGCTTTCTTGACTTCTCTGTTTATCTCTCTCTTTTGCTCTCCATTTGGATCATTTCTTTCTGTAATAAGATTTCTTTGTTTCATTAAATTCCTGGTGTCAGTACTAAGTTTTTCTTCGTTCTTACTTCTTGGATAGTGTTTTCTCATGCTTTCTCCAATGGCTTGCGTAATATGTTGGTTTAGTGCATCTATGTTATCGTTGAGAGTTATGTCTGTGTTATTTCTCAGTTTGGTTTCAATGTCGTTTTGATATTCTTTAATGTCTCTAGGTTGAGTCCATATTGGTATTGGTTTCGTATTTACTAATTTGAGTCTCTCTTGTTTTGTCCTTATTTTAACTGCTGCTCTTACCATTCTATGGTCACTACCAGTGTTGAATGCATTTAGGACCGTTACGTCTTGGATGATTTCTTTTTTGTTTGTAATTATGAAGTCAATTCCGTTTTTTGTTTTATTATCTGGGCTTGACCAGGTCCATCTTATATGTGGTTTCTTATAGAAAAAGCTATTCATTTGGACTAGATTATTCTGAAGGAGAAAACCAATTAAGGTCTCTCCTCTTTCATTCCTTCCATTTCGTACGATAAATAAATAAATAAATAAACAATTTTTCTCCATTCGTTCCTGTTTTTGCTTATGGTTATCAATTTTCCAAGATCCGCAAAAATCTGGTTCTCCCATCTCGTTTTCGGTCTTCCTCGTGGTCTGCCGAATACTGGTCTCCATCTGGTGATCTTCTTGGTAACTGTTTTTACATTTCCACAATTTTATTTCAAAACATTATGTACCAGTTAATCACAAACTGATATCTCTTGACGTAAGATGGTAAGATCAATAAATACTAACATTCCAATGGAAATAGCTTCAAAGTGTTACAAAACCAGATGGAGTCACATCCGAATACATACCTCTCTTCCTCTTGAAGATTTCCTAGAAAGGGTAAAATTCGGCATCAGTGCTTCTACATTTTTCCAAGATGACAATAAATATTATTTTTAGGAAGTACAAAACTCAAAGAGGTACCACAAAAAATGTATATTAATAAAAGGTCATAAAAGGACGCGTTTCGGCTCTTCACGAGCCATCATCAGCTTTAAAATACAGGAGCAAAGACGAAAACTGTCCTACAATGTAAAATGGAAATTTTAAGAATGTGGTGATAACGCCCACCTCAGCAAAAGAACTTACCAGACCAGGAAGGAGGAAGAATCTACTAGATTACATTATTTAAGGTTCTATAGGCTTCATTATTTAAAGTTTTAAGTACTGTATTAGACATTAAGTTATATATGAATATAAAAATTCATTAGAAAGATTTTTATGACTTCCACGTTGGGAGGAACCATCTTGCGAACAGATCAGGTGCAAGGAACTTTTTGGTGAAATGTCAAATTACTGTCAAAGATGACCGATGACATGTAGTACTCAAGGATGAATTTGTCGTTATGTGGTAAATTCTGTAACTAGAAGACCCCACAGACTAAGGAAAAGAAAAAAGAAGAAGATTAAACGTCGGATTCAAATTTGTAAGGTGAATGAACAGAGGAAAATAAATATGACAACATTGAATGTGAACGGTATTAAAACGACGAGGAAATGCTTAAAAACAATGAAGAATAGCAATACCCGATAATATTTGATAAGTAATTACCGAGGTGGACAAGACCACTCAAAGTTTAAAAAGAAGTAGGGCAGTTTAAGAAAAAAGAAAAAGATTCAATCAGGACAAAACATATTAGGTAGCTCCATATAAATTACATTAAAAAGTCAAGTATCACAGTCAAGTTATGTCAATGTAACATATAAATTAGATAAATCACAGTGTTTTCAGTTTCATTGAAAAGTTAAAAAAAACCGAACCAACACCTAGCTCACTCAGAAGTATTTGAAGTAGAAGAGTGTATAACCTCAGTGTATAAAGTTATTAGGTGAAATTATAGGTGTTACCACGGTTCTGCTGCAAGATGTTACAATAATAATGAAGACCTACAATGACAACAGTGACAAAATTACTATTAAAGATTAAAAGGTATATTTGAATGTGTTACCTGACAGTGACATCATGAGAAGTATGTGAAATAATAAAGAATTAATGTTGAAATGTAGTGTTTGATTGAAAAGTATAAAGAAATTTTAACTATATTATGACATAATATTATATTTATTATAATATTATGTCATATATAGAGAACGTTAAAAACAGGTCATAACGACAACAGCAGCTCAACCCCAAGTGGACACCACCAATCATTCTAAGTGTTAAATAAAAGTCAAGAAAGAACTAAATAACTCCACCCGAGTTATCAGCAGTATACTTATATTTATAGAAGGAAAGAGGAAGAGGAAAATTAGGAGAACCAAAAGAGCTGTCGAGTAAAAAGGAAGAGGTAACGATTAGGTTTAATAAACAGAGGGGATGTATAACGACCTATGTGATGGGTAATATTGATCTTTAATTAATTGATTGGTAATCTTAAACTGTCCTACTTCTTTTTAAACTTTGAGTGGTCTTGTCCACCTCGGTAATTACTTATCAAATATTATCGGTTATTGCTATTCTTCATTGTTTTTAAGCATTTCCTCGTCGTTTTAATACCGTTCACATTCAATATCGTCATATTTATTTTCCTCTGTTCATTCACCTTACAAATTTGAATCTGACGTTTAATCTTCTTCTTTTTCTTTTTCTTAGTCTGTGGGGTCTTCTAGTTATAGAATTTACCACATAACGACAAATTCATCCTTGAGTACTACATGTCATCGGTCATCTTTGACAGTAATTTGACATTTCACCAAAAAGTTCCTTGCACCTGATCTGTTCGCAAGATGGTTCCTCCCAACGTGGAAGTCATAAAAATCTTTCTAATGAATTTTTATATTCATATATAACTTAATGTCTAATATAGTACTTAAAACTTTAAACAATGAAGCCTATAGAACCTTAAATAATGTAGTCTAGTAGATTCTTCCTCCTTCCTGGTCTGGTAAGTTCTTTTGCTGAGGTGGGCGTTATCACCACATGCTTAAAATTTCCATCTTACATTGTAGGACAGTTTTCGTCTTTGCTCCTGTATTTTAAAGCTGATGATGGCTCGTGAAGAGCCGAAACGCGTCCTTTTATGACCTTTTATTAATATACATTTTTTGTGGTACCTCTTTGAGTTTTGTACTTCCTTACCTCGAGACCACATTTGAAAATGGATACTTTTCTTCATGTTTTATTATTTTTAGATTTCTGGAGTGGCTATTGATTCCAACAGCAAACCAATAGCAAACATAGTCATGGAAATATTAGAGACAACATTCATATCTAAATTAAATTAGAGTTTAGAGTATACATTTCTACAAACGATATGTTAATGACTGCTTACTCTGCATTTCGGATCATTAAGTCGATTATACTCTTCAAAGGTTCAATAATTTTCATACTAACATTCAATGCATTAGACAAAAAAACAACAAGATTCATTTTCTTGATTTGAGTTTATAGTATAACAACAATAACCGACATAAATACCAACTGGTTTACAAAATATGTTTGGTCCGGAAGATATGTAAATTTTAATATCAACGCACCTATAAGTCCTAAAAGAAGTGTTTTATCCAGTCTTTACAAATAGAGTAATTAAGTCACCTAGCTCACAATACCATTCCAAAGATCAGAAATCTGAAAATCTTAAAGATATTTTAGAAAAAAATAATTATAAAGCAGAACTTTACAACCGTCTAACTAAAAAAGAAGTTGCATTACCAAAAATCAATCTAATTCTAATACCTTTAAATTTAAATTTAAAGTTTAAACTGCCCTCAAATTTCTCCATTTTTACTGCCGAGGCTGCGGCGGTATATGAGGCTTTAATTTATTTCAAGTTAGCATCCTATAATTCTACAGTAATTTTATCTGATTCATTATCTGTGCTTACTGCTATTCAAACACCTCAACTACCTTGTAGTTCTTCTAATCCATACATTTTCTTAATAAAAAAAATCTTGTTTGAAATTAATAAACACACCCAAAAAATACAACTTATGTGGATCAAAGCACATTCAGGACTTACATATAATGAACATGTAGAATTAGCTAAAAATTCCCTCATCCATGGAACAGTAACCAAATATCAGCCCTGCATTCTAGATGCTTTTGCTTGTTAAAGAACTGAACAGATGAAGAACTGGAAAACACACTGGGAAAGGTACTGTAACATGTCAACAACACAATACAGTTTGATACAACCGATTATTCCGGAAAGACATTGGTATAATAATTTCACCCTCCCTCGCAAATACATATCCACCATCAGTAGAATTAGATTTGGACATGCATGTTATCCTGCACATTTATTTAAAATAAACATATTAGATTCAAATATTTGTCAAGAATGTGAGGTTAAAAGTGACTTGAACCACATATTTTTTGAATGCAAGAAGCATAAACACCTAATTAAAAGAATTATAGACCAGAACATCCCACTCCCTGTGTAAATATTCTCTTTATTCTGTCACTGAATAAAAAGAAAATTTTTGACTGTTTGGTATCTTTCTTGTCGGATAGTAAAATATTATTATAATTAGTTCTAGGTATTTGTAAAATATGTTTTAAAAAAATGAAACAAAAAAAAATTAAAAAAAAATTAAAAAAATGATTAAATTAAAAAAATCTACTATCTAAAATCTAATAACAAAAAAAATACAAAAAAAAATTAAAAAAAAAATTAAAGAAAAAAAATCACTAAGAGGATTTAAACCACCGAGGAGTTGAACCGGGTTGACATCTTATCGTAGTGACAAAAGAAAAAAAAAACAAAAAACAAAAAGAAAACTAAAAATAAATTTTAAAAAAATACAAAAAAGAATGCATTTATTTTAATATTAACATTAATATTTTTATTTGTAAAATGTATACACTATATGTTCTTGATAAACATTAAGTAGTACAATATATTTATAATATTTATTAACATAGTATGTACATTAGCTTTAATAAGTAGGTAAATAAGAAGTAAAAAAATTGTAATATTATTATAATAACCATGTTTCACTAATTGGCAATATCTTTAATACATTTACTTTTGATTGAGACTGGCTGAATGACCAGGCCAAAAGTCCAGGCCAAAAAAAAAATTCTAATACCAATCACAAACAAACCCCAACTATACCTAACAATAATAATAGGAATGTCACCGACTGAAACAAATACTACATATACCTACAATACAGTAGAGGATTCTCCGAACAAATGTCGAAAATCATGGAAAAGAATGACACCAATGCTGTACATAAATCGTCTAAAACTTCGGAAAAATATTTTTCAAAGGTTAAACGCAATGTTACTAAAGACCAGCAGTCGGATGTTATTTATAAAGTAAATTGTAACGACTGCAATTCAACATAAATTGGACAAACACACTAATATCTACATAGAAGGGATATTCCAGAAAAACATAGTGTACAAACCAAAAATTTAAATGCCTTTGTCAACCATTCTCTAGAAAAGAACCATATTTTTAAATTTAAAAGTCTACAGATTTTAGACAAAGAACAGAAATACAATAAAAGATGTAGTTTATTGGAGATGATTCACATATAGAAAGATCAAAATTGTATCAATAGCAAGACCAATATCAAGGATCTCTCCAATATACAATTATTTAAATACGATCCTGAATCGGTCGTATAGATTTCAAGTATCCACCATGTGTTTTTAGGATAAAATATCTCTTTTTCATTCCATCGTAAACTAGCAAGTAGTGCAGATGCAGATATACATGTAAATTGTATTTAAGTAATGCTTACATAATTAAAGTGCTTATTGAAAATGGAAAAAGATAGCCGAAACGTTTAAACAATAATAAAGTGTTTTATTTAAGTGTTTGTGTGTACATACTGTGTTTACTAGTATAATTTTAAATATATATAAAAAGATACACTTTTAGTATATCAGTTGTATTAATTTCAATAAGTATAATTATTCAGTAATTGTGATCCACCCACTGACACTATAACCGAACAGAAACGCATAACGTTGTATATCTGCACACCAAGTCGGTCGGGGTCTTATGTCGGATATGGCGGAGATGTGTAATTGTGGAGAGTCGAAACTGAGCAAAGACTTATAGATCGCATGCTGGCGAACCATCCTTTTGGCTGTCGCTATACGTCGTGAAGCAGATTTAGTGGGCGATAGCGTGACCTTTGCCCTGTCCTGGGCCCCCTGTTGTCCACAGTAGATTTAAATTGTCTCTGGGTTAGTGGTTTTGCCGTTATCTATTGTCTTCATCTTGTAACGAGTTGTAATTGCCTACAATAATGGTCCGTTTTCTGCTCAGCACGAATAACTCACATTTTGCGTCTTTCTCGTGTAAATACAGGGGTTGTATGTTGTTGTAAGGGATCTGAATCGACAAATACATCTACTAATGACCCTATATTTTACTCTCTCGAGTTTTTTAATCACCGGTTTGTTTCGAACGGAAACCAATATAGTTTATGTAAAATACGCACGTATTGTACACCGCACGAGTCAACGAAATCACATAAAAAAACAAATTTACATGTCGAATATTTTTAAAGCCTTAAATTACACTGGGGTGCAAAATTAACCGGACACCTTAAAGGTGGGTCATTTTTGATGTCTTGAATTTCCCAAACCTGTTGTCCGATTTAAGTGATTTTATAATATGTTTATAGCCTTATTCTTTAACAATATCGCTGTAATAATATTGTTGCTAAACAGGTAAATTTTCAACGTATACCGGGTGTATTAATTAAACTGTGTTTTTTTCTCAAACTTCGCATAACCCTGTGGAATATTCTAGCATTTATAAAATACTCAAATTAAAACCCAACTATAGCCTCATGTTTTCCCAGCATTCTGTTTTTTGATTCATTCGCTTATGTTGGACCATAAAAAAGTTAGGTACTTTAACAATTAGCCATGTTTTTTATCAATACAGGGCGTTTTTAAATAAGTATGGCAAACTTCAAGGGGTAATTCTACATGAAAAAATAATAACAGTTTGCTTGATAAACCTATGTCCGCAAATGCTTCGTTTCTGAGATAGAGGGTGTTGAAATTTTTCTTACAAACTGGCGATTTATTTATTGTTTTAACCCTCGTAAGGCTGTGCTTAAATTCTTACGTAAACAACGGTGCGGGGTGCATTTGCACCTCCTCTGTATATCCATTTTTTTATATTTAAACGTCGGGGAAATTAATTTGACAGATAATTAGGACTTATTTATTATTGTATGAAACATAATTTTACAAAAAAAGTACTCATTTTTACTGTACTCAAAATTATTATCGTTGCAAGACAAACACATCAAATTTTTCACAGAATGAGTAACACAAAGTTTTTACACACAATACAGTTATGCCGGGACTTTCGGTATTTTTTCTCTGACATAAGTAACACCGACCTTGTCTCGTAGCTCTGTTCCAGGTGGAACATCAGAAACGTCCAATTCAGCATATGAAATTTTCATCATTTGCACCCTACTACAGTCATTTTTCCAAAAAAGCACGTAAACACAAAGAGTTGTAAAAAATTAACAAAAATAAAAAAAAACATTAAAAAAGATAGGTGAGAAAAACGAGGTCTGGGGTGCAGCTGCACCCCGCACCACCTTACGATGGTTAAAAACGGTTCAGATATGCAAATCAAAGGACCCCGCACAAATCTTATGGGAAATGGCTCTCTGTCACATGCTCTGAAACTTTGGGTTCTGATAGTCCTTGATGTGTAGAACAAAAGACTCAATGGGCGCGTATCTCCAAAAAATCATGGTTTAAACAGTTTAAAGATATAAGCCTCTGAAGTTATAGGTACAGTGAGGACGTTTGAGTTGGAATAAATTCATTTTCTCGAGAATGGGCGACTCTGGAGATAAATTACGAATCAAGTCGATTTTTATTTTTAAATTATAATTTTTTGGGATATATATTATACTAGTGACGTCATCCATCTGGGCGTGATGACGCAATCGATGATTTTTTTAAATAAGAATAGGGGTCGTGTGATAGCTCATTTGAAAGGTTATTCAATTCTCTATTCACTAATAAAAATAATAATATAATTACTTATACAGGGTGTCCACAAAATTTTTTTTATTAAATTAATTGATACAAAAAGAAGAATGTATATAATTTATTTAATTCAAAATACATTTTATTGCTGTCATTAAACAGAATAAAATGTTAATTTAAAAAATAAACATTGCTTTTCGCTTAAACTAAATGTTCAAACTGCTAAGAGGCAGGTAGGTGACAGCTTTAATATTGAATTTAAGCGAGAAATAATATTTGTTTATCAAATAAACATTTTTTCCTGTTTTCGGAAAACAGTAAAATGTATTTCGAATTAAATAAATTATATACATTCTTCTTTTTGTTTCAATTAATTTAATTCAAAAAATTTTTTTGAGCACCCTGTGTAAATAATTATATTAATGTATATATTGGTGAATAGATAAGTGAATAACCTTTCAAATGAGCTATCACATGACCCCTATTCTTATTTAAAAAAATCATCGATTGCATCATCACGCCCAGATGGATGACGTTACTAGTATGTATGCCAAAAAATTATAATTTAAAAATAAAAATCGACCTGATTCGTAATTTATCTCCAGAGTCGCCCACTCTTAAGCAAATAAATTTATTCTAACTCAGACGTCCTCACTGTACCTATAACTTCAGAGGCTTAATATCTTAAAACCATGATTTTTTGGAGCTACGCCCCAGTGAGTCTTTTGTTCTACCAGAACCCAAAGTTTCAGAGCATTTGACAGAGCAGAAACATGAAAACACCATAAACAATTCTTTCAGAAAATACATACCTTCATTAACAGGTGCCTACGTATTATACTGAGAATATTTTGGCCAATCAAAATCACTAATGACGAATTGTGGAGAATAACAAATGAAAAAAGGATAGAACATACAATAAAAACGGAAATGGAAGAGGATAGGACACATCTTACGAAAACCAGCAACAAATATTGCTAGACAAGCTCTACATTACAATGTTCAAAGCAAAAGAAGAAACGGTAGACTATCTTATACGTGGAATAGAACAATAGAAAAAGAACTCAAAGAAAATAATTTAACATGGAACGATGAACAAAGATAGCAAAAAACAGAAGAGAATAGAGAAAACTAGTAAACAAAATTGGACGGAGCTCAACAAATGACGCATACTGCTACTTGAAACACCGCAAGGTATGATGTATGATCAAGGAGATGTATGATTATGATTGATATGAAAGATTGTTTCTTCATCTTTCCAGATAAATCTCACTAAAATCCTTCATAAAAACATGAATTACCACAGCAGTTAAAAAAATAAATTTTGTGCAAAAATTACTCATTTTTAATTATTTAAACAATGATCCCTCCTATGAATCATATTATACTTTCTTGAAAATAACTTTTGTTTTGACCTAAAGTTTGATAAAAAATTTATTCCATCCTGTAGGGAACTACATTTTGATTTACATGTAATATTTTATTTGATCGGGCTAATACAGTACCTACCAAATTATTTGGTCATCCCATTTTAAATTTACAAAACAAATAATATTTACTGGCTTGAGTAAATATTATAGTGCATTACCATGGCGCATTACATTGTTTTCATCTTCTGTGAGGTTAATTAAATTTAAGGATTGGCAACATAAGTACCTACTTGTTTTACACAGTTTACAATTATGATGGCATACGTCCGATACTTTTGCAAATAGGATTATAAGTACTGATACAACACATATGCTTCTATTAAAAACGCTGGAATCGATTCTGAGTAGGTATGTTATAGACTATAGACGAAGTGCTAAAAGATAATCCTTTAAACAGTCGTTAATATGCATACCAACTTGGTAAATTTATGGACTTAGCATAGGATGATCTAAATGGGCTTTTTTTACCAATTTTGTCAATGGAGAACAGTGAAATGGCCACGTTTTAAGATATGGAACATTTAATATTGTTATTACGAACTCTTAATAAACGCAATGAGCAGACAAGGTACACCTGCGGCAATATGGAATGGATAAGTACATCCATGTAGAATAAGGTAATAGGTATTATCCACTCTGGTTAAGGTATCAACGCAGTCAGTTACAGTGCATAAGGCATGAGCAGGTAGAGGCTGCCCACAAAGAGAAGTTCTGTCACCTCTACTTTGGGCAACGTTGGTTCGATTACATAATGATTAAACATCGCTGGAGAACATCTATTAGCCAATGCAAAACATGACCTGGCGCTGACTGCAGCACTGATAACCAACTGATTTTTGCAATGCTAAATCAAAAATTCAAACCATGTGCTAGAGTCCGCAGCAAGAGGCTATGAAAAATAAAAGATACACAAAAATTTAAAAGCCAATGCAATGAAAGATTGGAAAATATTTTACCAACAATGGGCACTTAATAGAGATCTTGACTACCTGCAAGTCAAACTCTATTGCCGACTCAATCGGATCAAAAAAGTGTGGATGTCTGCAGATGCTTTTGACCTCTTTGAAGATAGCACAATATTCAAAATTGTTGAAATTGAAAACACTCTTAGACATTCCCAGTACCGACAGCTATCTAGAGCCATTCAGGCTGCTTGTAGACGAGACAGTAACAAGCATATAGAAAAAATTTGTAGATATTCAACAACATGCCGACACAAATAACACCAAATAACTCTTCGATACAGTCAAAACACATTTCAATAGCAGCAGAGAAAGTAATAGGATACAAAGAAATAAAAAGGCAGAAAATGGTATGACGAAAGACTGCGAAACAGCAACCAGGGAAAAAAATCTAGCTCGAAAGAAATGGCTGAAGACAGGTAGAGAAGAAGATTTGGAAGAGTATAGGAGAGAAAAGAAAGACTCAGACAAATGCTGTACAACCAAAAAAAAAAAGGATATGGATTGATGAAGTTATAGAAGAGTTGGAAGTGAATAGTAAGAATATTGTAAAGCTTTACAAATATATAAAATCCCAAAATAAGAAGAAACCAACAGTTAAGATTGATGCCAAAGTATGGGAGAAATACTACGAAGAGTTATTTAAGGCGAAAGAAAGTTCTCTCGAATATACAGAGGATACAGACCTTGATGATGAAATCTAAATTGAAAAGCCGTCATATATGAGGACTTTTTACGTGTGATAAGAAATCTGAAACAAAAGAAAGCAGTAGGCCCAGATGAAATCCCAAACGAGCTAATAAAATGAGGAGAAAAACTAAAACGCAAATATATGTACGAGCTAATGGCAATGATTTGGGAAGAAGAAAGAATGCCCGAAGAATGGAAAACTGGATGGATATTTCCGATTCTAAAGAAAGGGGACACTACAAAATGCAACAACTCTAGAGGAGTAAAACTGCTAAACAGCTGCTGCAAAATGTTGACACCACTAATCAGACAAAAACTCTCAAAATACATTGAAACTAAAATAGGAGACTACCAGCACGGATTCAGAGAGGGAAGGTCAACAATAGTCGCAGTTCACATAATCACACAGTCAATTGAAAATGTTACGAACATGATATCGACTTACATATCCTTTTCATAGATTTCTACCAATGAAACTTATAAAACTTACGAAAATGACAATGGAAGGATCGACTGCAGCAATAATTACAGATAACGGTATCATCAAAAATATAGAAATAGCAAGTGGAGTACGACAAGGTGACCCTTTATCAACGTCATTATTTAATGTCGCAATAGAAGGAACAATAAGAGCTACAGAAATAAAAGGTACAATTATAACATCAACGTCGCAACTTGTGGCGTATACTGACGACATAGCATTAATTAGCAGAAACCTGAAGAGTTTAAAGGAAGAAGTTACGAAGTTATGCAAGAAAGCAAGCATCCAAAAGGGGTTTAGAAATAAATCAAAACAAAACAAAATACCTAATATGCTCAAAAAAATCCAGTTAATGTGACAAGTTCAAATATTGGTGAATATAAGTTTGATAAGGTAGAACACTTTAAATATCTTGGAGTCTCAGTTAATGGAACTGATGATAGAAGCATCGTAATCAGTGAAAGAATCCAGGCGGGAAACAGAGCCTACTGGAAATACAATAACTTCCTCAAGGATAAGAAACTTACTCAGAATACTAAACTGAAAATTTACAAAGCAGCAATTAGACCAGTAATCACATATGGTGCTGAAATAATGTGTCTGACCCAGAAAGATAAAGAAATATTGAGGATCCTAGAGAGAAAATAATTCGGAGAATAGCAATAATGAATTTAGAAAACTCATGAACTACGAATTAAGAGGAGTTCTGAAAGGAGAAGACATCGTCAGATTTATCAAGACAGAGAGACTCAGATGGATGGGACATATAGAAAGGAGAAATCCAGAAGTCGTCATCAAGAAAATTTCCAAATGGAGACCTGTATCAGGCAGACTACGAGGAAGACCCAAAACTAGATGGGAGAACCAGATAGCCGAAGACCTTAAGAAGATGGGGGTCAGAGAATAGGTAACTATAAGCAAAAACAGGAACGAATGGAGAAAAATTGTAGAAGCTGCCAAGCCACACAACCAATTGTAAAACCAAAATGTTAATGCGGATTGATTCACCGCGACAAAAGAATCGGAAGAGCACAAAGAGGGCGGCAATCTCTCCGCTAGGAGTGTGGATGTCATGATGATGGAAGTCAGAACACTCACACGTAAATTCAAGCAGATATCTTGGTCTATCAAAGATGGTGAAGGCAATGTACAGACGGATTTGGACAAGGTTATAATAGACGGTTGAAGGACGTGTTCTAAGTCTTGATATGCCGATAAGGATCATATTTCCGCGGACACCCCGTATGTATCTGAATGTCAGGTCTTCACTTTCTACCCTCCTTCAACAGGGACACATTGTCCCCCTCTCGCAGACACCGACAACACAGTCTTTGAATCTGAACCTGACATACTTTTTCCCGAGGTTGAATTTGCTCTGAAAATACTTAAATGAAACAAAGCAGTAGGCTATGATTTAATTACTTCCGATGTCTTGAAACATCTTCTGGGATGTGAAGTGAGAATGTTACATCGATTGTGTAATGAAAACTGCCACACGGGCGTCTGGCCTGAAGTTTGGAGAAAGATCATAATCCATACCTCTACATAAAAAGGGTCCAACACATAATTGTAACAATTATAGATTTCTTCTCAGCCTTCAATCGTCCATGTTTGAACATAGGCTTCTCCCAGCTCCTTCCATCGGTCTCTATCCTGTGCACCATAATTCCAATTTTTTCTGCCTATTCTTATTATTAGAGAGCGGAATATATGCAACACAACATTACCAAAATATGCGCATATATATGCATTACTTTTACTACAAATATGCAGGTATTTTTTCTAAATTTGTCTAAATATGCAAATGCATATTAAAAACACTCAAAAATAAAACAATATATTAAGTCGTAAGATCTTCAGAAAAGTTGCCTTCAAAAATACGTACAACTTTCCTCAAACAATCGAAGCCCTCATTTTTTTCTAAAACATTTTTTAATTTATTTCTAATTGTAATCCCTGTATTTCCGGGAATTTTTTGACAATGAGCAGAAAAAGTGTTAACAAGATTAACCGAATCACTTAATTGTAAATTCCTTTGTTCTGATGACTTTATTAGATCTGGTAAAAAACTAAAATTAACTTTTATGAACATAAGTTCTTTAGCAATTTGTACGTTACTTACAGAACAAAGTACGTTACTTAAGCTGAAGAACAAAAGCGGAATTGACTACAATTTGATGGATTTTTGTATTTTGATGCTTCTCTCTATGTCCGTCTTTATAGAAGTAAAAGCGAATTTGTCGAATAAAAAAATTCTTTCCAGAAAAATTTCTTTTGTGGGACATGATGCTTTTGTTTGTCAGTTCCTCATTTAAAAAATGAAATGTGAAAATGAATGTAACTTACGATTTTGAAACAGGCCTTGCAAAATACTTTGTCTCCACTTAGCTTTAACTCGGGAAAACACTGTATCCAAGCACTTTTTTGAATGGTAGACATATTTAAATTTAATATATACCAATCACTTCAAAAACACTAAATACGATACAACGTTTACTTTAAACAAATGTTGGCCGGAAACTGACAAAATAATTATTAGACCCTTAAAAGCAGGTAGGTACCTACGACTTGCTAAGCTAATAAAATAATATTTTTCTGGGAACACCCATAATTGTTAAATTCAGGTAGTAATGGGAAAGTCTAGATGAGCGATAGATAGATAAATAACGATCTCGTTCATATCGAAGTTATAAAATTCCAACTAAGAGAGGAAAATTTTAAACTTTTATATAATTTATTTTTAAAATATGCAAAATAAATCGTGTTTAGCTTAAATATGCAATTTTGTGTTTGTTGTCTGAAAATATGCAATATATGCATCTATATGCACTTTGCATATATTCCGCTCTCTACTTATTATTCTCATCATAACACCTGTGTAGAGGCACTAAACTGGAACCAAATATTTTCATCTCTTCGGTGTAACTATTAAAATAATTACAAAAGACGCAACTAGCACCCTCTATGATTCGTAAGACAAAATAGAACAGGAAATAAAATTTGAATTATATATCCCCTGTGCTATTTAAGATGGAAAAAGCAGAACAGCGTGGCGAAATACTCGACAAGGGAATCAATAATTGCATTCATGACCTGTCGTTCACCGTAATAATATTCTTTAGCGAACTAGTTCCTTTTATACCCAAAAGAGTGAATAATTAAAAAGCGCAGAGGGTAAATAATTCGAATTTTATTTCCTTTTCTATTTTGACTTACATAATCAATTTCCACGTTTCAAAGGAAACAATAAATATTTTAAAATTCCTAATGATTTTACTATGTAAAATAAATAGATATGTATAAATAAAAAGCTAAAGTCACTGATTGACTATAAGTTAATTAATCTACAAACTTAGAAAACAAGAAAGCTTTCAATTTGATATAACTTTTCGAATGTTGCAACGTGTATTTTTAGGTATACCCCTATATAACTAAGGGCTGTAGAATTGAGTAAGAGTTATTATATGATACGTGCAAAAAGAATTAATCCTTCAAGAGAGAATCCTCGAAGAGAAAATGAAAGAGAAGAAGCGGAGCTTTAGAGAAACATTTAATATAATATGGCAAGTGTTAGAAACGGAACATCTGTTCCGTCGTTTCCAGGTTCTTCTGGCTAAGTGTCCAGTCACTCGAGTATCGTATCCCCTGTAAGAATGACACCTAATGAATCGGCTGTCATTCAATCAATATAATTAGATTGTTGCCTCCAGCTTCCATTCGGCAAAGGGTTAGATGTGTCTAGAATATCTTCGGTATTAAGAACATAATGAAATAATGTATTGTTTGAAAACCTTGGGGACCACCCCCAATACGCTCGATGCATCTAAGAAAATTGTTTTCCTTATATACCTCGAAATATACAGGGGAAATCTAAACTACGTACCTAGTTTCTATTATGTTTATATAGGATTGAGCCACAATTATTGGTGTAATTAAAATTACATTTTTAATTAACCCATGTTTGACGTTTCGATTTTCACTCGGGGAATCCATGTTAAAAAGACAAGAATTATTCTGAAAAATTCTGGGAAGATTTTATCACCTGGTTTTTATGTTATGTAGGTAATTCTTTTCAAACAATGAAATAGGTATGTTAGCCTAGATCTTGTGAAAAAATTATCCCAGATTTAGCCATACGGCTTACACTCCCTCTAAGGGAAAAATTGACTCATCCCAGATACCTACGGTATCAAAAGGATTGAGCTCTGGTGGGACTCTTTCCATGTTATCGAGCCCTAGGTGACTTGGTATGCAGGTGTACCATATTTTTGGAATTATAATCTATTTCTGTTAGTTTTTGTAAGAAATGCTGTAAATCTTTGATAAAAGATTTTGTGTTATGTGCTGGAGGCTGAATTATATCTAGAAGGAACTTTGACAGTCTACTGGACGGAGAACCCATGATGCTGCAAATGGGTCTGAGAGGTACCGGATTAAACATAAACATGCCACAGGAAAACAGTTTCAGGACCTTACGTACTTTCTTTTTATTAAATAAATATAGAGGACCTTTTTCTTATACATAGTCATTATCTTTGAATATGCACCATTAAAAAAACGGACTAGCATAAAATTAGAAAATATGCAGGGTCTATTCAACATTTTTTTGGACACTTTATTACGTTTAATCTTATTTTCTATATTTATTCAATCATCTGCAAACAAATTTCTTCTTTTTATTTTCATGCACTATAGACTATAACGTCGTTTTTGGTGCTCTAAACGCGGAATTTACTATGGAAATATATACAGCACATATATTTTATAAAAGTGTTCATTTAATAAAAAAAAATATTATTCGAGTAACAACAACTATAAAAAAAGTTATAAAGCACTAGGTTTAAACTTTAACGTAAAAAATACTATTTTTTCAGGTACAGTTCACGAAGGTTTCTAATGTTATACTAATAGGTCTCTAAAGAGTTCTCAAGACAACTGTTTTTTATATAAATGCAAACTAAAATCTAAAAAATTAAGGAGAAAAACACAAAAAATCGACGATATAACTTAATTAACCTATAAATTTTAAGTGCCAATAGTGTTAAAATTTCATAAATGTCAATAGTCAAAAATGTTTTAAAATAATAAATAATGGTTTTAAAACAATCAATTTTTAAAAACAATCAAGCAAAACCATCATTTATTATTTTATTTCCTTTACTCCGTTTGAGTACTGAAAGTTCCTCTGCTGTCCTTTTCCTAGACGAATGAAGGCGGAATGTGATCGTTTCCCTTTCGTTTTCTATATTCGTCGTCTGCTGTCTTATTAATTGAAAAAGTCGCAGATTAAGGATGTACCAGTAAGAACTTTCAACGCGAAAAGTCTCAGGTTTAAATCACTATTTACCATTTTAATTTTTATTAAATTGGTGGATTCTGCATCTGAGACTCTTCAATTTAAAAATGTTCTAATTTAGCGGAGTAAACTTGCCGGCAGTGGGACCAATTACTCCTTCTAGTTTAAAAACGAGGTATAGTTTACTTGCATCGTAGTATCAATAATGTAATTATTTGAACTTTAATAAGTCAGAAAAGTTTATAAAGATTGATTTTGTGAAAAATAGGTATAAAAAATTCTGTATAGATTGGTTTAGAAAAAAATATGACACAAAACTATTATATCTTATTGTCTAGCGCTCTCCCAATTTTGTGTTTGTTTCAGCTTCAGCTGTTCTATAATATTCGAGACAGGATATTAAGAAAAAATGGCCACAATACATCTGAGGATTTCAGTGAAATTCGAAATAAATTTATCTGTTGAGGACCGACCGGGATGAAGTTTACGTGTTTCGTCAGTAATTTAGTGCTGAGAGCGTGAGAAACAAAATGGAGTTTGCAGCAGGAGTATCAGGAGGAATTGGAAGGTGCAGGAAAGTTGACGAGTCCGCAAGGACGTCGCCTTAATGTCTTGTCATCAGGTCGCTCGTTTTCTGTAATTAGGTTTTTGTTTCTTCCCACACAGACACGGCCGTATGGACAGGGCGATCAGTCAGGACCGGACCAGCGGCCCCTTCAGTCCTTTTGGTATTACTACATAGATACAATTATAAATGGAAACTAAAAATGACAACACAATGTTATACAACTAGATTTATCTTGAATGAGAGTAGAGTTCATAAAGTTAATACAGTACTTAAAAATAGAAAGAACAATATTAGGAGAACTTCTCAACAGAGATACAGCGTAGTTTATAAGGAAAGGGATAAATGCAAAATATTTATTGCCTTCTCCATATATGTGATCATCAGACCTGTCCGATGCAAATAATTTTTCTATGTATGATTTCCATGTCTCACTAACTGACAAGTTAATGGGACAAGTTTAAATATTGATGAATATGAGTTTGAAAAGGTAGAACACTTTAAATACCTTGGGGTTTCAGTTAATGGAACTAACGATAGAAGCATAGTAATCAATGAAAGAATCCAGGCAGGAAACAGAACCTACTGGAAATACAACAACTTCCTCAACGTTAAGAAGCTTACTCAGAATACTAAACTGAAAATTTACAGAGCATCAATTAGACTATTAATCACATATGACGCGGAAATAATGTGTCTAACATAGAAATATTTAGAAAGACTAAGGATCCTAGAGAGAAAAATAATTCGGAGAATAGCAGGCTCACTAAACTTAGTTAATAATGAATTTAGAAAACTAATGAACCACGAAGAAAGACAACTTTTAAAAGAAGAAGACATCTTCAGATTTATCAAGGCACAGCAACGCAGATGGATGGGTCATATTGAAAGGAGAAATCCAGAAGCCGTTATCAAGAAAATTACTAAATGGAGACCTGTATCAGGCAGACCACGAGGAAGACCCAAAACCAGATGGGGGAACCATATAGTCGAGGACCTTACGAAGATGAGAGTTAGCGAATGGGTAACCACAAGCAAAACAGGAATGAATGGAGAAAAATTGTAGAAGATGCCAAGTCACACAACCAATTGTAAATCCAAAGTGTTAATTTACCGCGACAAATGAATCGGAAGAGCCCAAAGAGGGCGGTAATCACTCCGTTAGGAGTGAGATGATCATGATGATGATTTCCATGTTTCTAAGATCCTTGATAGCTCCGATATCAGATTTCTAACGCTATCTTTTATGCTGTTTACTGTTTAGTGACCTATGGAATTGTTCTTGTTTGTCATTGATTTTATTTTTGAATCAAATAAAGTTATCATATAATCATAAAACATTATAAAAATACAGTATGATGCAAAACTATGGAATAAATTTAGTACTTTAGAAACAGACGACTTTTAAAAGAATTTACAACACAAAATTAAAACCTATGTTAACCTATGGAGCTGAAGTTTGGGAATTCAGCAAAAAGTACAAAGATAAATTGCAAAGATCAGCAAGAAGATTTGACTAGAACACATAAGAAACGACATTAGATAACAACATTTGTATCGCTTGAATTCACTGTATTTTATGTACGTCGAAAAATTAGATGTATTTCAATCCAACCTTGATTTGAAGCTTTTTTTGCTATTTTTTTCTTTAAAAATATCACAGGAGCTAAAATGATGTTGAGTCTAATTTTCAAATCGCGCGCGGTGATGACATACTACCAAACCTTTCTCCTCCTTTAAATACCATCACGTGACCACAGTGACTAACATAGTTGGTTCGAAAACTAAATTAATCGATTTATCGAATAATAGATACGTTTCGACAAGTTTATTTTTTTTATATTATTCTGGTATTGAAATGGATTTTTAGTAAGACCAATTAGTTAATAGTAGAAGAAGTTTAAAAACAAAAAGAAAATATGTAATACTAATTTAAAGTAAGTAGAATAGTTTAACTGTAATTTAAAAATAATCGATTTTTATAATTGCTGATCATAACCTCTAATATCAGCTTCTTACATTTCTCACAACAAAAAGTGAAACGTGCAGAGCTTAGGCTTAGAGCTTTCTTTCCCTCGAATCATTTTAGGCGGGTTTATTTATCATAATGTCTTTCGTATTAACGTTTACCTCACTGCTCGAGGGTTGAAGTGTCGATGGTGCAATTAAAAAAAAACAAGAAAGTGTCCTGTTCGAAATAAAAAGTGACCTGTGTTGTGTTGGCATATTGTGTCTTTAGGTCGGTACCATTTTTGGTGCATTATCTTGCATAATAATAATTATACAAGACAAATGTTTTAAAGTCTCTAAATTCTACTAAATAAATACATTGTTAATACTTTATATGCTTGTTTTATTTATATTATATGAGGATAATAATTACGTGATTCATAAGTTAATTAAGGTCAAATTATTTACGTGAACCGAGGACGTATCTTTCACGTGAAAAATAATATATACGTTCCCTAAAAGATTTCGTGATTTTTCGTGAATTTCCCGAAACATTTTATTGCTATTTCAGGTAAATAACACGTCTATTGAAGATGAGTTATTCACATAATTTAAAGACGTATTTTCAATGTAACATTCCAACCAATTTTTAAGCGATTAAACGTAAGCGATTTACGTATATTGGTGACAAATGTACCCAAAATTCGCGTTATTAACACGTCGCGTCGGTCTGTTTGCTGGGTGAGTTCACTCTTTACTGTTTGGAATTAAACTGCAATTTTAAAAATTACACCCTATCAAGTTAACCTCCACTTTCTCTTATTTTTACTAAGAAACTAATTAGGTAAACCCTGTAAACCCAGGTAATACTGTGTAGGATTAAATTTTATTGTTAGAAACGGAACGTAATTGACCACACAAAACACATTAGCGATATTACCTGAAAATCCCTCAAAATTTTGGACGCAATTCGGATACCTCCCAACCACATCAACCAACCAATAATAAAAATAAAAGCAGGGACACAGATAACAACAGGATTTATAACAACAAAAGGATTAAAGCAAGGATGTTGTCTGTCCCCCACGTTATTTAAAATATACCTTGAAAGTGTTTTAATAAGATGGAAACAAAAATGTAGGACAATGGGGACACCACTCACCAACATTATGGTATATACGCTCAACTTTGCAAATTCTCAAGTAATAATGGCTCAATACTATGACGATTTAAACTATATAACACGAAAATTCGTTGAAGAGTATGATATATGGGGTCTAGAAGTAAATAAAAAAAAAAAATCGAATACTTGTGCATTGGAGGAGAACAAAAAGATCTCATATTAGACGATAACATCACTATATGGCACTGCTGTGACTACAAGTATCTATGGAACATTAGACAGAGCCATAAGAGAGAGAAATACGTCAGGGAGAAAAACGATCACAATGTTAAACAGCATTTTATGGGACCAATCCATCAGCAAAGAAAATAAAAAGAGGATATAGGAGACTATAGTAAAAAGTATCACTTTATACAGCTGTCAAGTATGGCCACTGAAAGAAAGAACACTGGCAATGCTGAGAACAACGGAAATGGATTTTTGGAGAAGAGCCGCAGGAAGATCTAGAAGAGAAAGGATTACCAACAACCGCATTAGAGAAATAATGGGAATCATACGAACAATCACAGATGACCTAACAACAAAACGACTTATCTGGTTCGGACATATAGAAAGAATGGATGAACAAGGAATACCAAAAGAAATATTAAAATGGCAACCAGAAGGAAAGAGAAAACGAGGTAGACTGAGAAAAAGTTCACTCAAAAAAATTTAGTTCGTAATATTGATTAACAGTGATTACTGAATAGTATTTCGTTGTTACAACAATTTAATTTGTTGTTTCAACGAACTTTTAGACATTGACGAATGTATTTGGTTATTGTCACAATGATTGAATAATAATTGTGAGAATAACTAGAGTACATTAATCAATAACACTTAATTTATTCAGCCAATAACTTAGTTTCGTATATTTAATAAATACTGTTAATTCTGGCAGCAACTCACGTTCTTGATTTCGTAGATGACAAGCAATTACCTTGGTTTATCGTGACAAAGTACAGATTTCATTAAAACAATGTACAAATGTTGTTAATATAGAGTAATATATGATTATTGAATAGATGTAAATTGATCGTTGTGACAACAAATGCATTAATCAATCTACTACTGCATTTAATACCCACAATCAATGCGGACATTGTGACAATAATCGTAGTTGTTGAGACAATAAATGTTTTGCTTGACCATTTGAAAGTTAACGGCTTTTCCTTATCGTGATACCCCTAGCTTCTCTGTGTTACCGAAGTGCCGAATAATAATTGCATTTCGTTTTCAAGTGTAGTCCGTAGTAGAAGGAAGTTTTTGTGTATCTATTATCGTAAAATTTCGGTCGAATTCTTTTTAAATGTATTCATTTTTTTCGAATCCTGATAAAACTAATTATTATTTTTGAAAATTTAAATGCAAAATAAAATATTACAGTATTATCGAGGGTCTGAAGTCCCTGAGAATCTCTATAATGATTATTTTAATAAGTCACAGGGGTGAAAAAGAGAGAATTTAGTATGATTTTTAATTTCAAATAGGCATACCATTTAACAGAAACTTTTTGTTTATTCTAAGGGACTTTCTGCCCTCGGTAATAATGTAATATTTTATTCTGCGTTTAAATTTTTCAAAAATTCTTATTAGTTTTCTTAGAATTAAAAAAAAATGAATGCGTTTAAAAAGAATTCGATCGAAATTTTGCACCTGCGCTCTCAAAAAGGATTAAAGTGTTATACATTTTTGGAATCACAATTTCAAACGCTTTAAAATAAGCTTTCACATGACGTACTTTCCCATTAAAAAAATCAAAGTTACGCCGCGCCTGTCACCTGAAGAGGGATCGTGTAAAGTTCGAAACATTGATGTTGTAATACACTTTGATTATTTTAAAAATCGACCTGTCCGAGCGTTTTGCTTATGTGCTAAAAATAAATAAGTTAATAAGGGGGCGGGAGGAGTGTAACACTTATTCCAGTACACTGTATAAGTGAAATCATATGAAAAATCACACAGTGTAAAGTCCTTTAGGTTAGGGACAAAAAAGAGGGATTTAAAAAATTATTATTAATGAATTAATATCATACATTGGGCTATTGCATTCAGTAATTATTAATATAAAATACGTTCATAGTAGGAATGAACGAAACTGTAAGAATGAATAGAATTGATTGTAAGAAAAACCGTATTTATTGTGAGAATTAACGAAATTTACTGTAACAATAAACGGAAATAATTGTAGAAATAAACGAAATACGTTAGGAGAAATAACACTGTTATTGACACAACGAATAGTCTTCGTCGGTCAATTAACGACGTTGTTGTTTCAATAAATAGTGCTCGTTGACTCAGTGAACAGAGTTCGTAATATCAATAAATAGTGTTCGTTGACTCAGTGAACAGAGTTCGTAATACCAATAAAGTGATATTATGGTATACATAATGAATATTCATCCATTCAATAAACGTAATACATTGGCTCAACGAACGAAAATAATGAATTGATGAACATCGTTTTGTTGTCCCAATAAAACCAAGAATTGGACAAATTTTAAATATTGCGTTTGTTGTCTGAACTAACATTTTTATTGATATTACGTACCTTTTCCGTTGAGTGTTGGAGCAAAGGAATAAATACAGAGCTGAGAGAAACGACCATAGAAGAGAACCTATGGAACAACCGGACGAAGTGGCGATTGGAAGTCGGAAAACGGTGGAGAACGTTATAAACCGACATGTAGTAGTAGGGTATTACACAATATGATAAATATTTAGTAATATACAATAAAATTATAAGGAATATTGAAATTAACGACTTTCAGCAATGATGCAATGAGAAAAGATAGGCAGTTAATTATATCCTAATGTAATTTAGTTTAATCAATGAGTATTAATGAGTTTAATAAATATTTGAATAAGATATAATTTCAAAGACGATTAGTCGTTCAAGTGACGTATCCCGTGACCTCCATTTGTATTTAATAAAGTAGTCGATTACGCATTACGCTAACACTAATGACGTAATGTCCAACACATATAGCAATTGATGGCCATTCTTCTTCTTCTTCATGTGCCATCTCCGCGACGGAGGTTGGCAATCATCATGGCTATTCTGATCTTAGACGCTGCTGCTCTGAATAGTTCGGTTGATGTGCATCCGTACCATTCCCTCAAGTTACGCAACCACGAGATTCGCCTCCTTCCTACACTTCTCTTGCCCTGGATTTTCCCCTGTATAATCAACTGAAGTATGTTGTATCTCTCATTACGCATAACATGCCCCAGGTACTGCCACTTTCGTGTCTTGATGGTTTCCAATATTTCCAGTCTTTTGTTGACTCTTCTCATGACTTCGTTGTTTGTTATATGCTCGGTCCATGATATCTTCAGGATTCTCCTATACACCCACAGTTCAAATGCTTGCAACTTTTTAGTAGTCGATGCGTTAAGTGTCCATGCTTCTATCCCGTAAAGCAGAGTCGAGAAAATATAACACCTTGCCAGCCTAACTCTCAAGTCTAATTTCAGTTCTCTTGCACAAAGTACCTTTCTCATTTTATTGAAGTTTGTTCTTGCTTTCTCTATTCGAACTTTGATTTCTTTGAAGTAATCGTTTGTGTGATTAATTATTGTGCCAAGATAGTTGTAGTTTTCTACTTGTTCTAAAGTTTTACCTTTAATTGTCAGGCTTTCATCATTAATTTGGGTTTTTGATATCCTCATAAATTTAGTTTTCTTGATGTTTATTGATAATCCATATTCTTCTCCATACTCAACTATCTTGTTCATTAGCTGTTGAAGGTCTTTAAGGTTGTCTGCTATTATGATAGTATCGTCCGCATATCTAATGTTGTTAATTGGCGTTCCATTTACCTTTATTCCTGCAGTTTCTCCCTCAAGAGCTCTTTTCATAATTTCTTCAGAGTATGCATTGAATAGTAGTGGTGATAATACACACCCCTGTCGCACTCCTCTTTTAATTTCGAACTCTTCTGATGTGTGTTCGTTAATGCGTATATGTGCTTGCTGTTTATAATATAGATTTGTTATAATTCGAAGGTCATTGTATTGTAATTGTTTTGCTTTGAGGACGTCCATTAGCTGTTTGTGGCGGACTTTATCGAAAGCCTTGTTGTAATCTATGAAACAGACGTACATATCCTGCTTCACGTCCAAGCATCTCTGGATTAGTACGTTGAATGTAAAGAGATCTTCACGGGTACCTACGCCTCTACGGAATGATGGCCATTAAAAAACAAAAATTGACGTGTTTTAAGTTTTAAGATTGTTCTTAAAAATCGTCTGTTTCTGAAATAAAGGATTCATTCCATACTTATGCATCATACTTATCTAAGTATATGATTTTGGTTAACCGTTTTGAAATAAATATTCGACAAAGACATCGTTGGAATGGCGATTAGGAGATCTTTCAAATTAGGTGTCCAGAGTTCACCGGACAACTCATTTGAAAGAAGATATTCTAATCGGCTTTGCAACTATGTACCCTTCGAATATTTATTTCTACAGGTTTAACCAAAATTATGTACTTAGTTAAGTAAATACGGATTCACTAAACTACATTACGTTACGAAAGAATTTACTGCCTTCTTTCTCATGGTATCATTGCTGAATGTCGCTGAATTTCAATATTTCTTATAATTCTAATGTATATTACAAAACATTTATTATAAGTTAATTGCAATTATAAACCAACAGTTTTGGTTAATCTGGTAGAAATAAATATTCAAATAATTCAATCGTTGCAAAGTCGATTCGGAAACCAGTTACGAATTTAATGTGGCCAATATTACAAACTACTGTGGGATTGTAATGGACAATTTGACCAGATACTGAAATATGATGAAGCTAGGCTAGCTGGAAACTTGATAAGTGGGACTCAGGATAGGGTTAGGCCAAATTTGCATGCCCTAGGACAGTATCTACCGAAAGAACTTATATATTAAAGACTATGAATTAAAATAAGATAGAATACAAAGAAAGGGAACTACTGACAGAGAAGATATTAAAAAGAAGAGGAAGGGCGCCAGGGAAATATTGAATAAATACTTCGACGAGTGACTTATACTGCTGTACTTAAGTAATACCTTACATAGTTACTAGAAAGGTAGGATAATAAAACATATATGTATGTACAACCAAATTTAATCAAATATACCTAAAACCCTTATATACAAATTTAAACAAACTAACTAAACGAACCTGACGTACTAGTATAGTAGACTCCTGTCGACAATGCGGTTTACAGTAAAACAAAACATTGATTGAATTTATTATTCCAAGACAATTAATTGGTTTAAATAAGTATGTACCTTGACAAAATTTATTATTAATGTGGATTACAATATTGGCTGACAATTTCGTATCAGATCGGAAGTGATAGACCTGAGTACAGTACCTGTTAGCTGAAATAAAGGTTATGAAATAAGGAAATAAACACCAGATATTATATACAACACCCTTACAAGACGGTTTATAACCTTCAGACCATTTTAAATAATAAATGATACGAACAGTGAAAGATAAAATTTGTTGAAAAATATTGAATATTATAAAGTTAATAGATTTTAGAAAAGTGAATTTATATGATTATTAAGTTTATTTATTTAAAGTTATTGAAAAAAAAAATATTAAAATTGAAAAATATTCTTTAAAAGAATTGAAAATGTAAATTTTAGTATAAAAACCTGTCGCTTCTACAAAAGAAGGACCTGTGGCTTCTCCAAACTCCGGTTAGGTTGATGAGGGGAGAGCCAAGTAAGGTATCCTCCGGTTTTCCCAATCTTAGGGGGTTACTTCTCACCAACAAGGAGGTACGATGAGGAGACACGACAAGGAGGTACTTCCTAGTACCGGAAAAAACCGGAAATTCCAATAAAATCAAAAAAATAATCCAACATCCAACCAAATCCAAACCAAAAGAAACCCCAAAATGATTGTTTATTCCATAATTACAGTAACTAAAGTATCCAATTTGACTTAATCTTTTACTTATTCTCCAGTGGCCATTGCCTTTCAAAAAAAGGATTGGAAACAAAACTTCTTCACACTTCACAAATCCAAAACAAAAAATAACTCCTTCCAACGTAGACTAATCTTCTAATGAATTAATATTTCAAGCAAATTTCTATTCTTTTCGCAATGGCCACTGGGGAGATTGACTTGTTGCTTTAACAAAAGGCGAAAATCAAGTGACGAACGGCCGCTCCCGCTGCTGTGAAAATCACTTCAGCCAGAAGAAGCCGTCATCGCCAGATGAACCAACTTATAAATTCCGAACTCCCCAAAAGTTACCAACCTCATCCAAATACTTAGTAAAAATCTAGACAATATTACCTACTGTCAATGCATAGTTGGTTGCATACTTATAAGGTTGATTATCTGAATAAATATTATAGTAACGATGGTAATAACTAATCGTTACAAACCTCTCAAATGAGGTAAGCAGTGACCTCGGTTTGTATATAAAAATACATCGATTACGTGATTACGACAACACTAATGTCGTAATGGTATCTCATATATAGTAACTGATGGTCATTCAAATATTAAAATTGATATGTTGTTGAAGAAGACGCCTCTTTCTGAATACAATAATTTATTCCATACTTTGGCATCATAGTTAATTAAGTACCTAATTTTGCTTAACCCTGTAAAAATAAATATTCGAATAATAAATCGTTCCAAAGCCGATTAGGATACCTTTTAAATAAGGTGTCCATTGACCTCGGTTTGTATTTAAAAAAATTGTTGATTACGTCATTACCCAAACATTGACGACGAAATGTCCAACACATACATAGTACTTGATGGCCATTAAAAAAGTAAAATTGATGTGCTTTGAGATTTTTTTTTTGAAAAGTCGTCTATTTCTGAAAAAATGAATAAATGAATTAATTAACGAACTGAGAATCAATAATACATTTTTCGACCATAAGCTCTAGTATAAATATACGTTTGAAAACTCCAGGGGGCACAAATCTATGATTGATTTTATAGTCACTAATAAAAAAAATAAGAATGAAAATAACACCAAAACATTTTCTACAGGAAATCATCGAAGAATAATTCAGTGTAGAATAACTGTGGAACGACTCTACAAGAGAAATGTACCAAAGGAGACTAGCACAGCTGAAACAAATAGACGATATCGAAGATATAAACGCGAGCTGGAGCTGGGAGAAAATTAAAAACAACATTGAAGGGGCACAACAGAAGCTCTAGGAAAACACAAAGTCATACTGAACAAAAGAAACAACAACAGTACACCATGGTTCAGAAAATAAATAAACGAGAAATGTAAATAGAGGCCTAAACGAAGTATCAAGTACCCCAGAATCCAGAGACATCTATAGAAGAAAACGAAATGAAACAAAGCAGTTGGTAAGAAGACCAAAAAATTAACACTGGGAACAGTTTACAAAAATTTTGGAAAGCGACTTCTACGGTACACAAAAAGAAAATGAAGATTCATAAGAAACCAAAGGAAAGAAATGGCAGAATTGGAGGAATACAATAATATACCAGCAAAAAAATGGGAAAGATACTTGACGGAATTGTTTAAAGGAAAGGAAAATAATAATCAACACAATAACGTACCTGAATTATGATACGAAATGGAAATCAGTTTTCAGGAAGTAGAGACAACCATAATTCACTCAAAAATAGAAAGTCACCAGGACCAGACGGAATAACCAACGAGATTCTAAAACACGGAGGAGAAAGTATAATCCTAGAGATGACAAAACTTATACAAAAACTAATATTGCACTGCAAGATACCAGACGCATGGATAAACAGCATGTTGATTCCAATGTTCAACAAAGGAGACAAAAAATGAGGTATAAATCTACTGAACACCGCATTTAAGCTCACCACAAACGTCCTAACCAACAAAATTAATAAACTAACAACTTTATCAGATGAACAACGAGGATTCAGATCCGGAAGATCCTGCGTAGACTCCGTATTTGTTCTAAAACAAATCATAGAAAAGGTCATCGAGTACAATAAACCATCATATTTATCTATGTTTTATAGACCAGACAAAGGCTTTCGATCACATCCAAGTCGAAAACCTCTTAAACCTACTGTATAGAATTATAGAAGAAACATACCAGTCAATATTACACAAACCATCGAAAACATTTACATACTTCCATAATCGAATAAAGGCAAAGATAAATGGAAAACTAACGCCACTGCTCTTTGATATAATAATGGACGAAATAATTGAAGCAATACGTAAAGGTCATGGTTACAGAATGGGGAATAAAGAAATCCAAATATTATGTTATACAGATGACGCAGCATTAATCGCCGAGATAGAAGACGATCTCCAAAGATTAAAGGATCCCCCAAACCAACGCGAAACTTTCGCAGCCGCAACCTACGCGGAATCGCGGCGAATCGATAGGCACGGCGACTTATGAGCGTGTTCACACTAGTTGGGGCGGTATCCGCAACGGTCGCGGTAGATCAGCGTTGTTTTCATGAAACGCTGCATGCACGGTTTTTTCCGCTGCCGTTGTAGTTTCGCGTGAATTAAAATGTCTGTTACAGAAAAACTCATTGAAATTGTGAAACAATATCCTATAATATATGATTTAAGTAAAGATTAGAAAAATATAAGAAAAAAGGATAAAATCTAGGATAGTATAGGGTTAGAATTAGGAGAAAATTATTGAATTAAAATGAATATTTAAAATTAGTAAAAATGCATGAATTTTCATGAACTAGTCATCCATTCTCAGAAATAATATTTGATTAAAGATTATGAAATAAAAATAATAACATCAATAAAGATAACATCAGTTAAAAAACCAACTGTCAAGCGTAGGTTTTTCCTGGTCATTCTCAAGTAGTTTTCTGATGCTGACCTCTCAAGGTTCTTTAGTGTTCCCTTACAAGTCTACATTCAGGCCCTTGTTCCCATCTTTTCACGGTTTGCGTGCGGGAGTAACATTTTGGCAATTTCCTAGATTGTTGTAATTGACCAGCCAAAAAGATCAGCAGGCCTAAAACTCTTACGCCTACTGCCTTCCTAGATAGCTGGTCAGCAATGCGGTTGCCGTTATTTCCATTGTGCTCCGGGTAACTATGTAGTTATCGGGAAGTTTATCTGACAGTTTTATTAAATATCTGTCAGATAAACTTCTCGTTAATTAGTTATCCGGAGATGAAAAGACCGCCCTAAAATTATAATTTGTTCATATTTGTATGGCGAACAGTCGCGTCAGGTTCCGCGCCAATGTGGGAAAGCCTTGTCCGCTACCGTTTCGCCTGCGAATGTTCCGCAACGAAAAATTCGCGTCGCAAAAGTTTCGCGTCGGTTTGGGGGATCCTTAACACACATCTTCAATACAACAGACAAGAAATACAATATGATAATATCAGCAGAAAAAACCAAATATATGACACTATCTAAATACCCACTACGATGTAAAATCAAAATTGATGGCAAAATGTTAAAGCAGGAAGCAAGGTTTACATATCTGGGAATAGATGTACATAACTAGTTACGGAGATGTTGAAGAAGAAGTACGACAACAAAGCTTAAAAGCAAGAAAAGCGGCGGGATCTCTTAATGACACAAGCTGGAAGAACAAACACCTAAGAAAAGACACAAAAGCTAGAATCTATAAAGCAGCAATTAGATCTATATTGACATACACGGCGGAGACAAGACCTGACACATCTAAAACGAGACGACTACTAGAAACAACAGAGACGAAAATACTTCGACGAATATCGGGGAAAAGTCTGTTGGATAGGGAGAGAAGCGAAAACATAAGAAGAGCATGTAATGTAGAAGACATAAATGGATGGGTGACAAAACGGAAACAAAAGTGGAACGAAAACATTATTAGAATCAAAATCAAATTCAAATTTTTAAGTAATTTTAATAACAGAGATGCCGCTAGGAACTTTTGTTTCCGTCCGCATCCTGTCGTCTTTGCATATTGTCAGTAACAGCTGTTGATTGTAAAAATGGTAGCCATTTTTTAAAACACATTAAATGTGATATTTTATACATTTAAGGGTTTTTACCCTGACCAGTGGTTAGATCCCTGGGTTAATTTTTAATAGTAGAATGTGTTTGTTCAAAGTTTTCTCTTCATTTGAGGTAGTTACAACTATAAGACGTAAGTTTCACTTTATAATTTTTTATGAATAAGATTCTTCAACTTAGTCTTTTTATAGGATAGGTCTGATGATGGCATTAAAAATGCTGAAAGTACTTAGCTGATTTTAATAAATTTATTTATCCCGTTTTGATTTATATAGAAGTGTGTACAAGTCAAACAGTCTGTTTCTATTCATTATTAGAATGGCAGAGGATAGGATAGTACAAATAGTACGATATACGAGATAAGTCACCTAATGGACGAAGAAGTATTGGCAGACCAAGAAAAAGATATTGGGATACGTTAAACAATTTAGGAGGCTAATATTGAAAAAGAAACAGGTTTTAAAGCCTACATACAAGAAGGAAGAAGAAGAGGAAGAATGAATTAATTCCATACTTTTGCATCATACTGCATATTGTTTATAATAATACTATTCAGGAACGAGTCGCCGTGAAAAATGAAAAATAATTATTTGATTTGTTTGTAAAAATGTTTGTTTGCATATTTGTTTATTGGACAATCACACGTTACCCTGGATAAATATTCTCTTTGTGCAGGCATCTAGTTAATTTAGCAAATCCGCCCCTGACATTAGTTGCGAATAATGCAATAATTAGTTTGCCGGGCATCAGGAACTCGCTGACGGGGAAATTACTCTTCCAATTAAATGTCCCCAGTCTCAGCCTCAGCATCAGCCCAAGCCCAACGATCAACTCCAAGCAACGCCAAGTAATGCCACGGTGCTGGTGTCTTCCTGTTTTCTTCTGTACGTGACCTTCGAAATTGTAACTTCTCTTAAATAAATACCAATTACAAACACCCACTTTATTTATATCTGTAAGGCTGAAAGTGATCACGACGATGTCTTAGAGGTATTTGACGTCAAATATACCTGTTTTGAGTGATTACAAAAATACATTCTAATTTAGAAATACCTTTTAATCTAACAATTAGAATAGTAAGAGCGATTGCGGCCAAAGTTTTATAGCAAAACAAAAAAAAAAAAAAGAATCTGTGTCAGTGTTGCCAATCGAATTTCTCTAGACTATCCGATGATCGCTCAAAAAATATCCGATTTGTCACGAAAAGGTACGCTAGGTTATAGCCACCTTTTACGTAAAGTAAAGGTGGCTATGGCTAGGTCCAAAATTATTCTGTTATCAAAATCAATGTTGCCAATGTTATTCTTTTAGTCCCCTTAACAACCAACAAATAACAAAATCCGTTGTTCGTACGGTTCGTACGCCAATCAGTTGATTGTAATCAATTATCATTATGAGAATTAACATAATTAATTGATTAATGAATTATTAATTATCAATTAACGTAACAATTATTAACCTAATTGATTAATTAATAAATTAATCTCATAATAATTGTAATCAATTATGTTTTCAGCAACCCAATCAAAGTTGACATTGACAGTAATTAAATATTTGATAATGATCAATTGATTCCATTTCTGATTAGCGTTCAAACAACCGGCCCTTTAATCTGCTGGATTCTCTGTTTCACAGTTTAAAAAATTTCGTTTATAGATCAAAAACTCGCATCCTAGCTGATTACCTAATTCATGTATGTAAATACTATTTACTTACTATTATTATATTATTCGTATTTTGTATTATCGTAAGTGTTAAATTCTAAATAAATAAATAAATCTAAATATTTCATTATTTGGATCGTTATATTTATTATAATTATTTAAGTAAAAAAAAACACTTTTAAATATTATTTTATTAAAACGTAATAACTACCTAAAACTAGGTACTAGAAAAATAAATAATAAATAAATCAATACAAAAAACTACAGCTATATTAATAGCATAGGCGCAAAATTTCTGGTCAATGCTTTTAAAATGCATTATTTTTTTCGAGTCCTGAGAAAGCTAATAAGTATTATTTAAAAATTTAAACGCAGAATGAAATATTACATTATTACCGAGGGCCGAAAGTCCCTGAAGATAATTTTTATTATAATAAGTTACAGGGGTGAAAGAAAAAGAGAATATTGAGTGTGATTTTTAATTTCAAATATCTCATTCAAAAGAAACATTTTGTTTACTCTATAAGGGACTTTCGGCCCTCGATAATAATGTAATCTTTCATTCTGCGTTCAAATTTTTCAAAAATATTTATTAGTTTTCTCAGGATTCGAAAAAAATGAATACGTTTAAAGATTATTTCAAACAGACGTTTACTTAAGCACTGCACTACATAAAATGAAAATAAAACTAAATCGTGCGTGAATTAGCTTTCATAAGCTTAAAGACTAAAAACTTAAAACTCATTAATAACATCGTAGGGCAGACGGTTTCTGATTAGTATGCCTTAAGATGTCGGATGTCACTAACATTCATCCAGTATAAAAATTTGGGTGGAACCAAAGAAAATTAATGTGCTGTTGGTGTTGGGAATATATGGATGAGAAAGATTTAGTAGATGGTAGATACACTGAAAAATATACGCAAATATCTGATTTATTTAAAGGTACGAAGAAGATACGACAACTCTCAAAAAGGTACGCAAATCGGATAATTATCCGCCGATTGGCAACACTGATCTGTGTGTACTTTGTACGCACGTAAGAAGATATTCTTCTATTATATAGGTAATTTCAACGAAGTAAATATACTTAACAGGTTATTTGTATTTTATTTAAAAGTTAAACTAACTTTCTTATCTACCACTTTCAAAAAAATTTTAATAAAACAACCAAAAATAAAAAAAAAATTGAATCGCCCAGGACTCGAACCCGCGTCGTTCCAATCTCGGAGCTAACGCCCTACCAACTACTCTAGTGAGGTCGTTGCAATTGACATGTAAGTTTCGGATATAATTACACAACACGGCGACGAATAGTGTAAAAATGTTATGCCTACGGTACATTCCATGTCAAATCACTCAGGCAAAAAATTTTGGATCTCCGATTTGTCTGAAAATTGGTATATAGCTTCTGCGGGACGTAAAAATAAGATATTTAAGGTCAAAAAATCTTCTTCTTCTTTTTTTCTCAAAATGTTATTTTATGCGATTTTACAGTGAGTTGGTGTTTATTTAAACAAATTTGCATTTTCTGTCGTAAAGTATCAATGAAAAACATAATATTTTAATAGAAAGGACTCCAAAATGTCATTATATGGCATTATAACAAGTTATTTTGAATCAAAACAAGTTTTTGATCAAATTTTATAGTGTAAAAAACGTTAAAATACCGTTTTTTACATTTTCCTCCATTACCAAAATACATCATCATAGATTTGGCTGAAAATTTGCTAACAAATAGCAAAAAGATAGGATTTTAACTGGTTAGAAGGATTTGAATTATATTACAATACCAAAAAAGTTACATGCAGTAATATCAGACTCAAAAGTATATATTACTCCAGTCAGGATAGCATTTGACCTTGAATGCCGAGCTGCCCAAAATTTTATTTTTCTGATCTTTAGGGGAGTCAATAGTAGCCTAAATTTAAAATCACGAATGAATTCCTCCGTTATGTTAGCCGCCATCTTGATTTTAAAGGAGAACCTGTTTGGCTCAATATCTCCGCCATTTTTAACTTTTCGACAAAAATGGTAGGCACTGAAATTGTTCCAAATAAATCGTATTTACAATTATTACAATTTATTTTTAACAATTTTTGTCGTGAGGTCGATATTTTCGAGTTAATTGTACTTACAGTAGACGCCTATATTTTTGACTATAATATTGCATGTAACTCTTTTGGTATTGTAATATAATTCAAATCCTTCCCACCGCTTAAAGTCCTATATTTTGTCTATCTGTGGACAAATTTTCAGCCAAATCGATTATAATGTATTTTGGGAATGGAGTAAAATGTAAAAAACGGTATTTTAACGTTTTCTACACAATAAAATTTAATAAAAAGCTTGTTTTGAATCAAAGTAACTTGTTATAATGCCGTATAATGACATTTTTGAGTCCCTTCTATTAAAATATTGTATTTTTCATTGATACTTTACGATAGAAAATGCAAATTTGTATAAATAAACACCAAATCACTGTAAAATCGCATAAAATAACATTTTGAGAAAAAAGAAGAAGAAGATTTTTGACCTTAAATATCTTATTTTTACGGCCCGCAGAACCTATATACCAATTTTCAAACAAATCGGAAGTCCAAAATTTTTTTTGCTCCAAAATTGAGTGATTTGAAATGGAATGACCCCTACATAATATTTTATTATTTTACTACAGAGAAACACAAATCCAAAAACACAAGAATTATAATAAATAATACATTTACTAAAAACACTAATATATTCTTTTAATGACTTATCTGCACGGATACAGATACATACATACCTATCTTGAAAGATTAGCAAGGAACTACATACTGTCTGTGTGCGCAGGCGCGCAGATTTATGTACAATTTTACCCTCAATCGAATCGCCGCTAAAGAAGAATATCTTCAAACAAATGTTTATCGGCGAAAATCCGATATTTTTTTAACTTCTTTTGTTGCAATCCGTTATCAATATAATAATAAACAATATGTTTGACACGAGATAGAACATTTTAAAAAGAGTAAACCCTATAGTTGGCTGTATACCATCTACCATCGATAAAACAACGTAATATTGAAGTAAAGACTTCGGTCGTATACAGGTCGTAATTTTTCATATACCAATATACGATAGAAGTTTTTACTTCAATATTACGTTGAGATAGAAAAATGATACAATGGGAGCTACATTCAGCGGTGAGCATCCTTTACCTATATTTAGTTTACATTACCAAATTTCTGACTTTTATACAGATGTGTAACTTCTATCTAGTGGTAGTAGAGTGGTTTTGGATGGGATGCTAGTCTCCTAAATGTTTATATTTTAATGTTTTGCAGATGTACATAGAGCACAAAGACAGTAGGTATTATATTAGCTTTTGCTATTATTGAGTTAACGATCTACTTTTGTGTAATAAACACGAAATACACCGTCCCATCCAATATCGTGATTTTCATTGTAAAAAACCCTAAACGCCCTGAGATTAATTATTATTAGTAATACAGTCGAACCCGCTTATTAGAATACCGGTTATAGGAATATCCCGGTTAATGGAATATAAATTCGAGGTCCAGAAACGTTTCCATTTACCCTTTAATAAATTTATCCGTTTATTGGAATATGGTTTAGTAAACTGATACCGCATAATAGAATAATTTTTTCAGGTCAACGAATAAATTTTAACGTACAATTTCCAAAAAATTAAAATTTGCCTGGTATAATGGTTTGTCGATAAGAGCTTCGAAAGCCTGCTGTTTTGTATATTATTACGGTTTGTCAGGTACCTAATAAACACTTTATTACTGTGTTATGAGTAAACGCTCCTTTCCCACAGAAAATTTAATCGTTCACCGACAAAGTCATAAAATAATTTCATTTGTCTACAAATTTCTATAGGTACATATTCTCACCCACTTGGCCGTTTTTAGAAACAGCATTTTTCTATAAGATTATTTATTACTATTACCAAGAGTTGATCGTTTGTTCGGAAGTCTTTTCTAAAACCTAATTCCAATTTATTTTCTACTCGTTTCGTAATTATTTTTGTAAATAGATTATACATGTTTATTGACAAAAAAAGACCTAAAACCATATGCATAATTGCATATTATACATATTGACATAGTATGTACTATTATAACGTATATTCGGTATAATTATTTCAGCTTGCCACCAATGATCGGTTATTAGAATATTCCGCTTATAAGAATATTTTTGCTTGGCACGAAGGCTATTCCAATAAGCGGGTTCGACTGTATCGCATTATATGCTCGGCTACCCAACGTATATTATGTAATATCTATCATCCATCGTGGCGATATCTTAAAGTGAATTATTATTATTTGATCGACAAAGAAGACGATCAAATTGACAGTCAAAATCTGTTCTTGTAAGTTACTCATTGAATTTTTTCTATAATTGTTAGCTTATTGATTTAGTTTTAGATGGAACTGATGACATATACGAAACGTGTTCATTAAAGGATTAAGTAGTAAGATATTTTGTTCTCTTCTCCTCTTTTCTGATTGATGAGCCTCCCACAAGTATACAGAATAAGCCAAATAAAAACGGAACATACGCAGTTAATACAGTGTATCGGAACTACATTTGAAATAGTCGACCAATATAAAAATTCGACATACATAAATGTGTAGTGGGTGGCCAGACTGAGCTGTAAAATATCGCGCAGCAACATCGAACGGGCCCATCTTCGGCGTCATGTCGCAAACGAATGGACCTGGATCCAAATCCTGGATAAGGTATATTAATAAGATTCCAACCATTGTTAGTACTAACCAACAACCCACCGCAAAAAACGAATAAAGTTGACAACAATAAATATTTTTTATACTAATATTGCTTCTTTACATGCTAAGTTCGCTGATGTTTTGTCATTTTCATCTTCTAATCCCGATATTCATATTTTTGCTGTAACAGAATTCTGGTTAAGTCCCAGAATACCTAATTCTTTTGTAAAACTTAATGGCTATTCAATTTATCGTAAAGATCGCATTGATCGTGTAGGTGGCGGAGTATGTGTCTACTTTCAGGAGACCTTCTTTAAAAAATCTAAGATAAGTACTGTAAGTCATAATCTGGAAGGTATAGAATCTCTTATGTTTAAAATTATCTTTCCTAATAAAGCTGTTTTGCACCTCCTTGTTATCTATAAACCAAACATTTCTTTTACTCTTACCAAATCAATGTGTGAATTTATTGAAAAATGTAGTAGAGAAAAAGAAAATTTAATCATTTGTGGAGATTTCAATTTTAAGGATTTAAAATGGCCAGTTCAAACTCCGCTTATTGGAGATAATCCGAGTGTTCCATTTTACAATTTATTTTTTCAAACCAATCTAAACCAATTGGTGAAAGAACCTACTAGATATCGTCAAGGTAATACACCTTCGATTTTAGATTTGATAATCACTAATGAGGAAGAACTTATCAGTGAAATTCATTATCTTTCACCAATAGGTATTTCGGACCATGTAGTTCTTCAGACACAAGCTCAATTGGACATTACTGGAGCAATTAATGAAAAAATAGTTAAAGAGTTTAGTAAAATAGATTATGTTAAATTAAATCACTATTTTAGAGAAGTAATTTGGCCGGATTTAGATAATTGTTCATGTAATGATTCTTGGAATAAATATAAAGAAATTATATATAAAGGTATTGATAAATGTTCTTCAAAGTACACTATTAGGACTAATCCCAGAAGCCCTTGGATCGATAACCGACTGATCGCAATGACTAAAGAAAAAAACATTTTATGGAAAAGGGTAAGAAAAAATCCATCGGAAGAAAACATACTTACACATAGACAATTTTCCAATAGATTGACAAAGGAGTTGAGATTATCGAGAAGTAATTATGAAAACAGAGTTAGCTCCAGAGGTCCCAAATCTTTTTACAAATACGTTAGATCAAAATTCTGTACAAAAACTGGTATTCCTTTATTAGAAAAATCTAATGGCGAAATATGTTTAAAAGAAGAGGTTTGTGAGTTATTTGCTGAGACTTTTTCCACTGCTTTTACAGTTGACACGGATGCTGCGTTTTCAGGTTTGCCCACTACTGATAGAATAATGGAGAGTTTATCAACAATTGACATCTCTACTGAATTGGTTAGAGAGGTATTATGTTCTTTAAAGACTACTGCGTCTCCTGGATCGGAAAATATTTCACCATTGTTGTATCATAATTGTGCAGATAGTTTAGCGGCTCCAATGGCAGCTTTATTGGCCAAATCTTTGCAAACAAATTCAATACCAGCTTCATGGAAATCTGGTATAGTAACACCGATATATAAAAGTGGAAATAAACTCCTTTCGTTTAATTATCGCCCAGTAACAGTTCCACCAACATCGGTTAAAATAATGGAAAAATTAATAGCTAATAAATTAATATCCTTTTGGTTAGAGCATAATGTTATTCCAGTCTCTCAACACGGATTTCTGCCGAACCGTTCTGTAACTAGCAACCTTCTTCACTCTCTTAATGAATGGACTTTATCTTTGGACCGATATGAACCGATTGACATTATTTATATAGATTTTTCCCGTGCATTTGATAAGGTACCCACACAAAAATTAATGCTGAAGCTAGAACATTACGGCGTGCGTGGTGAGTTGCTATTGTGGTTAGAAAACTTCCTCTCTGAAAGAACTTTTTCGGTCAAAGTGGAAAATGACTGCAGTGTTCCACGTGCGGTAGCCAGTGGTGTCCCTCACGGATCAATATTAGGGCCTATTCTGTTTTTGTTGTACGTATCTGATTTAACGTGCGGATGGCAGTCAAAATCAGTTTCATATGCCGACGATTTAAAGTTATATTACTGTCCCGATATTGTTAATACTCTTCAGAGTGACCTTAATCAGCTATCAGAATGGAGCATGAAATGGGCTATTCCATTAAATTCGCGTAAGTGTTGTGTTGTTCAATGTGGATATAATAATCCACATATTTTTTGGATGGAGTTCCTCTGAAATCGGTACAGGAAGTTAATGATTTGGGCGTTACGGTCAACCAAACGTTAAGTTGGTCTACTCAAACAGCAAAAGTAGTCGGTAAAGCTAACTCTGCTTTATACCTCATATCAAAAGCTTTTCCTAGAATGTCTCCAGACTTGTTTTTGAAACTCTATAAAAGTTATGTCAGACCTCACCTGGAATTTGCGGTATCTGTTTGGTCACCTCATTTACAAAGAGATATTAATTTATTAGAAGGAGTACAACGAAGAGCTACTAAGCTACCTTTTAATTATGCAAGATTAAGCTATGAAACTCGATTAAGAAAGCTTAAGTTGTCTCCATTGACTCATAGAAGAGAGAGAGAGGTGATTTAATATCTACTTACAGAATTCTTAGGGGAGAATTTTGTGGAACATCGAATTTTTTTAATATCAGCGAAGATGCTAGACTACGAGGTCATCACTATAAATTGAAAAAGGAACCTTTTAAAACTACTGTAAGGCAAAACTTTTTGGTAAATCGAGTTTTTGATAAATGGAACAGTTTAAGTGATGACATCGTAGGGGCTATTAGCTTAAATAGTTTCAAAAACAGGTTTGATGAGAACTAACTGGACATTGTATGTGTAATGTTAGCAATTTTTGTTAAAATAGTTGTTGTAAAATATAAGGATATATTTTATGTTTTTTTTATGGGAAAAAAATTGTAATTTTTAGGTATACTTACTTTCTAGTTTTTGTATCTTTTTTAATTTGCTATTGTTGTAACAACTTTTATGAAAACAAATTCTTTTGAATATTTACTTTAATTTAATTTTTATTTTGTAAGAATTTGTTTTATGTTATATTATTTAGTTTAAGACCTACAATTATTTTTGTACTTTGAGCCATATAAGCTCTGTTTGGCTCGATATTATTGTATAATAATAATAATAATAATAATAAATTTGTAGCTCAATTAACCACAACAACGACCGAAACACTGTATTTACATCTAGCGAGACGCCGTAATTTACATCCCCATCTGATCATGCTTTTTACTGCCGCTTCATTTTACTGCTCTTACGGCGCTGTAACAGCAGTAAAATGAAGCGGCAGTAGCTGCAGTAAAAAGCATCACCAGACGAGGATGTAAATTACGGCTTGTCGCGAGATGTAAATACAGCGTTTTGGTCGTGGTTGTGGCTAGATGAGCTACAAATTTAGACCCAGGTCCATTCGTTTGCGACACGACGAGGAAGATGGACCCGTTCGATATTGCTTCGCGATATTTTACAGCTCAGTCTGGCCATCCACTACACTCACCGCGGGACCCATTTTCGCGCTTCATTTTACTGCTCTTATGGCGCCGTAAATTGTCGCTTGTCTGGCCGTACCCTTAGCCTAAAAGGAGACAGGTAGTTGAGTTGCTATGATTTATGTGGGTCAAACTTTTATATTGGTCGACTATTTCAAATGTAGTTCCGATACACTGTATTAACTGCATATGTTCCGTTTTTATTTGGCTTATTCTGTATTTGTGAACTAAATTGTGTATTATAATAATTGACGGTCGTACCAAAGAACAATTGTTCTTTGGTCGTACATCTTTTTTCGAAATATATTTTTGAATTTTTTGTGTGGGTGTAGGTAGACTTAAAGAAGCAATTGTGAAAATAAATAGCGTATATAAAACAGATCGTGAAACTAATTTACAGTTTATATACGTATATCGTTCTTTACCTCCGACTGATATTTTGTGTATCAAAGCACAAAATTTATACAGTTGAACTACTATATTAGAAAATAATAATAATTCCGGCTTAATTCACGCGAATATTCCTTTGATTTGGAAATGCTTTATGTAGAGCCACAGCATAATAAAATCCATTCCCCGAGTTAATATGTATTTAGCTGTGCAATGTTATAACAGCGAGACTACATTTATGTCAGCATAAGCTATGCATTTTTAAAAACTTTAGATGGAATATAACCGTATATAACAATAATAATAATATATTATGAATCGAATAAAGTTGGTGATGGTCATTAGTAAAAGATATTTTGTCATATTGTCGTAAATATCATCAATTTACACCGAATGGTTTTTAAACGATGGTGTTATAAAAGGTGCAGGTTTGTCATAAAATTAAGATTACACTATGAAAATGTATAATCCAGGATATAACTATCTGAAACAAATTTTACCTTGGTCTTGACCTTAAGCCACGTACTCACTGGTAAAAATTTGTGACAAACCAGCTGTTCGTCGCAAATATTTGCGTGTTAGAAATAAATTGTGATAATGTGGACGTGTTCGTCGCATAAATCCGACGCAAGAGTTTTCGACGCGCACAACGCACACGCTCCATCAGTTGTCGATTTTTGAGAGAGGATCAAAGGATTTGCGTCGCGTACGGTTTGCAGTGTGGACGCTTTTTGGTACAGTGTGTGTTTTTGATTCATCCTACACAACCTAATCAGACGCGGAGAATGAATGATAAACAAATATTCGATGGTCGATTAGTTAAATTTGCGACGCAAATTCTTGCGACGCACCATAAGTTCAATACGCACGTAAAAATTTACCAGTGAGGACGCGGCTTTAATGTAACCATAAGTACATGAACACAGTTAAGTGACACAATTTTAATTGAATAACTTGGCAGCTACAGAAAAAATTGCCCGTTCAGATAAAGGTCTAACTTTAAAATGTTATGCCTTTTTTATGCCGAATATAAGCAGCATTATTAATTAACTCAGTATGTATGCCCATAGAGTGTTAAGTAAATAAAGAAATAAGTAATTAAAATACAATGAACGTATACAAATAGAATAATGGAAGAGAGGAGAACAATTACAGCTTTGGAAGATACAAAAAACCAAAGAAAACATCACAAAAAATGAAGACGATGAAGACATAGATACAATGCAGTTATGATTGGAATAGTGAATGGACAAGAATAAAGAAAGATTTTGAACGAAATAAAGTAAATGAGAAAGAATATGCCGGGAAAAATTACTAATAATTAATGAAAGAAAGGCAAGAGAATCAGAACTTGAAAAGAGACGTAGAGCAACCACAAGAAAGAATCGATCACGTAGAGAAATACAGTAAGATGAAAAACCTGATATTACGATTAAAAATGGACACAAACGCATAAAGAAATATAAGAGAAGGAATGGAAAAAGTCATAGCCAGAGAACTACAAATTAAAGTGAAATTAAGAAATTCTGCAAAGATTGGGGAGAATCTCTGCGCTATAGGAACAGAATACAGAAAAAATTATAGAAAAAACAAAGATATTGAAAACAAGAGCAAGTTAAAAAACCACAACGATCGCATCTTTATATAGACAGTCAAGGACGGAATCAGGGTTGGGCGAAACGGGCGGTAAATTTTTGGGTCGGCAAGGACAGCCAATTTTTGTCTACCCAGTTAGGGGGGAGTCGCCGACCTTGCCCAGCGCAGCAAAATCTCTCGGTCCGGGCCTGTAAACAATAACGTAAAAATGAAAGAAGAAATACAGAAAAAAATAAATAAAATGGCCAGAAGGGAAAGAGGAAAAGGAGAAATGGCAACAATAGTATATAAAAGTTAACAGTAGACGGTAGGGAACAGCTATACGATATAAACAAAGGGAAACTGCACAAGGAGGATCAAGAAAAGAAATTAAACTATAGAATCCCAGTAGAGAAGAGCAAATAGAGTCAAAAATCAAGAAGACATACAATGGGCTTATAGCGAGACGCTTCATTTATTATTTTTTAATTGCTAATTTTAAATATTAACTTTCTTTTCTAAACGAAAATAATATGGGTCATTTAAAATTCACATGTGTTTCGCTCCTAGAATACAAAACCAGATTGTAAAAAATTAATGTGTTTTCTGGGAAACAAATTCCCCATTAAATAGTTACCTTATCAGACCTTATGTCAATAAATCACTTTTTAAATGCATTCGAAGACGTTTCTTAAAACTACAGCAGTGTTTTCAGCTTTTAAAACACCAGATAAAGGGGCAGCCTCTTTATGTCGATAAATTAGTCTTCAACGTAAAACCACAGACATGTGTTTTAGTTCAACCACATCAGTCGATACACAACCCCAGCAGGCATCGGTCGATCATACAACCCTCGCTGGGCCTAAACTATAACAAACCCTCTTACGAGATATAAGCACGCCTTTTTTTAACCAAAAATAAATAAATATATTACTGTTCGTTGTTTTACACTTATTTTAATTTAAGTTAATTGTTTCCGTTAACCATCAATGGAACAGGCTAATAGAATAAACTATAAAGTAAAACAAAGACCATGTATCATGGAACAATGGATAAACATTGAACAAGAGGTAATGCAGCAGTCACAGCGACCTGAGACGTATTTCTTACAGGAACTAAATCATCATCAGTCACAACCTGTTAAGACTCGACAGAGCCCATTACTATTGCAGGCTGAGGAGATGGTTCATTGGAGTTTTCTTTTAGCGGTATGTTTGTGGTTTCAGCGGGCTCGTATATAAATATAATCCGGAAGTACATCGGGGTTCAGCGGCTAGAGCTATTGCTTTAAAATCTGTGACATGCATTTTACACCGCAGCTGCTTTGCTATATGCTTCGTTGAACAAACCGGCGATCCGAAAATGCCTAACAACACCTCCAGGATGTGCCTTCAGCCATTTCACAATTTCTTGATTATAGCAGGTCTTCAGAAGCCCAAAAAAGGAGACGTCAACAGGTCGCATACGATGATTGCAAGGTGAAGGCAGACAAATAAAATGAATATCTTCTACATATTCCAAGTTATATGCCTTTATGTCTTGAGTGTTCATCGATAATTCTAATTACTTTATTGTGCATGCTTGCTTTTATAAAACTTTACATATTTATCCATACTTTATTCATGGAAATCCTTTATCCATTTTATAAATATTTCGTCGATCATCGAACTTGATTGTTGAGCTACACCTAAAATTCCAAGTGGAGCTCTATAATAAGTTTGTTTTACATATTGTTTCTAAGCCAAGCCGCACACCAAAGGAACATAAAACGAAAAACATGAAACATGAAACGAAAACTATGTTTCATGAAAAGAAAACACTGCTAAACAAATCTCAAAGTCCGCCTACCAATGAAACACGTGTGACTCATGCTCATGACACATTTTTATTTTCGGAGAGTTTCATAAATGGCCGGACATATATTTGTTTAGCAGTGGTTTATTTCCATGAAACGTAATTTACGTTTCATGTTTCTTTGATGTGCGGCCTGCCTAATAAATATCATCATCGGTGGGATGAAACTCCCAATAGCATTAACACAACAAGTAACAGTGACGTTTGCTCCACGTTTCGCGCTAGTTATAAATCCGACTTGTTTACTTCCCGTAGCAGCTAAAATATTTTCAGGTTTTTATATTGCAAATAGCCCAGACTCATGAGCATTATAAATACGGTGAGGTCTATAGCCAACAGATTCTAGCAAGCTCCTGTACAACTCATAAAACTTTTGGACATGCGCCCGATTAAAAGTTTGAGCGCGAGCTGCTGAGGTAGCTTCTAGTTTGCGCAAGAATATATCTTTATTGCATGTTAGAACTCCATGCTATCCGTCTTGTGCTGCCTTTTACTTTTTGAGATTTTATGAGTGAAACCGTTTTTCTCAGCTCTCTGTAAAGCTAATCCTATACAGAAGCTCGTGTCAATCCGAACAAACGACTTTCAAGGAATTTTATTGCCTTTCCAAATCAGATGGAAAGCAGCAAGTGCTTTTGAATGTGGCTCCAAAATTTTATTAGTGCCTTAAACATGCTTGCGAAGAGTAGCTTGAGGAACACCAAATGTTTTTAAAGTCAATAACCAGCCCATTTTTTGATCTCGAACTGCCTCGATGGCTTTCTTCATTGACTCCGTACTCCAAGATTGCCGATCAGTCGTTTTTTTATAATCGCTTGGCATTTTGGTATGTAAAAAAAATACATACCTATACCTATATAGAGTCCGTACAATAAAGATACCGCGTTGCACGCCATCCGCGTCATAGCACGTGACGTCAATGATACCAACACAAAATATTTAAGTAGTAGGTGTGTTCTTTTTTAGAATCGCTTAGCTGAGTACGCTGGAATTACAGCCAATAGACATATTTTATTATATACGCGTAGAAATAATATTAGAAGATTTCTATTAATGTAAATTTAAAGAAACATACCAAACTTGTTTCGTTTAATTTGTATAAGTGGAATATAAAGCGTTTTTATAAAGCACTTTTGTTCGGATTATACTCTAACTGCGATCAAACAAAGGTGACCGTAATCCATTTCGCAATAATTATGTGATATATTTGATTTAAAATGAATTCAACAATAATTTGTTATTGTTTGTAATTAGGCAACAATGTCAACTTATATCTCTGAAGTAGATAATGACGTTCAACGGTATCTATATTGTACGCACTGTAACACAAAAGCTATGGACAAAATGACATACGTATGCCGTTTTGTCTGCTACATATGTATGTTGTTTTGTCCGTAGAGCATTTTAAAACAATAAAAGTTCTAACTAAATAACTAAAGATTTTTTCTAAAAATAAATTATTTAATTGAAAGAAAAGTGTTTGAGCAATGAAACAAATGCCATAAATAGATACAATAGCTGAAAGCTTACCATTTGAAGCAAAACTTTGTCAGTATGTCAGAATGAAAAATACTCGTAATGTATGTATACCTGTTATTGGCCAAGAGACCAAGGTTAATAAAATGGATACGTTGAAAATTTTACAGATTATTCATGTATGAATAATCCGCGTTGACTGTTATGGCCGCGTGATATAATTGTCAGTTTCGTGTTAAAGTCCTCCAAATTTTCGTGTTAAAGTCCTCCTGACATAATTATGTCATTTTAAACATATTTCCCTTATATGTTGTATTTAGAATTTTTAATAAGAATCGTGTATTTTTTGCTTAAATTTTACTAGTATAATATTCAACGAGCTTGTAATGCTGGCTATTATTAAATACGCTAATGTCACTGTCATTGAAAATGATAAACGTCAAAATTTATAATAGTAGACAAGGTATAAAAGTAAACAATATACTGACCATTTTTAAATTTACAGTTAAACATCGTTTAAAAAATTTTCGAATTTAATTATTGATATAAATTACAATAATTGTTGTGTTAAATAAACAAGTTTAAGTAATTTTATTTGCAGTTTATATAAGACTCACATTAAAAGTGACTTCTACATAACTTCAGCCCGTGAGTAATGACCCGTGGGTAATGAACCCGTGGGTACTCACGGGTAAAGTAATGGGTGTTATTATCTATTCAAAAATAGTGAATAATAAGCACGTTATTAAACGATCGTAGAGAAAATATTATTTGGAACATTTCACTAAATGAAGAATACCAAAAAAAAAAGAAAAAAATTAAAGGTAACCCGTCATACTGTAAGTTAAGGTTTAGAAGCTTATTTATACATTTTTCTACTATTGTTTTTATTGATAATAATATAAAGTAAGTATACATTAATGTTTTTCCGAGATATTATATTATTTCTCGTATTATACAGTTCGGTCAGTGTCGAAATAAAATTTCTCTCTTGAAGCAAGAATACATTTGAATAAAATCAGCATTCAATTTTTTTGAATCATTTGTCTTTTTTCAATGGTTGCAACCTGCTATATAATTTCGGTAAGTCCTCAATTTATTTTTTAACCTAACCACTGTGATCTCGTCTTTTCCCATCTTCGTGACACTTCTGCAAAATAAAAAATGGAAATTGCAGCGATGACTGCTGAAGTAGCTAATGAAAATTCTCGCATAAATACATGCTAAATATCTGGGAAGAGTTCAAAGTTGCTAGTTATCGAAATCTTCGTGAAGCCATCAGTCAAGACAGGGAGTTGTCAGTTAGAGATCATTTATTTTATAGAATCACGACTGTTGTCGTTTGCTCACGAGCAGAGTTTTCGACGTTTAGTTTTAGCTTAGCGGTTTTTTAGGAGTGTTGTTCCTGTTAGTCAACTCTAGTCTGATAAAATTATTTGAATTTGTAACGAAATATAATAAAAATAAAGACGACAAAAAGACAATCCTCTACTATTAAAAACGGCAAAATAAACTGTACGGAATATAAAAATTTATATGTATATACTAAAAAAAATAGAATATACAGCTGCGACCATTGAATAATTTACACCCTTACATATCTTGTAACCGATTTTTTAAATTTTTACCTCGTTTAAGCAGCTAAAGAAGCTTTGGGAATTAGACGAATAACCAAAAGTAAAATATATTTGTGGAGCCCTGAAATTGAAGAACTGGTTAGAGAACAAAAAAGGAACTATTTCTAAAATCGCTAAACACAAAACAAGATGAAGATCTCAGACCCAAGACCAAAGATCATGTAAGGAACATGGGATAAACAGTACAAAGATATAGATAATTATATTGGAGGTAGACAATGCAGTGAAGCATGGAGCTTCATTAACACTGTGAAGTCGATAAAAAATCCTATAACCCAATACAGCTAAAACCAACAAAAAAAAAATGGATAGATCATTATTAGAATTTACTTACCGAACAAAGAACAGAAGCACAAAATGAAATAAATATAGAAGGCGAACAAGTACTGATTGATGTAGCAGTAATGACTAAAGCAGTAAAACAGCTTAAAAATGGAAAATCCCCCGACCCCGGCGAAATATCAGCAGAATTGGTAAAAAACGGAACGCAGAAATTGTTTAGATCCCTTGCATACATATTCACATAATACGTCAATGGAGAAAGCATTCCAGAGATTCGAAAACAGCTTTCATAACCTCGATACATAAAAAAGGTAACAAATTAGACTGCAATAACTACCGAGGGCTGTACGGGATACGGATAGCGAGGGTAGCGAGTACGTTGAGTAGGATATATGAAAGAATAATTAGAGATATGATCGAAGACGAATACAAAAACCAAGAAGAAGAAGAGCAGTAAGGGTTTCGAGCCGACAGATCTTGCACAAACAGCGTATTCTGCTTGAAACTAATTATAGAGAAGAAACTAGCACGGAATAGATCTACACACCTTACATTCATAGATTTTGAAAAAGCATTAGGGCATTGAAGCCTAAAAATGGTATATATAACATATATGTATTGTTTAGAAGCAGCCTACCTACTTGTTTTGGTAAAGAAACCTATCTGTCATTCTACTTTGATGGCACTAGATGGCGCCTGATATTTAATACAAAATACCTAGAACGGCAAAACAAGAGGCAATAATTGCTACTTACTACTTTAAAAAAGAATGAAAATAATGTGTAAATAATATAGGAAAAGGAATATTTACACCTTCGTCTCTCCAACCATTCGTAGACTGGTTTCTGTATCTCTACATCAGTATGACTTTGTAGGAAAGACGAAGACTGAGAATATCCGCTTCGTATATCGGAGGCCGGTATGCAGCTAAACAGTCATTAACAGACCAGTGCAATCTGGATTGTTTAGAAGCAACCTACCTACTTGTTTTGCTAAAGAAACCTATCTGTCCTTCTTCCTAGAGGGCACTAGTAAAAGCACACTATTCCTTGAGCGAGAGCTGGAAGAAAAGCATGCATTAAGCGATCGCCAGTATGGTTTTAGAACCAAAAGGTCCACCATAGATGCGATATCAGAAGTGACCTGCTTAGTCACGCAGAATACAAAGAAATGGGTGGCTTTCATCTTGCTAGATATCAAGAATGCCTTTAATATGGCATCATAAGAAAAAAACATGTCAAGGCTGAGAGATTTGGGTGTCAGTGAGTACCTGGTCATCTTGTCCGTCTGAAACCAAGGTATTTCGCAGGGTTCGGTACTAGGTCCCAGCCTCTGGAATGTCCTGTACGATGGGGTGCTGAGGCTACAGATGCCGAGGGGTTACACTGTTGTAGCTTATGTTGATGATCTCGCACTGGTTGCGAAGGCGAGACAGAAAACGGACATGGTTAATGCGGCTAACACAGCCCTGCGTCGTATTAGTAGGTGTATCAGAGAGAACGATCTACAGCTAGCACCTCAGAAAACTGAGGTGGTAGTTCTCAAAGGAAGCCGGGATAAATCCTCTCTTCACTTTATAGTGGAAGGGGTGGAGATTGTACTGGTTAAATCGGTTAAGTACCTCGGAGTCTGGCTGTGAGAAGGACTTAAATTCGGAGTGCACGTCCAAAAAATGGTGGAGAAGGCGAACCGAAGTCTGGAGGTATTGGTACGGCTAATGCCGAACATTGGAAGCCCAGGTAGCACCAAAAGGAGGGTTCTAAATGGAGTTTTCCAGTCGGTGGTGACATACACAGCAAAGTACGCCAAGCTGTTGAAGACTTCGCAAAGGCGAATGCTCCTTAGGTTGCCTAGTGTCTACAGGACGGCCTCAAACGAGACTCTTTATGTTATTAGAGCGGTGATACCGATCGTCTTGTGTAAAGAGCGAGCGAGACTGTATGCGAGCAAGCAAGCAAGCAATTTGATTTAACCCGACCTGTGGGAATGTCCACCCTCTCGAAAGAGTACATTCGGGTGTAACAATTCATTGGGGCGAGGTGTTTTGACCCGAGTATATACAGGGATCACCCCACCTCGCTCCAATGCCCCAGGCCATCCCTTTCCCCCCCATAGCACGCTGATGCGCGATGGGGGCACAACTATCGTAGCCAAATGCTCTTCACAGTGGAATCCTGGGTAATAAGATTCCATTGTAGTACCCTAATCGAATGCAAAAAACTAGGCCAGCGTGATGCGCTCTATGCCTTTATCTTCTTTCTTACTTATCCGCGGAACTAAAAATTGCTTGCTTGGGCCCCGAGTCATCGTGCTGAGCCCTAGTGGGCTCCGCCCGATGACTCGTTGCTCGAGTTTGTATGACTGAGGATGGATGGAAATATATATGAGGAAGATCGAGAGAGGACGATAGAGGAGTGGCCGAGAGAATGGGCGAGTGATAGCGGAAAGACAAGGTGGACGAAGGAGCTTATTCCCGATCTGAGGCTGTGGTGGGAATTAAGTTCAGGAAACTGGACTTCTTCCTGACGCAGTTTCTGACCGGTCATGGTAGATTAGGCACCTACACAAATAGGATAGGTAAATCTGCTTCGGCGGACTGTGCTGTTTGTGGGGTGCCGGACGCTCCAGCCCACCTCTTTAACTGCCAGAGGTGGGCAAATGAGAGGGGAGACTTCGAGACGCGGATGGGTTTCAGGCTGAATGAAAGAAATATAGTAAATGTGATGTTAAGAGGAGAGCGAGAATGGATAGAAGTTCACTGTCTGATCTCGGGAGTGATGAAGAAGAAGGAGCAGGAGGACAGAAGAGGAAACTGAACCAAGGACGGTGTATGGATTTTGGTTTCTTTTACCACTACTCTGGAGCGATGGTTAAGGTTTTAGCCGGAATACGGTTAATCCGGCACTACCCTGGTGTCTTCTGGCCTAGCGTCATACTCGGCCGGAGGACGCCAGGGTGTCTTGCTCCGTGATATTAGATGTCAAAAAAATATTTTTTTTTTTCACCGCAGCCTGTCAGATTTCAATGGATACCTTCTTAAGCTCATACTGGAATCTGGCAAAATGGCAATTAAAAAACTGTTCAGTGGTCACAGCTGTACCACATGTGACATCTAGATACAAACTTTCTTTTAAAAGTTTTAAGTTAACGGAAAAGTGCTGATTTACGTGAATTTGCATTGTAAATAAAAAAAATATTTATCATTTATTAATCTGTATACCTAATCCGTATATTATAAAAATGTACATTACAAACTTTATGACGATTTTGTATATCTATCCTTAAACATCTTTATAAAAAATATAAAAAGGGATTATTGCTGCCAAAGCTGAAAATAAATTATTTTCTTGAGGGGGCTATTCAATTATTTATCAGAATGTAGGCATCAGTTACCGTTAAATCCGGTAAATAAGGCAGATACTTTAAATCAGTTCAACGAGTTATTGAGTTATTGTTTTCTACCTAAATTTCAAGGAGCAATTCTACGGTACTTTGGACTGAATGGCCTGTTGCGAATTTTTGTAGAATTAATCTTTTTATATTTAAAAATTTAATAGTCTAGAAACGTTATTTAAATCACTTACAAAAGGTAAAATAATATCGTCGATAGAAAGGTAAAAGGTTGTAACGCACAACTCAACTTTTTTCAGGAAGTAGAAAAAACGTTCCATTTAAGTAATTTGATGAGTAGAGAGCGGCATATATGCAAAGTGCATATAGATGCATATATTGCATATTTTCAGACAACAAACACAACGTTGCATATTTAAGCTAAACACGATTTATTTTGCATATTTTAAAAATAAATTATATAAAAGTTTAAAATTTTCCTCTCTTAGTTGGAATTTTATAACTTCGATAAGAACGAGCTCGTTATTTATCTATCTATCGCTCATCTGGACTTTCCCATTACTACTTGAATTTAACAATTATGGGTGTTTCCAGAAAAATATTATTTTATTAGCGTAGCAAGTCGTAGGTACCTACCTGCTTTTAAGGGTCTAATAATTATTTTGTCAGTTTCCGGCCAACATTTGTTTAAAGTAAACGTTTTATCGTATTTAGTGTTTTTGAAGTGATTGGTATATATTAAATATAAATATGTCTACCATTCAAAAAAGTGCTTGGATAAAGTGTTTTCCCGAGCTAAAGCTAATTGGAGACAAAGTATTTTGAAAGGCCTGTTCCAAAATCGTAAGTTACATTCATTTTCACATTTCATTTTTTTAAATGAGGAACTGACAAACAAAAGCATCATGTCCCACAAAAGAAATTTTTCTGGAAAGAGTGTTTTTATTCGACAAATTCGCTTTTACTTCTATAAAGACGGACATAGAGAGAAGCATCAAAATACAAAAATCCATCAAATTGTAGACAATTCCGCTTTTGTTCTTCAGCTTAAGTAACGTACTTTGTTCTTTAAGTAACGTACAAATTGCTAAAGAACTTATGTTCATAAAAGTTCATTTTAGTTTTTTACCAGATCTAACAAAGTCATCAGAACAAAGGAATTTACAATTAAGTGATTCGGTTAATCTTGTTAACACTTTTTCTGCTCATTGTCAAAAAATTCCCGGAAATACAGGGATTACAATTAGAAATAAATTAAAAAATGTTTTAGAAAAAAATGAGGGTTTCGATTGTTTGAGGAAAGTTGTACGTATTTTTGAAGGCAACTTTTCTGAAGATCTTACGACTTAATATATTGTTTTATTTTTGAGTGTTTTTAATATGCATTTGCATATTTAGACAAATTTAGAAAAAATACCTGCAAATTTGTAGTAAAAGTAATGCATATATATGCGCATATTTTGGTAATGTTGTCTTGCATATATTCCGCTCTCTACTGATGAGGAATTAACCTAATATTTTTTTTCGTTTATAGATCAATTATTGATAGTAGTAAGAAGATCACTTTCTAGTTGGCACAAGAATTCGAGCTAGAATCTCAAACGCGAAGAAGGAGAGATGTACCAAAACAACGCGCCTTAATATTGAACTCCCCAAAAATCCGCAAATGGTAGAAAGGTTTCAAAACTATATCGAAACTAACTGCATAATTAATGAGAATCTAATAACCAGCGAACAATGGGAAATGTGTAAAAGTAATATTAAAGACGCAGCAAATAATATTCTAGGGCTAGAGAAACCACCACCACGCAATTACTGGTTCGATGCTGAGTGTGAGGGTGAGGACATCACAAGAAGAAAGAACGATGCATATAAACAGATGCAGCAAAGAAGAACCCGAGAAAAACAACAAAAATATAAAGACCTTAGAAGAGAAGAGAAGTGCATTCATAGAAGAAAAAAGAGAATTTATGAAAATAGATTACTGGAAGAACTTGAGGCATTAAAACAGGAAAATCAAACAAGAAAATTCTATAAAACTCTGAATAATGTAAGAAAGAAATTCAAACCAAGGCTAAGACTATGTAGGGATAAGGAGGGGCACATACTTAATACAAAAGAAGAAATATTGAAAAGGTGGGTGGAACACTATAAAGAACTACTTACCATCGAAGTAGAAGATCCAAATCAACCAAACCCAAGAGCAACCAACAACACACCATTAGAGCCTCCATTAATTCAAGAAGTACGGGATGCAATAAAACACCTAGAAAATAATAAATCTCCAGGAAATGATGGTATATCCGCAGAACTTATTAAATATGGAGGTGCTACCCTGACTAATCAAATATATAAAATAATACTGAGAGCCATGGTCGCCTAAGTGCACATTCAGAGGAGCTTCTTAAAGAATATCAAAGTGGTTTTAGGCCTGGTCGATCAACAACAGACCAGATCTTTGTGCTAAGGCAAATACTGAAAAAAACTAATGAATTTAATATCGACACATACCATCTTTTCGTAGATTTTAAATCGGTCTATGATAGTGTCCTAAGAAATAAATTGTATGAAGCCATGGATGAATTCCACATCTCTGATAAACTGATAAGATTGGTAAAGGCTACAATGCGTAAAGTCGTTTGCAAAGTCGAAATACAGGGCGAACAATCACAGGCGTTTGAAACGAATGTTGGACTGCGACAGGGAGATGCGCTGGCGTGTCTCCTCTTCAACATAGGAAAAGACGGTCAGAGATGCCCGAATAGACAACAGAGGAAATATTTTTAATAAATCATCCCAAATTTTGGCATATGCCGATGACGTGGACCTAGTTGCCCGCACAACACGCAAACTAGAAGAAATGTATACCACCTTCTCAAATGCCTCAAAAAATATGGGCCTGAAAGTAAATGAGGAGAAAACTAAAATGATGGCATCAACACTAAACAATAGAGCCAGAAACATCGGTCACCAATTCTTTGTTGATAACTCTACCTTTGAAGTGGTGGACAAATTCACATACTTAGGCTCCCTGATCACCAAGGAGAACGTCATGACGGAAGAAATCAAGCGAAGGATAATCCTAGTGAACAAATGCTATTTTGGACTGAGTAGACATATGAGAAGCTGAAACTTAAGCCAAAAAACAAAAATAACCATATACAAAACCCTTATACAACCAGTGTTGACATATGGATCGGAGACATCGACCATCTCCAAGGCAGATGAAAACCTTCTGCTTATATTTGAACGAAGGATCCTGAGAGGCATATTCGGTGGCATCTGTGAAAATGGTATTTAAAGAGGAGTTACAACTACGAGGTATTCCACAGATATAAACATATATTTAGTGGTAAAGACGTAGTATCTCTTATAAGAATAGGAAGACTAAGATGGGCAGGTCATCTAGCAAGATCGCAGCATAACAACCCTCCTAGAAGAATCATTATGTCACAACCTGTGGGAAGTAGAAATAGGGGTAGGCCAAAACTTAGATGGAAGGATGGTGTAGATGAGGATGGGACAAAAATAGGTGCAGCAAACTGGCAACGGTTGGCAATGGATTGGACTGACTGGCGCAATAGACTTGGGAAGGTCGATGCTCTTTCATAGGGCTGTAGCACCATTGATGATGATGATATTGATAGTAGTATATTTTTCATACCTCCAAAGAGGGTTGAGCATGCTGAATGCTTGTTGAGCTTTTCGTATGCTCATACGAATATCGTCTTCTGTACCTCCGTTTTCTGTTATGACACTCCCAAGATACGTAAAGTTTTCCACATTTTCAATCTGCACGTTGTCGATAGTAAATAGCGTGTTGTTTTTTGCATTTAATAACTACCTCTTAAAACTCACCAAATTTCAGTTGCATATGTCAACCGGTTTTAGAGTACACCCATACCTCGCTATACGGCCGCTCTTTATACGGCATTTCGATATAACGGCGCTCTTCAATTAAGGCACGTTTTCGATTTACGGCCTAAAATGTTTCGCTATAACGGTCAAAAAACTTTTTTTCGATATCGATACAACTACATTATGGGAAATTATATTAAATCGATTATGAAAAAAAAATGGAAAATTTATTGATTATAGGGATTGAGGACAATAACAAACAGGGAATGCCAATAAGTCAAATGACTATTAATGAAAAATCTTTAAGTATTTTCTAAAATTTGGAATGAATGGAAATAATGACCGATGAATCTGCTGAAGATGTCACATTTCAAGCAAGCCGAGGATGGTTTGAAATTTGCATAATATGAAAATAGAAGAGGAAACATTGATGAATGAGACCGCAAGGAACATCCCGACCTATTAAAAGGAATTGTTGAAACAAGTGGTTATAAACCTGAACAAGTGTTTAACGTAGACGAAACAGGGCTTTATTGAAAGCGAATGTCTGATCGCATGTACATTTCATAAACCGAAAAATCTGCGCCTGGTTGTAAGGTGTCTAAAGAACAATTAACATTCCTACTGAATGCAAATACCACGGGTAATTTTAAGCTAAAACCACTTTTAATATATTTTTGGCCGAAAATCCAAGGCCTAAAGGACTAAATAAAAATGAATTACCTGTCATATGGAGATCCAACAAGAAAGCTTGGAGGACTAAGTCTACTTTTGAGGATTGGTTCAAAAATCACTTTTGTAGAGAAGTGAACAAATATTCGCGAGACATTAACTTAAGCAACAAGGCTTTGCCTATTTTGGATAATGCACCAGACCAGGGCATGCTACTAAATTATCCGAACTATCTGAAGATGTTCATCGTCTTTCTATTAAAGCCATTCAAAAAATATTTATGTATACCTAGATACACATATTTTATATAACACGAAGTTGTTTGTATGTATTTGTATGTATTTTTGATTTGCATAAAATAAGATGCCCTTTGAATGATAAACCATGTTACATAATAATATAAAAAAAATTTGGAACCGATCCCATTGAATTTGTATGAGTTTGCATTAGAATACTTTATTCCTTATACGGCTTTTCGCTTTACGGCCAAGTTTCGTGGAACGTATCTAGGCCGTAAAGCAAGATATGGGTGTAATAAATAAATCGTCAGTTTGTAAGGAAAATTTTAACACCCTCTATTTCGGAAACGAAGCAATTGCGGATATACGTTTATAAAGCAAACTGTCATTATTTTTTTATGCAGAATTACCCTTAAAGTTTGCCATACTTATTTAAAAACACCCTGTATCGATGAGAAACAAGGCTAGTTGTTAAAGTACCTAACTTTTTTATTGTTTAATATAAGCGAATGGATCAAAAAACAGAATGTTAAGAAAACCTGAGGCTATAGTTGGGTTTTAATTTCAGAATCTTATAAATGCTAGAATATTCCACAGGGTGATGCGAACGTTGAGAAAAAATCACAGTTTGATTGGTACACCCGGTATACAATGACAATTTACCTGTCTAGCAACAATACATATTATTACAGCGATATTTTTTAAAGAATAAGGCTATAAAATGTTAAAAAAATAACGTAAATCGGAAGCATGTTTAGGAAATTCGAGATATTAAAAATGACCAATTTTTAAGGTGGTGGGTTAATTTCTTGGAGAAGTGTATGTATATTTTTAGATAAGACTTACAAAGGACTAATTTTAATCCACATAAATAGCCGTATTCAAAGTGTTGCATTTTTTTGCCATCAGTATATTATTCTTTAAGGTCTAGTAAATTTTTATCGGACTAGAGGTTGACAGCATAACAGTGCTTAAAACAATTACTAGATTTTAATTAAAAGTACGGCTGGTGTTGTATGCAAACAGTCATCTATCACTGTTTCGTGTCTCACAGTCCTAGTCGTTACATTCTTGCCGCATTCGTCTGCATACCGTTGTAGCTTTTACTTATGGCATCAACTTTTGCCCCTGTTATTGGTACCTTAACATTTTCGAAACTTTGTCCTTTCCTTTTTGCCCTACTGGCTTTCCTCCTAATTAAGTTCAGCCTGTCAATATTTCAGTCGGCGTAACGCATATACCAGTAGTGACAAAAATGTTTAGAAGTAACACGTAAAATGTCTAATATGTATGAATTGTCAATATGAATGAGTCAAATGAAATTAAATTATCAGAAGAATTTGTGAACCAAGTAACAAACACAAAATTTGTTTGAAATAGGTTGTAAAAATAAAATTCAGACTTACTAACAACTATTTTTTAGCCGCCAAGAGGATGACCGGTTTCGGATACTACTAATGTCCTCCTTCAGATCTCCAGTAAGGTCAATTCAAAATGCTAAAAGATTACAAATTGTAACTTAAATATGGAATTGGACTACGTAAGTCCTAGGTTTTCACCCACGTAAATGAATGTTATATATTTCAGTCCAAGCAACTAATTTATAAAAAGCCGGTTCAAAATTAAAGCCGGCACTAAAAAGCCGGTTTAATTATTAGTCAAATTAAAACCTGAACTAAATATTTGAACCCGTAAAGAAAAGCCACCGACAAAGAACTACATGAAAGGTTTAGTCTCGAAGTTAGTAGATCTTTTAAAAAGGGTCAGGATAGTGTATGTAACCTAGGGCTAGAGGACCACTATAGACCTGAAAAGGCCACAGTGGAATACGTCAAAACCCAAAGATTGAATTAATCGGTGGCGCCCAAAATCCCGACAGCCAAAATTCCGACAGCCAAAATCCCGACGGCAAAAACACCGACACTCCAGAATCCCGACACGCCAAAATCCCGACAGGCCAAAATCCCGACATGCAACAATCCTGGCATAAGCAAAAATCCCAACCACTACATTTTGAATATTTATTGTTTCCTTTTCAAATGCCATATCAAATCATATTACAGAGTATTGAAATTATTATTTTAAATTCCTTAGTTTCCTTTCTACAAAATTGAAGATGTCTAAAAACTTCATTAGCATTCAAAACATAAATTCGTAATTTTTAAAATATTCTCAGTAACAATTTACAATACTGCTGTTTTCAAAATACACTAATAATTTTTTTGGTTTTATGGCGTAGACTTGGGTGTCAATTAGCCAGTCACAACTTTTTTTTATACTGATAATAACATCAAAACAATACGCAATGAATTTATATTTTATTTATTGTACCAGGAAAACTTACACAAAAGTATACAGTAACCAAAAAACAATCAGATATTATTAGTTTTCCTTTCCATATTAGTCCATGTGTGAGGCCACTTTCGTATGAAAAATGTTTCTGACTCGATTTCTTTGCGGATTCCTGTTCAAAAATGTCTCCTTTGAACAAATCAGAAGGGTGCCGGGTAAAACAATTTTTTAAGCAAATTCAAAATTACTTTTTTGCCTCGAAAAGTGTATTTTTAGGTTTCTTGGGTAATTATAAACAATAAAGGTCTCTTGTCATATTTCTGAAAAGTTGATATGTTTTCGAGTTATAAGCGATTTAAAATCTGAAAAATGCGAAAATATGCATTTTCGATGCTTGAAAACTCTTAAGTTTTAATAAAATGACAGATGTTTTTTATTTAAGATGACCCAAAAATGCTAGAAACATATTTTCGCGGGCAAAAAAGGTGATGTTTTGAATTTGTTAAAAAATATATTAAACAATTTCTGCCCAAAAATTTCGCCCGGCACCCTTCTGATTTGTTTATAGGGGATATTTTTTAACAAGAATCGACAATGAAACCGAATCAGAACAGTCAGACACAGGCAACATAAATCCGGACCCCGGAAGTGTCATAGGTTTTCGAAACGGACCCTCAGGGAAACTAATTGGTGACCCCTGGCCTAGAACACCATGGTCAAATAGGTATTTCAACCGTAATTTTGATAAAACGTTAGTTGTATAACCTACTCATCTCCTTGGCGACAATTTTCATCTTTGAAGACAATTTCTTTTAATCATTTTTAAAAACGATTTCCGAAGTGATCGAAAATCTTCTTCTTCTTCTTCTTCTTTTTGTATAGACATGACTCTCTTTGTTTTTTCAATGTGCCTCTAGTAAGTTGTCGTTCCATCGCTTTCGTGGTCTTCCCACTGATCGTCTTCCTATTGGGAGACTCTCTCGCTGCCCTGACTACCCTATTTCTTGTCATTCGGCTTATGTGGTCATTCCATTCTATTCTTCTGTTTCTTACCCAGTTATTATTATCCACCTTGCATCTCCGTCGTATATCTGTACTTCTAGCTCTGTCCCATAGAGTCTTACCATCGATTTTTCAAAGGGTTTTCATCTCCGCTGTTTCGAGCAATCTTTTTGTCCTCTCTGTGTCGGGTCGTGTTTCTGACGCGTATGTCATTATTGGTCTGATGACTGTTTTGTAAATTCTGCCTTTCATTTCTTTTCCGATATATTTATTTCTGCATATTGTGTTATTCAGGCAACCTGCGGCTCTGTTTGCTCTATTCACTTGATCTTCCACTTCTGTTTCGAGCCTTCCGTAGCTAGATAGTGTGATGCCTAGGTATTTAAACTCCATCACTTGATCTTATTGGATCTGCTGTTATAACCATGCATTTTGTCTTTTTTGAGGAAATTAACATGTCAAATTTTCTGGCGATTATGTTGAATTGGTGCAGCATATGTTGTAAATCATTTTCACTTTGAAAGATTAGTATTGCATCGTCCGCATAGCAGATTATTTTAAGTTCTTTTTCTCCCATTTGGTATCCTTTTTTAGTTTTTACTTTTTTTATTATTTCGTCCATGGTCAGGTTGAACAATAAAGGACTCAAGGAATCCCCCTGTCTTATCCCATTGTCGGCTTCAATTGGGTCAGTTAGTTCATCTTCCACTTTTACTTTTATTGTGTTGTTCTGGTAGATGTTTCTATCGTTTTAATTATTCCCAGAGGTACCTCTCTCGAGTATAACAAGTGGATAACGTCCTTTAATGTGACCCTGACAAATGCTTTCTTAAGGTCCACGAAACATAAATATGCCGGTTTGTTGTATTCCAACGATTTCTATTGAATTTGCCTCATTATAAATATAGCGTCAGTGCATGACCTTCTCGACCTAAAACCTTGTTGTTCTTCTGCTAATGTTATAATTTCATTCAATTTGTTTGTTATCACTTTTGTTGTTAATTTTAGTGTTGTGTTTAATAAGTTAATCCCTCTGTAATTCTCCGGGTCTGATTTGTCTCCTTTTTTGAAGAGAGGTATTAGGATGCTTGATCTCCATTCTTGTGATATTCTGTTTTGTTCTATTATTTTTTGTATTAGTTTTAATACAGTACAACCTGCCATATCCGGATCAATTTGGCGACAGACCGATCCGGATATGAAAAAATCCGTATATCAAGACCACTACTTCTTTTACAGTCTCTGAAACGTTTTCTCCTTCATACATTCCAGTAATCAGCGCCGTCAATAACTTTCGTCGATAGACACATTTTATAGATTCTATAATACATTATTTCGCCATCTTTTAGTTCTTCTTTTAGTGCGTTGTCCGACAGCAGGACTGCCTTTCTCGGTAGATTTCGGTAGATCCGGACGGCGCAGAACCGTCCGGATATTGGGAGGTCCGGATATGGCAGGTTGTTTAGTTAGATCTTGTCCTCCGTACTTTAGGAGTTCGAGTTCGTTCGATATTCTCTCCTCTCCTAGAGATTTTCTATTTTTTAATTTTCTTAATGCTTCCTTTACCACTCCCTCCTCGATGTTTATTTCTTCGTTTGTCGTAACTTCAGGTGATCGAAAATCGAAACGTAAATTTTTTTTAGGTAAAAATGTAATTGTCATTACAATCAACTGTGGCTTATGCCATATAAATACAATATTTTAATATATTATTATTTATTCTTTTAAATAAATTATCACTCTACTTTAACCTACCTTACTGTGTTTACTCCTGTGAAACACATTCTCATAAATCGAAGTTTCTTGTGAGAGTTAATTAGCTCATGCAGTATTGTAATTAAATTTTTGAGTTGACGCGGTAACAATCACAAATAGGTTTTAAATGAAATGAGTGGAATACATTCATCCGCTTGGTCTGACACACAGCACAACAGGATTACTTAATTAAGCCAGTAACTAAATGACTTCTTAAGCAATTAGCCTTAGGTGTACTATTTGTCTGGCAAAATTACGAGAATTCAAACAGCCCGACCTTTAACTCGAAAACAATTTCTGTTAACCCCCAATCTTAACTAATTGTGATTGTTTGTCTACACAGCAATTTATATACTTGGAAATCACTTGGGAGCCAAATACCTTGTTTGCTGTTGTTACTTGGACGTAGTTAACAATATTGATTAGTTTACAGCTAATTTACCGATAATTGCCATATTTTATTTATGGACATTTATACTCCATCTAATATACTTACCGTTGCACGTCATCCGCGTCATAGCCCGTGACGTCACATGATACCAACACGAAATATTTAGGCGGTAGGTGTGTTTTTTTTTAGAATCATTTGGCCGAGTACACTGGAATTACAGCCATTGGACATATTTTATTATATACGCGTAGAAAGAATATTTGAAGATTTCTATTAATGTTAACTTAGAGAAATACACAATAATATGTTTCATTTAATTTGTATAAATGGATTATAAACCGTTTTTATGAAGCACATTTGTTCGGAACACACTGTAACTGTAATCGAACGAAGGTGATATTTTGGCATAAATTGGTAGGCCCCTGCGGGGCCCGCTTTAATATGCTTTTTGCTTCTTTTGTTTCTAATTTGATGGGGACATTTTGAACTACAGAAGTACGCACATAGGAAATGTAACTGCTTAATAGATTTTAATTTTTGTGTAGGTACCTACTTATAAATAATAAAGATAAATACATATTCGTCAAAAAATTTGAAAACAAAATTTACTGAAATATGTACAGGGAACCCTGTTGTACGGTTCCTTATACGTTTTACCTGGTTTCCAAAGCCCATGTTTCAACATTTGTAAAGACTAACCGACATGGTTTTCCTACACGTGATAACTCAAACACTTGTATATTAGCAAGATTCATGAATAAGATGTAGGCAAACTACAAAGTTATAAATATGTATTGCAAGTTTTATACGGCCATAAAAATAATCTCAATACAATATGCTCAATACTCGTGGTTATTCAACCGTCATCATTCAGCCTGTACTTTTATAGAGGTATGTAATTCTTAAAAATTGAAATTAAGTTCTAAATATAGACAATAGTGGAAGGGATAACAAGACACTACCTATATGTAGACACCAATTTCTTTTTAAGAAAATCTCGTCGTTTGAAAAAAGATATCAACCCCACCGTTATCCAGGGGCTTTTGGTTATATTTTTTAAGCGTTTTATTTCCCTAGAGGTTTATATGTAATTATTTAACTTATTTATAAATGTACTATATTATGCAATTTCAAAATCTATTTTGTTGATACAAATTTTATTCCAATGTTCATTTTTTTAAAAACTGTGTTAGTTTTCCGATATTAATGAGGTTTTTAATCATAAGGTTTTTAATTATGACTGCAATTTTGGATGTAGAAAATTTTTGAGTTTGATTATTTATAAAAAACGGCTGGCGTAAAGTGATCAATAATGTGAGTATTAAAAACGATAGGAGAAATATTAATTTACTGTTTTAATAGTCTGTTATTTTTTTAAGTTTCTAACATCAAAAGTAAGTAAATTTTGATCAAAATAATGTTGGTATCTTTCTACTGGTTGGTAAAAAAGTCGTGAAAATCACTTTCTAATTAGCATCCGAAATGATATTACCACTTCACAAATTACTTTACTTATTGTTTATAAAATATGTAAGAGTCGTTGGTTCAAAGTGTACATTTTTGAAAAGGCTGTAGTCAAATGGGCTTAAACAAGTCACTAATCACGAGTGTATGCAAAATTTGAACAGACATATCTTATAACCAATTTTTGTCTTCAGCAAAACAAAAAGTCCAAAGTCCAAAATATTTACAATCTCTCTCTCTCTCTCTCTCTCTCTCTCTCTCTCTCTCTCTCTCTCTCTCTCCTGTCGTTTCCCCATTACTGAGGATCGTGATTTCTTCCAATATTCCTAACAATGTTTCTCCATTGGTCTCTATCTTCAGCTGCTCTAAGAGCTTCGCAGAATGAGTTTCCAGCTGAATGCTATATTTGGTCAGACCATCTAGTTGGTGATCGTCCTCTTGATCTTCTCCCAGGAACGTTTCCAGAAACAATTAATCTCTCCAAACTGTCGTCACCTCTGCGAACCACGTGACCTATATTCACAATAACAAAACCTATATTTTTTTTATACAAGTTAAGATTTTTGGTATCACCAATAATTAATAAATTTATTTTGAAAAATCAAAAATTTTTCACAATTATATATTTTTTTAATTTAAAACCAAATTGTTTTCAAAAATGAGCACTTTGAAGCAGTAAAACTTACAGATCATATAATATAAGCAATACATAAGTTAAGTAACTTGTGAAGCGGTAACGATTAATTTCATTTGGGATGCTAATTAGGGGGTGATTTTTACGATTTGTTTACCAAAAAAAGTGTCCAACTTTATTTTGAGCGTTACATAGTTAATATTGATGCTAGAAACTAAAAAATGACAAAAATATATTAAAAAAGTTGTGATGACTTTTTCTCGAAAATTGATTCATTTTTAGTTATTTCACGTTGAAATATTCGATTTGGAATTTGACGAATAAGAACCTACGTTTCATGACCTACTGGGTTTAAAGACATCGTATATACACCACATTTTTCACTTTTTTTATAAGCTATTTTTTTACTAAGAATATTTTTTTCGATAACATACCTACTTACTTTTTGAGGGTATTTGCGAAAAATTGTCTCAAAACGTGTTTTTTTTTTAAAGATGAACATAATATATTCACTCACAAATAATTCGAAAAGTATTAACTTAGTGAAAAAACTCTATAGAACTTAAAGGTTGCTTAGAATTAGTCAGTTTATCCAATTCCGGACTTATCTTGAACGTATGTTTTTCACCCGATAAGGGTTAAAACATACCTAGGGCAGAAGCGCACAACCGCACAATAGGTATCACTTTTTTTTATTTGACATGTTAGCTATGTGTATGTCAAATTTCATCTCAATCCGAGCAGTTCTTTAAAATGTACAGCAAAAACCGTGAGTAAATGGACTATAAATTAGCTTCAGTTTTTATGATATATTTTATAATACCGGGTGTCCACTTATATTTTCCCCCATTTTAACTGCCTATAACTTCTAAACGGCTGTCCTACGACTTCTAAAGGACTTTCGCTGAAATGTTTTATTTTAGTAAAAGTTTTTTCTGAATGTATTGAATTCTTTATATCGCTTTCAAATACTATATCCAGTATATCTTTTTGTAAATTAAAAGAAAGGTCATTCACCTATCCAGCGATATAAAGTTTTTTTAAAATCGGTTTTCAAATCACTGAGTAATTAATTTTTAAAATGAGAGGTGTAACGTAGATATCACATACCTAAATCACATAAGTAAGCAAATTGATATTATGTTGTGATTTCCACATTGCATCTCATTTTAAAAATTATTTGCTCAGTCATTTGACAACCGATTTTAAAAAAATTTATATCGCTGGATAGGTAAATGACCGTTTTTTCAAGCAACAAAAAATATACTGGGTGTTTGATTAATAAAAGTCAACAAAGGTTTTTTTCAAAAATCCGGCATTTTTTATTTAAAAGCGATATAAAAAAAATGGTCATTTACCTAAAAACTGGAAAAAACGGTCATTTGCCTATCCAACGATATAAAAATTTTTAAAATCGGTTGTCAAATGACTGAGCAATTAATTTTTAAAATGAGAGATGCAATGTGGAAATCACATAACATAATATCAATTTGCTTAATTATGTTATTTAGGTATGCGATATCCACGTTGCACCCCTCATTTTAAAAATTAATTACTCAGTGATTTGACAACCAATTTTGAAAAACTTTATATCGCTGGATAGGTGAATGACTTTTCTTTTAATTTACAAAAAAATATACTGGGTGTTCCATTAAAAAAAAAGTCAACAACGTTTTTTTCAAAAATCCGCCATTTTTCTTTTCGTATTTGAAAGCGATATAAAAAATTCAATCCATTCAGACAAAACTTTTACTAAAATAAAACATTTCAGCGAAAACCGCATATTTCTATCTTGAGCCGTTTAGAAGTTATAGGCAGTTAAAATGGGGAAAAATATAAGTGGACACCCGGTATAATATGATCATTTATATTTAATGTTTTGGGCGGCGGCCCGCATCCCAACTGGAACCAGGGCCCACTGATCTATCAGTACGCTACTGGAAGACAGACAGTCCTCCTCTAGGTATTAATTATTTTACATATTATTTCAAAAATAAAACGTGAATACACTTTAGTATATAAGTATTGTTCAAGCAATCTATATAGTGTAATGGGTAAGATTATTGTAGCTTTGGGTTGTTCTTCTTTAATATTAGGCCGGCAGCTGGTGTTTTCTGGTAATTAAATATGTAGTTAAAAATATTTATTTATACTTAGGTAAATACCGTTAAAGCAGGACATAATATTGTGTTAAAATTAATTTTATCAATTTTCTCCCTCTTACCGCATGCTTGCATTAATAACTGATGTAGAATAGCTTTTATAATTAATCTTGTTATTGTTAGAATTACTGATACTAAAAAAACTTTATAAAAACACAGTTAGATCTAAAATTACTTTAAGTATACAGTTCAAAACTTTTAAAATTCAGCACAAAATGCAAGCATGTCCCCGCTCTTTTTTTTATTAAAAATACAAAATCTAAAAATATTTTTTTAACCGAGTCTTTTCATTAGTACACTTATGCTTGGAAAATGAATTGCACAACACAACAATAATTAAAATACTGCTACACTTAACTCATTTTCTCCTTCTTCCGTATTTTCTTCGTCACTATCATCGCCCAATTCAATAATAAATTTATTTCCACCATTAATGTGGAAGTGCCCAATCTTCTTATAATATTCTTCTACTTTGATCACTTTGGCAATTCTTTTCTGCCAGTCTACTTTGGTAATATTGGCTACTTCTTTTTTAATTATCTCAATTACCTTTTTGTCAAATTTAGGAAATGTATTTGAACGCCTTATACTTGGTTTTAATTGTCCCCAAATTAACTCAATATAATTGAAAACACAAAAGTAGGGGGAAGTCTCAATATAGTGTGTCCATGCTTTTCGGCAATACTCTCTAGAGCGTATAATTTTCTAAATTGCTTCGTGTGTAGAACTTCAATAGGTTGTTTTTTTGTGTAAAAATCTTCGAAATACAAATAATTTTCCATTAAAAAATTTTGCAGGTCAGCTTTGAAGATGTATTTGGTATTTTAGTGAGCTGTCGGGAATGACAGGAACCGTTGTCAAGCACTATTACGCTGTTTTTCTCCAAGTTTGGGATCAGCGAGTTTTCAAACCAATCTTCCAAAATGTCAGCTTCCATATTCTTGTGGTAGTCAACGTTACAATCTTCCATTTTCTTCCCACATAATTTTAAAGCATTCGGAACCCATCCCTCACTTCCTCCGCAATGTACAATAATTAGCCGCGAGCCTTTGTTTGCAGGCATTTCTGGTATGCACATGCTTGAACCATCTGTCCATCCTATATTTAGTAATTTCTTCTAGGTACATATTACGTCTGTTGACTATTTTTTGGCTTTCCATAATTGCTTGACGTTTATTTATTTTTTTTTAACTTAAAGCCCATTTTTTTTATCCAATTTTGAAGAGTTTTCTCACAGCAGTTCATATTTCGACCGGTTGTTTCCAATTTCTTTCTTATTATTTCTATTGTAGGTATTTCATTGCTTTTGTAGCAGTCGTATATTGTGGTTTTAAATAGTTTTACGAGTGAAGGATTTAAAGGTCTTGAAAATTTGTAGTCACATCGTTTCTTGCGATGATAGGGTTCATTTTTAACTATTTTATATACATTAGAAAGTGGAATTTCTGTTAAATCAGAAGTGGCTTGTGCCAATAGTGTTTCATCGAAGCCGAATTTCGTACGTAGATTTTTGTATACATTCAAACATACTTGCTCTGTTTCTGCATTTAAATGCATTCGAATCTTCTTTACGAGCTCTTTTTTTTAGTAATTACATTCACACTAGCACTGGCAATTTTTACAATATCAGCGTTATCGTACGCGATATTTACATTATCCCACGGGCGCCACATCACTATTCACATTAATTCAATTACAATAATTAACACTTGACACTCTCCAAACGAAATACTAAACCAATATTCAAAATAATTACAGCAACAAAACACTCGTATCACTTAACACACGTACACTCCAGTACTAACACACTGCTAGCTACCGAACTAAAACTAATGTTTTGCACGAAACTTGTAAATAGATATGCGGGAGGTCTGACCGTAAAAACACAGATGCTTCAAAGGGCCGCTTCTTAAACGTTTGACCTAATATCTATATTTGAAGAATATCATATTTCACCGGCTTAAAGCTATTCCACAGTATTTTTTACTTGGACAATAAATGAAATTTCGTGGATCCAACCCTGGCCGTGCAATCACTTTCTGGCGTCAACACAAACGAGAAATTTAAAATATTAAATATCCGAGGCGTTCCTTCATAGTGTCACATTCTTGATATTGTCCAAGTTGACAGCGCCCGAGATCCAAGAAGCCCGTGCCACGGTTCAAGCATTCTTGTGTTGACAAGTGACAGCTGGGAAGGGTTGTTACATTGTCTTAGATTGAAGGGGACTAAAGCTGGACGTGGAACGTTGATAAACTTTACTGATTACCTACTGCTGCAATCTTCAGATTCTACTTTTGATAGAACTCTTGACGTGCTAGCGGACGGTTGACGGTATTTTTAAAAGAATCTAACCCAAATAAAATTAGGTCACTCAACTGTTTGATCGGTATGGGGCATTAGAACGTTAAATGTCCTGGATAATAGCAATTTATAAGAAAAATTAATAAATTTTATTTGACTATTTATATACTTATCGCAGTAATTTAACGATGATCTCGCTCTTTGGGAAGAAAACCGTCATGACTCAAATATTCTCATTCTATAGATTTTCTTCATCAACAATTGTACAGTAAGGTGATTCTTGTTAATTCTTCTGCTATTTTTTATTCTTCTACTGTTTTATTCTTCTTTTATCATACAAAACGGCATAACTTTAAATGTGTCACTTTGCTTGTAAAATTTTTGCCGGTTACATCATATCGTTCTTTGTTTTTCGACATAATTTTGAGTTCTGTCATTATTAGAGTTGCACAAGTTTGACTTGAATGTTTGAACTTGACTTGAGTTTGACTTAATTTCAAGTCAATCCTTCTGACAAATATTTCAAGTCAAGTCAAACTGGTCAATTGTACAGGTTTGAAAATTCAAACTGTTTGTCAAACTAGTTTGAAAGAGTTTGAATAATAATTTATTTAGTAGATATACTTTTTGTCGAGATAGACATGTTAGTTGCCAATTAAGAAAAGAAAATTATTAATACAATAAGTGCCACATAAAAGTCAAAATTTTCAATTTGTTTTCATTTAAAACTTTTAAATGTAGATATTTATTTTTTTCGAATCCTGAGAAAACTAATAAGTATTTTTGAAAAATTTAAACGCAGAATGAAATATTACATTATTACCGAGGGCCCAAAGTCTCTTAGAATAAATAAATAGTTTGTTTTGAATGAAATATTTGCAATTAATAACAAAACTAAATTTTCCTTTTTATGTTCACCCCTGTAACTTCTTAAAATAAACATTATAGAAGTTTTCAGGGATGTTCCTTCCTCAGAAATAATGTAATCTTTCATGCTGCGTTTAAATTTTTTTTTAAATTCTTATTAGTTTTCTCAGGATTTGAAAAAAATTAATACATTTAAAACACATTGAACATTTTGATAAGCGACATGTCACGCCTATGCCCTTAAGGGTTACAATAAAATAAGACTATTTGGTTTTTCAATGGACAGCTCAAAATAAACTTACTTGGAATTTTTATGACTTTCTTTTATTAAAAAAGGCATTTATTTATCTTAGGGCCAGTTCGAAAAAAACATGTGGTACCAAGCTGCTAATTCACTCGAAAATATGTACAACAATACAAAAGTTAGTATTGCCAGAGAACAGTGGTCGTTGTTCTCTGGTATTGCTGTATATTCGTTGGTATTTCTTTAAAATTCAAAACTAACCATATTTATTAGACCTGGATTCCGCGTACCAAAAAAAGTTGATTAATAGCAAGCTGAAAATTTGTTAATAGCTTAACGGTGTCTAGTCGGACAAATTTGATGTACGGGAACACTGGAACAGGGGAAGTTTTAATTGTGGAACTGTTTAAAAATTTGAAACCTCAGATTACGAAAACGTCCCATGTATTTTGTCGATCAGAACATCCAATTGATTTGTTACCCTTTCATTAAACTGTCATGCAAAAATCAGACTGCTATTACTAACCAACATGATTCCTGTCATTTGGCATATTCTTCGTGTTCCACTCATTAAAATGCCCAGTTGGTGATAAACACCAGTCTGATTTTTGCATGAGAGTTTAATGAAATGGTAACAAATTAATTGGAAGTTCTGTCCAACAAAATAGATGAAACGTTTACGTAGTCTGACGTTCCAAATTTTTAACCTTTTCCACAATCAAAACTTCATCTGTTCCAGTGTTCCCATACATCAAAGTTTGTCTGACTAGACACAGTTAAGCTATTAACGAATTTTCAGCTTGCTATTAATCAACTTTTTTTTTTGGTACGCGGGATCCAGGTCTATATGATTTTATATCTACAATTTAAATTTTTTTCGGGTACTGGCTACAAATGGGTTTAAATTTAAAAAAAATTAATGTATAAATTATGCATTAAACTTTCTTAATAATTATCCTAACTGGCGCGTTTATTGGGTTTTATTTGTCTGTCTGCGGTTTAAATATCGTATCAGCCAATACATATCTATGTTTATTGAAATTTGTCAAAAAAATTTTTTTGGACCTTGTTGGGAGGGGGGAATTTGGAAGGGAAATATGTTCCCTGAAACAGAGCGTTCATTACTGGCCATTCAGGATCAGGTTATACCAACCAAAAATTACCTGAAATATATGTATCATCAAAGACCCTCAGGTCCAAAACGACAAATGCCGATATGGATGTCAAACCCAAGAAACCATCCAACATCTTACAGTGGGCTGCCAGGCATTTGCTGCAACTGAATACAAGGAACGGCATGATGCAGTTGGAAAAATTCTTCATCTAGAGATAGCTATCAAGCTGGGACTTCTCCAAACGGACCATCTTCCATATTATTAATATGTCCCTGAGAATATGCTTGAAGATGGCAACTACAAGCTATACTGGGACCGCACTGTGCTCACAAACCAAACAGTGGCACATGATAGACCAGATCTTGTACTAGTTAATAAATTAACAAGACAAATATCACTAATTGATGTGGCGATACCTAACAACAATAATCTACGCAGTAAATTTACTGAAAAAATCGCCAAGTACAGAGATCTGGAAATTCAAATACGAAGACAATGGAGAATGCAAAGTACCCAGACGATACCTATTATTATGTCTACTACTTGAGTCATTCCGAAGAACCTCCTCGAAAACATAAAAAGGCTGTGTCTAAATGAACATCTTTACAAGACCATGCAGAAAACTGTACTACTCGCAACGGCCAGATGTGTACGAAAATTTTTGAGAGGTACACCTGCATACCATTACCAAGTCACCTAAGGCTCGATAACACGGAAAGAGTCCCACCAGAGCTCAATCCGTTTGATACCGTAGGTATCTGGGATGAGTCAATTTCCCCTTAGAGGGATGGTGAGTCGTATGGCTAAATCTGTAATAAAGCACTACGAGCCTAGTAGGCACATGTCTTGATGTACTATTCTTTTCTACTACCTTTTGTCAGTCACTTTTCTTTCCAGTTCGTTACGTTAAATTTTCTCGTATCTTATTTAACTTCGTTACTCCATTGTGACCTCGGTTTTCATTTTCGCCTCTTCCCTGCCAAGGGAGCGTTCAAGTATTACGTAACGAAATTTTTGAAGATTTTTGACTCCCCCTCCCCCCGTGTAACGCACCCTAACGTTTTTCTGTACCCCCTCCCCTACCTAAACGTTACGTAACACCCAAGTGACCATTTGAACCTAAATGGAAAACTAGGTTGCGAAAAGTACCGGAAACTCGGTAAAAGAACTTTGTTATTATTTTAAAAGCATTTGAGGTAATAATAAAAACTTACAATCATTATCCAGCCTCAAATGTCTACTGCTGAATAAAGGCCTCCTCCCCTCGTTTCCAACCCCATCTATCCTGCGCCGCTTTCATCCAGTTTTTATTTAGCTTTCTTAGGTCGTCAGTCCATCTTGTAGGCGGTTGACCGACGCTTCTGTTGTCTTCTCTTGACCTCCATTCCAATAACCTTTTTGTCCAGCGCCCATCTGTCATTCTGGCTATGTGTCCTGCCCATCTCCACTTCAACCTGGCTATCATTTCGATGACGTCAGTCATCTTTGTTCTTCTCCTGAATTCTTCGTTTTTGATTTTGTCTTGCAGAGTTATTCCTAACATTGACCGCTCCATTCTTCTTTGCGTGACTCTTAGTTTGGTAGCCGAGGCTTTATAGTATGATACAATTGATCCAAAAATGGCAAAAGATGGTAAAGTTTTCCTCAAACACCAAACTGTTCTATATGGCCCACATATTGTTCAGTAAAAGTTACACCATTTTGAGCGTCCAGTTTTAGGGGGAGATGGGGGAGAAGTCAGTAAATTAGTAGTTTTTTACGTTTTTCGTCAATATTTCTAAAATTATGCTTTAGCGTAAACAAAGATCTATGCAAAAATGTTCTACATAAAATTTAAAACAAAATAGATCCTATGCATGTTATAAAATCAACGGTTCCAGAGTTACGGAGGGTGAAAAGTGGAGGTTTTCGATACTTTTTATATTTTCTGGGCAATTGATGATGATTTTGGTTGGTGAGGTACATAAAACCAAGGACGGAATTCCGGGTATGTCTAGGAACATATGCGACCCTATTTCAAGCCGAAGTAGCTGCTATACAAAGCTGCGCTATGGAACTAATCCGCCGAAATCTAGATAACGACTCTATCGTTATCTATTCGGATAGTCAAGCGGCTCTAAAGGCTCTCAGTTCGGTGCAGGTCGATTCATGGTTGGTATGGAACTGTTTGAATGTCCTCTCTCAAGTGGGAAGACGAAACAGGTTGACACTTGCCTGGGTGCCGGGACATAAGGGTCATCGTGGCAACGAGAAGGTCGATGAATTGGCCCGAGAAGGCGCATCTACGCCATTGGTTGGTCCGGAACCCTTCTTTGGAATCGAAAATATGATAAAAGAGCAGCTATGCACAAATAGGTGCAACAGAAGTCTCTTGAATGGTGGAACAACTCCGCAGGACAGAGGCAGGCCAACCAGTTCATCAAAGGACATTCGGCTAAATTTACAGCAGACTTACTTTCGCGCAGTCGCAGCACTGTCAGAATGATAGTGGGTCTTCTGACTGGACACTGTAGACTTAATAGACACTTGAGTCTCATAGGCCTGACACAAGAGAATACCTGTCGGTTCTGTCTGAGGGAAGAGGAAACCGCTCTACACGTTTTGTGTCATTGCGAAGGCCTCGCACGAGTGCGGTTTCTAGAACTCGGGGAGGAAAAACCGGAAGCACCAGGCTACATGAAAAGGCCACTATCAAGGCTGTTGAGTCTCATTAAGAGAACCAGCTAGATGAAGTGCTTTAAAAGAAGGGGGAAACACAATAGATCTGCAAAGGTCGCAGTGTAGCAGGCTCTATTGGCCGCCCCATTTTATACATTCTACATTCTAACTACATACTACCTCCATAACTTTGGAACCGTTCATCTTAGAAGGATTATACATAGAACCTTTTTTATTTCAAATTTAATGTATAACATTTTTCTATAGAAGGTTGTTCATACTAAACCGCATAGTTTTAGAAATATTGACGAAAAACGTAAAAAACTACGAATTTACCGATTTCTCCCCCCTCTCCCCCCCCAAAGCCGACGCTCAAAATGGTGTGATTTTTTTTTGAACATTATGTGGACCTTGCAGAAAAATTTGGTGTTGGAGGATAACTTTCACTTTGGATGTCTGGGTTTGGGGTTTGGGTCTAGTTATACCATATTATTAGTTAAGATAAGTGTTTCTGATCCGTACGTCAAGACTGGGAGGACGCACTGATCAAATACCATTCTCTTTAGGCATGTGGGCAATGCACTTTTAAACGTTTCTCTCAGTTTTCCAAATGCTGCCCACCTAAGAGCGATTCTTTTATTCAGTTCATGTGTCTGGTTATCCTTGCCAATCGTAATTTCATGTCTTATGACATGAAATATGTCCAAAACTTACAATAATAATCTTTTATTACTAATTTTGCATTTACATTTACATTTTCCCTACATGGCCCCATCCTTACATACATTTTTGGCTTCGTCCTTTATTGTTCTTCTCATGCATTCTTCTATTTTATCTTTTTTAATAAAAGCTTATAATAAAATAACATATTTATTATTTCAACATTGTATTTTGCTTAGTAAACATTTTTGTATAACGAATAGTATACGATGTTGCCAGTAGTTTCTGAAAAATAGTGGAAAAAAATGTGTAAAACTGTTTGTACTTCAACGCCCTGTATCGTGAAAACTCATGCCGTTACAAAAATTATTTATTAAGCAAACCCCAATTATTTTTAAATTTTTCACCTATCCTAGAGATAGTGTTACCTTTTTCTGAAACACCCTGTATATAGAAGAAGGCACTTATGGAATAAAATTATTTCTGTCTTTATTTTAAACAATTTTAAAAAACGCCGAGACCCGTATATTTTCATATATAAAAATATGTGCTTTTTAAACATAAATTTAAATGTACAGGGTGATTCCTGCAAGCCTACCGTAGTCCATAAGTTTTATTTTAAATGGGACACCCTGTATATTTTTATATTATTAAAAGCTGCTTAACAATCTGATTTCATGGTCTCTATGAATAATACTGATCATTTAAAATTATAATGTATGAAAATCACTTATGGAATAAAATTGCTTGTGTCATGTGGCATTATTTTAGGAAATTATAAAAACGCTAGGATACGTCAACTTTTACGACTATTTAAACATAAATTTGAATATACAGGATGATTCACCCTGTCTAGCAAAGTTCATTATCTTTAATTTTAATTAAACACCCTGTATATTTTTGTTTTTAGAAGCTGCTTAACAACATCATCTCAAAAATGTGTATTATGTAGGGTCTATTATGAATAATGTAAGGTAAAATTTTGAAATTATATATAATTTTCGTCAAGATATTAATCACATAAAACTTTGAAATTATTAATTCAGGAATCACACTTTAAATAAGCGTATTATTTTTTTAAATATCTATCAATTTTCTAAACTAAATATCAATATAGTGGGTTTTGTATTTAATGCTTTTTATTTAAAGACATTTTTAAATAATTTGAAAATTTGAGTATTTAAAACATTAATGAATACCTACTGCAGAAAATGATACTGAATATTATGGACTTCAGAAAACATACATGATTTATGAAAATGTAGTTCCATCTGCAACCTCTTAATCCCATCTGTATCTTTTCATCTTTTGTTGTGGAGAAAGGTCCAGCTAATTATTGCAAACACATGTTACTGTGCTTCATCTGGTTACAAATTGTAAGATTTTTTCACTTGAATACTATTGTCCTACTAATTTTTCATAAAATTATTTTTTCCGTATCTGTTTTATGCTCGGGCGGTGCATGCGCATTTATAAAGCTGTAATTAACAAATGTTTCACGTATTCTTAGGACACATATTCTATGAACTATAGCACCAAAATCTATTATTGTTTACAAACTCTTTTGCTAACTGCAAACTCTACACAAAAGATGTGTTGCATTTGATTGCAGCTATTATAGTATACTATATTCAAACTCTTCTAGACCATAAACATCAAGAACGAAATAAATAAAGACAATGATAGGGTCGTCTATATTATACCGATTAAGTAGAAAACTTCTAATGAATTGGGGAAAGAAGTAAAAACATCCGAGGAATATTAAAAAACTATAAATCACTGAGTTTTAAGCAGATTAAATAATATAATCCGACGCTGAAATGAAAAATAATAAAGTAAGTTAAAGTTATCAATCGAAGTAGCACATAAAACAATAAATATCGTTCCCATACCACCAGATTGACAACAGATGGAATACTTTTTTGGTTACAACCTCCCGAGATTTTCAAAATTTATAAATCATACAGGATGCCGAGGAAATTGAGAAGATGAGAGAATTTTAAATAATTCACAACCCATCTGCTCAGCGTGGTAAAAGTTCCAACAAGAAAGATTTTTTAGTACTTAACAAAAGAGTAAATGTATTAAAATGTATAAAACATTTTCAATTTCTTTGCAACACGAAAATGCAGCAGCTGCATAATAGTCTGGTTAAATCGGAGAGTGCAGGAAGAGTATATACCGGTTTCGGAGGTTTTTTCCTCCTCATCAGTAGTCCGATATCCTCTTCTCTCCGATTTCCCCAGGTATCATACTTTGGGCCTTTCCAAATTGCAAATCCGCGGCATTTCGTTCGTTGCAATTCGGAAAGGCTCAAAGTATGATACCTTGGAAAGCGGAGAGAAGAGGATATGGGACTACTGATGAGGAGGAAAAAACCTCCGAAACCGGTATAGACTCTTCCTTCAATCTCCGATTTAACCAGAGTGTTATGCAGTTGCTGCATTTTCGTGTTGCAAAGAAATTGAAAATGTTTATACATTTTAGAAAAATAAGTATTTTACAGATAAATCATAAATGTTACTAAAAAATCACATCTCTATTATCATAAACTAACAATTGGATTGTCAGTAATGATACAATGCGGAACAGTAATCAACAAATATTGGACGTATTTTATTTTATGTATTCAGTTGTTTCGGCAACACATGAGAATCACCACATTCGGCAAAAATAACTAACAGTATTGTCCTGGCGTCCGAATGAATAATACAGGGGCTGAAGGAATGAAATCACACCCTATTCATTAGCAGCATCGAAATGACAGAGGAAACAAAGGCCAAACACAATAAGACGGTGAAGTGTGTCGGTGGTGATCGTCGTTGCTCAAAGTAGCACACTAGACCGAAGATCAATACTCAATTATCGGTGCTTGATAAGACGGAGCACCACTGTTGATGGTCCACTAATGCCGCATGGTGGTATTTAGCCTCCCTACAACAGCTAAGGCGCAGTGCCGGGGATTTTTATTTTTTTTATAGGAAATATCTATAATTTAAAGCAATTTCTGAAGTTTACCACTTAATGTCGAAAAGAGTTTAGTTAAAAATTGTTTACACAAGAAAAATTAATTGGTAATTTGTTGTTGTTCATCGTCCTGATCAGTTATAAACATATGACTCTGATACCTACCTAGCTCTTTATTACGTTTTAGGAAATTCTATTAGTGGTCTACAATTTCTACTACTGCAATGCTCGATGCACACTTGAGTCTTTTCAAGTTGCGTGTACGCTGCGGGTGCTTGGCTTATTTCCAAGACAAGTTTCCCGTCAATATATATTTGAGCGGTTTTTCGGCGTCCATACACGCCAGAAAGGTATCTGCGTTGAAATTCATCGCGCGGTCAACGTGTACTGAATAATTGCTTAGCACAGACTGCCAGACCGCCTGACTTATTTTTAAGTGGAGTGCACGTAGTGGCGTAGCAGAAACTGGTGTGCTCTCGGTCCACGCTGCCTGAAAGTCATTTGCAAGCAGCTTGCACGCCGCGGCTCAGCTTGAGTGGGCAGTGGATAAATTCAACTCACATACTGCTGAACCGCCAGCGATCGCGCGCAGTTTGCTCGCAGCGTGCATGCGGCTTGAAAATACGCAAATTTGCATCGAGCCTTAGAGTACGGGTAGCGTAATACTACTCGTCCGAATAATTAGCTGTTATTACGGAAAAAGACAAACTTTACCAGTAGTTGTGAATATAATAATCAAAACTCAAAACTCCGGATATTAAAAATTGACTTTATTGAGAACTTTTAACCTCCGAGGGGAGTATTCTCTTAGGGAAATTGCCTATTTCTTCAGGGGTGCAGAATAGAATGCATCGAAAAAGGCAAAAAAAAAATTTTTTGAGATGGAAAAGTAATACCTTACAAAAGTTGCCCAATCAACTGTTAAGTATTTTGGTAACAATTTTTCGAAATTGGAAAATATCTTCTGCCCCCCCCCCCCCCCAAGACAATTAAACATTTTGAAAAAATATTAACAGACGAAAAAATTTTTTATTTCGAAACGAAAATGTAGTAGCTCACAAAAGTTACCTAACACACTATTTATTATTTTAGTAAAATTCCGTTGAAATAAAAATATATTTTCTGCCTCCCACGGCAACTAAAAATTGGAAAAAATACAATAATATGCGAATTTCTTTTGTAAGGGAAATGTAATACCTTATAAAACTTAAATAAATAAATTCGGTTCAAATTGGAAAATATTTTCTGGTTTCACAATGCAATTAAAAATTTTACTTAAGGAAAGTATACTAAAACATTCTTTTTATAACAAAATAGACTAACTTATCAGTCTCCCTGACGTCACCCAAGTTTTTTAATACTAAAATAAATATATAGCAACGTACAAAATCAGATATGTAAATATTACAAAAAAATATGGTAAAAGCATTATATTCGGAGATGGCTTCCGATTTAGCATTAAAGTGAGGTATCGTTTTTATGGAATCAATTCGAGTTTTTATAAATCCATCCCTCGAATACGCTCCACAAACTGCTAGAGAAGCTTGTGTCACAAGCTTGACACATCGTTCTACACATTGTCTGTGGCAGTGATATTTCTCAATCTCAATGTTAAAAGGGTCTAAGTTAGGATTGTTAATAAAATCTCGCAGATTGTCACTCGAAAATCTAGAGAATATAGGTGGTTCTGTAAGGTGATATTCTTTTTTTTATTTAGAAAATACAGCCGCATCCACCTTAATGGCGATTAGCGGCGGCTACAGTATACAAAGTTAGATTTTATAAAATATTCCTATGAATTTTAGAAATTTCACAATATTGTCAAATGGTTAACAGTAACTTTTATATAATTCGCGGTATTTCGACACTCATCTTTTTCTGTATCGACACACGGGCACATACAGCAATTTCACTCGCGCACTGGTCAGCTTTTCGTTGCCTGCAATTCCAATGATGGTATCCATATAAATATTATGTGGAAATATAAGTTTACTGGTTACCCTGAGATGACTCGCCCTCAGATTCAGAGACCTCGTTACCCAAGTGACATAGGATTTTCTTTCTGGGAGTGGTGATAAAACGTTTGGATGATCTGTCTTTCAATTGTGTATAAATTTCAGTTAACATATCGTATAATCACATTAGGTCGGAAGTAAAATCTTGAATAATTATATCAATAGGATTTTGCGCGCCACTAATATTGCTTATAAGAAGATTCAGTTGGTCAAAATTGAGGACAAATGCGTGCGAACGATTTTCGATAAAATTTTTGTCAGGTTCAAGGTTATACGATTTTGATGATTTCGTTGCTACATGCTCCTCGTTGCTCTTAATCTTCTTGGCTTTAGGTTTAGATGAAGGTACAGTAAACGGTTTTTCTGTATGACTTGTTTCTGGAGAAGTGAGAACCTCATTGATACTACGTTTCGACTGAAGGTCGACATTAATGGCTTTGGAGCTGTCCATGTTGATAACTTCTTGACTTTCTTCTTTATTAGGATTATTCAGATTATTTGTTGAGCTTTCTTTGATAGGAATTTGTTCGTTAGATAGGAATCTAGCTCTAAGTTGAGGCATAGTTTCGGGTGAGGAAGACTAGATAGGTTGACTGTTACTTGAACTTGCTATTGATTCCATTTTATCGGGACAATTTGTGGCGATGTGTCCAGACTTTCTGCAGGTATAACAGGCCATACTTTCTTGAGATAAGAAAATTCGATGTGTTGTATTATCGAAGTCTAAAGTAAATGAGTCGGGTAAGGAGATATTGTGAGGACTAACGTATATTTGTCTTCTGAAGCTCAAAATATGATTGTATTCAGGAAGATTGGAACTGATTTTTAGAAACGTGACTGGGGAGAGAAGATTAAGTCATATTTTTTATAAATAATCAAGTAACAAACTGTGTGGTATAGTGGGACATACGTTTGATAAAACGATACGTTCGGCTGGAGAAATCAGTCTTCTAGCCTGTACAATATTATTCTCGATTTTTATTTGTCCGTGCTTTTGCATAAATTCGTCCACCAGTTGTTTGCCTGAAAGGTACATATATATCCGATTGTTAGATAAGCGAGACGAAAATATAATTTTTTGGTTGAATTAGATTGCCCAACGGAATTAAGTAATCTTGCAGCTTCGTATTTTCTAAGGCGCTGAAGACACTCGCTTGAAACTTGGAGTGAAAAGGTGTAGAAGTGGCTGATGAATAGGTTTTATTGGTATTTGTCTGCAGTTGTTGTACATGTTGCGAGTCAGAGAGACTCCGAATGTTAGGTTCCATTTTTAATTTTAACACGAGACATGTGTTCAAAACTAATACGGACCTGACCAGTAATTAAGCAGGTAATTAAACCAGTATAATAATAATAATATCGTATGGCATTTTTGCCGGGGAGATCCTTTCGGACAGTTCCGGCGCCATTTACATCTTTAACCCTGTTTCAAGTAATTAGTGCCGATGTACACTAGCCCAGGGGGACCGACGGCTTTACGTGCTCTCCGAGGCACGGTGAGACGGCTCGAGTCATTATTGGAAATGAAAATAATTAAACCAGTAACAAAACTTGAATAAATTGTACCTTATGTCGAACTTTATTGATGTTATTAAATAAGAATTAGCCAAAACCGGTTTACTACGTTATATGAAACAAAAATAATACGATCAATTCACTTACTGGTATCTACCAAAATTGTCGCTTAACTATTTATAAATGCACTATTACTTTTTCTACACAAAATTTTCAATTTTGTTGTGATCAGAAATAAACACGCCATTCGATAGGTCATTCAGGGCCGGACTCCCCGTGATATTCTTGTTAATTAATTCAAAGTAGTCGTTTGAATCAAAATTTTTATAGGAGAGAAATTGAAGACACTCACGTTTTTTGATTTGGTCACTGGCAAACTTCTTTTGATATCCAAGGGGTAGATCATTTGAATGTCGCAGATATACAAACCACTAAAGCGGTTTTTTAAGATGTTCTTCTAACAGCCGTATTACATCACCCTTAACGCCAGTATTTACGACTGTTTCGTCCCATGCAATAGCTGCATTTGATACTTTCTGATATACCAGACAGCGAATACCCATATCGGAAATATTTGCATCCTGGCTCATGCACAAGTGTTATGTGTTCTTCCACGATCGATTGACCATAAAACTTGGTACAGTTTTCTACTTGAGCTAAAGTTTTGTCTTTGCGTCGGTAACTTTCTTGTTTTACCGTTGTTCTCTCTGATTATATTTGTTTTTTGCCAGATGTCCATTTCTGTTAATCTAAGAATTTTTTTTATTACTAGTTAAAGTATCCGAACATGTGTAAACTATGTGTCAAGTTTGAACAAGAAATATTAAAAGGTGCTTTAACAATGGGCTCAAATGATTTTAGAACATTTGTAATAGGACACTCTGTATCTCGATAAGGAAGAATATTTTACTAAAGTGTTTTTTTGTTAAATCTTCGTATTTTGTGCTAAGGTTTCTCCAGTAACGATATGGACAATTCTTAACGAAACACCCTTTATACGATGGTTTCTTTTATAACACTAGCTGTTATATTGAAGAAACCACCGCTACTGACTAATACAGCTTTCTGGCCCTGTCTTTTCTCTTTTAGGTCGCCATCGTCTTTCTTTATTAACAGGGTCCGAACATATGTTCCGGTATACGCTAAGAAAGAATACAGCCAACATCTACGATGTCTATAGGCCTTATTTATTGCCACGGCGTTATTTAAGAACCCCACACTTATTTTTATGGACAAGAAAATGCGCAAAATGTGTTAATTTTAATCAACAATAATGAACATACAGATGTGATTTCTATACCTATATAATTATTGCAAATAAAATACAAAATAAATATGGCTTAATACTTCTGTGTAAAATACCACTGGTCTCAAAATCAGGAAAATTGTAGATTTAATATAAAACAGGTTAAAGACTGACCGACCTCTTTGAATCATAAATATTTACAATAGCAAAACCTATATTTTTTTACTACTTGAGATTTTTGGTATCACCAATCATTTTTAAGTTATTTAAAAAATGTCTTCATAATTAAAAAAAAAAAAATCTTCTCGCAAAAATGAGAACCGATAAAACTTACGGATGAGATAATATACATATTATATTATTATATTATAAACACTACATAGGTAAGTCAAGTAACTTGTGAAGCGGTAATGATTAGTTTCATTTGAGATGCTACTTAGGTGGTGATTTTTACGATTTTTTTTTTATCATGAAAAGGGACCAACTTTGCTTTGAGCGTACCTTGTTTACTTTTGATGCTAGAAACTTAAAAAAAACACAGAAATTAAGCTTTTTTTAAGCACTTTAAAAAAGATGAAATGAGTTAAAATATTCTATTTGGAATTTGACGAATAAGAACCTACTTTTCATTACCTGCCATTCTGCTCCTACTGGGTTTACAGAGAACTTTTTGAGTTATTTCCGAAAACCGTCTAGAAACGTAGTTTTTTCTGATGAAACATGAAAATATTAACTCGCAAATAACTCAAATAGTATTGACTGTATGGAACTAAAGTTGCTTAGAATTAGTTAGTTTATCCAATTCCGGACTTATTTTTTGAACGTGTGACAAAATCACACATCGGCGCAATATCACTTTTTTCTTTGACATTTTAGCTATGTTTATGCCACATTTCATGCCAATTCAAACGGTTCTTTAAAATTTTGAGCAAAAACCGTGAGTAAAATTAACTATAAATTAGCTTGAGTGTTTATAAAAAATGTATGATACATTTTATGATACATGACGATCTATATTCAATGTTTATTAAAAATTTTGATAGGTATACAATGTGTGGTTTAATTGGGCAGGTGGGTCCGCATCACCGCATCCCAGCTGGAACCAGGGCCCGCTGATCTATCAGTACGCCAGGGGCGGCTCGTCGGGGTAGGCAAGGTAGGCGCTGCCTAACCTCTTCAAATATACAATACAATAATAAATTATTTATTAATATAAATTACTTATTTCAAAATTGTAATTTATAAATTTTGACAAAATGCCTAGTAAGTATCTAAAATAAAAAAGCTACTTCTTAATTTCTCTTCGAAGTTGTAATTATTGTACGCTCCTCGTAGTAGTACTACTGACTTCTATTATTATGGCACGACCCTTTGGTCAGGCACTTTAAAATCCGCCTAACCTAAAGAACAGAACAGAATAATATGCGTCTCTCATTACGCTAAGCACAGCGCCGTTGGCGCTGTAACTGGCCTGTCTAGCCCTAGTGGACCAGAATTTAAGGGAACTTTTTGGGGCTAGGTTAGGCTACATTTGTTTGCGCCTTCGGCAATGGTTGTCCCGAGCTGCATCTCGGGATAGCTAATTGTATGTTTTAGGATCCTGACTACAAATACTGAAAAAACTAAAAGTGCGAATTTTATTATGAAATTTGGTACGTGGAGTAAGAATAATATTTGGAACAACTTTTCCAAATAACTTTTTCCGATATCTCTAACGCGAAGCAAAATATCGAAAATTCGCTCTGTTTGTAGATTCGCAGTAGATAGCGTTTAAAATTTAAATTTGAGTTGACTATGACTAGACTTAGGCAAATATGCAAATTGCATATTTTGCATATAATGCATAAAAAATGCAAAAATGTCAAATTTTGCATATTTTTATAAAAGTGAGCATAAAGTGCATATAATTTGAAAATTTGGTGTTAACTTTATATTTTTATATTCAAACTTACAGATAGCATGAAAATGCCAATATTTAATTTTGTTTTATAATCACTTGGTATTCAAATTCTTGGTATAGTAGTAACTAATAAAGGACAGTGGCTTATAGTTTTGTCACGTCTTGTCCTGGAATTAAGGGTTTGTGTTTGCCAGTTTATGTCTCTAGGTAAAAATTTTTATTTTGACGGTCAGTTTCACTTGGTTTCACTTTTGTTGTAAAATTGGAGGCGTAAACAACGTGTATTTCTAATTGTAAATAATTATTGTGCTTTGAAAATGCCGAAAATAAGCAATGTTTCAACTTGGATAAAACCTTACAAAGAGATATCTATGGATATGGATAAAGTTTATTGCTCATGTTGTGGCAAAACCGTAAGTACGTACGTATTATTTTTAATGTTATTTTAAAAATTTACACGGTGGTAAAAACAAAGATTTTAAAATTTTAGATTATGTTTAAGAAAAGTACCGAAACAAGGCTAGTTCGCAATAAATCGATGTAATTTTTCTTTTTTCAAGCATTTTTTAAACTCCTTTGTTAATATCACGGTTTCTACAAGAAGCATTAGCAAACTTTTTTCTTTCTGATGCTGTGCCTAATGATAAATTATTGCTTATTTTATCTGATGCCGCACCATATATGGTGAAAGCAGGACAAAATTTAAAAATATTTTATCCAAACTTAATACTTGTCACTTGTTTAGCGCATGGAATAAACAGAGTTGCGGAGAAAGTAAGAAAAAAATTTTCACTAGTTAACAGTTTAATAGCGAGCGTCAAAAAGGTATTCCTGAAATCACCTGTAAGAATCCAATGTTACAGAGATATGCTTCCTGCTGTTCCACTGCCACCCCAACCCATTTTAACACGTTGGGGAACATGGTTGGAAGCAGCTAATTTCTATGCTGATCATTTTTTATTTAAAAAAGATAATTAACCTTTTAACGGATGATAGTTGCCAATCTTTATTGGAAGCTAAGCAAGCCTTCCAAAATAACGTCCTCCAACAGCAACTGTCATTCATAAAAGCAAATTATAGTTTTGTCCAGAAAACTATAACTCAATTAGAATCCTCCAAATTATCATTGTTAGAGAGTACAGTTTTAATAAAAGAATTTGAGTCATTGTGTCAAAACGTTCAAGGTACTATTAGAATGGAAATTTTTCAAAAATTTAAAGTAACCATGGAAAAAAATAGTGTTACCAGGTTCTTTCTGAAGTGGTTCAAGTACTAGCTGGGACATTTTTTGAATCACTTAATTTAGAACCATCTGTTATAGTAAATTTGAAAAATGCCCCAGTTACATCAGTTGATGTCGAAAGAAGTTTTTCTATTTACAAATATATGTATTCAGATAGAAGCCATAAGTTTTTATTAGAAAATTTTGAACATCATTTGATAATATATTGTTACCACAATTCAAAATAATATTTATATGTTAAAATAATTGTATATGTTATGTATTTATAATATTGTAAGAATTTTTGTAAACAAAAAAATATTGTAAATATTTTTTATTACATGCATATTTTCTAGATAAATATGCATATTTTGCATAAAATACTGCATATTTTTGCATAAAATACTGCATATTTATACGCATATTTCATACTTTTTTATTTGCATATTTGCCTAAGTCTAACTATGACTATCTTAAAAAATGTGAACCATCACACTTGCTTGACTGCAAAATTTTAAATCTGTATTTATTTTGATAGCCGAAATATAGGGGTGTCTTCATCTTAAATGCGACACACTGTGTATATAGGTATACGAGTATATAATATGTAGAGTATAGTAGAGTATAGAGTATATATAAAGGTATATGTGTCGCCTACCCGCATACTGAAGTCACGAGCCACCACTGGTCAGTACGCCACTGAGAAGAAGATACTAACGTCTTTCCGAGCCCACACTACCTACTTTGTAAAACGCATTTTTAGTGAAAAACGGGCTCTTTTCATTGTACAAAAGGCCTTGTTAGGCCGATGCCACATTATGCGTTTTGACCGGATGCGGTGAAAACGCATCCGTTTCCAACGCAACCGGACCGACCTGTCACACTATGCGTTTAGTCTGGTGCAGTTTGTAAGCGCGTACCGATGACTCAAAACGCATCCGTTTCCAACGCAACCGGACCGATCTGTCACACTATGCGTTTTCACCGGATGCGGCGGAAACGCATCCGGTCAAAACGCATAATCTGACATCGGCCTTAGGAAGAAGCCCCACGTTATCTAAACTAGCACAATGCCAACTCAACACAGCTTAGGAGTAGTATTTAAAATAAAGAAGAATAATTTTTAATCCAACAAAAACTGAGGACTGCATCATTTGATAACAGCTACTCTTTATAAATCGCAGTATAGAAAACTATTTTATTTCCAATAAACCAACGGTCACCTATTTGGTAGTAGTTAACCAGGACTCTAAGCGCTTGTCCATAAACAGGCGGTTACGCCGCGATTTACCAGTTTAAACGCCGGTAAACTGGCGGTTGCATGTGTACGATGTTGAGCGGTTGCATTTGTTTCTATGTTAACTTGAACCGCGGCGGTTGGGTTTTTCAGGTAAACCGACGTTAGCAAACCGCCCTCATGTGGACAAGCCCTAAGCTAAGATGCCGAAATTGGTATCACTTGACAAGATAAGAAAATATAGACTTTTTGAAGCATTAAGCGAAAAATTCGGCTCCGTCAACTCAGTGAACTCAACTTCAAAAAAACTGCATAGGTATCTGCATATTAAAAGTGACTTGTCCCTAGAACCTATTTTACACTTCGGTAGTTTACATCGCGTGAAATAAATAGACCTATAGCTTTTTCCAATTCAAATAGCTATTATTTCTATTATTTATTGTAATCGATTTTTGGAGTTTTGAAACATATTATTTCGTGTATAAAATTTTTTTTAAACAAATTAAAACAACCTAGGTAATCATTATAAAACATAATCATACCGCAGGGTTATTCTCAGATTTCTATAATAAAACATCGTCAAAGATTGTCTCACTAGACACCTTATTATTTGTCAGTGAAGTAATCTTTTGACAGAAAAATGTGCTTTTGCATGATTGCTTTATCAACCATATAATTATTATGAATGATGAATTAGTTTGTGGTATAGCAAAGCGACTATCATTATCTTAAGATAAATTTACCAGATACCTTTTCTTTGGTCTCCTACGAGATGCTATCATTTTGATTGATTCTGCCATAGTTCATGCCGTACGGTGATATAAAAATGTATTCCTTAAGCGGGGTTGCCGACAGTGTCGCCTTGCGATAAAAACCATTATTTTTTTGTTGGAAATTTATATTAAAAATTCGTAAATTATAGGCTACCAGAGAGGAGGCACTTAAATTTCAAGGAAATTATAATAATGGCCAACATCAAATCAAAATGACAACACCACTAGATCATATCATGATGATCGGTACAGGAGACAAATTTTAAACAAGGTAGGTAGGTAATATTAGAGGAGAAGGTCCTAAAATGGGCCCACATTTTGTTTTTCCAAATATTTTCTGTTTTATCATAATTATGTGAAATTAGACACATACTTAAATTCAACATTTTATTAATAATACTGAACCGGTATTATTAAAAAAATTTTGGGAAAAAGATATTAAAATTTAATATTTAATATCATCATCATGGCGTCTACGCTCCTAGTGGAGTGATTACCACCCTCTTGGGGCTCTTCTGATTCATTTGTCGCGGTGAATCAGTCCGCATTAATATTTTGGTTTTACAATTGGTTGTGTGACTTGGCATCTTCTACAATTTTCCTCCATTTGTTCCTACTTTTGCATATTGTTACCCAGTCTCTAACTCCCATCGTTAATCCAGGGTAATAAGGATTTTCTCGGGACACTCAAAGATCCAGGTAGATGACTACTTTTTAGTTATTGTAGACCTATAGGAAGAAAACCTATCTGTTTCCTGCCTAGAGTTCGCGTCCGTTTTTTAATTATTAACAATTTAGTGCAAAGATCGCGATTTTTTCGATTTTTTGCACTCCATTAAAAAACTAAATAGTTGAAATAAAATTACAAAACTCAGTTTTTTAGAACATTGAAAAACCTTCAAAATTCCTATTTTTGAAAGTTAACAAGTTAATTTGTTGCTACGCAAACTGCAAAATAAGTGAAAATTGTTATTTGTTAATAACTTTTACTAAAACTACCTTAGAACTTTAGTGTTTCACCTAAAATTGGATATTGGGGTACTTAACAAACCCTCAAAACTGGATACCAATCCATTAATTAGTTTAAGAGTTATTCTATTTGTTTATCCCAGAGACCTTTATTTTGCAATAAGATAAGACAGAAAATAATGAAGATAGAGCAATTCTGAGTATGCCAAATGAAAGTAGAAGAGTGGTAGTATAAAAATGTATTAAAAAAAGATACAAAAATAATTAACAAAATCAAACAATATATCGTGAAATGGGGTGAGATTGATCAATTTTAACTTTATTTTATTTATATTTTAAACGTTTTTGTTACTGTTCTATATTTAAACATTTCACGTGTTATATTAATATCTAAAGAGTACTGATTTAACACTAGTTTTGTTTTAATTATTAAGAAAATCCACTTATCTCATAAAAAAAGGGTGATCAATCTTAGACCCGTGACTGGGGTGAGATTGATCATGATGATTTTATAGCATGAAACAGTAGTGCTTTTAAATAGAATATGATCAATCTTAACCGTGACTTATTCGGTCAGACAGTTTTTCGAATTTTTACAATGGGGTGAGATTGATCATGCGGGGTGAGAATGATCACACTATTTTTATTGTACTATTCTTTATTTATACAAAAAAAACATATTTTAACAACTAAAAATGTAATTTAGAACAATTTATAAAAAAAGAAAATTTGATTTAACATTCTTTTATATTAATTCCTCCGCGAAATAGTTATTTTCCTAACAAGTGCAGAAAGTCATTCTTTTCCGCACGCGACTGCAGTTTGCCGAACAAAGCGAAGCGGGAGTTCGGCAAGCAGTCGAGTGCGGAAAAGAGACTTTCTGCAAGAGTTAGGAACAATATTTTTTCTAAGAGTCTTTAAAAAATTACCAAATCTTAATCAATTAATTTAATGAATATGAAAATACATACAAAAATTAATTCTTTGACAAGGTTGCCAAAACCAAACTTTCAATATAATTAGTTAGCATGACGACGATCTTGCTTTCCATGACGATGATTCAAAACGACTGTTATTGTCTACCGATTTGACTTTCGAATATTATGTCAAAATAATTTTATTTCATCGAATTGTTGCGTTAATATCATTAAAACAGGAACACAATAAGATATATTTGAAATAAATTAGTAAATAATACCTAAATATTAGTTTATTGCATGTATTATAATTACTTTAAGGCCATATTAACATATCTAAATTAACACGCGTGCGGAAAAGTAAAAACCGCGTGCGGAAAAGTAATACGCGTGCGGAAAAGTAACACGCGTGCGGAAAAGTGAAACTTTCTAAACTAAAATGCGTGCGCGAAAGTAGACATTTTTGCACGCTCGTAGAAAAATGATATTTTTGTATCCTATCAGAAATCATCTCAAGTGTTGGATCTGGTAGTAAGGCAACTACATCATTGAAGGGAACAGTGGATATGTCATTTTTAATTATTTTGAAAATCTTCCTCGATCCTGCTGATTTAAGGCCTTGAACTTCGATTTCTTCTCCTTCTACAACTCCTTTTACCTGACAGACATAGGTAGATACTCTTCGGCATATGCACATTTTTTTTCCGGGGTCATCTGAGACGTTGGACTCAATGTAATTAAAAATATTTTCAACTGGAACATTTTCAATCGTTTGTTGTAAATTGTCAAAGTATTTTTTAATCAGGTCCGGAGATACTTCTGCTCGGCTTTTTTTAATATTAGTTGCTAATCTTTTACCAGCATTACCTCCGTGTCTCTTCAACAAGCTATTTACCCAGTTAATTCCAGGAATATTCTCCTTAAATCTGGATACACTTCTACCAGTTTTTTCCAAAAAACTTTTGACGCACATTCTCAAATCCATTGCACTTAGAGGATATCCCTAATCTGCACACGTTAAAATGGCTACTTCTATAATGGCTATAATGGCTACTTCTTCTTCGTGATGTATTTCCTTGGCATATCAAGTTCTTTATGCCAATATTCTTTGGGGAGAACTGGTTGACTACTGTTGTATCTATTGGGGTTTGTAAAACAGTATTCCTTCCATGCGTAGTTCGATCTATTAAGGACTTTATTTTTAGACATCCTTAGAACTTCTGGAGTGAATATATCATAATTAGCTTCAGTTCCTACGAAAATGCTATCCTTTGATTCAAAACGACTGTTATTGTCTACCGATTTGACTTTCGAATATTATGTCAAAATAATTTTATTTCATCGAATTGTTGCGTTAATATCATTAAAACAGGAACACAATAAGATATATTTGAAATAAATTAGTAAATAATACCTAAATATTAGTTTATTGCATGTATTATAATTACTTTAAGGCCATATTAACATATCTAAATTAACACGCGTGCGGAAAAGTAAAAACCGCGTGCGGAAAAGTAATACGCGTGCGGAAAAGTAACACGCGTGCGGAAAAGTGAAACTTTCTAAACTAAAATGCGTGCGCGAAAGTAGACATTTTTGCACGCTCGTAGAAAAATGATATTTTTGTATCCTATCAGAAATCATCTCAAGTGTTGGATCTGGTAGTAAGGCAACTACATCATTGAAGGGAACAGTGGATATGTCATTTTTAATTATTTTGAAAATCTTCCTCGATCCTGCTGATTTAAGGCCTTGAACTTCGATTTCTTCTCCTTCTACAACTCCTTTTACCTGACAGACATAGGTAGATACTCTTCGGCATATGCACATTTTTTTTCCGGGGTCATCTGAGACGTTGGACTCAATGTAATTAAAAATATTTTCAACTGGAACATTTTCAATCGTTTGTTGTAAATTGTCAAAGTATTTTTTAATCAGGTCCGGAGATACTTCTGCTCGGCTTTTTTTAATATTAGTTGCTAATCTTTTACCAGCATTACCTCCGTGTCTCTTCAACAAGCTATTTACCCAGTTAATTCCAGGAATATTCTCCTTAAATCTGGATACACTTCTACCAGTTTTTTCCAAAAAACTTTTGACGCACATTCTCAAATCCATTGCACTTAGAGGATATCCCTAATCTGCACACGTTAAAATGGCTACTTCTATAATGGCTATAATGGCTACTTCTTCTTCGTGATGTATTTCCTTGGCATATCAAGTTCTTTATGCCAATATTCTTTGGGGAGAACTGGTTGACTACTGTTGTATCTATTGGGGTTTGTAAAACAGTATTCCTTCCATGCGTAGTTCGATCTATTAAGGACTTTATTTTTAGACATCCTTAGAACTTCTGGAGTGAATATATCATAATTAGCTTCAGTTCCTACGAAAATGCTATCCTTTGCTAAAAAATCAACAGTCCCATTATCTTTAATCCAAATGTGTGCTTTCACCCAAATGAATTTTATGTATCTGCCAACACTTCTTAAACTGAAAATGTTTTTTCTGATTAAAGTTATGAAAGTGATGCTTTGTGTTTTGGGTATATCAATTTTTCTAATCGCTTGTAATACCGATAGCGAATCTGAAAAAATTAAAACACTTTTAAAATTGGATTCAGTAAAGAGAAGTAAAGCTTCATAAATCGCAACAGCTTCAGCGCAAAAGATTGAAAAAAATTCCGGCAGTTTGAATTGTTTTTTGATACCTTCTTTGGGTGCATAGTAAGCTCCTCCAGTACCTCCCTCATTTTTAGATGCGTCTGTAAAAACCACTAAGGCTTCAGCATTATCAGAAAGCAAGCTATTGATTTTAATACGGTTGACTAAAGGGTGATCACTGTAGCAAGGTTCTACTACTTAACCTCCATAAAAAAACCTTTTTAACCAGGTTCTTTAACCAGGATGTTGACGCTTTGGTCTCTGTGATTGAGGTTGACATCAGAACGATGAATGTAACAATATGCACCCAAGTCTCTTAAAAAAGTCGCTTAAAAAATATTCAATGACGTTCACAAACATTCAAAGTATGGGTTATTGTGTCATTTAAAATATGTATCAGTTTATTGTATTTCAATTCAAGGATTATTCTATTCACTTAATAGAAAGATGCGTGGAGTAACATAGATAATTAAAATCAATGGGAAAATCTCAAATTAGATAATTACTTTATAGCTGTTTACAGTGTCTGTTCCTACTTTTCCCAAGAGTAAGAAAATAATACCAAAAACTAGTTGTAGGTTTGCCTGTCATATATATAATTTTTATGCTTTGAATGAACAAATAAACACCAGGTATAGACAAAACGAGTAGATTCCTTTCATTGGTATATCCCTAATGAAATAACGGACTATTTTTTAGATAAAAAACAATAGAGTAGTATCCTGCACAGCGGCAACATCGCGTTAGAGTGAAGCGAACAAAAAATCTGAAGACAACTGCACTGTCCTTACTTCTTCGGTTGAAGGACGTTTTCATAATAAAATCAATCCACAGTGTTGAACGATTAATGGTTAAAATCGTTAAAATAGCCCACAAGTTATTCTCACGATAATTTGCGTAAGAAGGTACATGGAATAGAGAAGTCGCTATTAACCTCAAAATTAAAATTAATTGCTGTTTTTTTTATAGTCATTGTTCGGATGACAGGAAATCTGTGATAGGAAACCTCTAGTGATAGGAAATTTTCAAAGTGATTTACTTATAAAAATATTAGTGGAAATGAAAGAATAACGAAATTTTCCCAAATTAATTTGTTTTTAATCTTATTGGAAATTTAGTTTGTGAAAATATTGGTGAGAATATTACTGAGGGCTTAAATAAAATTATAACAACATAATGTGTGGCAGGGATTTAAAAGCAGCTTAACCAAAAAAGAAGGCTCGGATTACAGAAAAAATATTGGATTTGATGGAGCAACAGCGATTAGCAAAAAATAACGAAGAACTTTATAAAAGTAAACAAAAAGAAATTCGACGTCAAATACGAGAAGCAAAGAGTCAACGGTCAACGTCTAGCCAAACCAGTGGCGTAACCAGGATTTTCTTTTGGGGGGGGGGCCTCTCAGTTACTTTAGAAATATACCTATACCCATCTATAAATATAAATATGAAGGTTATACTATTTTCATAGATTATTATCCAAATTCAATCAAACGCAAACCTGAACCATACTTAATAGCGAAAAATATTTGAAAGTCATATCGTATAATAATAAATTTATGTATGAGGGTATTTAAATTTATATGAACTAAATTTGTAGGCCATAAAAAATTAAAAGAGTAGTGAACATTAGCTTTTAATTAAATAACGTATAAAAGAAGAGTATAATACTTATTGCTTACTGTTTACTTTTATCACGAAAGACTTAATCTTCTGGTTGTTGAACTCGTTGATGACATCCTCTATATTTACTGGTATATCTCGGTGGACGGTTAGTAGTGTTAACATTGTTAATCTTTCTTCCCCAGTAGAATTCCGGAGGTAGTTTTTCAGCCTCTTCAACGTTGAAAATGATCGTTCTACTGAACTTGTTGTAACTGGGATTACGGCGAGAATGGTTAATAAAATTTTAATATTAGGAAACATGTCCCAGTCCATGTTTCTAAGGGTATCTAGCGCACTTTTGGTAACTTATCTGCTGCAAATGTCTGCCAGTGAGTTTTCCATAGATTGTACTCCGCTTCCAGAATGAAATTGTTTGAACTCCGCAGATCATCTTTGTAAAACTCTAATGCAGGTCTTAGGTCATCATATTGTTTTTTGACAGAGTTAGCGGGCACAAAATTATCAAGCCCTCTTAATATATCCTTGTGACTTAAAAATCTGTCTTTTAGGGATGTCATTATTTCATCTATGTAAGGAATGTATACCGTACGACGATAAAACTCTTCTGGAGTTCGTGATTCGATATTTGACCGAAATCTTTGTGTTCCAACTATCCTCGGAACCATCACAGGAACTTCTAATTTGTTTGCTAATTATTGAGCCATGTTGAAAACTTTTGAAAACTCGTCATCTATCCTCATGTTAGAAAAAGTTTTTTCCGTCAAGCTGATTTTTTCTAACGCTGCACCTAACTCAAGAGTTTCCTTTTGTAAATATTTGGATGTAGTTAATGTTACAGATAACATTTTTGACATTATAGTCAACGTTATTATAAATTCGAATTTACATAAGCTTGTATGTAGACTAGCAGCTTCGATAGCTGCATCATTTTTATGGTTTTCGATGACAACCTCCAGTGCAGAAATAATGCATTCAAAGCATTCAGCTAAAACAATAACTGCGTCATGCCTTTCCACCCATCTAGTTTCGCAATATCTATGGAGACCACTATTGGCTTTCCCTCTTTCTTCTAACACATCTCTTAGAATCTCAGCTCGCTTTGCTGAAGCTCGAAAAAAAGTGCTAATTTGAGATATTTTGGCGAAACAATTTCGGATGTATGGTGTTTTTGCAGCATCGCTTAAACACAAGTTTAGGCAATGTGATGAACAATGTGTATACATTGCTTTAGGAAAATCTCGTCTTATGATCGACTGAACACCGTTGAATGCCCCTCGCATCGCTGATGCTCCATCATAACCTTGACCACGAACATTTTCCATTCGAAGTCCTAGCCGTATGATTTGTGATTGAAATGCAAAAGCAAGACCAGCTCCGGTTACGTCATCTACTGGAACAAATGTAATAAAGTCTTCTCTCAGATCAATGCACTCAAAATCAACGTAACGAACACAAAGTGAGAATTGTTCTACACGACTTATGTCAGTTGTTTCATCACCTAGCACTGTAAAGAAGGTACATTTTTTTACATAATTGATGGATTCGACCGTTACTTGATGGAAGTTCATTTTATCTAACAATAAAACACTGAAAACGTTTGTTTTCTATACTTCCACAAAATTTATTATATCTAAGTGACTACAGCTGTTTCGGCGGAGTGCCTTTCTCAAGTAATATAGTTTACAATGTGTTTGCCTTTTTAATCTTCAACTGAAGAGGTTGAGGAGTGGGGAGCTATTTGTCTCGAGTTGGTCATTCAGAATTATATCTGTATTTTTCAGTTTATTAATTTCCATAGATTCTAAAAAAGATAGCTTAAGGCCTTTATTTTGAATATGTAGAATTTGAAACTCTTCATTGAAAGAATGATTATGATCTAGAAGGTGAAGTGCGTATGTAGAAGTGTCTGTTTTTCTATTGTTGAATGCCCTTTTGTGTTCTGCTATCCGTTTGTCAAAAGTTCTGCCAGTTTGACCGATGTACGTTTTCGGACAGTCACCACAAGTTAGTTTGTACACACCACTCTGTAGTTGCTTTCTCTTTCGGCTTGACTTCAACACTTCACCTTCTAGATCATAATCATTCTTTCAATGAAGAGTTTCAAATTCTACATATTCAAAATAAAGGCCTTAAGCTATCTTTTTTAGAATCTATGGAAATTAATAAACTGAAAAATACAGATATAATTCTGAATGACCAACTCGAGACAAATAGCTCCCCACTCCTCAACCTCTTCAGTTGAAGATTAAAAAGGCAAACACATTGTAAACTATATTACTTGAGAAAGGCACTCCGCCGAAACAGCTGTAGTCACTTAGATATAATAAATTTTGTGGAAGTATAGAAAACAAACGTTTTCAGTGTTTTGTTGTTAGACATTTTTTTACTCTCGTCAAGATGGCGCTTTCTATCTGTTTCCCCATAAGAGTTATTAACTCATTTTGCACTTTGGGACTGAAATATGATGCATTTCCTGGAGCATGCTGTATGTGTTCAGCTAATATATTGTCACCATGATTAGCTCGGTAGCGTAACAAAGCTCTAAAATTCCCATCATTTATATTAGGTTCTTCAAGTGACAGACGACCTGAATCGCGATGGCCTCGCAATGGTATCTCTTGTCGCCCACACAATACTATGGTTTCGATAATTGATCTTAAAATGTTTCGGTTTCTTTCTATTTCAGTTTTATTTTTTTTCTGCAATTGTTGAATTATATTGTGCTGTTGTCCATCAAAAACTTTAAAAAATTCATCCTTTGCTATGCTTGAGTGTTGATGGTATTTTGTCCTAGAATGCTTCTGAAAAACTTCAATGGCGTCTTTCCATTTACGGAAAGCTTTTTTTACTAAGTTTTCCGGAGACTCATGATATCCACTACCAACTGCTGATGGACAAAATACTACACATAATTTACAAAATGCACCTTTCAGCTTATCAGAGTAGGCCAACCAAGGAAATCTCTGTAGCCATTTAACTTGGAAAGTGCGTTTCTTTGACCCAATAATTTCAACACAGAACTTGTGGGAAGGCAAAGGTTCCCATACTCTTCGTAATAAAGTTATCTTATCTGCATCACTTATGTTTGATACTCCAACAAAATGCCCAATATCATTTTTTGCAAATACCAATCCTTCAACTTCGACTTGAGTCTTTAAACATCCTTGGAAACTGGAACAGCTGGTGGTAGTGGCCTGAGAAGTAGATGGATTGGAAAAATCATTTGAACATGTTGCAACCTGAAATCAAACAAGAAACAAGTATAAAAAAATTGGAAAACTATCAACAGGCCACAAAAGTATAAAAATTTGAATCCAAAATAATTATTATTATTTGAGTATCTACTTACGTTTATCGATCGAGATTCCCCCTCACTCTCAATATCCAGACGAGGTTTCTTTATAATAAATTTGTCCATTTTAAAAAAATAAAAACTGAGCAAATTTTAAATAGTTTATAACTTTTAGAAATAAAACGTTACTACAATGTCTTTGTGGACTCGTGTCGCGTCAAGAATACTGAATGAAATTTCTTATCTTTTCAACTAACGAGAAGCACATGTGGAAGTGGAAATACTACAATATCGCCAGAAAACTAAATCCGCAGTCCGCACACCGCACCACTGAAATACTGAAAACAGGACGTCCCGTCGGAGCAACGGTTATTAAGCGAATGAATCTGTGGCTGTGGCTAGAAAATAAATCTAGATAGGGCGCTCCTGTTCGGCTCAAGGTCGCTGACCGTCGGCTAGATGAGATGCGTTAGAGAGTTACCCTGAGACAAACCCAAGATTTTAAAATAACTGTAATTTTATGATCTTGTTGCGGTGGGCAGTTGGCTTCTAAGAAGATTAACTATATCTGAGAGAGAGAATGTTTTTTTTTCGTTTCTGTATTTTATATCGTGGTGAAAAATAGAATTGGTAATTTCGATGAAGCGCTTGGGGGGGGGGGGGCCCGGCCCCTCTGGGCCCCATCCCTGGATACGCCGCTGAGCCAAACAGTGTTATGAAAATTAAAGAACTCGAAAATAGATAAGACACGTTTAACATGTATAAAAAAAGTGAAAGAAACGGCTGGTATCTTCAATATGAGACAAATTGCACTGCTACATGACCATGATGAACATGGTAAAGTAATATTTGAAATAGAGGACAAACTTAAACAATGGAAAAATGACATTACGAACCTATTCAAAGACGATATACGATATGATTAGTTCACAGTGGCGACGCGTGACTTTTTCTAAAGTGTTACCAGATGTAAAAAATCTTATTAAAAAAATTATTTTGAACCTCCCAAATACAAGATTTTGTTTACTTTATTGGCAAAAGTGTTAATAACAGAATCGTATAAAGAGGGTTTTGTCATAATTCAATTTAAAAAGGGATTCTCAATGGAAATTAAAGAAAATGATATTCGATCTTACAATTGGGTATTTATTTGGCATGTTTTAATCCACTGAAGACTTTAATATTGATACAATTCTGGTACATTTTTTTAGTATAATCTGTAATATTATAGAGAACTGGCACTTCTGTTTTTAAGTTTACTGTGTCAAATTTTTGTCCATGTAGCTTTACAAATAATTGATGACAGATCTGGGAATTTTTTTGAATAATTTTTAAAATTGTCCAAATCATAAATAGTGCCCAACACTCTAGATGCTTTAAATTTTTAAATGATAAAATCTATTTTAAAGTTGAATAATCATAGCGTCAAACATTCCAAAAAAAAAGACGACACTCATCCATGTTTAATTGCGCGCACACTGTTAATAAGTATGGTATTACTTGTGTAGTTAACAACACAAAAAGTGGTAACAATCCACAGCACCACATCGCGCCCACGTCTTTGCCCTTTAAAATTTTCAGACACGAGCCGTCTCAGAGCGATAGCCGATGGACCATCATGCGTATATATCCACATTTGAAAGCGGTAACAACGTAGTAACCTCGACCTGCAGTCGAGTAATAATATTTATTTGCAAGTTTTTTAACTGTTACCAATGGTATAACAGGGTTACATGGACAAATGGACACTTCTTCAGTGTGTTTGATCAGATTGTAATGTTCTTAAGCATCTCATTGGTGCTTTTTAATAAAAAAAATTGTATGTCTTAAAATAAAATATCAATTGTTGGTACAGTTAAGAAAACAGTTTTTAATAATCTCGAGCTACACATCCTAATTTTTTGTGTTCATCGTTAAAGTACCTACTGATTTTTCGCTCACCAAATTTCGATATAACATGTCTCAACCATTTAATTTTTAAACATAATTTTTTTTTCATTGAAACAGGTTAAGTATTATGAGATGTAAGCAATTGAAAGCATACACTGGTATTTATTACCTCACGAAATCATTTTCAAAATCTGATTGCAAATATGTATAATATTTCCCTTGTACGATTTCCAACTTAAGAGAAATAGTGACAAGCCAAATGCATCTACGTCAACAGTGACTATAGCCCAGGATTGATACAATACAATTTAGGCGTGACACTTCTTTGACACTTTAAAGAGGTAATTTATCAAATGTTTCATAGGGTGAATAAACAATATGCAAGGTCACACTCGATACCGGGTTCTTACGAAATGAAATCACGAAGAATGAGTATTGTGAAATGAACAATAGCGTTACTTAAACGATAAAATAATAAGAATGACATCAGAATAAATATTTTAAAAAATAGTTTATAATATTGAGAAATTTATGAAACCATGGTTAAGAGTGTTAGAGTGTTACCTATTATAATAATCGAATCATAAAATTTGATTTAAAGTGTACATAGTGTCCCAAAATTTGAATAAGATTTGAATTTGATTCCATTTTTGTCAAGGCTAGTTAACATCATCATAAGGGGCTCGACAATCCGTTGTGGATCTTGGCCTGCTCGCAAAGAAGTCGATACTCCTGTCGATTCCTGGCAACTTCCCTCCATCTTCGGACCCCTAGAATCTTTAGGTCTTCTTCCACATCAGTAATCCATCTTTTTCGTGGTCGTCCTCTACTTCGTGTGGCCTCTGGTTTTGAAAAAGTTGATTTCTTAGTGTATTCGTGATCTGGCATTCTAGCAATGTATCCAGCCCGTTTCTGTACTATAACGAATTTCACAATATCTGGATCGGTGTATAACTGATACAGTTCACAGTTGTATCTTCGACGCCATAGCCCATTTTTATTTACGGCCCCAAAAATCTCTCTAAGAATTTTTCTCACAAAAATACCAAGAAGTATTTTACCATTTTGGCCCCATGTATCAAAACCGGTCTTATTAAGGTCTTATATAATATCTAACAATAAAACACTGAAAACGTTTGTTTTCTATACTTTCACAAAATTTATTACAACTATGTGACTACAGCTGTTTCGGCAGAGTTCCTTTATCACGTGATTTAGATTACTATGGGTTTGTCTTTTTAAAGTCTTTAACTGAAGAGGTTGAGGAGTGGGGAGCTGTTTGTTTCGAATTGGTCATTCACAACTTTTGGACAACATCTATTTGTCACAACTTTTGCACAACTATATCTAGTCAATATCTCTTCCATTCTCTTCACATCATCTTTGTCAACCTGGTCTTCGTTTAATATTTCCAATCATAACCATTTCATTTTCTCAACTCATTCATCCAACAATACATAAAAATAATTCAATCAAATTTCTCACATCAAGTTATCCTATCAGCCCACCTTCTCTACTCACATCATCAGGTTTGTTAGGTTGTTGGGTCTCTTGAGTTCCCAGTCTCTCAATAATTATTATCATTAATTGTTATTATTGTGATATCAAAATTTTTTCATCCACAACTTCATTTATCTATCCACCGTTCTTTTATTCTGTTTTACCTTTTAATTTTATTAAATAAACACATTTTTATAAAAAAAAAATTTTCCCCATTTACTCAATAATTTTACTCAACACTTAACTTCATCTGACCTCACTTTAGACATAGCTTAGATACTTTTATCCAATTTTATTAATTTTTCTTTGCCATAGATGTTATTTTACATAAAATGGCAGAATAAAGAAATTTGGACTAAGCTTTAAAACAACCTTTTCAGTCATTTAAATTGTTTTTGATTACCCTATGATATACCCTATTAATTATAAACAAGTTTTTTTTGCACTACAACATTCCTCAGCATTCGATATCACAACTCCTATTCACTTGTCTCATCTTCATGCAGCCTTTTTTATCAACCATCATTTGTGTTGGTTTAAAAATATTAATTATCTAATTTTAACACAAACCACAAAACACGCCTCCTGTATTTTGGTTTGCCTATCTTTACTTCATCAATTTATATACACCTCATTGATAATTATGGAATTTCAAATTCGCCCATTATTTTATAAATCTTAGATATCAGGCCAACGATGAAAAAACTTCTTTGATAAAATTACCTCTATCTTATGTATTTTGGTGTGCTGAGTCCGAAAATCATATTAAAGATGCTGTATCACCCACCATTCTTTCACAATTTAACGTTTAAAATTGCATAATTACCTTTGAAACCAAGATTACTACTAAGGAAAAAGAAGCTTGGATTGGATTCAAAAAAGTTGTAACCAAGTTTTTAGGTAATGTGAAAGACCCTTACTACAAGCTTATAGTAGCTAATTTATTAGATAAGTATTTTAAGATTTCAGATAAGATTTAAGATTTGGGATGTTAAATGAGCCTCAAAATCCACCTTTTGCATAACCATCTTGATCATTTCCCTGAAAATCTGGGTGCAGTCAGTGAAGAACGAGGCGAACGCTTCCATCACGATATCAAGGTGATGGAGCAACCATACCAGGGATGTTGGAACACCAACATGATGGGTGACTACTGTTGGTAACTTCATCGGGAAAAACAGAGTGCCCGCATAGGAGAAAAAGCTACTTGAGAAGTCTTACAGAAAAAAAAAAGAGAAAGAAAATACAAAAGCATTGACTCCTGAAATGCTTGTACAGACCTATACTATGAGAAGATAAAAATTAGATAAAAAGTATTATTCTAATAATGTATCATTTTAATGTATTTCGGTATTTTGTGTTTTTCAAATTATTATATTGTAGAATAAGCCAGTGCCATATTGTGGGAAAACTGTGGGTGATACGTAAAATCTAATTTCAGATTCTTTTTTAGCGCCAAAAAATACATAGGATTCATATAAATTTATAAGAAAAGTTTTTTTAAATCTTTTTTTCGTTGGCCTGTGTAATTTATTCTCACTAAGTTCTTGTAATTTTATAATTCCAACACACTGATGTTAGCTGTTGCCATTGCTTGTAACATAAATAAATTTAATTTTAGTGGCTGCGTAACCAACATTTCATAAAACTTCAATCATTGACAATTGTCGTCCTGACATCAGACAGATTCGCTTTTGAAGTCTCATCTCTTAGTTGCCTGCCACCTCTTATAACAGAATGACCTAGTTACCTTTTGACCCACTTACCACGTGTGGGAGTCATATGTTACCCTCGGACCGTATCCTTAGGAATTTTATCCATCCTTTGGATTTTTCAATGTATTTATTGATATTAGACTTTTGTGTGCTTTTTGAAAGGCTTTGACCATTGTATTTTTTGGTTGGCTCACCATGTTCTTGTAAGTATAACCAAACTTTGCTTTTACCTTGGTCATCATTTTAACTTTAACATTTTGCTTTAATTAATATGGTTATACTTATTTTAGGTAACACTGATAATGCTCTTGTTATAGAGCGAAAACATTTTGTATATGTTTGTAGCCCTTTAGGGCTTTTAAAACTAATATACCTTTTACCAAGAGGAACATTTTTGATTAAATTTCACTTGTAATTAATGGTATACAGCCAACTACAGGAAGTTCTTCCTTGTGGATTATTATGAAAATAATATTCTATAATATTACTTAACCATTTACAAAAATTTGGCGGCCCTTACGTTTAAAATATCTCAATAAAAACTGGCTTATCGAAAAAGTACTAAGATACAAAAAAGTTTTATAAAATTGTGTTTAACTAATGGTATCGTTAGTATCGTAAGGAAACAAAACCCCCATAAAATTTTTATGGGGTGTACAAATTTCACTGTTAAGTATTTTTTTAAAGATGTTCCTGCCATAAGAAAGCCACATGTTCATTTTCAATAAAACATATCTAATAGTTTTCGATATATTGGAAAAGATCGTTTGTAATTTTGTAATTTCAAAGGGCTGTAACTTTTTTTATGTGAACATTATTGTACTATGTAAGTAAGTTAGGTTCAATCCAACTATTTTTGTCCCAGAATCATCATCAGTCTCTTTGCCTTATCCCTATGCGGGGTCGGCTTCCCTAATTGCATTTTTCCACACAATTCTATCTTGGGTCATATCAATGTTAATCCCCTTTACCAACATACTTTACAATAAAAATTTTAACTTTTTAGCTCTTTTAAATTCGAAAATAATAAATATATAATTATTAATTAATAATCCCCGATACACAAGGTACAAAAAATAAATTTTTCTTTTTATAAAATAAAATATTCTTTCACAATACTAATAAACTATCATTATATAAAATTTTTCTTTTTTATACTAAAAAATAATTTTTTTATTATAAACTTAATACAAAATATAAATAAAATAAATTTTTTATTTCAAATTAAATTGAATTTAACAATTAACTTTTTAATGTAACTAAAATACTTTTATCAAGCTCTAATTTGATAATCTAGACTCACTTTCCAGTAAATCTACTTTGTTACGACTTATTTCATATTAAATGAAAGCGACGGGCAATATGTACATATTTTAGAGCCAAAATCATATTAACTAATTAATTAATATTACATTTAAATCCAATTTTATTTAAATATTAATATTTAAAATCTAAAAATAATTTTAATGTAACCCATTTCTACTTTTATATAAACTGCACCTTGATCTGATTAATTTTTTTTATAAAAATTTTAAATATTATAATTCTAAAAAAATATTTAACTACGACGATATACAAGCTAATAATAAAAGTTAATAAAATCGTGGATTATCATTTTGCCTTATCGTCTTCCTCCAGGTCTTCTTTGGTCTTCCTCTCCTACTTCTTCCAGGAATCTGCACTTCAGCTATTCTTCGTATTGGGTGATTAACGTCTCAATGTTGAACATTACCAAACCATCTTAACCTATGCTCTCTTATTTTGGCATCAATTGGTGCCACACCGAGACTTCCCCTAATATACTCATTTCTAATTTTATCCTTCTTTGTCACTCCACTCATCCATCTAAGCATTCTCATTTCCGCCAAATGCATTCGTTGTTCCTCTTTCTTTTTCACTGCCCAACTTTCAGTTCCGTACATCATAGCCGGTCTTATGGCTGGTTTATAGAATTTTCTCTTCAGCTTCATTGGAATTTTTCTGTCACACAATACACCACTCGCTTCTTTTCACTTCATCCACCCAGCCCTAATTCTACTGCATGCATCTCCATCTATTTCTATATTACTCTGTAATACCGATCCTAGGTGCTTAAAACTATTGCTTTTTACAATCATTTCACCATCCAAAGATACAATTTTATTTGTAATACCTCCATCTTTAAATGAACATTCCAAATACAGTAGAGCGTCGATTATCCGAACTAATTGGGGGACATAGGTGCTCGGAAAACCGATTTGTTCGGATAATCGAACTACAATATATTGATAGATATTTATAGTCATACATATTTATCCACAAGTGAATAAAGGCCATATTTATATACCTGCATATTTATTTATATATTGATAATGACAACTAGCAACTAAACAAAAAAGTGCAGTCTTTGCAACAACATAATTATTTTTGGATACAATATTGAAGAAAATTGAAGATATTTTAAGCGTCAATTACTAACGCTTGCTCGGTATTCGAGTGCGGGACGCGGGAGTCTATAGTTCGAATAAACGGTCGTTCGGTTGATCGACGTTCGGATAATCGACGCTCTACTGTACTCTGTTTCTGTCCTACTAATTTTAAACCTTTTTCCTCCAGAGCTTGTTTCCACTGTTCCAGTTTTTGTTCTAAGTCTCTTTCACTATTTCCTACTAACACTACATCATCAGCATACATTAGGCACCACGGAATGCTACCCTGTAGTTTCGTTGTTATCTGGTCCAAAACTAATGAGAATAAATAAGGACTAAGCACCGAGCCTTGGTGAAATCCTACTTCCACCTGAAATTTTTCAGTCTCTCTCACACCTGTCCTCACACTAGTCATTACTCCCTCATACATATCTCTCACAATCTTTACATATTCGCCAGGGACTCATTTCTAATTGAATACCCACCACAGAATCTCTCGAGTGACTCTATCATATGCTTTCTCAAGATCAATGAATACCATATGAGCGTTGATTTCTTTATTCCTGTATTTTTCAATCAGTTGCCTTACAATGAAAATTGTATCTGTTGTTGATCTGCCCTACATAAAGCCAAATTTATTGTCGGATATTTCGGTTTCTTCACGTATCCGTCTATCAATTATTACTCTTTCCCATATTTTCATGGTGTGGCTAAGTAGTTTTATACCCCTATAGTTTGTACATTGTTGTATGTCTCCCTTGTTTTTGTAAACAGGTACTAATATACTGCTCCATTCGTCTGGCATTTGTCCAACTTCCATAATTCTATTAAATAGACCTGCTAGCCAACTTATTCCTGTATCTCCCAGTGCTCTCCATACTTCCCCAGGAATATCATCTGGTCCGACTGCTTTTCCTTTCTTTATTTTTTGAAGCACTTAAGTCACCTCCTCGTTTGTTATTCTGGTAACCATTGCTGTTATTGTTTCCGTTAACTCCACAGGCTGTCTGTCAAATTCTTCATTTTATAAACTGTCAAAATACTTTCTTCATCTCTTTTTGACCTCCTTTTCGTGAATAAGTATTTTGTTATTTTCATCTCGTATACATCTAATCAGATTAAAATCTCTTGCTTTTTTTGCTCTGTTTGGCTATATTATATATCTTTGCTTCGCCTTCCCTGATATCAAGTTGATCGTATAGGTTTGAATCCGCTTCTGCTTTAGCTTTTGCTACTATTTCTTTTGCTTTCTTTTTTTTTTTTGGCGACCATATAGTTTTGAAGATCTATGTCCGATCTGGTTTCTTGCCTCTCTAATAATATTGGCCATTTTTCTCCAAATTGTGTTAGGGCTTCCTTTCATTATTCAAAATATTTTTCTACTATTCTTTCCCTGAATAGACCTTATTTTTCATCTTTTAGCATCCACCACTTGATTTTTTGTGGTCCTCTCCCATATTTTTGTTTGGTTTCGCTTTTTACTTTGATGTTCAGAAAAAGCAGCTTATGTTGTTGGCATACTGTCTCACTATTACCTTGCATTCACGTATGTCTTCTTTCCTTATCATGAAGTAGTCTATTTGGGATTGATGTCCACTTTTGTAGGTAATAAGTTGAGTTTCTTTCTTTTTAAAGAATGTGTTAACAATCGCCATATCCAGTCCTGTTGCTAATTCAAGCATGTCATTTCCAGCTTCATTTCTAGTTCCAAATCCCCCATGTATTGTTTCATATCCTGTCTTGGCTTGGCCCACGTGTGCATTGAAATCACCTCCTATTATAACTTTCTTCTCTGCTGGAATATCATTCATTACGTCTCCTAATTAGTCATAGAAAGCTCTTCTTTCATTCTCACCCAGACCTGTTTGAGGAGAATATACACACAACATTCAATACCTCTTTATCAATTACTAATTTTCCTGACATCATTATATCACTCGTTCTTACAACTTCTACTACGTTATCTTTCATTTCACTATCAGCAATTATACCAACTCCATTTCTAGTGTTACTACTCCTTACATACCACAATTTGTATCCTTCACCTAGTTCTTTCGCCCTTTGTCATTTCCACTTAGTTTCTTGAATACAAGCAATTTGAACTCTTCTTCGTTTGAGCGCATCCACTAACTCCAGACTCTTACTTGTAGGACTACCAAGGTTCGAAGACCGTATCGTGATTTTTCTAACCTGTAATGGTGTTCCCCCATGGAGGCTCATTTTACTTCCGGAATAGTTTACCTCAGGAGATGCCATCATTTCAGTATAAGTTTTTATTGCGTTGGAGAAGGTCTTTTTATTATTATGGCCTGAATATATTTTTGGATATTTGATGTCTGAATGCCTTTTTTATTAGCACCATACCCAGCCAATACACCACCAATGCAACCAAAGTGCAGTATTACCCCACACCCGCCTGCATTTTTCTGTATAGGCCAGGATCCCTACTGTAAGGACTGCCCTATAAGCCAATGTTTTGTTGGCCGTATCCCACCACTAGGAGGCACGTACTTTATCCGCCTTTTTGTCCCAGAATATGTGATTCAATTTATGATCTGTCTGTTTGATATACCCTGTATAATAATAACGAAAAATATACAAAACAGACATACATTCGGGAGATGTGTGATAAAAAAGAGTTGATAAATACAAATACCTGATTTCAGAAAATAATAATCAAACACCAGATATAAGGGCCAATTCTGCAATAAAGACCTTCGACTAGAACTGAGAGTTAGAGCACTGACATGTTACATGTTTTCAATACTACATTGTGGACTAGAAAGCTATAATACTGAAGCAAAAAGTAGATTAATTTGAAATGTGGTGTTACAGAAGGATGCTTATATATGTATGGACACAAAAGAAAACGAACACGGAAGTATTGCGAGAAATTGAAAAAGAATACAAAATAATAAACATTAAAAATAAGAAAGTCATACACATAATAAGGGGACCGTGATAAGAAATGTTAAGATGGATAATACATGGAAAGATGAGAGGAGGAAGGCATGTAGGAAGAAGAAGCGTGTCATGATTGAAAATTTTAAGAAGTTAGTTTAAATGCAGAACTCAGAGTAGCGGTAGATAGAGTAAAGATATTGATGACGATATCCAACTTCGATTGGGAAGTGGCACTTCACGAAGAAGATATTCAAGGATAAAGTACTTTGACTCTCAAATATTCAGAACTTTACACTATTTTGGCAATTTCTAAGCAAGACTAATAATTACTAGATATTGTTATAAAAAGGATGTGTGTGTACTTTGTACGCAAGTAAGAAGTTATACTTCTATTATATGATTATATGATTATAAACGAAATTAATATACTTTTTAATTATATTTTATTTAAATATTAAACTAATTTATACTTACTACTTCTCAAACATTTTTATTAAAACAGTGCCAAACATTAAAATAATAAAAGAATAAAACACACACAAACACACTAAAAATGCCACAAATGATTTCTGAACATTAATTGTCGGAAAATTTTTTAACTAAATACGTATTTTCTGAAAATAAAATTATATACTAAATATACTTACAATCATAAAATGTATAAAAACATAAAAAAAATGAAAGTTTCTATTCGGATTCGAACCAACTTATCAGCGCGGTTGGTATTGGCGTTGTATTGGGGAATTGGGGTTCATTCGCATTAAACGCTTCGCCACGGAGACAATGTGTCATTATGTGCGAAGATCGACTAACTAAACAGATTAAACTTTTGACATTTTTGAATTATGTAAATCAAATTATTTTGATTTTGAATTGAAATTATTTAGAATTGAAAAAATACAACAAAACATAGAGTAAGAAAACAATACATTAGGTGAATATTGATAGAAATTTTGATGGTAATCAAATTATGTAAATAAAAGTATTACATACTATGTATTTTGGTAGGTTCAAATAAGTAGGTACCTATGATACATTTACAATTATTACGTACCTGTTGCTTTAAAAACTATTTAAAAGTCACTACAATTAAAAACTTTTTTGTTTCTGTTCTCACAACAATAAAACTAATATATTATACATTTGTTTACCTTCATATTGAACAATTATTTATTATTGACAGATCATTTCAACACCCAATCAGAGCCCGTATAACGACTTATACCATACTGTCGGTGTGCGCATGCGCGCAGATCAATATAAATTCACCCTCAATCTCAATCGCGCCTAAAGAAGTATAACTTCAATAAATTACAAACACAATTACAGACAATTATAAAAATATGACCCAGTTTTAGTAGGAAATATTACTTCCTTTGTTTTAAAGAAATACCTATTCAAAAATATTTGAATTTGTACATTTAAATTTCGTTCAATAAAAAAAGATCCAAGTAAAAATGACAAAGGAACTTTCTTTTAAATGAAAACTTCGGAGACAGTTTATAGTGGATATGAATGCGAAAATATAGACATAAATCGACCCAAGTGGAAGGATGACAGATGGCCTGAAGGGCAATAAAGAACAGAACCTCGCGAGATAAATATAACAAAAGGAATAATTCTCATTCAGGAAACTTGTTGTATATCCCCGATAGCAGTGGTGTTGAGGTACATCCAAGGCAGGAAACTGAGGTTAAATAGGGTGAACGGTTCAGGAACGCCAGCAAATTTAAATGGGGTTTATAAAAATATACGACGATAGGCACATAACTTATTTAAAATGTCAGCTACGAAAATTAATTCTGGTCCTAGCCCTAATACGATGTTATTAAGGATTTAGCTGTTTTTCTTTACGTCACGAACAGTGTTATACTATAAATTATTTTTCGTATACATACGTAAAGGCACTTGTTTTTCGGTTGAATTAAATTAAATTTCTACTGGTAAGATTCGGAAATGAAGAAACATGACACTGAAATTAGCTTACGTGAAAAAGTGATTACGTGAGTAAGTGAAGAGAACGTCAGGGGTTTCGTTATCCATTCTTTGTTAAGGGTATTCTTACGAGTAAAAAGATTATAAGAAGTAGTAAGTAAAGAAAACTTAAAGATTGTCGTCATTTATTGCATATGATTAGATAAAATTGTGTGTGTAGCTTGTATGAACGTGGATTTGAGTACACGATGTGTGAGCGTGTGTTTGGGTATGTGCCAGTGTGCGTGTGTATATACTTGTTTGTATGTGTGATATGTATATATGTACCTGTAAGTATGATACGTGTGTTTGCACAGAGACGTGCGGTACATCTATTCAATATGATACAAGTCTTCGAAATGCCGCCAATAAAGTGGATGGGCGCAAAATTTCGGCTCCGATGCTTTTTAAATGCATTCATTTTTTTCGAATCATGAGAAAACTAATTTGAAAAATTTAAACGCAGAATAAAAGATTACATTATTACCGGGGACCGAAAGTCCCTGAAAACTTATATAATGTTTATTTTAATAAGTTGCAGGGGTGACACAAAATAAAAAGAAAATTGTGTGAAAATTACGTGTGATATTTAATTTCAAATATCTGATTCAAAAAAAACTTTTTTTTATTCTAAGGGACTTTTGGCCCTCGGTAATAATATAATCTTTCATTCTGCGCTTAAATTTTTTAAAAATATTTATTGGTTTTCTCAGGATTCCAAAAAAATAAATGCATTTATAAAGCATCGGAGCCGAAATGTTGCTCCTATGCTCTTAAATATTATTGAAACTGAACTTTTATTTTTATTAAATGAAACACAAAATGAACCAAAACTTTTACAAAAAACAATATTTAAAAAAATTACAATTTTACTCTTCTGACTTTAATTTTGGAAAACTCGTCAATCAGATTGGTGTAGTCGTAGTCTAAAGCAGCAGCTACTGAGAACTATTGAAATGAGTGCTAAATTTTTTAGTTTTGTTTGTCTTATGGAGCTTCTTAAAAAGTTTTTAGTAATTTTTAATTTTGAAAAACTTATTTCCCCACTAGCTACCGAGGGAGCGTTAATTAAATTCTTAGTAAAACAACTACATTTAGGTATAAAGAAATTACGTTATTTTGGCACAAATACATAGTTCATAACTTCCAAAGATTTCATGGAGTATGATATCATTTGGGATATATCACGAAATTCTTCTAGAAGATCATTTGACTCTATATCCGATTCTTTTTATTTTTCTCTTGAAAGTATTGAATGAAGATTTATACATTTTTCTAGTGTTGTATCATCTATTTCCCTCAATTTAAAACTATAATAAAATGTATCAAAAATTTAAATTTTTATAAGTTTCTAGAAGCGAAAATCGATCAATCAAAGCATTAAAACGATGTCTAAAATATAGATGAGAATAGTTATTTTTCTACGGCCGTGCTAAAAGAGCCACGTTCACGCACGCATTTCGTTTATGAAAGTTGCACTTTCCCGCACGGCGAGCGGGAAAGTTTACTTTCACGCTCGCCGTGCGGGGGAAATTTAATTTTTATAGGGCCGCAAATAATGCATTGTTCGGATACAATTAGCGTCTCTTTGTAAAGACGATGACATCGACATTTTTACACACATTACACATTCCAATGGCCATTAGTATTTGTTGAAGCAATATCATTATCTTTTATTTCCAAATAAAACGTTTTATATCTATTAGCATTGTTTAAAAAAGGATAAAAATTTGTCTAGTTAGCCTGCCTTACTAGGTAAAGAATTAAAAACCCGCATCTGTAAATACAATACAAGTACGATTAAAGGCGAACCGTACCGATCGATCGGTAACGATCATAAAGTTCTATTACTTGGCAATGGCAACAACGCCGTCGTTAATAGGATAAAATTTCGTCGTTATTGAAATGTTAGAATAATATTTACGCGCTGCCATCTACTGAAAGAATTGATAAACGTTAGTTCCTTTGATCGCCAACCATTTTAGCTGCGGCGTGAACATACCCCTTAAGGGACTGGTTTAAATGCAGTTCTATAGAACTCTTCAGAGCAGCGGTAGATAGAGTAAAGATAGTGACGATGATATCCTACCTCCGATTGGGAGGCGGTACTTAAAGAAGAAGAAATATTTGATCTATTGTTGACCTTCCAGCATGAAAGCTGCATTTGTAGTCGCCTAGAATATCTTCCGAATGCGAAGTGAGCCTCTTTAGCAAGATATATAATAGAACTTTATATGCTGTTTTTTCGTGCCTGTATGGATGAATTACTTCGGGCTTCGGTGTTTGTATGCGTATGTGCTTACTTAAGGACACATACTATGAAGACGTCTTGTAAGCTAGCCTACTGGTTTACTAACATTCAAGCTTCTCAGCCTGCGTACATGTAATCCCACGTAGGTGGTGGTCTACAGGACAGTTTTTGCCTATGATAGTATGCTCGAATATGCGTGAGTAGACTGTGTAAGGATGTACCTATTAGCGCAGAACTTTGCACCAACATGTATACGTGTATTTTATAATTTGGAGATGTTAGCCCGCGCATACATAGATTCGAGCCTACTAGTGACGGCCTACGAGTACCTGGGCACGATAATATCAAATGACGGAAAGCTAGACCTAGAAATTGCAAATAGGACAAAGAAAGCTACGAAAATATATTATGCGATTAATAATACGATACTGGGAAAAAGGGAAATCAGCCAGGAAACAAAAATACATGTATATAATACAATCACAGTACCAACTCTTCTATATGCAAGCGAGACATGGGTCACAAATAAAAGACATGAAAGTGCCATAAATGCAGCAGAAATGAAGCAGCTGAGAAAAATAGCTGGAAAGACGAAGATGAACAGGGAAAGGAACGAAAACATCAGAAACGTGCTAAGCTAGGAACCAATAGAGAAAAAAATTGAAAAAAAAACTGAATTGGTTTGGACATAGAACTAGGATGAACGAGAACAGACTAGTAAAGAAGGTGACAGATGACATAAGACAGAGGATAAGAAGAAGGGGCAGACCTAGAAAGGGGTAAATGGAGTAAATCGAGGAAATCGGGATAAAGAGAGGGTAAACAGTGCAACAGATGAAGGAAATGGCAGGAGACCGGAAGGCGTGGAAGAAATGGGTAAAAGATGGATAGGTGATACCAAAGTCCGACGCTCTTATAGGGCATAAGGACAACGAGAAGAAGACGAGAAGAAGATGGTACAATTAGAGACTGTGTATAAAAATACAAATTTTAAAAAAATTAACAAATAACTTACTTTTAAAAAAATTACTACTGACAAAATTATTACTAAACATTTTATTGTAGCGAGTTTTCGTAAGTAGGTAAAAGAATCATAATAATCTGTATCTAAATCAGGAAGTGTATATACTCCGATGTTATAGTTGGAAATTCTTGAGAAGTTTGCGATTCTACTTGAACTTCTTGTGATGCCAATGGAGAAAAACTAGCATTTTCTCTAACCGTATCACTTAGTGGATTAATTCATAATTTGAGGCACTCAGAGCAACAGTAGCCTAACAACCCTCAATTTTACCAAAACGCTTTTATTAAACTTGTGCCAACTTTGATTTTAAATTGCTGCGTCAAATATGACGAGGCAAGTTTTTGTCAAGTTTGCTGCAATATTGTTATAAAAAAGATGATGATTCTAGTTTGTAGCAACTTTGCAGCTAGCTTACAGTTGCAAAGCCACGTCACGCGTGCCATCTATTTGGTTGACTTACACATTGCGGTCGGTTCGGTTCGGTTTCGTTCGTTACCCTGACTGATGTCACGCCCACGAAAACGAAAGTGTTGTCACCGGAGGTAAATTTCCCTTTTTGCGAGAATTTTCAACATAAAAGGGAAAAAGTTAACTTATAAGGGAATCTTTGCTTCAGTCCAAATTGTAAAATATTTAAAAAAATCAAAATATTTGAATAATTCAACATAATATGTTCACAGATTTTTTAAATAGGAGCATAGGAGGGAATTTTATCATAAAGTGGGAATTTTTAAGGTACGTTGAGGAAAAAAGCTTACTCGACAGCTGGCAACACGGGAAGAGTAACCTGTCAAGCGGTGATAATTTGTGGTTTTGTCCTATCCTATGTTGATATTTTTTTACAACATTTGCCGTACAATTCTCTGAGACTATTAATTACTAAGCTGAAGGTGGCTGAAGCTTCTTTTCTTCAGTTTTTCATAGGCCCATCTGCTTGTGGTGATTAGGTACAGATTGGTATTCTTTTTGCTTTGGTGAAATTGAGGTAAGTTTTTTTTATGTTTTTCGTATTTTCTAGCTGTATTTACATACATACTATCTAAAATAAATATATAATATATTACATATAAATATGTTTTAGATTTTATTAAAAAATTGTTACTTTAACATCTTTTTATCTCTTTTAATAGCAAATATGTATTAATTCTGTTCACACAGCAAGAGTTTATTTTCAACAACAACATTCTGTTCAACAATTTCTTTTATTTGTTTAGAGCTGATAGACAAAACTGAGCATCAGAATCTGAAGCTATCGGGTTTAATGTAAGTTCCAATAAATAATTTTAGACAATAATATGTATATTGTTTTTTGGTTGAGTGATTACTGAATAAATAGTTATATAAAATGTTATTGTGTTTTTTATTCATATTGTTTTATTCAAATTGTGGCTAGTATGTCAAAACAAACCTTCAGCAAGTTTATTATATCAAGTTTGTATCAAGTTTGTAAAAACAAACTTCATGCAAGTTTGTCACACTGTAACTACCAAGTTTGGTTTAAACTTGCTGCAAGTTTGCAAAGTTGCCATGGCAAACCGGCAACAAGCTTTCATGTTTGATGTATCAAAGTTGTTGCAAGTTTAAAACAAGTTTATATTGCTATCTGGGTATTTAAGTATTTTTAGATGCAGAGTAGCTCAGACATTGGTTAGTTGAGCTGCTCTGCATTTGAAAATACTTAAATAAGGGATAAATTTAATGTAATAAAAGCGTTTTGTTACAATTGTGGAATGTGGTTTATGCCACTGTTGCTCTGAGCGCCTCATGTGATAGTTGGTTTTTGATGGAACGAGCTAAGTTAGGAGTATCTCTGAGGCAACATATTAGAAATGCGCACGTGCGAAGCCAGACGGAGGTGGAAGATTGGACCCGTGTTGAGCTGCCCCCCCCCCCACTTGCAAAAATTAAAAAACAAATAGCCGTGATTTATGAGCTATTTATGAGCTCTCATATTCCGCAAACTAAAAATTTTGAGCTCGTTCCACTGAGCAGGAATTTAATACCCTAGTGGGGGGGGCTGAGTCAGCCCCCCCCCACTACTTAAAAATAGGAATATTGAATCGGTTTTTGCGGCAGAATTACGAGCTACTTATGAGCTCTTGAAAATATATAGTTTCGATTTTTGAGCTCATCCCCTTCACCCCCAAACTACCCTTTAATTGATTTAACTTAAGAGAAAGATGCTGAGAAAACTTAAAATATATCGTATTGCGGATATAATTCCTATAGCTTATATACTCTAAGAATAAACTATTAAATCAAGGGCATTTCGATTATTGAGCTGCAACCCCTTCGCAAGAAAACCACCCCATCTTCCCGGCTTAAGAGAAAGTTGTACTTAAAATGCGTTAAACTAATTATTTGGCGACTACATATCATTTAATAATTTATAAGCTTCCAAATTACGCGCATTTAGATCAGTAAATTGCAATTTATTTTGTATAGTGCAGTCACTGAAGGTAAAAATCAACGATTACCTTCAATTTCGGTGAACCTTCATCGATTTTCACGAAAATTGGTCAGTGGTTAGAGGATACGTCAAGAAACAAAGGTGACATGGTACCACCTTGCGCCTTTACCTTGAGGGTGGATACCGCCCCTTCTCGGGGGTGAAAATTATTTTATAAAAAATAATTGCACAAATCAATAAAAGAACAAATTAAAAGCAAAATTTATTATATAAAGTTAATAAAATAAGTCAATACTTTTTAAGTTATTAAAGATCAAAGATTTTAATTATTTGTGAAAAAAATGCATGTTTTGAAGAGGTTTTTTGTAAATCACTGAAAAACTGTAAGTTTTTACAAAAAAGTTAATAGTAGTTTAATTCGTATAGCTTATATTCTAAGAATAAACTCTAAAATCACGCGCCTTTCGATTATTGAACTACAACCCCTTCGCAAGAAAATCATCCCATATTCCCGGCTTAAGAGAGGGTTGTACTTAAAATAATTTAAATTAATTATTTGTCGACTATATATTGCTTAATAATTTATGAGCTCGCAAAATATACGTATCTCAATTATTGAATTGCCATTTTCTTTCTATAGTGCAGTAACTGAAGGTAAAAATCAACTATGACCTTCGATTTCGGTAAATCTCCATTCATTTTCACGAAAATTCGTGAGCGGATTTTGATACTATCAACTTTTTCTGGATCTTATTTTTGATGGGTATTTCTAAGTACTTTGACAAGTATTTAGTACCTAAGTGTTATAAAATGCATCTTTTTCCCGTTATTTAAGCTTGAACCCTTAGATTTGAACAGTCGCGGAAAAAAATATACATTTAATTACCAATAACTTACTTTAAATTAACATTAAAGGTTTTTCAAGTAAGCAATTTATTATATTTTTTATTAGCTTCAATTTTAGTGATGAAAACTTTTTTTTAAAAACTTACAATTTTTGAGTCATTTACCCCAGGCTAAAACCCCAAGTTGTTATTGTCAATTCGTGAAAATAAATGGAGATTTACCGAAATCGAAGGTAATAGTTGATTTTTACCTTCAGTGACTGCACTATAGAAAGAAAATGGCAATTCAATAATTGAGATGCGTATATTTTGCAAGCTAATAAATTATTAACGATATGTAGTCGCCAAATAATCAATTTAAGTTATTTTAAGAACAACTCTCTCTTAAGCCCGGAAAATGGGGTCGTTTTCTTGCGAAGGGGTTGTAGCTATATAATCGAAAGGTGCGTGATTTAAGAGTTTATTCTTAGAATATACGCTATACGAATTAAACTACTATTAACTTCTTTGTAAAAACTTACAGTTTTTCAGTGATTTACAAAAAACCTCTTCAAAACATGCATTTTTTTCACAAATAATTAAAATCTTTGATCTTTAATAACTTAAAAAGTATTGACTTATTTTATTAACTTTATATAATAAATTTTGCTTTTAATTTGTTCTTTTATTGATTTGTGCAGTTATTTTTTATAAAATAATTTTCACCCCCGAGAAGGGGCGGTATCCACCCTCAGGGTAAAGGCGCAAGGTGGTACCATGTCACCTTTGGTTCTTGACGTATCCTCTAACCACTGACCAATTTTTGTGAAAATCGATGAAGGTTCACCGAACTTGAAGGTAATCGTTGATTTTTACCTTCAGTGACTGCACTATACAAAATAAATTGCAATTTACTTATCTAAATGCGCGTAATTTGGAAGCTTATAAATTATTAAATGATATGTAGTCGCCAAATAATTAGTCGCATTTTAAGTACAACTTTCTCTTAAGCCGGGAAGATAGGGTGGTTTTCTTGCGAAGGGGTTGTAGCTCAATAATCGAAATGCCCTTGATTTAATAGTTTATTCTTAGAGTATATAAGCTATAGGAATTATATCCGCAATACGATATATTTTAAGTTTTCTCAGCATCTTTCTCTTAAGTTAAATCAATTAAAGGGTTGTTTGGGGGTGAAGGGGATGAGCTCAAAAATCAAAACTATATAATTTCAAGAGCTCATAAATAGCTCGTAATTCTGCCGCAAAAACCGATTCAATATTCCTATTTTTAAGTAGTGGGGGGGGGCTGACTCAGCCCCCCCCCCACTAGGGTATTAAATTCCTGCTCAGTGGAACGAGCTCAAAATTTTTAGTTTGCGGAATATGAGAGCTCATAAATAGCTCATAAATCAGGGCTATTTGTTTTTTATTTTTTGCAAGTGGGGGGGGGGGGCAGCTCAACACGGGTGAAGATTGGAAGAATTGCGCAAATAAAATAGAACTGAGTGGGACACGTGGCACGACAAAACATCGAAAGGTGGACGAGAAACATTGTCCATTGGAGACCACGCGAGAACAGTCGTAGTAGAGGAAAACCACAAAAACGATGGCTAGATGACATCAAAGCAAAAATGGGGAGAAACTGGCACCAAATAGCACAAAACTGAGAAGAATGGAGAATTCATGGGGAGGCCTTTGTCCAGGAGTGGATGCAAACAGGCTGAAAAAGAAGAAGAAGAAGATATTATTTAACTTCACTTGACCATCTTCAGATCTACTTTCATAAAATTTGTTTTATTAAATTATTCAAATGGTTCAGTGGCAACCTCTCTAATAATAGCTATAGATACTTATACTTTTATACTTATATACTTATACTCATATTTTAGGAAAAATTTTTTCTAAATATTACATGCAAAATTAGTATTAGACTTGGCTAAACGAGAATTTAGATCATCTATGTAGAAGGAAAGAAGTTGCCGACCCTGTTAAACATAAAAAGTGCTTAAGTGAAATATTTTGATGCATTTTGTCTCGTTGCTATGCATTCTCTAAAGGATTCTCTACCGTATCCAAGTCATTTAAGAAAACCATTAAGCAGAATCTTCTTTTATGAACCGTATAATTCGTCTAATTTTTGCCTTTACGCAACTAATGCATTCGTGTGGCACTGTCACCCTCTTAATGAGGTTATAAAAAAAGCCAAAAAGGCAGTTTGCTATTAAGGGTTCGGCGGGTAATGAGGCCGTAAAAAATAACATACCATCTTAATTAACATTGAAAAATAAAAACTAAAAACTTGGGTACCTACCTATATCAATCCCACCATAGCTACGTAATATTGTACAAAAGGCATTAAAAAGTTACTGTTGCTAAAGAATGAGTTTGCAAGAAGTTTAATGTGGATTAGTTTGCCGCTCCAGGGGGGGACTTCGAAATTTAGATTCTTACCTCGAAGACTGTTTGGAAATATTTCGCCTTTAAATCTTCTTTATTGTGGTTTTTTTTAATTAAAAAGAAGATGCTTTATAAAGCGTTCTTTTCGGTCATAAGAAGTTGAACTCGGAAAAATATCAATGACGGTTTAACAAAAAAGATTAATTTCTTTAGAAACATGTGGTTTTCAACAATCGGATAATTGAGTTGACAAACTAAGCAATTACTTGTTTTAAACACATATAACCCATTCCAAAATTATCAACTGCTATATTTATTTTTATTTTAATTTTATTTATTTTTATTTATTTTTAATAATTAATTTTTATTTTAATGGAATTGTTGTTAAACAGGAACGTATATAAAAATGTTTAATATTGTTTTTGTGACAAATGCTCATACCGATTGACGTGATATTTGCAAATATGTAAGCAAATATTTCTAAAGGTGATTCATGGAAGATTATACAGAAATCTAGAAGATGATATGGATGATACCCAATTTGGGTTCCGCAAAGGACTTGGAACAAGAGAGGCATTGTTTGCGTTTAATGTCCTCTTTCAAAGATGCTTAGATATGAACCTGGATATTTATTCCTGTTTCATCGACTTCGCAAAAGCGTTCGACAGGGTCTGACATGAAAAACTAATAGAATTATTGAAAACCATGGATATAGACAGATGAGATTTACGAATTATCATCAATCTGTATTGGAATCAAAAGGCCAGTATAAAGATAGAAGAACAAGAGTCCGAGAATATTGATATAAAGAGAGAAGTAACACAGGTTTGTGTTCTGTCGCCGCTACTGTTTAACGTGTAATGTGAAGCCATATTTCAGGAAGCGATAGCGGAACTAAGTGATGGAATCTCTATAAACGGAAGAATAGTAAATAACATAAGATTCGCTAATGACACCGCTATAATGGCAGACACCCTGGAATCGCTACAAGAATTGTTAAATAGAATTAACGATTATTGCCTTCGATATGAACTAAAAATAAACAAGAAAAAAACTAAATTTATGATTATCTCAAAAACACAACATGGAAATGAAAGGTTAATGATAGAGCAAATTCAAATAGAAAAAGTAAAGACATACAAATATCTGGGAGTCTTAGTTGATGACCAAAATGACAAAAGCCAAGAAATTAAAGTCCGAAGTGAAACTGCAAGTATTTATAAAAATGAAGACACTGCTTACAAACAAAGAGCTTCAGTTGCCTCTCAGATTGAGGGCTCTAAGATGGTACATATTTTCTATATTACTATACGGAATGGAAGCTTATGGACATTGAAGAGATAACACATAAGAAAAATAGAAGCGTTCGAAATGTGGTGTTACAGAAGAATATTGAAAATTCAAAGGATTACCAATGTTGAAGTGCTACGGCGTTTAAATAAGGAGTTAGAAATTATAAACAGTATAAAAACAAGAAAACTGGAATATTTGGGTCACATTACCAGAGGAAAAAAATATGAGTTGGTGAGAATTATTATGCAAGGATGGATCCAAGGAAGAAGAAGCATATGAAGAAGCGCATCTCCTGGCTGAGGAACCTTAGAGAATGGTTTAACTGTAGTTCATTACAACTGTTCAGAGCAGCAGCAAACAAAGTGACCATAGTCATTATGATATCCAACCTCCGATAAGAGATGTAACTTTAAGAAGAAGAAGAAGCAATGGTTTCAACCAGTTAAAGGGGTATATCGTCGAACGATTTGTTAAATTATTACTTTGTTAACTTGTTGGTATCCGAATATTTTTATTTGTCGAATATAGTTAGAGTATCTTCTTATTTATTGGATGTAATAGAAAGATTTATTGTTTGGCTTAGAAAATTCAGCAAAAAATATTAGAGAACGACAACAATGAATATTATTTTTCTACTCTCATAGTTTAATATATCAATTATAATTTCAATACCTGTATCATAATCGGCTTCATTGTGATACAGATTTTCATGATGATACAGATTTTTAACCAATAGAATCGCGAGATGACTTTCTGACTCGTAGATGGCACATACGCAATGAGCAATATCAAGTCACATTGCATACTCTTTGACATTTCACAATATGTAAGAAAACTGACAAATTTCAAGATTAAATATTTTTAAGAAAATGTCAGAATGATAGGGATATTGAAAATTTAATATCAAATTTATTTTAATAATTGTAATCAAGATATAAATAATGTATTAACACAATACTTAATTTAATCATATAAATACTTAATTTGTTGATGTTACAAAATAAATAAATTTAAATATGTTTTTCAAATTAGGTAATTCACTGCTGCATTGTGCAAATTTAGGCTTGCTTTCCTTACGTGTATCACAGTTTGCCATGAAATGCTTTCCAGTGCTTTTGACATATTTTGCTAACTTGAAGTATAGTGCCAACTTGTGCCAGAGTGTGTATGTCCATATGTGTGACATTGACATAAGATCGTCATAAAAGATACTCCTTACTCCGTAGCGTTACAACCCTTGGCTTTTAGCCGTCTTGACAACATGCCTCCATTCATTTCTGTTTTGAGCAATCTTCATCCAGTTTTCCATGACCATAGCTTCCAGGTCTCCTGCTATATTATCTCACCATCGGAGCCGACGGCGTCCACGTGGTCTTCTTCCAGTTGAGACTTCTTCCCATACCAGCCATACTGTTCTTTGGTAAGAATATCTTCTGAGGTGTCCTGCCCATTGGAGTTTCCTGGACTTTATTTCTTTTATGATGTTGGCGTCTGGGTATAGGTCTTCGAGCTCCTTTTTTAGTTCTTATCCTATATTGTCTTCTGCTCCATCAAGCACAGGGCCAAAGATATTCCTTAGGATTTTTCTTCCGCAAACACGTAGTCTCTTTTAGTTTGCCTTTGTTATCGTCCACGTTTCGCTTCCATACATCACTATGGGTCGTATGATTGTTTTATATATAGTTGTATCTTTGTACGTCTTGTTAGTTGTTTCGATTTTATAAGATTTTGAAGGGCATAAAGATATCTGTTGCCAGCTTATATCCAGTTGTTTATTTCGTGTGATCCGTTATTGTCTTCAGTTATTTTTGATCCAAGATACTTAAATTCTCTAACGCGCTCATGGATAAAGTCATCGATGGTGATGTTCTGACCGATCCTGTCTGCTTTCGTTATTGCGGATTGCGGCTAATATACATATATTTCATTTTATTTTCATTGATTAGGATCCACATTTTCTCTGCTTGCTTCTGGAACCTGACGAAAGTCTATTTCATCCTTAATTTGTGTTTTCTATTAGATCGATATCGTCTGTAAATTCCAACAGTAGGTAAGTTTGATCTCTTTTGATGAAATTCTGTAGTCGGTTTTTCGATTCTTGCACTTCTGATTATGTGTTCCAGAGCTAAGTTGAAGAGTTGTGGTAAAAGTGCATCTCCCTGTTTTAGTCCATTGTTTATTTCAAATGTCTCCTAGTATTGTTGTCCAACTCTCCCTTAACATAGTAACCGTTCTATATACATCCTTTTCAAACTGACTTTCTTCTGGAAAGTTAAGTTCCTACATCGCAGCCCAAAGTCTAGCCCTACATACTCTATCAATGCTTGTTCAAAATCTATGAATATCTGATGAAGCTCACGATTAAACTGCCAGCATTTTTCATTATCTGTTTTATTGTGAATGTCTGGTCAGTAGTAGAGTGGCCAGGTCTAAATCCGCATTGATAATCCCCAACGATCCTTCTGTGTATATTTTGGTTTTTTCTAGCAGAATGTTTGCAAGGAATTTGTAGGTGGTATTTAGGAGTGGTATTCCCCGGAATACATTGCTTTTTGTTTCCTTTTTTGTAGATTGGTACAATAACCTCTTGTTTCCATTTATCGGCATTATTTCCTCTCCCAAAATGTCTTGAATTATCTAGTAAATGACTCTGTACAACGCGTCTCCTCCGTGCCTTAAGCACTCAGGATTCTGCGAATATACCATCGCTACCTTGTGCCTTATTATTTTAAGTGTTTAAATTGCCTGGGTTACTTCTTCGTATGTTGGGTATTACTCTTCTATTTCAGCCGTATGTACTTCTATGTTTAATGATGACGTTAGGTTGGTCGTTTAACAATTGGTAGAAGTATTCCTTCCAGGTTTTTAGGTATTCCTTATCATCCGTAATAAGCTGGCCCCTGTCGTTTTGAATGAAGTTTCCTGTTCTTGCTTGGTATCCGGTATTGATCTCTAAAACTCCATAGAAAAACTGTCTTGCTTGTTTGTTATTCCTGTTTTATCCTATATCTCTTCTTCCCTCTTCATCATTTTCATTAATTTTCTAGTCTCTGTTCTTCTCTCTTTATAAGTTTCATTGTGCAAGGGGTTTTGTAGCATGTTCCTTCTAGCCATATTTCTTTCTCTTACAGATTTCACGCAATTATAATCTAACCATTTTTTTTTGTTGTTCTATCTTTGTGTCAGTATTTTATCTGATACGTTTGCAAAAGTTAATTTTACATTTTTCCAAGCAGAGTTTATGTTGTTATAGTCCTCTCTCTGTATAAGAGCTATTTCTATAGCTTTTTGTTGAGAAATTGTTGTTCTGTCTCATTATTCTGCAGAACTTCGATGTTCCACAATGGTGTTGGTGTATTCTTGTGGATTTAAAAGATAGTAAATAATAAAACATGGTTAATTAGCAACATAGTAGTGGACTAAGGTCAAAGATGAAGTTTCATTTCAAAAATATAAATATCTCGAGTATGAAACATGATGATGACATAATGGCCTAAATTTTATTACATACAAAAATATTCTTAATAATGATTCAACGAGGCAAAATTATTAATGCAGTTAGTTGACTCAAATAATTGCAGTAACGAGAACAATATTTGAACAAAAGTTACGTGTTCTTTTTGTTTATTTTTCTTTGAGATTGTAACTGATAAGACCAACCCTACATTTGTGTTTTCTGCAAATGCTAAAAAAACTTGTCGTTGTGTTAACCTTTGTCGAGCGGCATAATCTTACTCCGCTAACAGACGGCATAGGTACAATTGTACCTATTATATAGTTTCTTAAAAATTCCTTAATCTAAAGGGAAATATGTGTTAGTTTTAAGATAATATTATTTTATTAGTGTCATAACTAGTAAAAATTTTGAATACTGCCATAAATAAATACTAATTTAAGGTAATTTGATCTTGTACCCATTAATACAGCTTAAAAGCCGCTTTTACGTGACCCGGCATAGCTATCGTAAATTATTAAAATTACTGCAACAATAAACATGGAAACAGATGTTGTAAGCAAATTCTATGAAGAGTAGAATTGTATTGTATTTCAATTGGAAACGTAGATATTTTATTTACATTGAATGGAGTAATGATCCAATGCGCAGTGCTTAAACAAAACCTCGCAATCTCCTACGACAAAAAGGTGGGCCTGCAGATAAGAGTAATTTATTTACACCTAAAGAAGTATTTATTTCAATTATGAGCCCAGAAATTTGTGACATAATTTTGCGTGAAACAAATAGAAAAGGCAAAAGAGTCTGTGAGGCTTTTAACAAAGAATTGGCGCAAAGATTCCCAAATGCTTCAAGACGGGCTCCACAAAAAAATTGAACCATTTACTGAATGTGAGCACAACGCATTTTTTGGTATTCTAATTTTTGCTGGTGTACACAGTATTTAGAGATTCCACAGTAAAATCACTCTTCTGTCGGCGCTTTGATCTCAGGAAGTAATACCGGTAGTACGCAACGCCATTGGTAATTCACCAGTGGTAGATGCGGGTTTTCCCTGTTAAAAGCTGTACGTTTCTAAGCGAATAGCAATGCGAGAGTGGGGCAAAAGCGACTGCCAACAATGCGTGGTCGCCATGCGCGACTACAGATTTTACTTCCAATTTTTCGGAGAGTGGTTCTACTGACTGGTGTACATAGAAGTAACAAAGAAAACTTGTGTGAGATGTGGAGTATGGATTCTCTGCCATTAATACGTGCAGCAATGACTCGTGATCGTTTCAAGACCATGTTACGATTTATCAGATTTGACAATGAAAGTACCCGGGAAGAATGCAAAAAAACCGATAAGGCTGCACCCATAAGAGATATCTGGACAATGCTAAATAAAAATTTGCAACAAGGCTACAAACTATTCAAAGACATAACCATCGACGAACAATTGTTTCCGTATAGAGGCCGTACAAGTTTTACGCAATACATACTTTCCAAACCCGTTAAATATGATATCAAGGTTTTTTGGGCTTGTGATGCACCAAATGCGTATCTCATACAAGATCAGCTTTATATTGCAAAAGCAGCAGATGGTTTACGACAAGTTAACGTTGGCGAACGAATAGTTTTGGATCTGGTCACATCTTATAAAGGTTCTGGTCAGAATGTTACTTTACAGATAACTTTTTTACCAGTTTCGAACTGGCTAAAATCTTGAACTCATGGCAAATGACTTTAGTGGGCACAGTTAGAAAGAACAAAAGATTTCTACCCGCCAATATGCAAGTAAATAAGGAAAGAGTTGTTTTTTCTACTAATTTCGCATACAATCCTTATGCTACTATATGTTAGTTCATACATACTACAGGCACAGTTGAAGATACTGAAGTAGCGAAGCCGGAAATAATTAAGTACTACAATGAAACCAAAGGGGGGATTGATACCATGGATAAAATGCTGAGTGAGTATACGGTGAAGCGTCGAACATTACGTTGGCCCTTGGCCTTTTTTTATAATATGATTGACGTCACTGGCTTAACATCCTACATTATATATCGAGATCACAATCAATCACTAAAAACAAAGGACCAATGCAGGAAATTTTTGAAGGATCTTGCTAAAGATCTTTCTTTGCCTTCAGTTCAATCACGAAATAAAAACCGGATAATGATGAGGAGTCATTTTCTTCGTAGTGCTGTAGAAATGGTCCTTGGTCGAAACATAATATTTTCTGTAGTTGCTCCACCTCATGTATCTCACAGCACTCGTGGATCTACGCCAGTAACTGGAAGTTGCCATGTGTGTCGGAATGAACGGAAAAACAGCGTAAAACGAGGAAAAGTTGTGTAATGTGTTCTCTACACGTGTGTGACGAACATTCTTTGTCTAAAACGACGTGTATGTGTTGCGAAAATCCACAGTAACATTCAGTTTTGTATTTTTATTTGAATAAACTATCATTTAATAACAAAATATATTGTTTTTTATAACCTTTATTTAAAAAAATTAACAAGGTACAAATGTACCTATGCCGTCTATTATGGGGGTCGGAACTATTTAGGCCTCCTTCTAGGGACTAAATAAATATTTTTTTGTTATATTTGGCTCACATAATCTACTGGATAAATGTAGAGATGTCACAAAGTTTTAAGTCTCTACCTCTTTGAAAAAGAAAGTTTTCACAATTTGAAAAAAGTTCGATTGTAGCAGCGGAAGCGAATAGTTCTCTGTGTGATCGAAGTGCTAATTATTAGAGTTGTTGTTGTTTCTACCAAAAAATGGAATTAAATTCAGATGGCAGAGGAAATCCACCTGACAGAGGAAGGATTGACGATGTTGCTAGTAATATGGATTATGAAGTTAATGAAAAACAAAAACAGTCTGAGGAAATTATAAATATTAATATTAATACACAATCAAAACAGGTACCGATAACAAATCCAAAAAACTTTTTACCAGATTATCAGGTAAGCAATAAAACAAATAATAATATAGGCCAGTCCATAATGTCAGAGGTGAAAAATAAATACAGTCAAGGTGACCAAGGTCCTTATTTTGTTTTTATGCAGAATAAGGAAGGGAACATCGGCCGATTGCATCGTATCGCGACAGCTCGGTTAATTTTAGGTGCAGTACCTGCAATTAAAGATAATATTGTTAATATTAATATTATAGGAAAAAATAAAATTAAAATTGAATGTAACACATATAAAAGCGCTAATATTTTAGTGGAATGTAAAAAGTTAATAGAAAGAAATTACGATTTATATATTCCAAATTTTTTTACTCAAAAGAGTGGGGTAATTAAAGGGGTAGACAAAAATATTTCAGAAAACGAATTAAAAGGTATTATTGTTCCAAGATACGGCAATTTTAAAGTAATAAACGTTAAAAGAATAAAGCGAAAAGAAAATGATCAACTGGTGGAGACGGGTACGATAGTGGTATCTTTCAGAGGCCAAATGATTCCAAAACAAGTAATCATTGAGCGAATGATATACCAAGTGGAACCTTATGTTCCAAGAGTAATACAATGCCTTAATTGCATTAGGTACGGGCACGTTACGTCACAATGTCGTGGTAAGAAAAGATGCAGCAAGTGCGGACAGGAACATGATTCAGATGTATGTGATTTAACAGATCCCACTTGTATATTATGTTTTGGAAACCATTCAGCATTAGATCGAAACAAATGCGCTGAGTTTGAAAAACAAAAGGGTATTAAATATATAATGGCAAATGAAAATTTACCTTTTGAAGAAGCAAAATTAAAATACAGCAGTAGCTATAGAACAGTCCTAAATTCAACAAACACAGGAAATAGGTACACAGTGACAACCAAAAGAAAATGGAGCGAAGGAGCTCAAAATAAATCAGTTTATCCTTATTCAAAAGAACACGAAAATATACTGGACACTGCAAGCGCTTCTGCTTACCCGTCGCTACCAGTTATAAACAACCCATTATATCAAAATCAAACAAAAATAGTCCAACAAAACTCACTAACTAGTAAACAAATTACTGATAATATAGTAACAATATTTAAAAATTTCTTAGACAAAAACTTAATTCCAATAGCAAACAAACAAATTTTAGACGACATTAAAAGTAATATAGAAAAAGTTTTAAATGGCCCTAGTAAATAATAAGATTTTACAATGGAATTCACGATCAATAGTGAACAATAAAGGCCATTTTGAAAAGTACATTTTCGAAAATAAATTCTTAGCTATTCTTTTAAGTGAAACTTGGTTAAAACCAAATTCAAAGATAAGCTTTTCCCAATATAACATCTTCCGTGAAGATAGATCAGATGGTTATGCAGGAGTAGCGATATTATTAAGAAAAAATATCAATTTTCAGAACAATTTAAATTTTTATAAAATAAATAATGTCATGTGCGTTGCAGTACAGATTAAGATAAATAATAAAAACTTAAACTTATATTCCATTTATGCAAAACCCAAATTATGTGTGTCAAAAAACGAATGGGTTAAATTTTTCAGTAGTTTACACAAACCTTTTTTAATAGGGGGAGATTTCAACTGCCATAATAAAATGTGGGGGTGTGATGTCACCGATCAAGAAGGTATTTATCTTTTTGAGGCTATGGAGCAATGTGGACTTAATTTCCTAAATGATGGGTCAGAAACATTAATTCGTAAACCTATGCATTTAAATAGATCTGCTATAGACTTAACAATTTGCTCTAGGGATATTTATTACAAATTTGATTGGCACACAGAAACTTTGAGTCTGGGTTCTGATCACTACCCAATAGTAATAGAATTTAACCATAATACTGATAGTAACGTTACTAATAGTAATGCTGTCATTGACACTAATGATATATCTAGATCTAGAATTACATGGGATATTAAAAAGGCAGACTGGGCTTTCTTTACCTATCTCTTAAACAATGAAAAGAATAATAATATATCAGATGGTTCAGAGCAAGAATATTCCACATTTTGTGACTCAATCAATTTAGCTAGTAAAAGCTCTATTCCAGAGAGGAAGAGAGGGCCCAATGCAAAATTTAATAAACCATGGTGGAATGATGATTGTAGGGACGCTATAAGACAACAAAAAGAAGCTTTTTTGCAGTTTAAAAGACTATCTAATTACGATAATTACTTAAAATATCAACAAGCAGAAGCTTATAAAAAAAGAATTATTTTAGGCAGCAAAAGAGCTTCTTGGAAAAACTTTTGTAGTAGTTTAAATAAAAATACACCTATTAGCAAAATATGGAATGAAATCAGAAAATTAAAAAACGTTTATAATCCTCCCAATAACCCGATAGTTGAAAATGAGTGGACAGATATATTTTTTAATAAAATTGCTAGACCTTGGGTTATAGAAGGAGAAATTAATCACAGGAACCCAACGGATAATAGACATGACAATGACGAAGCAAACGAAGACAACATGTTTCTCACTGAAGCATTTAGTCTGGAAGAAATAAAGAACTGCCTAAAAAGACATAATAATTCAGCTCCAGGATTAGATGGTATACACTATAGTATGTTGTATAATTTACCCATACATAAGAAAGTTCAACTACTAAACGTAATAAACAATATCTGGATGAGTATGGATATACCACGTGCATGGAAAGAGTACATCATAGTTCCAATTCTTAAGCCACACAAATCACCAAACTGTCCGGATTCGTATAGAGGCATTTCACTATCATCATGTGTGTTAAAAACAATGGAAAGAATGATTAAATGTAGACTAGAATTATGGTTAGAAAAAAATTCTAAAATACCTGCAACACAATTCGGCTTTAGAAAATCATGTTCTACGATGGAAAATTTAACGCACTTAATACTGGATATATATAACTCATTTTCCGCCAACAAGTCGGTATTTGCTACATTCATAGACATAGAAAACGCATATGACAATGTGAACCTACAACTTCTATACCACAAAATGAAGGAAATAGGACTGCCAGATACACTCTGCTGGAAACTTCATCAACTTTACATCAATAGAACTCTTTATCTTCAAATCAATAACAAACTAATAGGACCCAGAGTTTCAAACATCGGGTTACCCCAAGGGAGCATCTTAAGTCCAATATTATACACTATTTATACAGCGCATATAGGTCAAAGCATAATTACTAGCAAACAAGGTAAAATATTACAATTCGCAGATGATATATGCATATATGTAGACCAATTGGAAATAGAACAAGGCAGTAGAAAAATAAATACAGTATTTAAACATTTACAAGAAGACCTAGATCAAATAGCATTAAACATATCAACAAAAAAAACACAAGCTTGTATATTCTCCCGAAAACGAAACATTCCAGAAGTAGTGGAGTTGCAAAATGTCTCGTTTAAAGTTCAACCTAAAGTTAAATATTTGGGTATTATACTGGATAGGAAAATGATTTGGAAAGATCATATTGAGTATATCGTAGCAAGAGCTGACAAAGGGTACAATGCGTTACGAGCAGTAAACTATACAACCTGGGGAGCAGATCCCAACATAGCATTACTAATGTATAGGTCATATATAAGGTCAATATTAGATTACGGATGTTACTTTTACAATCAAGCCGCCAAAACCCATCTTCAAAAAATAGACATCCTTTCAAATAAATGTCTCAGATTATGTATAGGAGCTTTGATGAGTACTCCAATATCAAACCTAAGCGTAGAATGTAATGAACCACCGTTATGGTTAAGAAGGAAAATTCTGTGTGAAAAATTTATAACTAAAATGATAACTAAAGAAAGCATAATATGTAACAACTGCCACAAACTTTGTATAAATGACCTAACCACAGAATACTGGAGGAAAAAGACAACATTACTACTTGCTGAAAGTTACAATAGATTAAGACAATTTAAAAATAAACTACATACATCAACTCTGCCATCTATGTTTCAGATAAATCTAAACAATATACCAAACATACAACCAACCTACATGAGAGATTACTCGAAATTTCCAGTGTACTTAAGGAATGCCATGTTTAATGTGGATATAGAAACTTTATTTCCGGGACATTACCAAATTTATACCGATGCCTCAAAAATGAATTCGAGGGTGGCCGCTGCCGTGTGGGACCCTAGGACAAGGTATAAAGAGGGTATACGACTTAATGAAAATTTTACAACATTTTCAGCAGAACTTATTGCAATACTGAGAGCATTGCAGTATATAAGCAGTATAAACAATAATGAAGAGAAATTCCTAATCCTTACAGACAGCAAAAGTGCTTTACTTAAACTGGAAAGTTTGAAGGACATATCAAACTACATATATATTGATATTATTAAGGCATATATCGCACTTAAGGATAAGGGCAAACAAATATCATTTTGTTGGGTAAAAGCCCACTCTAACCTTAAACACAATGAAATAGTAGATACTTTAGCTAAGAAGGCTACCGAACAAGAAATTGAAAGTGAATATAAATTAACATTAAATGATATTTACGCTAATATTACTAGCAATAAAACCAAAACCTGGCAACAATGGTATAACAACTCAACAAAAGGGCTATTCTATAAAAACATACAATTAAATATTCCAGCTAAATCCTGGTTTAATCATTATCACGGCGAAAAAATCGTTGTTTCATATATATGCAGACTTAGATTTGGACACTGTCTAATTCCAGAACTCAAATTTAAAATAGGTCTTAGTGATAGTAATCTTTGTGAATGTGGTGAGTTAGGATCTGCAGAACACATGATACTAAACTGTAGACTAAAGATAATCGAAATAAATCATTTCATGAATCAAGTATATAGAGAAACCAATATTACAAGACCTTTTAATCTAATAACAATATTATCTAGTTTAGACGAACGTGTATATGAGATCCTAATTAAACACATACTTAGTATAAAATTAAAATTGTAAACTATAATACCTGTGTTTATCCCATTTGTCTACCTACCTTTCCGTGGTCTAGTCTTGTGTGTGTGCATTGCTCTGAAAGACCCCTGAGCAGAAGTACTCCTTGTTGACATTCCTTATAATACAATTAAAAAAAAAAAACAAAACAAAATAATAACAAAAAAAAAGAAAAAAAAAAGAAAGAAAAAAAAAGAAAGAAAAAAAAAATATATATAAAAAAAAAAAAAAAAAAAAATAATAATAATAAAAAAACATAATAAAGAATAATATTGAATAATACTAGAATATATTTATGATATAGATATACGTATATAAATGTGTAATATTGTATGATTGTAGCTAAAGATTAAATTATCCATTTATTGTTATAGAATCTAGGTATATCTTTAAAATACAAAATCTTATTTTAATAGTAATATGTGAGATAAATATCTGTAGAGCAAAAATAAGTTCGGCTAATGGATTAAGTCCACAGTCAGGAAATTCGATGACACACACACACACACAATTTGAAAACTCAAAAGTTACAATTGTACCTATGCCGCCCGACAAAGGTTAATTTGATGATATATTTTAGATAATTAAAGATCAAATACAACCTGTTTTATTAATACTTTATTAAATTGGCATTTCTTAATATTCTGATAGTGAGTTTTTCGAATACGTCTCTGCAACGAAGTGAAATAGCGAATGTCCTGAAAGTCGTTAATTAGTAATATTTTACAGCAACGTATTTCGCTCTCTGTCTTGCCTCGCTTGGTAATTGTAGTAAAATGTAATTTGTACGACGACGAACCTGATAAATAACCAAACTCAGTAACTTATCAAGTAAATTCCCTTACTCTGGACTCCGGTTTTATAATTTGAGGGAATTCAATGAAAAATCCCATATGATTTTAAACACGCACAGCACGAAATAAAACAGTTCCTCTTCGTAATACCATACGAGGGAATCCACAATGCACACTCTCTTATAATTTATTTAATAATGAACAATTCAATAAAACTCTTTCTTTGTTTTTACTTCTTAACCTCAACGGTATAATAATCAGATAATAACAAAACCTTTTAATCAAGTAAAGAAACCAAATAAAACTGTATTGATTAAATTTTTAAGATTTCTACACTCACCGGCAGAGAAAACGGGCACCCCAAAAAATGGGTCATTTTTAATGTCTTGTATTTCCTAAACCTGATGTCCGATTTAAGTAATTTTTTTAATATGTTATAGCCTTACTCTTTATCAATATCGCTGTAATAATATTGTTGCTAGACAGGTACATTGTCATTGTATACAGGGTGTACGAATCAAACTGTGTTTTTTTCTCAAATTTTGGAACACCCTGTGGAATGTTCTAGCTTTTATAAAATACTAAAATTAAAACCCAATTATAGCCACAGATTTTCTTAACATTCCGTTTTTTATTCATTCGCTTATGTTGGATAATAACAAAGTTAGGCACTTTAACAACTACCCCTGTTTTTCGTCAATACAGGGTGTTTCTCAATAAGTACGGCAAGCTTTAAGGGGTAATTCTGCATGATAAAATAATGACAGTTTGCTTTATAAACTTATGCCCGCAAATACTTCGTTTCTGAGATAGGGGGTGTTGAAATTTTTCTTACAAACTGACGATTTATTTATTGCTCTAAAACGGTTTGTGATATGCAAATGAAATTTGGTAGATTTTAAGAGCTAGTTATTGCGCATTTTTTGGCATACAATTGAGAATTTTATATTCACCATTGGCGTGCATACGGGATATATCTAAAATATTTATACCCGTATGCACGCCAATGGTGAATATAAAATTCTTAATTGTATGCCAAAAAATGCGCAATAACTACCTCTTAAAATCTACCAAATTTCATTTGCATATCACAAACCGTTTTAGAGAAATAAATAAATCGTCAGTTTGTAAGAACAATTTCAACACCCTATATCTCGGAAACGAAGCATTTGCGGGCATACGTTTATAAAGCAAACTGTCATTATTTTATCATGCAGAATTACCCCTTAAAGTTTGCCGTACTTATTTAAAAACACCCTGTATTAACGAAAATCAGGGGTAGTTGTTAAAGTGCTTAACTTTTTTATTATCCAATATAAGCGAATGAATCAAAAAACAGAATTTTAAGAATAATAATATAATATCGTATGGCATTTTTGCCGGGGAGATCCTTTCGGATAGTTCCAGCGCCAATTACATCTTTAACCCTGTTTCAAGTAACTAGTGTCGATGTACACTAGCCCAGGGGGACCGACGGCTTAACGTACTCTCCGAGGCACGGTGAGACGGCTCGTGTCATTATTGGAAATGAAAATGGTTTGTCTTTGGCAGGGATCGAACCCACGTCTACTGGCGTATGAGGCCAGCGTTTATGCCGTTACCCACGGCCGCTCACAGAATATTAAGAAAACCTGAGGCTATAGTTTGATTATAATTTCAGTATTTTATAAAAGCTAGAACATTCCACAGGGTGTTCCAAAGTTTGTGAAAAAAACACAGATTGATTCGTACACCCTGTATACAATGACAATGTACCTGTCTAGCAACAATATTATTACAGCGATATTTATAAAGAATAAGGCTATAACATATTAAAAAAATTACTTAAATCGGACTTCAGGTTTAGGAAATACAAGACATTAAAAATGACCCATTTTTTGGGGTGCCCGTTTTCTCTGCCGGTGAGTGTATAACTTTTATAAGAATGTGGTATCCACATACTGACTTTATGGTACAATCTATTTTGTCTGCCTAACGTTTCGAGTGAAAATCTGCTAAGGTACCACTTTTGTTGACTGAATTAAAGGGTCGGAATCTTCTAGAACGACTGCTAACAAATTTCGGAGGTCTGTACGACCACGGTCGAGGTCAGAGACATATACTATATCACCAAATTGAACAGGATGAAAGTTTTCTTTTCAGCTTCGTAACATTTTGTAGCTTGAATCCGCAATCCGCATTAACATTTTGGTTTTACAATTGGTTATGTGACTTGGCATCTTCTACAATTTTCCTCCATTCGTTTCTGTTTTTGCTTATGGTTACCCATTCTCTGACTCCCACCTTCTTAAGGTCCTCGACTATCTGGTTCCCCCATCTAGTTTTGGGTCTTCCTCGTGGTCTGCCTGATACAGGTCTCCATTTGGAAATTTTCTTTATAACGGCTTCTGAATTCTTCCTTTCTATATGTCCCATCTATCTGAGTCTCTGTGCCTTGATAAATCTGACGATGTCTTGTCCCTTCAGAAGTTCCCTTACTTCGTGGTTCATGAGTTTAGTGGTCCCGCTATAGTCCGAATTATATTCCTTTCTAGGATCCTCAATCTTTCTTCCTCTTTCTGTGTCAGACACATTACTTCAGCACCATATGTGATTACTGGTTTAATTGCTGCTTTGTAAATTTTCAGTTTTGTATTCTGAGTAAGCTTCTTATCTTTAAGGAAGTTACTGTATTTCCAGTAGGTTCTGTTTCCTGCCTGGATTATTTCATTAATTACGATGCTTCTATCATTAGTTCCATTAACTGAGACTCCAAGATATTTAACCCATTTCCTACCAGAATATCAATAAATATATTTTTTCATAAATATAACTGCAGATGACAATGGAATGAAACTAAATAAACGTAAAAATATGTTTTTATTAATTTTTTTTATAAACATAAGAAAAAAACTCAAAAATTTCAAAACACTCAATGCAAAGTCCTAAATTACATTTTTTACTTTGTGTACGTATCACAGAAGAACATCCTTCTCCTGCACACCTACGTCTTTTGCCGTTAGAAACTGGAACAACAATATGGTCAATTTTGTCATATCGTAGATTGTCGGACACTCTATTCATGGACAGACTATTCTTGCTGACTGAAGGCTTACCAGGACGTCTAGGCGGTACTCCATATTTCCGCATATACATCTGTGCAATTTCTCGGCGGAAAACTATATTAGGTGTTTTTTTTTCTTTCCTTTGAGGACTTCTTATAAAGCACCCACGTGTTATGTAGGCATACGTCAACAAGCCAAGTAAAAAGAGGCTAATACCACTTTTTACTTCTGATGCCAATTCTGTATCGTGCCACATCTTCATCCATTCTATCCGTGCCACCCATGAATATATTATATTTTGCAATAATCAAAGGCCTTTGTACTTTAATAATTTTCTTCTGTTGCTTAGAGTATCTCTTGATGTAACTTTGAGGATTGATGCCGTAGCAAGTTGATGCAGCCGTAACTACAGCATTATCCATCCACTTGACCAATATAAATCCGTCATTTTTAGATATAACATAATCAACAGAACCTCTAGTTTTAGTAGCCATTACTTTGTTGTCCGGCAAAGGGCAACACTTAGGAACTCTATTTTGTCTTATTGTTCCAGTACAGTCATATCTCCTTAGTTTTAGTTCTGCAAGCAAATTGAAACTCGTAAATAGATTATCGGTATAAATATGGTAATTTGGCATCTTATTTGGTAGCTCGTTAAGCATTTGAAGTAAAGGAGCTGTTGCACTTCCAAACTTTTCTACATAACTGTTATCAGTTGAAATCTGTTTACCTTGATATAACTGAAAATGAATCAAATAGCTGTCTTCAGAGTTCAAACACCAAGCTTTGTAGCCAAAGCGTATTGGCTTACCTTTGATAAACTGTTTACAGCTATGTTTCCCAAAATACTTGATCATTGATTCATCATAATTCATGTGCTGGGTTGGTTGAAAGTACTTAAGACATTTCATTTGCACCTTTTCTATAATGGGGCGTAGTTTCCACATTTTATCAGTCCTTCCAATTCTGCTGTTATCGGCAAAATATATACATTTCATGATTTGATCAAATCTATTCCTGCGCATAGAATTTTTCACCATGTGTACTGCCATGTCATCCTGTTGATCCCAATAATATGTTCTGCCCGGTAAGGGATGGTAGCCGGATAAAATTAAAATTCCGAAAAAACATTTTAAATCATCAATGGAGAGATTTGGATCTGGAAAATTCTTGAACGCAGCATATTTTTTTGTTTCTTGTAAAATACGTTCAAACATATCGTTGTCAAAAAATAGTTCGAATAGTTGTAATGGACTCATGTCATAAAATTCATAACTTTCAGATTTATTCTCGTTTTTAAATTTTTTATTATGTATCGAATCTCCCTCTATCCATTGCTTGATCTCAGTTTTTTTAGAAATTCTACATTTTTTAAATAATGAATGGGTTCTACATTTTTTATTTTTTTCCTCGTTTATTTGACTCACCTGTTCATCAGATTTTGTTGTCTTTATTTTATCCACAGAGTCTTCCTCTACTTGTTTCATATTTTCGTTGCGATTTATTCGAATTTCAGCTGGCGCTAATAACTGTCTATGAGACAAATTGTCAACTAAACCACCATCGTCTTCGTCGCCGGAATCTTCATCCGTATCCGTATCCTCATGAACATCTGGAGGACAAATAAACACCGATGTTTCATCATTTTCTATATTTTCGTCATCATATAACATGGTCAATGCTTCTTGTAATGTAAAACCACGTCTAAAAAGAAAAAGCCTATTAATTATCACATATTATCATTTGATACAATACTTTTTTGATAAATTATATAAACATGTCTTAAACACATGTCTCTAGATCCTATTTGTTCAAAAATATTTTTGGTTTCTTTAAAAATAAGATTAAAAAATATTACTTACTCAAAGCAAACGTCCATTTTGATGCTTTCTCGTTGTAACAACAACAAACATTAACAACTATAACAGGACTTTGCCAGCGAATAGATCAGGTACCGGGTATGTCATTCGTTACATAAATATCTCTAGTCCGCGTGGTCGTATTACTAGTTGCATATATCGCTGTATGTGTTAAATATTGTATATTTAAAAGGGGCCATTTAGTGTGACCATACGGTTACGCTAGCAGAAAACGGGTTAAAGTTTTCTCAAATTCATATTCTCCAATATTTAAGCTTGTCTCATTAACTTGGTTTTTTCTTGAGCATGTTAGGTACTTTGTTTTGTTTTGATTTATTTCTAAACCCCTTTTGGATGCTTTTTTGCATAACTTCGTAAATTGTTCCTTTAAAGTGTTTAGGTTTCTGCTAATTAATGCTATATTTTCAGCATAAGCCACAAGTTGCGACGTCGATGTTATAGTCGTACCTTTTATTTCTGTAGCTCTCATTGTTCCTCCTATAGCGACATTAAATAGTGACGTTGACAGAGAGTCGCCTTGTCGTACTCCACTTGCTATTTCTATATTTTTGGTGATTCCGTTATCTGTAATTATTGCTGCAGTCGATCCGTTCATTGTCATTTTCGTAAGCTTTATAAGTTTCATTGGTATATCTAAGTTTTTCATATCTTCTATTAGGTCGGGTCTTGTTAAGCTGTCAAAGGCTTGCTTGAAGTCTATGAAAAGGATGTTTAAGTCGATATTATGTTCGTAACATTTCTCCAATTGACTGTGTGATTATGTGAACTGCGTCTATTGTTGACCTTCCCTCTCTAAATCCGTGCTGGTAGTCTCCTATTTTACTTTCAGTGTATTTTGAGAGTTTTTGTCTGATTAATGATGACAATATTTTGTAGCAGCTGTTTAACAGTGTTACTCCTCTATTATAGTTGTTACATTTTGTGGTGTACCCTTTCTTAAGAATCGGAAATATCCATCCAATTTTTCATTCTTCGGGCATTCTTTCTTCTTCATAAATCCAAATTATTAGGCCGTATATTTTCCGTTGTAGTTCTTCTCCGCTTCGTTTTATTAGCTCATTTGGGATTTCATCTCTGGGCCTGCTGCTTTCTTTTGTTTTAGATTTCTTATCACACGTAAAAAGTCCTCATATGACGGCTTTTCAATTTCGATTTCATCATCAAGGTATGTTTCTTCTGTATATTCGAGAGAACTTTCTCTCGCCTTAATTAACTCTTCGAAGTATTTCTCCCATATTTTGGCATCATTCTTAACTATTGGTTTCTTCTTGTTTTGTGATTTGTAAATATTTGTAAAGCTTTACATTATTCTTGCTATTTACTTCCAACTCTTCTATAACTTCATCAATCCATATCTTTTTTTATTTGTATAGCATTTGTCAGAGTAATTATTTTTTCTCCTATACTCTTCCAGATCTTCTTCTCTACCTGTCTTCAGCCATTTCTTTCGAGCTAGGTTTTTTTCCTTGGCTGTTGTTTCGCAGTTTTCGTCATACCATTCTTTTTGCCTTTTTATTTCTTTGTATCTTATTACTTTTTCTGCTGCTATCGAAATGTGACCTTTTATTTCTTTCCACGTTTCTTCTATGTTATTAGGATTCGAAACTTTTAAATTTGCTTCAAACTCTTTGGAAAAATCTTTCTGAACAGCATCCGAATCTAGTTTCCTTACGTTCCAATTTTTTCTTTTCGTGAATTTCTTTGTGTCTTTAATTATTTTCATTTCCATATTTCCTATTACTAGGAAGTGGTCAGAATCTGCATTTTCACCACGATACGAACTGACATCTTGAATTGTTTTCCACTTTTTTGAAATCAAAATATGATCGATTTGATTACACTTTGTTGATCTTGGTATTAGCCATGTTACCTTATGTTCTTTTTTGTTTTGGAAGTGTGCTCATTATAAATGTGTCTGTTGCTGGTGCTAGGTTACAAAGCATTTCCCCATTAGTATTCGTAAATGTGTGGAGAGTTTCCTTACCAGTTACGTCCTTGTTTATCACCTTGTAAAATTAATATGTCATTCTTGGGTATATTTTCATATATCTCTTCGAGTTTCTCGTAAAAATCGTTTTTGTCTTCTTCTTTTGCATTCTCGGTGGGAGCATATGCATTAATGAATATTAAATTAGATTGCTTGTTCTTTATTCTGACATAACTTAATCTCCCACATATTGCTTTGAAATCTATCACCTTGTCCCTTAATTTGCTGCTAATTAGGAAGGCTGTACCATTATTTGGTATCTCCTTGTTTGCTATCTCCGGAATAAAACATTGTGCATTTCTTTTTTACTATTGCTCCTTGGTCGTTCCATCGTATTTCTTGTAGCGCTAAAATTTAGATTTTGTACTTTTCCATCTCATTCGCCAGCTCTTCCATTTTCCCTGCTCTTAATAAAGCCCTAAAATTCCATGTTATTATTCTGATCCTGTTACGAAAATAGTTTTTCTAAAATAAACCTCCCCAGTCTTCACCAATTTTTTTTTTTGTATACTCGTTGGCACATAACGATACCCACAGGTACATGTGCTAAAGGATGCTTTATGAAACTGCAAAAATTGATTCTGACTTCCGATATGAGTTTCATTCACTGTTAGTTTCAATTTTATTGATGATCAGGCCTGTTTGAATGTGTTCTACTTAAATATCGGGATGGTATCTGTGTGAGCTCGCTCCCCTGAATACTTTTGTGACATTGTTATATTTAGAGAGCGGAATATATGCAACACAACATTACCAAAATATGCGCATATATATGCATTACTTTTACTACAAATATGCAGGTATTTTTTCTAAATTTGTCTAAATATGCAAATGCATATTAATAATACTCAAAAATAAAACAATATGTTAAATATAAACATTTATGTTTAAAAAATTCAACCTACATTTATATTTATTTTTCACATAAAAACAAATGAAATGACACACAAAACTTGTTTTTATAATTAAAAACAAGTTTTGTGTGTCAAAAAACACTCTTTCCAGAAAAATTTCTTTTGTGTGACATGATGCTTTTGTTTGTCAGTTCCTCATTTAAAAAATGAAATGTGAAAATGAATGCAACTTACGATTTTGGAACAGGCCTTGCAAAATACTTTGTCTCCACTTAGCTTTAACTCGGGAAAACACTTTATCCAAGCACTTTTTTGAATGGTAGACATATTTAAATTTAATATATACCAATCATTTCAAAAACACTAAATACGATACAACGTTTACTTTAAACAAATGTTGGCCGGAAACTGACAAAATAAATATTAGACCCTTAAAAGCAGGTTGGTACCTACGACTTGCTACGTTAATAAAATAATATTTTTCTGGGAACACCCATAATTGTTAAATTCAGGTAGTAATGGGAAAGTCCAGATAGATAATAATGAGCGATAGATAGATAAATAACGAGCTCGTTCATATCGAAGTTATAAAATTCAAACTAAGAGAGGAAAATTTTAAACTTTTATATAATTTATTTTTAAAATATGCAAAATAAATCGTGTTTAGCTTAAATATGCAATGTGTTTGTTGTCTGAAAATATGCAATATATGCATCTATATGCACTTTGCATATATTCCGCTCTCTACTTATATTTATTACTTACAGTTTTTCGCATAAGCTGTGCACTAGATGTAAACAGTAGTTGACAGCGATATCGTCGTCAGCAACGAACGAGATGGCTATTTGGTTTAGGTTGCGAATATTTTTGCATAACAGTGACTTGTATAATCGTGTAAATTATTCATTAATTTAATTAATAGGATTATTTTTCACTATCTATGTATTCAGTGATTACAATAACTTATATACTATACAATAAAAACTAATAATCGAGAAAAGAGAAAAAGTGATAAAGCGATGTTAATAATATACTGTTACTATGTAACGAGTAGATAAATTTTGAACACCTTTAACAACTAAAATCGTTGTTTACATGCACTGCATGTCTTACTGAAATTTAGTCTCTTCGTTGGCATTCCGTGATTTTTTAGTTACTCTTTGTTACGGGCGGTTAGGAGTATTTTTCTGAAGTCTCTTTTTGCCCTCGAATTTTGCCGGTCCCCCCATTGGTTTTATGCAGATTTACGGTAGTTCATATCCCAGATGGTTTGTTAACCTCTCTGGTCTTCTTCTTTTTTGAGCACCAGAGAGTTGTTTGATGTTTGATGTTGATGTTTTTTGATAATGCAGATTATGTTCCTCTCGATACACCTTTTGGTTAAGTATTTCGGGCAGACACAGACTCCGCCATTGGATTCGCTTCTCTGGTCGTTCCCGTTGTGTTTATAATTATAAGCTTAAAAGTGTTACTCATTTCTGAGTACTCTCCTGCTGTTAGACACGGCAATGTGCCTCACCCATCTAAGGCTATAATACTCCAGTTCTCGTCAGCTGTCTGGGGCATCGGTTTTCTCATCCTGTGCCATGCCCCTTGGTACGATGGTGTTATATCTCGGGATTAGGGAGGTCAGTAGTTGCAGAACAAATCTGGCCTCGTAGAAAAACAAAGCATCAGTACCTGTGTAGAAAAACAAAGGATATTTTTAATAATGTACTAATTACAATGCCACAAAACTTATTGATTAATCGCACTATGATAATCGGAAGACAATAATTAATATTGATAATAGAAATATCTTGAAATCAGTTTGAATTTATGTCGACGCGATCAATATAAATGGATATCTCATAGTTTTCTTCAAACTTTTTTTTTCCAAAAATATTAGTAACATGCATATTTCTTAGTTATTCTTGCGCCATATAATATCTGCCTTCGTTATAATATCTGCTTATAGTACCTTTTGTACCATTATATTCCTAGTTAACCTATTCAATAACTTTTCTCCCAATTCTCCATCAATTGTAAAGTCTTACTGCTTCTAAATCACAGTACCTCAGAGTATTGTGTTACATTTCCATAGCTCTTTTCTAGCGACTGTGTCGTACGTCATCTCCAGATCTATAAATACCAAATATAGCACTCATTTCCTCTAGCCGTATTTCTCGATTAACTGTCTTAAAGCAAACAAGACATCTGTTGGCCTCCTTCCTGGCCCCAAACTGTTCTTCTCCGATATCGATGTCTTTCTTCTCACTACAGTTCTCTCCCAAATTTTCATTGTGTGCGACATTAAGTCTAAGTTATTATAGATGTTTTGTAATATTCCAATATTCTTCAGTAATCTTTGTTCATTTAAAAAAAAACTGAGAAGTAAGGAGTCGGAATTTAACGATATAACCTCCTCAGTCCATAGGTCCAGCCAGCTGGACAATGTTTACTAATTTATTACACGGTGACTATTCGTGTTGGGCATCGCTGCGTCCTATATTGCAGCATATTGGACTTCCTATTTATCAGTCAAATTTACTCATTTGAAAAATTCGACAATAGCGCCTACCTCGGTAGTTTGTTGTTACATGTGGTGAAACTTTTTAAACGTTATGATGGTGGCTCCACAAAAATACAGTAAGTTGTACTGTTTTTCTGTACTTTAAAGTATTGATTGTTTTTAATGTATGTTACTGGATGATTGGACGTATTTTTGGTAAATATATATTTGAAAATAACTACAACTGGACACGTTAGCGGTCCTCTAAACTTTTTGTCCAGCATTTTGGACATTGGGACTTAGTTAGCCAAATATGTTACCATACTCAGATTTTTTAAGTTTAGTTACAGATGGTAAAAGGATATTGATGGAAAGTGCATTGGAGGCTATTTTGACAGATAACGATTTTTTCGTCAGTGAAGATAACGATAATGATCAAAGGAAATGGATTTACAGGAATTTAAGCAGTATGTTGGAAGGTCACTAGCTCTAGGTGGTAAGCCTGCAAGTGGGAGACAAGCTAGTGCGTCTATTTCAAGAAAATCGAAGACACTGAAGATGAAGTGCCCATAATTCTTGTAAAAAGATCTACAGTTTTCCAGTTACCGCCTATAGATGTAAGAAAAACCAGTAATGACCATTTGCCAATATGCTCTGTCAGCAATAGAAATTCTTATTGCATTGCCTAAACCTCTTCAATGCACTAAGAAGACGAGATTCTTTTGTACAAAATGCAAAATGTATATGTGTATTTCTCCTGAACCAGAATGTTTTTTAAGTTTCATACTTAATTTATATGAAAGCTAAGTCCTGATGTCCATTATGCTGGACCTGTCATAGTATGTCTGTCAAATAATTTTTGAAGTTATACTTCTTTACGGGCGTAATGACGGTGAATTTTTATATGATAAAACCTAGCGACCGGGCGCATGCGCATTATAACTTTGTTTTGATTGGATGTTCAAATGACATGACAAAAATTATTCAATATGGCAGCTGTGGCACAGCTGTGGGACTGTGGTTTGGTTATAATGTATGGTTGTTGCGTTTTAAAATTTGTAGGAAGAGAAACAACAAACAAAAAGTTAGTTAATGGTTATACTGCCTTTTTAAATAGTTTTCATATTATATTTTTGGACTTATTTACATAGAAGAGATGATTGTTGCATGCCAATGTGAAAGCCCATCAAACTGTGACTAGTATGAGTGCCGCAGATCTCGCTTATTCAAAGCTAAAGAATCTTACACTGGTAAGTGTTTTATAAATAGTTGATCAAATTTTGTTATAATATTTGAACATAGCCACTTTGCACGATGCAAGTGATTGCGAAATTTATTAGTCGTTATACGGGCTCCGATACCTACCTATCTGAACCTACCAAAATACATAAGTAGTATGTAATACTTTTATTTACATAATTTGATTACCATCAAAATTTCTATCAATATTCACCTAATATATTGTTTTCTTACTCTATGTTTTGTTGTATTTTTTCAATTCTAAATCATTTCAAATCAAAATCAAAATAATTTGATTTACATAAGTTAAAATTGTCAAAAGCTTAATCCGTTTAGTTAGTCGATCTTCGCACATAATGACAAACTGTCTCTGTGGCGAAGCTTTTAATGCGAGTGAACCCCAAACAACGCAAATACCAGCCGCGTGTTAAGGTGGTTCCAATCCCAATAGAAACTTTTATTTTTTTATTTTTTTTATACATTTTATGATTGTAAGTATATTTATTATATAATTTTATTTTCAGAAAATACGTATTTAGTTAAAAAATTTTCCGACAATTATTGTTCAGAAATCATTTGTGGCATTTTTAATGTGTTTGTGTGTGTTTTATTCTTTTATTATTTTAATTTTTGGCACTCTTTTAATAAAAATGTTTGAGAAGTAGTAAGTATAAATTAGTTTAATATTTAAATAAAATATAAATAAAAAGTATATTAATTTCGTTTTTAATCATATAATCATATAATACAAGTATAACTTCTTACGTGCGTACAAAGTACACACACATTCTTGTTTTATAGTTTTTATAGATTTTCGTTTATTGTTTTCACAAATGAGGAGAGAAAATAGAAAATATTGCTAAAATTGTCAAAAACTTTTTTCTTGGGGCTGAAGAAGAGGTTTTAAAGGTTTCGAGCATTTTAATCAAGATAAAAAGTGTGATGTAGGTCGTGGGCACGTTTAAATTCCGGAAAGGATTCCACATTAATACCTGTCGTAAAAATGTAGTTTTTGGATCTCCGTCCATGATTTCCGCGAGGGGGAATTTGGTGAGTGGAAAATAAAAAAGTGGGTACTAAAGCGAAAAACGATAACGATTTGTCGTCTAATGGTTGCAGTAACGTGTGTCTAAACGTCTGGCAAGCTACTTGTCTATTCAGGGCAGCCGAGCTGAGGTCATAGATATCGTTCACCGGTGACTGAGACTGCCCTCAGGAGTGCCACAGTGATCGGAATGATGGAATCTTTTAACCGCCAAACGCTCGGCTGGGGGAAAATACCCATGATTGAGAACAACTTCTCTCACACCAAACATTCACCCTCATACTGAATACGACGGTGACCCATTCATATATTTATTCGATTCTCTGTGCGCCCCCGGGGAATCTGGAGTACAGAAATTTATAACCACTTATCGATTTTGTGTTGGGTATATTCTTTGACACATTTTCAAGAAGAAATATACTACAAGTCTAAAATTTTTATTGATTTACACCGAAAATACAATTTGATAATATATTTTCATTCTATCTTTTAACAAATATAAAATAAAAAGTATGTAAAGTGTCTTCTTCTAGTTCTAATATGGCTTTTACATTACTAAATGCCGCTATAATTATGTCAATTATTCTATGTCCCTTGAGATCTTAGTAGTAAATGTCTACTCATGTTTTTATGGTCTTACATTAACCCTCGTAAGACGGTGTCTAGATTATTACGTAAACAACGGTGCGGGGTGCATTTGCACCCCATTAGATTCAGATTTGATTACACTACAGAGCCTCTACTATGTGTTTATAAGTACTTCGGAATAACCGTTTCCTCATCGGAGCACCTGGGTAGAGGCACTGAACTGAAATCAAATCCTTTCATCCTTTCATCATATTCCGAAATACGTATAAGCACATAGTAGAGGCTCTGTACTATAATCAAATCTGAACCATCTTTTCATTTCTTTTAGTTTACACTTTATTCACCTTTGGTGGATATTAAAGGAAATAGTTCGCTAAAATTATTATCACGGTGAACGACAGGACGTGAAATGCAATTTAGATTTCCCTTGTCGAGTATTTCGCCACTCTGTTATGCTTTATTTTTCCAACTTAAAAAGCTCAGAGGATAAATAATTTGGAATTTTATTTCCTGACTTATTAGACTTATAATTAGAACTGTTTATTATACTATGAAATATAATTTTACAAAGTACTTATTTCTTTTTAAAAAACTAGCTCCCGGTGCAACATCAGAAACATCCAATTCAAGATATGCAATTTTCATCATTTGAGGTAGGTACCTAACTTCTTCTTCGTGTAGTGCCTATCCGTTTCGGATGTTGGCGACCATTATGGCAATCTGCACTTTGCACACTGCTGCTCTAAAAAGATTTGTAGTTGTAGTGTTGAACCACGTACGTAGATTCTTCAGCTAGGAAATCCTTCGACTTCCTGGTCTTCGTTTTCCTCCCACATTTCCTTGCAAGATTAGTTGCAGCAGTCCATAATCTTCCGCTGTTTCTCATGATGTGACCGAGGTATTCGATTTTGGCTGCTTTTATTGTGGTTAACAGCTCTTTTTCTTTTTGCATTCTCAGTAGAACACCCTGATTAGTAACGTGGTCGGTATAAGATACCGTCAGGACTCGACAATAAAGCCACATTTCAAAAGCCTCAATTTTCTTGCTGGTGGCGTCTGTAAGAGTCCACGACTCAACTCCGTATAACAGTATAGGAAAGATGTAACATCGTAGTAACCTGACTTTTATGGGTATTGATAACTCATGACATTAAAAAAAAATATGTTGGAAAACGAAAAGAAGCCCTAACACAATTTGGAGAAAAATGGCCAATATTATTAGAGAAACGGCTATTGAAATACTTGGGAAAACGTCAGGAAAGAAGTTTGAGGATAAAGAGACTTGGTGGTGGTCAAATGAAGTACAAGAAAAAATAAAAGAGAAGGGAAAATTATATAAAAAGTGGCAAGAAACCAGATCGGATATAGATCTTCAAAACTATATGGGCGCCAAAAAGGAAGCGAAAGTAGCAGTAGGAAAAGCTAAAGCAGAAGCGTATTCAAACCTATACGATCAACTTGATACCAGGGAAGGCGAAGCAAAGATATATAAAATAGCCAAACAGAGAGCAAAGAAAGCAAGAGATTTTAATCAGATTAGATGTATCCGAGATGAAAATAATAAAATACTAATTCACGAAAAGGATGTCAAAAACAGATGGAGAAAGTATTTTGACAGTTTATTAAATGAAGAATTTGACAGACAGCCTGTCGAGTTAACGGAGACAGTAACAGCAATGGTTACCAGAATAACAAACGAGGAAGTGGCTCAAGCGCTTCAAAAAATAAAGAAAGGAAAAGCAGTTGGACCAGATGATATTCCTGGGGAAGTATGGAGAGCATTGGGAGAGACAGGAATAAGTTGGCTAGCAGGTCTATTTAACAGAATTATGGAAGTTGGACAAATGCCAGGCGAATGGAGAAGCAGTATAATAGTACCTGTCTACAAAAACAAGGGAGACATACAACAATGCACAAACTACAGGGCTATAAAACTACTTAGCCACACCATGAAAATACGGGAGAGAGTAATTGATACGTGAAAAAACATAGATATCCGATAATCAATTTGGCTTTATGCAGGGCAGATCAACAACAGATGCAATTTTCATTGTAAGACAACTGATGGAAAAATACAGGAATAAAGAGACCAACGCTCATATGGTATTCATTGATCTTGAGAAAGCATATGATAGAGTTCCTCGAGAGATTCTGTGGTGGGGTCTCAATAAGAAAGGAGTCCCTGGCGAATATGTAAAGATTGTGAGAAATATGTATGAGGGAGTTACGACTAGTGTTAGGGCAGGTGTGGGAGAGACTGATAAATTTCAGGTGAAAGTAGGATTGCACCAAGGCTCGGTGCTTAGTCCTTATTTATTCTCATTAGTTTTGGGCCAGATAACAGCGAAACTACAGGGTAGTATTCCATGGTGCCTAATGTATGCTGATGATGTAGTGTTAATAGGAAATATTGAAAGAGACTTAGAACAAGAACTGGAACAGTGGAGACAAGCTCTGGAGGAAAAAGGTTTAAAACTTAGTAGGACAAAAACAGAGTATTTGGAATGTTCATTTAAAGATGGAGTTACAACAAATAAAATGGTATCTTTGGATGACGAAATGATTGTGAAAAGCAATAGTTTTAAGTACCTAGGATAGGTATTACAGAGTAATGGAGAAATAGATGGAGATACATGCAGTAGAATTAGGGCTGGATGGATGAAGTAGAAAGAAGCCAGTGGTGTGTTGTGTGACAGAAAAATTCCAATGAAGCTGAAGGGAAAATTCTATAAAACAGCCATAAGACCGGCTATGATGCACGGAACTGAATGTTGGGCAGTGAAAAAAAAAGAGGAACAACGAATGCATGTGGCGGAAATGAGAATGCTTAGATGGATGAGTGGAGTGACAAAGAAGGATAAAATTAGAAATGAGTATATTAGGGAAAGTCTAAGTGTGGCAACAATTGATGCCAAAATGAGAGAGCATAGGTTAAGATGGTTTGGTCATGTTCAACGTCGAGACGTTAATCACCCAATACGAAGAATAGCTGAAGTGCAGATTTCTGGAAGGAGTAGGAGAGGAAGACCAAAGAAGACCTGGGGGGAAGATACGGCAGGACATGTTGGTAAAGGGGATTAATATTGATATGACCCAAGATAGAATTGTGTGGAGAAATGCAATTAGGGAAGCCGATCCCGCATAGGGATAAGGCAAAGAGAATGATAATGATGAATGATGATGATGATAAATCATGACATTTGAATAACTTGGCCATTTTTTGAAATACAGATCTTGCTTTTAATTTCTATGGAATGGTCCCGATTTTTATTGACGTTCATAGCAAAGTAGGTGTATGTTTTTACTCTTTCTATTTGTTGACCGTTCACACTGATTCGTCCAAATTGCTGTTCCTTCTTAGAGATCATCATACATTTTGTTTTCTTAGTGTTTAGTGAAAGTCCGTCTCTGGCTGACTTCTGTGATTCTGTTCATTATCTCCTGGAGAGCTTCAGAACTGTCAGCGAATACCACCGTGTCGTTTGCGTATCTTATGTTATTGATACATTCTCCGTTAATTCTAATTCCGGCTTCAACATCGTCCACTCCTTCTTGAAAAATTTGATCAGAGGAGATGTTAAACAGTAGTGGTGATAGTATAGATCCCTTACGGACCCCACGTTTGATTTTGATATCGTCGGATTCTTCTGCCTCTGCCCGGATAGATGATGTTTGATTCCAGTACAGATTGCTGATAATTCTTAAATCGCAGGTGTTTATTCCAATATTGGTTAATATCTCCATCAGCTGTCGTGCTTTACTGTATCGAATGTTTTATTGTAATCAATGAAGCATGCATCAATTTCCCAATTTACGTCTCTACATCGTTGAAATAGCACTTCTTTACTAAAGAGCCTCTCTCGTACCCACTGCATTCCGAAAACAAACTGTGTACGGCCGATTTTTCTTCGCACAGTCTATACAGGGTGTAACAAAAATTTATTTATTTATTTATGAAGCGCAACAGGCCTTGTAGGCCTAGGGCTAAAATGTTTACATTTCTTATTACATAAATAATATAATAAATAACTTAGTATAACTTACATAACTTACAAAACTTGTAAATTTTATTTAAATACACTTCAGTCTTTTTATACACTCCTTCACCACCTCTCTCCATCTCCTTCTGTCCAATGCTAGTTCTTTCCATCTCTCAATGTTACTTTTCTTCAAGTCTTCATATACACTGTCCTTCCTTTTTTTCCTTGGCCTGCCTTTCCTCCTCTTTTGTATTGGTCTTCGTGAGAGTACCATTTTTGGCATTCGTTTACTTTCCATTCTCTCTATGTGCCCCAAGTATCGTATTCTCTGTGCTTTGATCGTCGTCGTAATCGTTGGCTCTTGATATAGTTCTTCCAATTCTTTATTGGTTCTTCTTCTCCACTGACCTTCTATTTTTACACCTCCATATATTGCTCTTTGCATTTTTCTCTCCCATCTTTCTAATAGGTCTGTTTCTGACTTTTTGAGCACCCATGTTTCACTTGCGTATGTTACTGTAGGTCTGATAACAGTCTTATAAATTCTTATTTTTGTTTTTCTTGATACGTATTTGGATTTCAATAATGTGCGTAATGCTCCATATTTTTTATTTCCTTTAGCTATTCTTGCCTTTATCTCCCCTTCTTCATGACCATTTTCATCTATTTTGGCTCCCAGGTAAATAATTTCTTTGGCTCTTTTGAACGAGTATGTTTTTTCTCCATCTATTTGTACTATGATGTTATTCTCTTTTTCTTTTTGGATCTCTCCCATTATCATATACTTTGTCTTTTCTTCATTTATTTTAAGTCCGAATTTTTTGGCTTCCATTATTATGTTTTTCATTAACTTTTGTAGTTCTTTTTTGCTTGTTGCTAATAGCGTCAGATCATCTGCAAATGATATGCATTGGTGGCCGTTTTTAAATATCGTTTCTTGCATGTTTATTCTGCTTTTCCTGATTATTCCTTCCAATGTTAGATTGAATGCCATTGTTGATAGTGGGTCTCCTTGTCGTAATCCTTCCTTGGTTTCAAACTTTTTGGATGTATACCCTTTCCAAGCTATTTCGTTTGTTGTGTTTTCCATCGTCATCTTTATCATCCTAACAATTTTACTTGGTATCCCCAGTTCTTTCATCAGTTCGTACATCTGCTGTCTATTTACTGTGTCTGTGATTTTTTTATAATATTTTTAATTTTAGTCACTCGTAATTAAAGAAAAGCGTTTCTTAAAAAAAAAATTTAAGCCCTCATGGGAGTGCCGACAGAAGTGAAAACTTCTTATAGTATATAAATTACAAGCTCAATGCATTTCCACATCCAAAAATGCTATTCTATGCTATTTATGTATACATACACATAATAATATTATACACCCTGTATATTATACAAGGTGTAACAAAAATAGAGGTCATAAATTAAATCACATATTCTGGAACCAAAAATAGATCGCTTGGACCTAACTTACCTTAATACAAATGTGCACATAAAAAAGTTATAGCCCTTTGAAGTTATAAAATGAAAATCGATTTTTTCCAATATATCGAAAACTATTCGAGATTTTTTACTGAAAATGGACGTGTGGCATTCTTATGGCAAGAATATCTTAAAGAAAAATTATAGTGAAATTTGTGCACCCCATAAAAATTTTATGGGGGTTTTGTTCCCTTAAACGCCCCAAACTTTTGTGTACGTTCCAATTAAATTATTATTGTGGTACCATTAGTTAAATTCACTATTTTTAAAACTTTTTTGCGTTTTAGTATTTTTTCGATAAGGCAGTTTTTATCGAGTTGCGGCTTCTTTTTTAATATGTTTACATAAAAATTTTATGGGGGTTTTGTTCCTTTACACCCCCCAAATGTTTGTGTACGTTCAAATTAAACTATTACTGCGGTAACAGTTAAACACAATGTTTCTAAAACTTTTTTGTCTCTTAGTGTTTTTTCGATAAAGCACCTTTTATCAAGATGTTGTTTCTTTTTTAATATAGTTCAAAATATGCCTAAAAATGTAAATTATAAATAAATTTTCATACGATTACCAAGTCTCCATGATCGTACTTAACCATTTAAAAATATGTGGTGAATTTGACTAATATTCAAAATATCTTAGTAAAAACTGACTTTTCGAAAAAATAGTAAGAGGCAAAAAAGTTTTAAAAACATTGTGTTTAACTAATGGTACCACAATAATAATTTAATTGGAACGTACACAAAAGTTTGGGGGGGTTTAAAGGAACCAAACCCCCATAAAATTTTTATGGGGTGTCAAAATTTTACTATATTTTTTTGTAAGATGCTCCTGCTATAAAAGTACCATATGTCTAGTTTCAATAAAAAATCTCTAGGAATTTTCGATAGATTGGAAAAAAATCGATTTTCATTTTCTAATTTCAAAGGGCTGTAACTTTTTTATGTGCATATTTATATTAAGGTAAGTTAGGTTCAATCGAACTATTTTTGGTCCCAGAATATGCGATTAAATTTATGACCTGTATTTTTGTTACACCCTGTATATCCTTTGATGTATAATTTTTAGAAATAATTTTTAAATATGGCTCATTAAGCTGATGGTTCGAAAATCACTGCAGAATACGGATTTTGTTTTCTTTGGTAAAGCAATATACGTCGACTGCAGCCATGTTCTTGGTATCACTGCGCTCAAATATATAATATGTCATTAAATATTTTTGTTAGGCGTTGAGTACCGTCCGCGTCGGTAAAGAGTGCATATTATGTGTGTTTTGATATCTGTACCTAGATAACATTTTTTTTACCTAGTCCCGCCTAATAAAAAACTTCGGCCTGCATTCTAATGTTTCCCATCGTAATTTGAACTTTTATTTGCCAAATTTTGAAAGATTTATGGCTGAGATATCTAATAGGTGATTTAACATTACCGTGTGTCATCTGCGTATTTGGCGCTGTGTTGTGTATTGTTGTGCCATTTTGTCTACTATGTCAATAGTTCCTTTTGTTTATGAAGTATCATTACAGGTTTATAAGAGTTCGTTAGTTTCACTCTTGTGAAGCAATTCTCTATCACTCTCCTCGTCACTATTTCCTTGGTTTGCCACTTTTTGGTCAAATTCCGGATCATCATTGTCCATTAAAAATCTTCGTTCTTCTTAGGTACAAAATCGAGAATCGTGAAATTAATTTAAATACAGATTACTGAACGACTGAAGGTAATCCTTCAAGGTAAAGTATTCGGAAATCGAGGAATTGGGGAAAGAAGGAAGGAGGAAATGGTTCTCCACAACAACAACTAATCCATTTAAAGCGTCAGTTAATAAAATAATTATAGCCAGAATGATCGCCAATATTTGAAACGAGTAGGAAGACCATTCGAAACCGAATTTCGAATATTGGAAGACCAATATTCGAAACTAAAAGAAGAAGACCTTTTTATACGACATGGAAGCATAGATATACTCTCAAACAGAACAATATAAAAAGCATTGAGAGTTTTCATATGTGATAATCTCCATGAATATTAAGAATAAGTTAGGTTCACCTAGTCACAAATGAAGAAAGCATTACGGTGAATGGACAAAAGCCTGAAGTAATATCATAAAAAAGAGAAAGTTGGAATACTTGCGCCAGCTAACGCGGAGGCAAAAATATACATTCCTAGAGAATATAATGCAGGAAAAGATTGATAGACGAAGAAATCTAGGCTGCAGAAGAGCAGGAGCGCAAGAGGAGCGCGAACATAGTGGATACGTCCCTTAAGACGCTGCTTTGGTTGCGGTTGCACCTAGAACTAATTGTTTAGAAGAGCTGTAAACAAAGTTCGAATAGTCTTGATGATATCCAATATCCGATGAAAGAGGAGCGGAAAGAAGAAGTTTTGTTTACATAGTGTTGCTATTATTGTTAGTGATAGGTGATCGCTCTATTTCATTGTTTTATTTAATGTTTTTAGAAGATTTTCCGCCTAGAGCTTTCCTTCGTTTTTTTAATCTTTAGTTTTTAGTTCAATTTTGGTACAACAAAGTACTCCGCACAAACCTTATGGAAATTAGGTCCCAGTGGATTTAGTTCATAATTTGGTAAAATACTCTTTGAAGCATCCTGATAAAAAGTTCACATAGGCACATCTCGATCGTATGGAGGAATTTTCAAGATATAGAGGCACAAACTCGGAAAATTATAAGATTTACCGGGTATTCCAATTCCCTGAGTTACTGGTTATCTGGCAACATGTAGAAGTTTGGAACAAAGATAAGTACTAATAGTAGTCTAAAAAATTTTCCTGGCTATCCAATGGCGACCTTTACTGTGACCTTGACTGTCAACGGACGTCATCTTCTAGAATTTGAAGGGTTTTCGGCATTTAATTGATGCAAATGATTTACTGGAGGGTTCTTGAGGTCGCTAAACACGAATATGCCACCAGAATCAACTCCCGGAGCACCCGGTTTCCAAAGTCAATGATAAGCGCTCCTGGAGTTTCGAGGGTCTTTGGTACTACAATAATGCAAGCGGATTAGTTATAGGTTTTTGGGGTTGCTAAACACGAATACGTGATCAGCACAGACACAAGAGCACCTGGTGCCTAAGACAGGTTATCTTCTGGAGTTTCGGAGGAATCAAATGGATTACTCTTAGGTTTTTAACTCCAGAAGATAACCTGTCTTGGGCATTAGGTACTCCTGTGTCTGTGCTGATCACGTATTCGTGTTCAACAACCCCAAAGACCTATAATTAATCCGTTTTCACTAATGTAGTACCAAAGACCCTCGAAACTCCAGGAGAGCCTTTCATTTACCTTGGAAACCAGGTGCTCCGGTAGTCGATTCTGGTGGCATATTCGTATTTAGCGACCTCAAAAAACCATCCAGTAATTCATTTGCACCAAATAAATGCCGAAAACCATGGAAACTCTAGAGGATGACGTCCCTTGCAGTGGCCCTGGCCACCACGTCTTCCGGAGGCCAATTCTGATGGCATATTCGTGTTTAACGATCCCAAAAACCCATGAGTAATCTGTTTATATCAATTTAATGTCGAAAACACTCGAAACTCTAGAAGATGACACCCGTTGAAGGTCAAGGTCAAAGTAAAGGTTGCCATTGGATAGCCAGGAAAAATCCTAGACTACTAGTACTTTTCCTTGATCCAAACTTTTACATAATGCCAGATAACCAGTAACTCAGGGAATTGGAATACCCAGTAAATCTTATAATTTTCCGAGTTTGTGCCTCTATATCTTGAAAATCCTTCATACGACTGAGTTGTGCCCATAAGAAGTTTTATTAGGATGCTTCAAAGAGTATTTTCCCAAAGTATGAACGAAATACACTGGGACCTAATTTCCATAAGGTTTGTGCGGGGTACTTTACAACAATTTTAAATTTTACAACAATTGTAAAACTAAAGTCAGTAAACAATTATTTTATAGTAAGTATAGCAAACAATTACAATTTGTCTAAATTAGAGATTATTGCAGATTTTCGTTTCTAATTGAAACTGATGTAGGTCTATGATATAAATTACATGCAATTAGAATTAGATTAGAATTTGTAAACATTCATCATGTCGTTATTAAATAGCCTGTCGATATTCTCACGACTGTTGCTCTTGATTTAATGCTTCTTATTTTTAAGTATGTTACTAAAATTGTTGGGTATTAACGTTTATCCAAATAATTTATTGTTTACCTTTTTGAAAATTAGTGCACTTTCACTTATATCTTAAAGTTCATTTAGGGACTTCCGCAATATTTATAGACTTATGGAAAAGTTTATTTGTCAGTAATGTTTATGTAATTTTTAATGATTGTAACAATTCCACAAATATTATTAACGTATGTTCTTATAAGAGTGTGTACTATATTTAAAAAATAACAGGTCTGGGTGAAAATGAAAGAAAAGCTTTCTATGATCAATGAGGAGATATACTGAGTGATATTCCATCAGAGGTGAATGTTATAATAAGTGATTTTAATTCACATGTGGGACAATACAAGACAGGATATATTCAGCAATACATGGAAGACTATGCTCTGAAATCAGAAATAAAGCTGATGCAGAAATGAGACAATATTATGCTTGTATTAGAAACACCATTAATAGACTGCATTGGATAAGAGATCTAAAGAGTGTAGGAGAAACTAGAGTGTCAGGGTTGAATAATTTAAGGGACTTGTTTAAATGCAGTTCTTTAGAACTCTTTAGAGCAGTGGTAGATAGAGTTAAGATAGTGATGATGATATCCAACCTACAATTGGGACACGGCACTTAAAGAATAAGATTCAATATAAATATTGTTAATACATTGTATTAAAAGAGAGAAACTCAATTATTACGTACAAAAGTGGACCAAATCACACCCAAATTTCGAGACAAGAAAAGAAGATAAATATACATGAAAATGTATGGACTACAAAGTAATAGTTAGTTAATTAGACAGTAAGCCAAGAGCATACGTTACTTGTGCTGGACATCGACATAAAAAAGCGAAACTAAACCAAAATAACGGAGAGGTCACAAAAAATAAATTGATAGATGTTAAAAGATGAGAAAGAAGGCATACTATGATCGGTATTAGGTACAGAGTAATTGGCAAATAGATGAGGATGCGTGAGAGTTAGATTGATAAAGTGAAAGGAACCGAGTGGTGTGTTGTGTGACACAAAAATTCGAAAGCTGAAGTGAAAATTTTATAAAACAGCCATACTAGCTATGATGTATGGAAATGGATGTTGGGTACTTAAAAATAAAGAGGAACAAAGAATGCATGTGCCGGAAATGAGAATGCTTAGATGGATGGCGTGATAAAAAAGGATAAAATTAAGAATGCGTATATTTATACTTGGTGGCACCAATTTATGTCAAAATGGGAGAGCATAAGTTAAGATGGATTGGCCATGTTCAACGTCGAGACCCAATCCGAAAGAGTAGGAGAGAAAGACCAAACGAGACGAGGGGAAGACAGTTAGGCAGGATAAGTCGGTAAAGAGTATTGCTATTGAGATGACCCAAGATACAATATTATGGAGAAATATATTTAGGGAAGCCTAGGGTAATAGGGATAAAGGCAAAGAGCATGTCAATATACAATAAACTGATTGTGAGTAAGTCTAATATTTATTTCAACGTAGAATGAAATAAATACTTCTGTTGTTTTTAGGTATATGAATTTATTAAAAAAATTCTTAAAATTTATCCACGAAAATTGTACAAAACGTTTTCGGTCAATGTGACCATCATCAGTGTGAACGTCCAGTGTACAAATATTTGAAACTAGCCACTTCAATAGGTGTAAAAACCTCTAAATTACATTACTAAATTATATTAAGTCGATGTCTTAAGATTTGGAAAATAACATGTGGAATGTGGATGTACTTCATCCTTACTCGAAAATTGCACAAGGTAGTACACAAGTGAGAGGTTAACGACCAACGAGAGGTTAACGTGAGAGATTAGCCACCAAAGTGGCTAGTTTCAAATACTTGTAGACTGGGCGTTCACACTGATGATGGTCAATTTGGCCGAAAACGCTTTGTACAAGTTCCACTACCTCGTGGATAAATTTTAAGAATTTTTTAATAAATTCATATATCTAAATACAACAGAAATGTTTACTTCATTCTACGTTGTTTTATCGAAGGTATACAGCCAACTACAGGGTTTACCCTTTTTAAAGTTTTAATATTTATTTTTTTAACCTTGCAAAAATAATGATGATGAGTGGGAGTTACAGTTACTTATTGTAATACAAGTGTCATTACGATCACTGTTTGATATAATAACGAATATACATTTTTTTATACATTAAACGATCATGTATTTATTATGGAAGAGCAATCAGTGTGATTTTTTATAAAATGTTGCGAAAAGGGCATGGATTTTGATCGAATAGTTACAAATATAGATTAAAGTATAGAGGCATCATCTTATTAGACCATGAAAAATTTAAAGGAAAGTTATCACAATCATGCTACAACTATTTTCCACATATCTACGCACATACAGATCTGCTGTCAGCAACGTAGTCCTGAGAGAGCATATATTATATCACTCTGTTACACTTATGCCTACCAATTATGATACATGTTGTGGTGGTATTTACCCTCGTTATGGGGTTGGTCAGCAAAAGGTCACCCATCAGTACTTTATTGGTATTTAAATACAATGGATAGTACCTAGCTGATGACGACGATTATTACATTTTACTCTAAGCGATACGCAACCCCAAACTTAACTGAAATCTGTCGCAATCTGACTAATAATTCACCTGTTATTTGATATGTGTATATTTACTAGATCGATATGTTTTTGTTTACATTTTTACTTTCATTTCTATGTCAACTTTGTATGTATGATATAATATGTTTACCGTTTGCTCAGCGGAATTCACTGTGTCACCAGAATGCGTGTGTCCGAGATTCGTGGTACACGTCGATCGTTGTTTATTAATTACGTATCATTCTTTATAAACAATATCGTAATTAACTATTTCATATTTTAAGAATTTTAGAATTATCTTAATATTGAGTTAAGATATTTTCTTTTTATAAGTTTTTCTATGATTTATAAGTGTTATTATTCAAACCTCAGTCTGCCTGAAATATATTTTCCAAAATTTACAAAAATACAATTTTAGAACAGTCTGACTAAGTTTTATAGACATAGTCGGATAGGCAATTCTATAGTAGCCGCCCTTCAAACATGTACCATTTTTGCGAAAAAAAATTTTAAAAATTTTTATTTAAATAAGAATACACTAAAAATGGATTTAAACTACGATGTTTATATACATACCTATAACAGAAATAATTGTCATTCCAGCTCGATCGCATCAGAGACTTATTTTCAAAAAAAGACTTTAAAAAAAAAAAAGAATGTGTGTACTTTGTACGCACGTAAGAAGTTATACTTTTATTATATGATTTAAACGAAATCAATATACTTTAAACAGTTTATTTATATTTTATTTAAATATTAAACTAATTTTAATACTTACTACTTTCCAAAAATTTTTATTAAAACAATACGAAAAATTAAAAAAATAAAAGAATAAAACACACGCAAACACATTGAAAAATGAAACCAAAGAAATTATTTCTGAACAATTGTTGAGAAAATTTTAACTAAATACGTATTTTCTGCAAAAAAAATATAATAAATATACTTACAATCATAAAATGTATAAAAAAAATAAAAAAAATAAAAATTTGCATTGGGAATTAAACCTGCGTCTATCAGGTTTAGATTATTTTGAACTCACCCCACGCAGAATTTAACTATCGAGACATGTGAATGAAGTGGAAAGCTATACCAAGCAACTCAACGTTTTAAAAAATAGCAAATCAACCTTTTTTGACAGTTTCTTATTCTGTTAGTTTAATAAAATAATTTTGGTTCTTGTGGAATTAAAATATGACAAAATAAAGACTAAAAAAGCATTACCTACTAGCTAGGTAGGTACATTTTCCAAATATGTAGGTATTGACCTAATTTGTAATTTTTTCAAATCTTATAATGAGCGATTATACCAATACAATATCTTTAATGAGCCATCTACTAAAGATATTTCTAAGAATCATCCACAACCGAGTTTATCAAAAGTTGGAGTCAGATATTAGTAATACACAGATGGGGTTCAGAAAAGGACTAGGTACTCGCGAAGCTCTCTTCGGTTTGAATGTTCTTACACAAAGATGCCTAGACGTTAATCAAGAAGTACATGCATGTTTTATCGATTTTGAAAAAGCGTTTGATAGAGTACGCCACGATAGGCTAAGAGACATTCTTGAAAGAAAAGACATAGATAATAAAGATCTGCGAATAATTCTCAACTTATATTGGAATCAGAAAGCTAACATCAAAATAGAAAACGAGATATCAAAAGCAATATAAATACGTAGAGGAGTAAGACAGGGATGCATTTTGTCACCACTGCTATTTAATGTATATAGTGAAAGCACCTATCAGGAAGCCCTTTTGCAAGCAAATGAAGGAATCGTAATCAATGGAGAGGTTGTAAATAATATTCGATACGCAGACGACACTGTATTAGTTGCAAGAACAGTAGAAGAATTACAACGATTACTTACAAACATAAATATTGCTTGCAACAATTATGGCATAAACATTAATATCAAAAAAACCAAGTATATGGTCTTCAGTAAAATCATGACACAACCAGCACATATTAGTATAAACGGCATTCAAATTGGAAAAGTATCAAGTTATAAATACTTGGGAACTTTAATAAACGAAACTGGAGACCAAAACAATGAAATAAAAAGACGTATCGAAATTGCCAGGGCCACCTTCATAAAGATGAGAAAATTCTTCTGCAACAGAGATATAAGCATCCCTCTACGATTAAGAATGCTAAGTGGCTACGTATTTAACACGCTATTATATGGTGTAGAGGCCTGGACTCTCAAACAGAACAACATAAAAAATATTGAAAGTTTCGAGATGTGGTGCTACCGTCGAATGCTGAAGATAAGTTGGGTTGAAACAATCACAAATCTTGAAGTAATACGAAGGATAGGAAGAGACCCAGAAATTTTATTAACGATAAAACGAAGAAAACTCGAGTATTTGGGTCACCTGATGAGAGGTCATAAATACGCATTACTTCAAAATATAATGCAAGGAAAAATAGAAGGAAAACGGAATCCAGGCCGTAGAAGAATGTCGTGGATGCGGAATTTGAGAGAGTGGTTTGGCTGCACCACTAATGAACTTTTTAGGTCAGCTGTAAACAAAGTCAGGGTAGCCTTGATGATTTCCAATCTCCGATAGGAGTGGCACAAGAAGAAGAAGAAGTAATTTTTTATTACAATACTGAAACATTTACAATAAGGTACGTACCTGTTGCTTTTAAAAACTATTTAAAAAGTCACTACAATTATGAACTTGCTTTTTGTCACTGTCCTCACAACAATAAAAACTAATATACACATTTTGTTTATCCAGAATCTCCATTTGAACAATTATTGACAGATGATTTTAACACCCAATCAGATCCCTCATAACATTTCATACCATACTGTCGGTGTGCGCATGCGCCCAGCAAAATAAAAATTTACCCTCGTGCCTTAAGAAGTATAACTTCAAAAAAATTTTTCTTGACAAAACAGACAAATTGTTATGACACGTTCTTTCGTCATACTTGATGGGAAGTTATTTTTAATTCTTGACATTTTCGAAAGTGACCTTTCAGCGGACACGTTAGCAACTGTGATGCACAAATAAATGTGCAAAGCAATGTCAAAATTAGGGAAAATATCTTTCAATCCACTTAGTGCAGTTACTGCAGGTTTTCACCTCCGATTTCATTGAACTCCCATCGATTTTCATGAAAATTGGTGAGTAGTTAGAGGATACCTCAAGCAATAAATGTGACGTAATGCCAACTTGCTCTTTTACCGTGGTTGGGGATGCCAGCCCTTCTCGGGAGTGAATTTTTTTTTTAATAATACCATAAATCGATAAAGAGACAAATTCTAAGCAAAGTTTGTTATATAAAGTTATTAATATAAATCAATACTTTTTGAGTTATTAAAGATCAAAAATTTTATTTTTCGTAAAAAAATGCACGCTTTAAAGCTGTTTTTTATGTATAACTCAAAAACTATAACCTTTTACAAACAAGTTATTAATACCAAAATTGAATATAATAAAAAGCTGAATACACTCATCACCTACAAAACTAAACTAATGTTAATTCAAAGTGAGTTATGGGTAATTGAATGTATATTTTTTTGATGAGTACCCAAATGTAAGTATCGAAGCTTAAATAACGGGAAAACATATACCTGCTAAACACTTGTCAAAGTACTTCGGAGTACCTATAAATGAGCTATAGTAGAAGTTAACAATTAAGCAAGTTATGATGAAAATAAAAGAATCCTTTAGACCTTTTTAGGAAAAGAGAAAAATAAAATATACGACATTTCCACAAAAATTAAAATTATAGTAATCCTTAGAAAAATTTCATTATATTAACATATGTAATGATTTCAACAATTTTAAACGGTTTAGAATGCATATTTTTGAAAAAAAAGATGTAATTTAAAAAAAATCAGAATTTTTAAGATTATCGTAATTTTCATTTTATTTTGATAATAACTAAAAAAATACTCAATATACGTAGAAAGTGATATATGTATAACCACATTTTACTTTTTTCTGCATCAAATATTTTATCTTTTTACTATATGGTAAAAAATAACCGAGATAGAAACGTTTAAAGCTTAAATTTTGCTGCGAGAACCATGTAACCAGGGCCATTTAACCTTTTATTTTTAAAATATCTAAGGGGTTCAAAAGATTAAATTCAACGTGGTTTAATAGCCATAAAAATTAATTTTTAAATAGTTTTTAGGTAAACCTGATATCGTAAAAATTAACGGAGTTATTTAAAAAAAACAACTTTTTTGGAAAAAATTTTAAATGATAAATTTAAAAAAATATTTGGTGCATAAATTGTAATGCTATCAACTTGTTCGGGGCTCATTTGATAGATATTTTTAAGTACTTTGACAAATGTTTAAGAAGTTATGTTATATAAAATGAATCATTTTCCCGTTATTTAAGCTTGAATATGTACTTAGATTTGGGTACTCGCCGAAAAAATTATACCTACATTTAATTACCTATAACTCACTTTTAGTTAACATTAAAAGGTTTTTCCAGTAAGGAGTTTATTTCTTTTTTTATTAGCTTCAACTTTAGTAATAATAACTTTTTTGTAAAATCTTATAGTTTTTGAGTTATTTATGAAAAATCGGTTAAAAACATCCATTTTTCTAACGAAAAATTAAAAACTTTATGTAACAAATTTTGCTGAGAATTTGTTCCTCTCTGGAATTCTGGGGATATTTTTAATAAAATAGTTTTCACCCCCGAGAAGGAGTGGTAACCACCCCCAGGGTAAAAGCGCAAGTTCACACCATATCACCTTTGTTCCTTGAGATATCCTCTAACCACTCACTAATTTTCATGAAAATCGATGATGGAGGTTCAACGAAATCGGAGGTAATAGCTCATATCCACCTTCAGTGACTGCAATAACTCTTCTTCAAATATTAAGATATGTCAATTGGTAATTTTATTGTGGTATCCAAATGACGCTTTAAGTGAATGCATTTCATGTACGAATGATGTATCTTGGTCGTCTTTATTTTGTATCAGATTTTCAGCTTCGTTAATAATTTCATTGCTTAATTTTGGCAAATCTGTTAATAACACGAAAACGTTGATAAATAAGTCGATAAGATTCCAGACGTCTATTCAGGTCTCTTATCAGAGTGTCGATTATAATATAGATTGTGTGGATTTTCGTCTCATCACTAGCTGAAAAGCTCGTCAAATTGAATTTTTCTTTTTTTTTCCTTCTTATTTCTTTATATGTTTTATTTGGGCACAATTTTTTGGCTTCCTTGCGTTGAAAGAACTTCATATTCTTTATTGACAGAACCCAGATACATAGTTTTTATATATAAATATTTTTTGTATAGTATTTTTGCCGCCCTCTCATAATGTGCCGCCCTAGGCAACTGCCTATATTGCCTAATGGATAAAGCTGCCCTGAGTTTAATACTGAACAGGGCCGCGCCGTCCACGTGTGCAATGTGTGCGGCACACACAGGCGCCAGCAATTAAGAAGCGCCACTAGAGTTGTTACAAAAATTGTACGCCGGTCAAAACAACAGTTACCCATTTACCGACCTTGCCACCCTGGTTAACTTAACTTCAAATGTAGGCACGTTACGTCTTGATTTATACAATCTGCATAAACAAAAAAATCCTGTACCTACAGATACGCAGCCACCAAGCTAGCGGTCCAGCAGAATTTATGCTTTAAAGCCATTTTACAAAAATTTGGCAGAAATTTATGATGTTTTATTTGAGATAACACATTCGCATAAATTTGATCTTGATTCAAAATATCAAGCTAGATTTTTAGGAGATAAAATATCAACATTTATATTCATATGCTCAGTCCACATAATATGATATGGTATTAAGTTTTGATGAAAGTTAACTTCGTTAGCAAAATTTTACAATCAAAAACAAAAGATATGAAGCCTGCGTTAAATGCTTTACAATTCTCGCTCGGGTTTCGGAGAGATAGCAAATTTAATTTTGTTATTACCACAGCAAATGAAACTGTAGAGAAACTGAATGTGGAGCACGCAGTGGAGCTCAGTTTTCAACCAGCCACAGCTACGGCGTCGGAAAAAAAGCAGACAGTTCGAACTTACAATATGTAGAAATAAAAACATCGGAAGAGAAGTGAAAGGCAGAATTTACAAAACAGTCATCAGACCAATAATGACATACGCGGCAGAAACACGACCTGATACAGAAAGGACAAAAAGAATGCTAGAAACAGCAGAGATGAAAACATTGCGAAAAATCGATGGTAAGACGCTGTAGGATAGAGCTAGAAGTGCAGATATACGAAGGAGATGCAAGGTGGTCAACATTAATAACTGGGTGAAAAGCAGAAGAGTAGAATGGAACGACCACATAAGCCGAATGACAACAAATAGAGTAGTAAGGACGGCGAGAGACGGGTCCCCATTACGAAGACGATCAGTGGGAAGACCACGAAAAAGATGGAATGACAACTTACTGGAGGCATATTGAAAAACAGACAGAGTAATGTCTATATAAAAAGAAGAAGAAGAGAAGAAGAAGATGAACTTATTTTGGATCCTAAAATGTCATACAAAGTTCATTTTTTTATTGTGTTCTCGACCAAGCATTAATTTCAGTAAATGAAAGATTTTCCATATTGGAAAATCCAAATTTTCATATAATTTGAACAACATTACAAAAAACTCGGAATTAAAACTATTTTGTAAAAATTTGTAAAAAGATGAGATTTAATGATCATCTAGATATAGCGGGAGACGATTTGTTTGAAGAAATTATACAGCTTCTGACATTATTAAAAGAATTAAATAATGATGTTTGTAAAATTTTAAAATTTTTATTTTTAAACGAATCTACTGCAGTTTACCCAAATTTAACAATAACTCTTTGCATTCTGCTCATTCTGCCCATTTAAAACTTAAACTAAAAAATCATGTTTTTATAAAAAATTTTAAAAATATAAAAATTTATCTATCATCTCTATTATAAGTATCAGTATTAAATGAAAATTGATATATTCACCATATTATAGAAAGATATTCCGAACTGAAGGCGCGAAAAGTTATTTTTTTATAAAATAGCTATTTCATGTTTACCTATATCTTTAGTTTTTTATGTTGTTATGCCAAAGATTTTTATTATTTAAATATTTAAACTTACTTTATTTTCCTGTCGAATGTGTGAGAATTTTTAGTTATTTTTGTTTGGTTACAATCAGTAGCGCACCTAGAATTTTCTTCTGGGGAGTGTTGGCTTGGGCACCGAAATTTTTCTGTATTGCTTGTGAAAGACAAGTTACATTTTCCTTCTATTCTTTATATATTTAAACCCCCTCAAACCTCAAACCCCTTCCTGGGCGCGCTGCTGGTTACAATAAATATAATTTTTAATGGGCGCCATTAAATGTTTTGCACACAGGCGCTACCACGTGCTGGCGCGGCCCTGATACTGAAAATGTCATATGAAATAAGCAAAAAGGAGTTGAACCCAGTTCGTTTTTCTGAAATGCGAATTTATATTAACATTAATAAATCTATTTATTCAGTTATAAAATCGTAATATTCAGTTCTTCGTCTTCCCCTTCTGTAAATGTACATATCACACCAGATTATATTTTGCTATTTTGCCTCAGATGAAAGTTCTGCATAAAGGAAGCGGAATCAACATTTGATGTAACCGTCTTATTATTTTGAAATGATTAAATAACCAGCTGTTCGAAGTAATATATGTAGGGTAAACGTTATTCGAAAATCCAAATAGACAACATAACAGAGGGAGAAATTAAGCATAAGTAAATCGACTGGGGTTCGAGGCGATTTAGGGTTAGCACAAGAACAAGAAATAGTTCAGAATATCCTAAAGGTTGATTTGCGAGTGAGGAAGTCGACGAAGAGCCCAAGACACCCTTTACAGGCAGGCGAGGACATGTCGCTGAAACAGCTCCGGGGTAATTACGCACAGTGACTAATACACCGATTCTCTTAGACGCAACCAATTTACGAGCCTGCTACAATTATGGCAATGATCTTTCGTACCTATTTGTTTCCCTCGTCTTTACCTTAAAGGGATGCTTGTGATGCATTACCGTATTTCTCTCGATGTTCACTTTAATGTTACAATACGATTCAAAACAACTACATGTACAAAATATAACTTAATAAAAAAATTATTAGTAAGTTAATAACGTATCGAGATACCTACATCATTTATATTTTCAAATAATATAACTACATATAAAATCAGATTTTGGTGTCAATTTTGGGAGTAAACTAAACGTAAGACCAAATACTTTACCATATCAGGATAATATCATAAGGTTTTTTCTTGGATTTTTTAGGTATCTACTATGGGATCACTAACACGAGAATTTTACTGTCATCATTGCATGTGGTTGTCTTTTTAAAGAAAAAACACATGCTATGATTTTTCTGACGGATATTGTTAAGTTAAAGTGGATTTCATATAATCTAATGAACTGCCTTTCAATAAAAACGTCCCAGGAACGCAACTCATAAATATTGGCAATATCATTTTAATGTCATCTACTTTAAAATGTACAATATATATCTGAATTTTCAATATCAATGAGTGAGATAAAATTAAATTATTAGAAATATTTTTTTTGCCAAGCAATAAAAATAAAATTTGTTTAATTTATTAATGGTTTGCATTTTGATAACGATTTAATCGAAACGTCAAATAAATTTAATTTCAAACTTAAATTGTGGCTTATCCCCAAATAAAATAGTAAATTAATAAAAAAAATATGTATGTCACTAAATAAAAGTGTGTCCCAAAAGTAGCGGAACGGTCGCATATTTCACGAAATGAACGTCGTATCGAAAACCTGAAAAATACGTTTTCAATAATTTTCACATATCTATGGAACGACACCAAATATGACCCCCAACTCTAAAATCTTAAATGGAAACCCCCAATTTTTATTGCAGATTTGAATCCCTTATGTAAAAGTAAACAACTTTTATTCGAGACATTTTTTCGAATTATTAATTTAGGGATGGGAAGAACCTACGGGTTATAACCTAAAACCGGTTTTTTCAATTCGAAACAACCGGTTTTACCGATTGTTTTTTTGTCCCGGTTATAACCGGTTTTTTCTTTTTAAAGTAATAAATGGTGAAAAACCGAATAAGTTACCTGTGGAAAAAAAATTAATTTAGAGAAAAATTAAGAAATTTCTATCTATTTTCCATCTCAATCATATATGTATTATAAATAATATGCGAAGTAATTAGCCCAAACAACCATAATTCAACTTTTATTTACAATAGAGAACTGGACGAAAGTGTCACATGAGCTTTTATGAAACAATTTTGGGAATAGTTATTTAGATTTAGATGATAATATTTACATAAAAAAGTAATGATCTGCTTGAAATCGATATTCCAACCATCATCTAAAAAATTGTTTATACTTGAGTACTTGAGACTCTTGTATGAAATGTGAATACCGAAATACGATTAGGAATCTCCATTATGTAATTTTTAAACAATAAATAATTCTTAGGAAATAAAAGGTCGGTACGATACAAACGTATTAAAAAATATTACCTACTGAAATTTTTTGATGGCAATAGAGAAGTAAATAATGAATTTATTTTTAAGTAAAATATAAGTCATTTGGATATTTTTTTAAACTCGATAGATCCAAGGGACATTTCAGTAGATCGGTAGAATCATCACTTTTGGGAATATCCCAATTATTGACAACGCAATATACGCCAACGCCGCCTACAACGAGCGACGAATCAGAGGTTGGGGTACTTTCGCCCATTTTTAGGGTAATTTGAAAGCGTCTGGGAAAATTTTTATAGGTTGGGAAATTTTTCGGGAGGAAAATTGAGCAAACTAAAGTGCAATATAAATGTAACATTATAACCTATTGAGTATTTGCTATTGATTAAAAAAACGAAAACCGGTTTTTGGAACAAGCGGTTTTTATGACCGGTTATAACCGCCAGGTTAAACCGTAAGTAAAAAAACGGTATAACCGAAAACCGGTTTTTTGTTCAACAACAGCCATCCCTATTATTAATAGATGGCGCTATAGTCGGAAAAACTATTTATCGTGATACCATAGGTAAATTATAGAAACGGTCTAATATCTCGACAAATACATTTCGAAATGAAAAACCACAAAACACATATTTAATATTTTTCAAAAACCTATCGAACGAAACCAAATACGACCCCCACTCCACACCCTGGAGGTGGGGTGGGGGTAACTCTCGAATCTTAAATAGGAACTCCCGTTTTTTATTGCAGTTTTGGATTCCTCATGAAAGAGTCAGTAACATTTATTCGAAACATTTTTTAGAATTGTTGATAGATGGCGCCAATAAATCGTATTTTTTCGATTATAGCGCCATCTATCAATAATTCTAAAAAGTTTTTCTAACAAATGTTGCTTATTTTTTATGAGGAATCCAAATCTGCAATAAAAAATGGGGGCTCCTATTTAAGATTTTAAAGTTACCCCCACTCCACTTATACGTGATGGGGTGGAGGGTCATGTTCGATATTTTGGTAGATCGCAGGGACATTTCGGTAGATCAGTAGATAGGTGTCAAATTCGGTATATCTACCGAAAAAATTGGTAGACGGAACATTACTTTTTGGAATTTCCCAATTGACACAACGCAATACACGCCGACGCCGACGCCGACGCCGCCCGTCTACAACGAGCGACGAACCAGAGTTGCCATATTGGGGTATTTTTACCCAATTTTAGGGTAATTCGAAAGAGTCTGGAAAAATTTTTTCAGTTGAAATGGTTGGGAAATTTTTCGAGAGTAAAATTGGGCAAACTAAAGTGCAATATAAATGTAACATTTTAACCTATTAAGTATTGGCTATTAATTAAAAAAAACCGACCACTGGTTTTTGGAATAACCGTTTTTTTTACCTGTTATAACCGCTAGGTTAAACCGTAAGTAAACCGGTATAACCAAAAACCGGGTTTTTGTCAATAACCGCCATCCCGAATTTCCATAACTTCGACCATAGACAAAATGCATTTCTAACAATTCCGCATTTCTAAAATTGTCCATTATTTTCGATAAAAAAAATTAATCAATGACTAACAATAATGTTATGACAAACTTAAAGCTTAATAATGAACAAACGCTAATTTGACATTTTGTATTTAACATTAGATAGTAGCATTAGGTAGTAAGCTAGAGAATGAGTATATTATTAAAGAAATAACTACCTCTTAAAACCCACCAAATTTCATTTGCATATCTTAACCGGTTTTGGAGCAATAAAAAAATTATCAGTTGGTAAGAAAGTTTTCAATTCCCCGTATCGCGAAAACGAAGCATTTGCGGATATACGTTGATACAGCAAACTGACACTATTTTTCCGTGCATAATTACCCCCTGAAATTTGTCACACTTAGTTACTAACACCCTATATAATACAGTCGAGCCCGCTTATTAGAGTAACGGTTATAGGAATATCCCGGTTTATGTAATATAAATTCGAGGTCCCGAAACGTTTCCATTTACGCCTTAATAAATTTATCCGTTTATTGGAATACGTATTAATAAAACAAGACTGCTTATTAGAATATTATTCAGGTCAACGAATAAATTTTTACCTACAATTTCGAATTTGCTAAAAATTTAAATTATGTCTTGTATTATGGTTTCTCGCCAAGGGCTTCGAAGGTCTGTAGTGCTGTTTTATTTATATTATTTGTGTTTGTCAGATAGGTAATAAATATTTTATTGCGTTGTTATGAGTACCAATTCAATCGTTTACCTATAAATTCAGTCGTAAAATAATTTCCTTTATCTACAAACTATATATATTGCCACTCTCTTGCCTGTGCCTGTCATAAAATTTTTAAGAAACAGTTCGCCCATCCTAATCGCTTGTAAAGTTATAAAACGTTTTCGGGATGGCCAAACCATTATAAATTTTTCTAATTTTTATAATAATTCAAAGCAACACAAGTGACTAGTATTTTATGTAACAAAAAAACAAGCTACAATTACCGATTGTTTTTCAAGACTAAATAAGTAATTTTCTTATTAAGTATATTACCTATGTATTTTAATACGAAAATATATACATAACCTATATATTGCATACATTTCATATTATTTACTGTATGCATCCACATAATTGTATTACTGACATAAAAAAACCTAACACCCAGGGCCCCCGTAAGTGTAACTGGTGCCTGTGTGCAATAAAGGATTTTGGCGCCCCTTAAGGCATTTTGGATCATGTTTTTCTATTTATTTTTTGAAGGCAGGTAGGTAGGTGCTTGAAATAATGCAAAAAACTGAGCCTTAGATGTCATATTTATAGTCCAGTCACTCACGGTAAAATATTGCAAAACCTCCGAATTTTAAAGAATTGACATTGACATGGTATTTGGCATACACATTACACATACCTAACATGTCAAATAAAAAAGTGATATTGTAGAGATGTGTGCTTTTGTCCTGGATGTAAGTTTTACCCCTTAGATGGGAGAAACATTATTTTTTTTTGTTTTTTAATTTTATAACTTCAAAAGTAAGTAAGTTACGCTAAAAATAATGATGGTCCCTTTTTTGATAAAAAAAATCGTGAAAACCACCCCCTAATTAGCGTCCCAAATGAAATTAATCGTTACCGCTTCAGTACAAGTTACTTATGTATTGTTTATATGATCTGAAGTTTCATCGCTTCAAAGTGCCTTTTTTGAAAAGGCTGTTTTAGTTAAAAGGGCTTGAACGAGTCGTTAATCGCGGGTGTATGCAAATTTTGAACAGCCATATCTTAACAAATTTTTGTTTTAAAGGAAAACAAAAAAACCAAAATATTCAGAATAGAAAAACCTACATTTTTTACTGCTTGAGATTTTTGGTATCACCGATAATTTTTAAGCTATTTTAAAAAAGCAATTTTTTTCAAGATAAAAAAATTTTGTCCAAAAGATTTATTTTACCAAAAAACTTTATTTTGAGCATAACTTACTTTCGATGCTAGAACTTTTTTAAAGAACAAATATAAAGCTTGTTTTAAACACTTTAAAGAAGTTTTAATGAGTTTTCCCCGAAAAGTGCTTCATTTTTTGGTTGTTTCACGTTGAAATATTCGATTTGGAATTTGAAGAATAAGAACTGTGCTTCTACTGAGTTTACAGACTTCATATGCCAGCCATTTTTTAAACTTTTTGTAAGCTATTTTTTTGATAAGAGCATTTTTTTCGATAAATACTTACTTTTTGAGTTATTTTGGAAAAACCGTCTAACAGGGTTTTGTTAAAAAATGAACATATTCATTCGCAAACAACTCGAAAAGTATTAACTTAGTGAAAAAATTCTATAGAAACAAAGTTCCTTAGAATTACTCAGTTTATCCAATACCAGGATTATTTTGAACGTATGTTTTTCACCCCCTAGAAGGGGTGGAACCCACCCCCAGTGCACAAGCACACATCGGCACAATATCACTTTTTTTCTTTGACTTGTTAGCTATACCCTGTTCCACGAACATACGCCTGTCTTGGATTATCGCGACAACGAATATTTTACTGCGCAAATTATGAAGAACGAAAGTAAATTGCAAAATACATTGTTGTTTATTGGAAATTATTAGAGCCATTTATTTTCGCACTTCTTATGTTGCACACTAAAATATTCGTTGTCGCGATAATCCAAGACAGGCGTATATTCGTGGAATAGCCCATATGTGTATTATGTGTCTGCCAATGTGTATTTCATGTCAATGCAAGCGGTTCTTTAAAATTCACACCGTGAGTAAATGGACTATTATTTGTAGACTAGAATATCAAAATGAAACAAACATAATAAAATCATAACAAAATAAATTAAAATGCCTGACTTCCGACATGGTCTTACATATAGGAATCGGCAGTAACTGGATGATATCCCTAGTAATAAAATTTTGTGTGTATTTATTATACCTTCGTCTTCTTTATCTAATATTTCACAACCATGAAAGTTAATTTCGACCAATCCATCTCTTTCCCTCCACTTTTTCTTGTATTATAAGACGAAGTAGATGGAATTTAGGTCCTCTAATTATTATATGGCCGAAGTATTCTGTTTTTCTCATGTTTTTCTTCTATTTATACGTAATCCTATTTAATTTCTCAACTTTTATTTTAAAATTAATTTTTGTTTTTTTTTTGTTTATTTTTTTTTCAAATCTATTGCAATTTTTTTAATGGTGGCGCCCGTGTGCATTGCACACTTTGCACATATGGTAGCGGGGGCCCTGCTAACACCATATACATATACATATTAACATAGTATGTAATATTATTATTACGTATATTCGGTACACTTTTTACGGCTAGCCACCAATGATCGGTTATTAGAATATCCCGCTTATAAGAATATTTTTGCTTGGCTCGAAGGCTATTCCAATGAGCGGGATCGACTGTATACAGTTTTATGTATGTTGCTGTGAATCCTTTTAGGTAATTTTGTTAATAGTCGGCATCGTTTCTAATTATACTAAATCTGTGACCATACAGAATAGTCGTGGTGAATAGGATTCAAAGCTACGGAAGATTTGAGGACAACAAAAGCGTATTTTGGCAAAATCCCGAGGCGTGTCTGCTACGTTATTGATAAATCCAGAAAAAAGAAAAAGCAAAAAGCACCGGCTAATATGGGAGCACGAAGCATATGATAAATTCGACTGGCCATTTGCTTAATTGAAATATTTGGCTTTCATTTGCCCATTGAAAAGTCGAATTCTAGTCAAGTGAATTGAAATACTGTTCTTTTTGCGTACTCACTTTATTTGGCGGCTCTTTTTACCAGGGTCAAACGACCAGGTACAGTTGTTCATCCGTATATAAATCATTACTTATCCCCGAATTAGTTAGATTACTTTTATATTTGTCGATTCGCATATCTCATTTAAATTTTTCACAAATAAAATCTACTGTATATTTTTTGGAATACAAAACAGAATAGAAATATTCATTTCTTAATAAAAATTGTTATCTGTATAAATAATGATATACAGAATTTTTACTAATATTAAATCACCTTAAGATTCTGATACTATTTTCTTGTAGCACGTTATGTTTATAATGGATTAAGTTACAAGAATTATTGATTGTAATGATTATTTGATTAAAATAATGAATGGGTTGCATGTGTGAGTCCATACTATTGTAGTAAAGGAAACAGAGACGTTCTCACAAACAATTTATTTTACCACTGACGACCGGTTTCGCTGTTTACAATTTATACAGCATCATCAGTTCCGGTTAAAGTAAAATCAAATGCTACAAACAACAAAAAACCAGAGTTAGTTAGGTGGTCTGGTTTAAATAAAATTTAATGATACAGCCAATATCAAAGTACATATGTCCATGCATGTACATGAATACCCACATGTATGTGCGCATGGTGTACAATCCACATACTCAGAAACATGCACGCATTCATGTGCAGTGGCAAGCAAAAGTATGTCAAGTATAAGATATATACTTACTTTCCGGTATAAGGGAAGAATGTGGTAGTATTCAATATCATACTTTTCTGTGCACTTTGCTAGAGGGATGGTTGGTGAAGGGAAAGATTTCAATGTAATATATTAACTAAACATCGGTGGGGTCTTGAGGGGTTTAGAGGGAAATACGACATTAAACCGATAGTCTAATTTGTTAGTTATATAGTGATGTTATTTTAATTTAATTATATAAGGTGATGTTATTTTAATTATTAATATAGCTTTTAATTATATATGATAGTTAGATGTTGTGCTGGGTGTGCGATTTTTAGAACAGATTGGTCATTTATGTAATAGATGTGATCTGTTTGTGAATATTTATTTGCTATGTTTAAAAATTGAAGTTGAAGAAGAAATTGAACAATAGTAATTTGTTAAAACTTTTTCATATAAAAAATATTAAAAATTGTCAAAAAATTAGTCAAAATGTAAAATCATTCATAACTAACTCAGAGTTAAAGCTAAATGAATGATTTTACATTTTAACTAATTTTTTGACAATTTTTAATATTTTTATATGAAAAAGTTTTAACAAATTACTATTGTTCAATTTCTTCTTCAACTTCAATTTTTAAACATAGCAAATAAATATTCACAAACAGATCACATCTATTACATAAACGACCAATCTGTTCTAAAAATCGCACACCAAGCACAACATCTAACTATCATATATTATAATTAAAAGCTACATTAATAATTAAAATAACATCACCATATATAATTAAATTAAAATAACCTCACTATATATAACTAACAAATTAGACTATCGGTTTAATGTCGTATTTCCCTCTAAACCCCTCAAGACCCCACCGATGTTTAGTTAATATATTACATTGAAATCTTTCCCTTCACCAACCATCCCTCTAGCAAAGTGCACAGAAAAGTATGATATTGAATACTACTACATTCTTCCCTTATACCGGAAAGTAAGTATGTATCTTATACTTGACATACTTTTGCTTGCCACTGCACATGAATGCGTGCATGTTTGTGAGTATGTGGATTGTACACCATGCGCACATACATGTGGGTATTCATGTACATGCATGAACATATGTACTTTGATATTGGCTGTATCATTAAATTTTATTTAAACCAGACCACCTAACTAACTCTGGTTTTTTGTTGTTTGTAGCATTTGATTTTACTTTAACCGGACCTGATGATGCTGTATAAATTGTAAACAGCGAAACCGGTCGTCAGTGGTAAAATAAATTGTTTGTGAGAACGTCTCTCTTTTCTTTACTACAAGATTATTTAATTATTAGCTAATTTGACGTTGTGACTTTCACTCTGGAAATAGTTCTCAAACAAGGTTACTTACAAAAATTGTGTGAAAATATTATAACCGCCAAAGTTGTTGAAGGGGGTTGCCTTTTCAATTATATCTTCCATTGACAGTTGAATTACTTATTACTTGGCCACGGTGTAGGCAACAGCCATGCTTACAGCTGAAAAAATCTGAGGGTGGATTGTGTGCCCTAGGTACATCAAATTCTGATTATTTTGTGTGTTTCTACTTTATTTGTATCTGCATTATGCATTTATGTATGTGTCTTTCTGTATTGTGTGCCGCACATGTATTGTGTATGATTGTAGACGATACGTCTTAAACTACCTTAATCCGCTATTGTTGGTATATACTTGTTATTGACTGAGTAATGACAAAAAAGATAAAGCTGAACTTCGAGAGAGCTGGACAATCGAGAGAAAGATACCGAGATAGGCCCGGTGCAAGAGGAAGATGGCACGTGGAGAATCAGGAGCAAAGATGAGGATAATAAATTAAATGGAGGTTATGATAATTATTGGAGTGCATATAGATTTTCACTTCGGAAAAAATCAAACAAGATAGAACTTTTTGTAATTTCATTAAGAAATGTTTAATAAACAACATGTCAAAAAGTTCTACTCGAGAAGTTGGTGCTTCATTTTTTATTAAACAAAAGAACTGCGAAATAAGATGTTTTTTTAAATAACTCCGAAAATATAAAATTTAAAAAAGAACTGACTTAGCCATTGAAAAATTCAGAAAATTTTAGAAAAAAAAATTTATATAAAGATTTCTCTAAAATTAAATCTATAGCTTCTGTAATTTTTTATTTATATCGCTAAAGTCACCCTTTTTACAAACATTGGCGCACTGTAAACTAGCGTTCGGAGAAGTGCAAGGTTGAGTTATTTTAATGTAATTCTTTAACTAATGGATCAAATGAAATTTTACAAATTGGACATGAAAGAAGAACAATTCAGCTACCTTATGGTTATAATAAAAAGAAATAAAATGAATGGCCTTAAGTACTGTGTGGGCGCAGTGGCGCGCCAGCACGTGGTAGCGCCTGTGTGCAAAACATTTAATGGCGCCCAAAATTAACAATTATTTATTGTAACCAGTGGCGGACCTAGGGTGGTTCTGTTGGGGGTTCCCTCTATGGCATATGTAAAATATATAAAGAAAAGTAGGAAAATGTAATAATTAAATAAAAATAAATCTTTGGCGTAACAACATAAAAAAACTAAAGATATAATATATGTAAACATAAAATACCTATTTAATAAAAAATTAATTTTTGCGCCTTCAGTTCGGAATAACCTTGTGTAATATGGTGGATAGGTATCAATTTTCGTTTAATACTGACTCTATAGAGATGATAGTGATAGATAAATTTGTCAATAGCCCTTTACTAATGGTCGATCTTAAATAATTTTTTATAAGTTTCAGTTTAGAAAAATATCGTTCAGCAGTTGCATCAGATATGGACAGAATGAGCAAAATGCTCACTATTGTTAAATTTGGGCAAACTGCAGTAAATTCGTTTTAAACTATTAATTTTAAAATTTTACAAACATCAGTATTTAATTCAGGCCAACGCTGTACAATTTCTTCAAACAAATCGTCTCCGGCTATATCTAGATGATCATTAAATCTCAGTTTTTTTACAAATTTCTAAAAAGTTTTAATAGGGCTTTTCATCGATTGTCATTTGTTTCGAGCTTCTGTCATATTACGTTGTATAATCTGTGTATAATATTGCTCGAATAAAGCTCGAAACAAATGACTGTTGTTGAAAAGTCCTATTGTGAGTGTTCTGAAATGTTGTTCAAATTATATAAAAATTGCCAATTTCCAATATGGAAAATATTTCATTTAGTGAAATTAATGCTTGGTCGAGAACACAATAAAAGAATTGAACTTCGTATGAAATTTTAGGATCCAAAATCAGTTCGTCTTTATGTTCGTAATCGAACTGTCTGCTTTTATTCCGATGCCGTAGCTGTGGCTGGTTGAAAATTGAGCTCCATATCCAGTTTCTATGCAGTTTCATTTGTTGTGGTAATAACAACTGTCCGAAACCCGAGCAAGAATTGTTTTAATTCTTGTAAAGCATTTAACGTCAGTTGCATATTTATTGTTTGTGCTTGTAAAATTTTGCTAACGAAGTTAACTTTGATCAGAACTTCATACCATGTCATAAGATATGGACTGAGCATATGAATGTAAATGTTGACATTTTATCTTCTTAACATCTGGCTTGATATTTTGAATCAAGATCAAATTTATCCGAATGTGTTGTATCACATAAAGCATCATCAATTTCTGCCAAATTTTTGTACAATGACTTTAAAGCATATATTCTGCTAGACCGGTGGCTTGATGGCTGCATGTCTGTACCTACATGATTTTTTTGTTTATGCAGATTGGATGAATCAATACGTAATGTGCCTGCCTACCTTTGAAGTTGACTTATACAGGGTGGCAAGGTCGGTAAATGGGTAAGTGTTGTTTTGGCCGGCGTAAAATTTTTGTAACAACTCTAGTGGCGCCCCTTAATTTCTGGCGCCTGTGTGCGCCGCACACATTGCACACGTGGACGGCGCGGCCCTGTGTGGGCGGAGAATGAGACTAACATGAATTTTGTTTAAAAATGATTTAAAAATGTGTACCTGATACAATTTTACTTATAATACTCTCAAATTTGCACATCTTACCTTTCAAATATCTCTACTAAACGATGTTTCATTCAAAAAAAATCTCAAAAATTTAATTCAAATGATACGACGTCTCAAAAAATGTAATTTTTGAAAACTTCGTAGTTTTACAGAATTACTACCAGTTTAAGACGATCTTACTCAAGTTTGAACAAATTTATTACAATTTTTAGTTTTTTTTTAAAGCCTAGATTGTATTCGTTAAAATGCAATAAATTATTTTACTTTAAAAATGAAATAAACAATTTCTTTTTAAGAAAATAAAGAAAGATAAAAAAATTTAATACAAAAACCGAAAATTACCTGATAAAAAAATGTTTATACAAAGCGATCAAAACTTTTTTCTGTAAAACTTACTGAAAACATATTTAATAATAAGCTTCATCAAACTGGGACTTAAACTGGGACTTCTCCATACAGACCATCTCCCATATTATCAATACGTTCCTGAGAGTATGCTTGAGGATGGCAACTACAAGCTATACTGGGACCGTACTGTACTCACAGATCAAACAGTGGCACATAATAGACCAGATCTCGTACTAGTTAATAAATTAACAAGACAAACAACACTAATTGTCGTGGCGATACCTAACAAAAATAATCTACGTACCGTAAAATGGGGTGAGATTGATCTCCCGGGGTGACATTGATCATTTGTAGTTGTATCACATATATGTAGATACAACACGCAACAATGTAAAATTGTTTCTGGGCGTGGCACTATTCATTTCTTGGATCTTGGCTATGATCAGTTCACGTCGTTGCTAGTTTGCAATTGGCATTGGGAAGAAGTTCTGTTGCTTTGAAATTAACCATAATTTTTGGGCTATTTTTATAGTTTGTGTACTTTTGATGGTAAAGAAAGAACAGAGGTAAGCTCGCTATTTCTAGTGTTATAAAATTATTTTGTATGGTTCTGTAATAATAATTTTAAGTATCTAGCATTTTAACTAACGTCAGCTTTTTTAAGATGGCGGATAATACTTATTGAATGGGGTGACATTGATCAAGTGATCAATCTAACCCCACGTTACGTACATTCCAGAAATTTATTTATAATTTTTGTTACAGATTTAATAATATCAATCAAAATGGGAAGAACGTACAAAAGACAATTAGGCAGTAGAACGTATTGCAATTTTAATGAAGAACAGGTTAATCAGGCGTTGCACGATGTATTGGAAAAGGGACTATCGCTAAGGAAAGCCGAAAAAAAAATACAAATTTTCCTACGGAACTTTAAATAACAAGTACCACGGAAGGAAGATTAAGAAAACAGGTGGAAAACACAGACATCGGATACAAAAATATCATTTTCGCGGAGAAATTAATATAAAAGAATGTTAAGTCAAATTTTCTTTTTTTATATAAATTGTTCTGAATTACATTTTTAGTTGTTAAAATATGTTGTTGTTTTTTTGTATAAATAAAGAATATTACAATAAAAATAGTGTGATCATTCTCACCCCGCATGATCAATCTCACCCCTTTGTAAAAATTCGAAAAACTGTCTGACCGAATTAGTCAGGGTTAAGATTGATCAGATTCTATTTAAAAGCGCTACTGTTTCATGCTATAAAATCATCATGATCAATCTCACCCCAGTCACGGGTCTAAGATTGATCACCTTTTTTTATGAAATAAGTGGATTTTCTTAATAATTAAAACAAAACTAGTGTTAAATCACTAATCTTTAGATATTAATATAACACGTGAAGTGTTTAAATATAGAACAGTTACAAAAACGTTTAAAATATAAATCAAATAAAGTTAAAATTGATCAATCTCACCCCATTTCACGGTAGTAAATTTACTGAAAAGATCGCCAAGTACAGAGATCTGGAAATTCAAATACGGAGACAATAGAGAATGCAAAGTACCCAGACAATACCGATTATTATGTCTATTACTGGAGTCATTCCGAAGACCCTCCTCGAAAGCATAAAAAAGCTGGGTTTGAATGAACATCTTTATAAGACCATGCAGAAAGCTGTACTACTCGCGACGGCCAGAAGTGTACGAAAATTTTTGGGAGATATACCTGCAGCATTCCAAGTCACCTAGGGCTCGACAACACGGAAAGAGTCCCACCAGAGCTCAATCCTTTTGATACCGTAGGTATCTGGGATGAGTTAATCTTCCCCTTAGAGGGAGTGTGAGCCGTATGGCTAAATCTGGAGCTTCATTAATAACACAGGCTTACAGAGTTTTTGGTGCCAAAGTTTTTAGAGCTGATTTTAGGTATATTTGGAGTGCTGATTCCGAATAGGGCTTTAGTTTTGCCCTATCAGCTGTAGTTTTCAAGATAACGTAGGTCATGCATTAAAATACGAATATGCTGATATAGATATACTAAATTGAAATAATAATCACACAATTAGACAATACGTATATTTTAAGCCATTTAACTATTAGGTACAATAAAAGTCTTTGTACAATGAAACAGATATACAATTACTTTTGAGAAAAAAACTAACAAAATAGAAAAAAAATTTTCTGATTTCCTGGATTGAACTTTTAAACAGTCTCTCTTCAAACTTCAGCAAAAATCTGCCATCATATGGGTGTCCCATCTTCCTTGGTAGCGATCCTCCATGGTGGACTTTGATGCTCATATTACATCCAAATGATTGGAAGTTATTCAGCAAACGGTTTACCAGCTCAGCATAGTTTTTACTTTTGTGATTTCCCAGAAAATGTTTCATAATGTCCACAAATGAAGGCCAAGCTTTTTTCTCTACCTCATTCATTGACCTCACAAAAGCTGTATCCTTTGTAAGAAGTCTGATCTGTGATATATCAAAGATTCCAGCTTTAAGTTTTTCCATACTTATCTGGGGCAGGGTCTTTCCTATGTAGGCCAAGCATTATAATCAAGTGCCTTACCGTATTGCTTCATTAAAGGCCTAGCTTAATATGAAGGAGTTTTAAAAGTTTAAAAATATTTTCCAAGCTGTTTTATTTCCTTATAAAACAGTAATGTAACGACATTAAAGTATTATTTCGTGCATAAAGAAGGCATAATACAGTGAGAACAACAAATATACTGAGGAAGAAGTTTAATTAACAACGTATATTCCTTTGAATATCATATTCTTCATAATCTCAAATATTAAAACTACTAATTTCGGAATGTGCCATATCCATAAACTAGAGCTGATACAAAAAAACGGAATCCATATTTCCATTTATCATCCCTAATATAGTAAAAATCAGCTTAAATATTCACGGCACCAAAACAAAAACTTTTTTCTGTAGGCCTGTGTAATCAATGTTCAAAAAAAATTTTTTTTGCTCATACAGTATGTCGGCGTAAATTGGCGTAATTGATAACTTTTTTATTATCAGTTTTACGAAAAAAAGTTATTCTTTATAAAATAATCTGCATCATATAGAATAGACTCTAAGATGCAACCATGAGATATAAAATTTTATTAATTTTATACGAGTTATGTCAAAAAATATGAATTTCTGTTAAGAGTAAAGTTACCTTTAAATTTCACAATATCGAAAATTGTTAATAAGAAAAGTTGTTTTGAATTAAAAACTAAGTTTCAGTGTTTAATTACATCCTTCTAATTGAAATATTGTGCACTATAAGGCCACTTAACTGTTAAGCTGAATTCATATTTTTTACATACCTCGTATAAAATTGAAAAAAATTGATATATGATAGTTGTATCTTAGATTTTAGACCAGATATAACCAGATATGAAGAACAACTTTTTTTCGTAAAATTTATAATAAAATACCTAGTTACCATAAATAAAATAAAATGGTGATGGGTATCGGGTAATTTGACAAAAAATTGATTTTATTTTGTATATTAAAACATAGTTTTTAATTCCAAATAACTTTTCATAATAACTATTTTTATTATTCTGGAATATAAAGGTACTTTACTCTTTAACGAAATTCATATTTTTGACATATCTCGTATAAAATTGATAAATTTTGATATCTGTTGGTTGAGTTTTAGAGTTTAGGTTATGCAGAGCATTTTATGGAGAATAACTTTTTTTTCGTAAAATTTATAATAAAAAAGTTTCTCATATGTTTCTTAGCTACGCATACATACATACTGTATAAGAGCTACTGTATAAGAATTTTCGAATTGTAATGCCATATTCGGATTCAGCACAATCAAAAATAAAATAGAAACATATTTGATCAAAGTAAAATGATGAATTCAACGATATTTTTAAAATTATTTATACAAAAAAATTGTTATTGTTTAAACAATTAATAAACAATTAGCGGCAAAATCTGTGAGTAGACCTTTTTACTCAACATGTCTATAAACTAACAAAAAAAGTTTTAGAAAAATATAAGCTTGTTGGAATTATTCCGAAGCAATGCATGTTTTCGTTCTATCTTAACTCCCTAATTGTAAAATTTGTGAAAACATTGTCATGGCTGGGACATGTCTAAAGGCAAGAAGATGGGAGCGGATAGGAAGACGAAAAAAGGAAAGGACCAGAATGAGATGGTTGTAATATAACGTGGAAAACGACCTGAAAACCGTGAATATAAGACAATGGTGGAGAAGGGCACAAGAGAGATCGGAATGGAATGACATAGCCTGACAGATAAAGACCAATCTAGGGTTATAATTCCAAAAGAGAAGAAGATTTGTTATTGAATTCTTTTAGTAGTGGCAACCAAAGGCTGCTACTTTCTGCTGATAAGATTTCTACATATTTTTCTTCATTAAGTAAGAGACAGGAGTAAGAGACAGGATTCGTTTTTATAAGACATTTATTTTAAAACCAAACATACAAAAGATAATAAAATTAGAGCTAATTACTTGTTAATTTCGTTATTCAAATATATTTACAATCTACATATCGGACTTCTTAAAATCGTAAATTTCGGTCGATGTGACGCTATTTGATGAATACATACATGAATACATGAATAATGATACTTAAAGACGATCGAGTGGATTAGGAATCGAATTTATTTATTAAGGTCAAACGGATGAATATAAGGAGAAAAAATCTCGCCAGAAGATAAGAAAATGTGAGGATCGGTTCGCTAAGCACTCGTAGCTTAGGATAGGGCCGTGATTCGTCGAATTCGCTCAGCTCGCCAAGACGACGGGATTCGACAGGTTTCGGAATTTGGTCGAGATACGTTTAACTCGCCTATTATACTTGGTTTATTATTCTCCGTTCATCACACAGAGGATAATCAAATGGATTTCCGTTCCGTCCTTAATACTCTCAGAGACGGTATAAAAACACGTTTTGCTTAATGCATAGGCATAGGCAATATAGGTAATATAGGCACACTCTAGACTCTAGCTAGACGATAAAATTGTATTATCGTCAGTAAAATTATATTTCATGCTCATTTATCCTGAAACTTTGGCATGGTCAATAGAAAAGGAATATGGCAAAATCTGATAAACAAGGAAGTAGATGAAGAACTTGCAAGTGTAATAAAGAGTTTGTATGTCAACACAAAAATCCAGCTCAGGACAAGTAACTTAATCTGAGGCGAATTTTCTAACAACGACGGGGTTAGACAAGGTGGAGTGCTGAGTGATGAAGTTTTTAAAAAGTGTTGGAAAAAACTTCAAAATGCGCTATAGGGTATAGAAATTTGCAGCAAATAAAAATTGAAGCCTGTGCATTTGCTAATGACATTGTATTAGTTGCAAGAACTGAAAAAGCTCTCGCAGATAACATAAGAATCTAGTCTGAAGAACTAAAAAACTACAACTTAATAATAAATATGGAGAAAACTAAAGTAATGACAATAGCCAACAAAGAAGCAACTGTAAATATTTACATTTAAGTGCAAAAAATCAAACAAGTAGACCTCTTTAAGTATTTGGAATAATGTTAAACAACAAAGGTACACAAGAAGATGTAATTGGAAACAGAATAAAATTGGCAACGAGAACTTATTATTCGCTGTATAAAAATTTCCTAGACAAAAAGAAATATCGAGAAAAACCAAAATGACAGTATATAAAACAGTATAATATATGCTAGTTACAATACCGGGTGTCCACTTATATTTTCCCCCAATTTAACTGCCTATAACTTCTAAACTGCTCAAGATTGAAATATGCGGTTTTCACTGAAATGTTTTATTTTAGTAAAAGTTTTGTCTGAATACATGGAATTTTTTATATCGCTTTCAAATACGAAATAAAAAATGGCGGATTTTTGAAGAAAACTTTGTTGACATTTTTTTAATGGAACATCCAGTATATTCTTTTGCAAATTGAAAGAAAGCTCATTCACCTATCTATCGATATAAAGTTTTTCAAAATCGGTTGTCAAATCACTGAGTAATTAATTTTTAAAATGAGAGGTGCAACGTGGATATCACATACCTAAATAACATAACTACTAAGCAAGTTATGTGATTTCCACATTGCAGCTCTCATTTTAAAAATTTATTGCTCAGTCATTTGACAACCGATTTTAAAAATTTTTATATCGCTGGATAGATAAATGGCCGTTTTTTCAAGTTTTTGGGTAAATGACCATTTTTTGTATCGCTTTTAAATAAAAAATGGCGGATTTTTGAAAAAAAAACTTAGTTGACTTTTTTTATTAAAACACCCAGTATATTTTTTGTGTCTTGAAAAAACGGTAATTTACCTATCCAGCGATATAAAAATTTTTAAAATCGGTTGCCAAATGACTTAGAAATTAATTTTTAAAATGAGAGATGCAATGTGGAAATCACATAACATAATATCATTTTGCTCAGTTATGTTATTTAAGTATGTGATATCCACGTTGCACCCCTCAATTTAAAAATTAATTACTCAGTGATTTGACAACCGATTTTAAAAAGCTTTATATCGCTGGATAGGTGAGTGATCTTTCTTTCAATTTACAGAAAAATATACTGGGTGTTCCATTAAAAAAAAGTCAACAAAGTTTTTTTCAAAAATCCGCCATGTTTTATTTCGTATTTGAAAGCGATATAAAAAATTCAATCCATTCAGACAAAACTTCTACTAAAATAAAACATTTCACCGAAAACGGCATATTTCTGTATTGAACTGTTTAGAAGTTATAGGCAGTTAAAATGGGGGAAAATATAGGTGGACACCCGGTATATGGGGCAGAGAACTGGTACTTAATGACAGACAAAGAAAAATATTACAAGCTACAGAAATGAGATACTTAAGAAAAGTGGTGGGAGCAAGAAGATTAGACAAAAGAAGAAACGAAGATATAAGACGTGAATTACAGGTAAAATCGCTCAACGAAAAAGTTGAAGAAAAGAAGTTAAAATGGCCAATATACATGATAAGAATGAGTGGTGACAGACAAGTGAAAATGACATGGGAGGCCAAAGCAGTGGGTAAAAGTACGAGGGGCAGACCAAGGAAAAGCTGGAAGACTAGTTTAAACGAAATACTTAAGAAAAGAGGAACATCGTGGCAAGAAGCAAAAGTTTTAGCAGCAGATAGGAAGAAGTGGCGTAAATTTGCAGAGTGTATTATATAAAGGAGGAATCCTCGACACCTAATGGTAATAATGGCAATCAACTATGTATGTATGTATGTTATCCTGACACTTAGTGGTTTTACGGTTTCTCCCACGTAGAGATTCTTCCATTCACAGGGTATTTTATAGATATAGTTCTGTGATCTCTTTTGTGTGTTGTTACATTTGATTTTGGACAGGATAAATCTGAGTGGATTGGTTGTTTTTAATATTGTTGTGATGTTTTACTTATTTCCTGTTTTTTTTTTAATTTTTCTGATAAATCCTTTTTTGTCATCTTGAAATCCCTTCTTGTTTGTGTTTCTACATTGATCATTGTAGTGTTTTGTTGGTTTCATTCTTCTATCTTAAGGAATTTTGTGCTTATAAGTGACAACAGATTGTCATTTTTCGTTCAAACCTTTGTGAGCAGATTTTTCTTCCTGAAAGGCATTTTCGTTAGAGCGGCTGTTTTGGGCTGTATCATATAATTATTTTATTATTCCTTATTTGGTTTTTACATTGTTATTTAGTGGTAATATTTTATCTGTTGGTGTGGATTGGTTCTGTATACTTTGTTCCATATCCTGTGATTAACACAACCAGAAAAGGAAGTGAAGTTTTCTTTTGTTCATGGTGAATCTGATTGTTACTTCGTTATTTTTGATGTTCTTCAGAAATTTGTTTAATGCTTCTGGTCCATGAAGCCAAATAGAAAACAAATCATTCACATATCTCCATCGTATTGTGGGTTGTTTGTCTTGTTTGTGCACAATGTTTTGTTGGAAATTCTACATGAAAATATCCGCTAGAAATGGAGATAAGGATGACCCGGTAGGTAATCCGAAATTTTTCTTATAGAAATCATTATCTAGTTGAGAATAAGTATTGTCTGTTAAAAATATTAGTAGCTCCATAATAGCTGATACATTCAGTTTGGTTTCCTTTGTCAATGTCCCTATCTAATTTTACTCTTATTATTTTAAAATTTTTCTCCAACGGCACATTGGGGAAAAGGTTGGTGATAATTATATAAGTAGTCGGTTTTCATATCAACAATATTTATGTATTTCAATAATTTGCGACATATCAATCAGATTTTTTCGATAAAATATGTCGACATTCAAGCAGGTCACTTTGTCAATCTTTCTGAAGCCCTCGGGGAAATTGTCTAATTTCCGGTGTGCATGAGCAGAGAACAATGTGCACGGTTCTTCGTCACTCACCACTGCAAGTTGCGTGATCTTTAAAGAATAACCATCAACTGTTATTAAAATATCTCCCAACAGTATATAATAAAAATCACGGTGTAATTACGTAACGAAATACTGCAGAAAGTATAAACCACTTCAACGACTTACAATGTTCACGAAGACCATTTAAAAGCGTATAAATTGTATAATTATCTAAAAAAGAAAGAAATACAGCTGAATCATTTTTGATTATAAGATTATATATTCCTCAGTTAACACTTTAGTTTTAACTGATTATAATAAATTCAAAATATTTACCTCACGATTCCCTTTTTTATACAGTGTCGCAACTATTGCAATTCTTATTTTTGTCCCAAATGGTTTTATAAACAGCTGAATGGCATGTGACATTGTCATTCGTTCCCTCAGTGGCGTACTGATCAAGGTCCCGCGGGTTCAGTGGAACCAAGGCCCGGGCCCCGCAGGTTCCCGCTCTAAAGCTCTTTTAGTTTCATTTATTTCTAATTTGATGGGGATATTTTGAACTACACAAGTGCACACTACGAAATGTAACTGCTTAATAAATTTAATTTTTGTGTAGGTACTTATTAATAAAAATAAAGAATAACTATTCATCAAAATAGTTGAAATCAAGCGAACGCTTTTGTAAGGTTCCTTGCTCGTTTTCTAACTGAAACACTTGTATTTTTATATTAGCACGATCCATGAATAAGTTGTAGGTAAACTACAAAGTTGCAGAAATTCGGAAACTGAGATATCCAATGCAAGTTTTATACGGTGGGTCATAAAAAACTCCCAATAAAATAGGCTAGATGTTCAATACCCGTGTTATACAACTCGTGAGTTTTTATTGGGCGGTTGGGCCCGGATCCCAACTGGAACCAAGGCCCGCTGATCTATCGGTACGCCACTACGTTCCCTAATGATTTTTCTTTTCGTAACATACGTTCTTTAACCAAGGAAGGATTACGACAAGGAGATCCACTGTCGACAACTGCATTCAATCTGACATTGGAAGGAATAATCAGGAAAAGCAGAATAAACACGCAAGAAACGATATTTAAAAACGGCCACCAATGCATAGCATTTGCAGATGATCTGACACTATTAGCAAAGAGCATGAAAGAACTACAAAAGTTAATGAAAAACATAATAACGGAAGCCATAAAATTGGGACTTAAAATAAATGAAGAAAATACAAAATATATGATAATGGGAGAGATCCAAAAAGAAAAAGAAAACATCATAGTACAAATAGATGGAGAAAAAACATACTCGTTCAAAATAACCAAAGAAATTAATTACCTGGGAGCCAAAATAGATGAAAATGGCCATGAGGAAGGGGAGATAATGGAAAGAGTAGCTAAAGGAAATGAAAAGTATGGAGCATTACTCACATTAATGAAATCCAAATGTGTATCAAGAAAAACAAAAATCATAATGTCTAAGACTGTTATCAGACTTACAGTAACATACGCATGGGAAACATGGATGCTAAAAAAGTCAGAAACAGACCTTTTAGAAAGATGGGAGAGAAAAATGAAAACAGCAATATATGGAGGTGTGAAAATAGAAGGTTCGTGGAGAAGAAGAACCAATAAAGAATTGGAAGAGCTATATAAAGAGCCATCGATCATAAAAGCACAGAGAATACGATATTTGGGGCACATCGAGAGAATGGGAAATAAAATAATCCTAAAAATGGTACTGTCACGAAGACCAATACAAAAGAGAAGGACAGGCAGGCAAAGAAAAATATGGAAGGACAGTGTGTACGATCACTTGAAGAAAAGTAACATTGACAGATGGATAGAACTAGCATTGGACAAAAGGAAATGGAGGGAGGTGGTGAAAGAGTGAATAAAAAGACTGAAGTGTAATTAAATAAAATTTATGAGACTAAAAGAAGATTGATAAGAAATGTAAACGTTTTAGCCCTAAGCCTACAAGGCCTGTTGAGCTTAATAAATAAATAAACAACATACCTACATTATTTATTCTTCTCTCTTTTACCAGTCCCTAATTCAATACCATATATATATACCGTACCCCTGCTCCTCATTCCTTGAGCTCTTGTCAGGGCGTGGTGACACTAAATATGATCTTCCTAAATATTGTTAGCTTGCTCTCTCAACAGGCTCTGATAATGTGCCAGATGGACTGCTTCATGTGCGGATTTTTCCACCAGAGTCTTCTTTTGGTCTGCCCATCTTGTTGAAGATCTGTCTCTTGGAACTATTAATAGTTCTATAATCCCCTTTCCTTTGGCTATGTTGCCGAAGTAATGGAGTAATTTCTAAACATCCCGTATTTAAACAGTTCTTATATTGGTGGAGATACGTGGATGATATACTAGTATGCTTTACAGGAACTAACAGGCAACTTGACCAATTTCTATCATACATTAATTCACTTCATAGTAATATTGAGTTTACAATAGAAACAGAACAGAATAAGTCCATAAACTTTCTAGATGTAACAATTACCAGACTACACAACAAACATGAGTTCTCCGTATATCATAAACCTACCCATACTGACACAACTATACACAATTCATCATCGCATCCTACACAACACAAATTAGCAGCCTACCATAGCATGATACATAGACTGACAGAAATTCCCATGTCAAAAAATAACTTCGAAATAGAACTAAACATCATTAAACAAATAGCAGTAAATAATGGCTATAACGAACAAACGATTAATAAAATTTTAAACCAAAAACTCCATAAGAAAGCCCTAAAATTAGTCTATCCACCACCACAGAAAGAACCCAGTACCTTCTGCTCTATCACATATACTGGCAAGGTAACAACAAAAATAGCCAGATACATAAAAAAGAAAGGAATAACACCAGCTTTCAGAACTAATAACAACTTAAGCAAATATATTAAGAACAATAAGAGCCGAAAGAGAAAACAACTACAGAGTGGTGTCTACAAACTAACTTGTGGTGACTGTCCGAAAACTTACATCGGTCAAACTGGCAGAACCTTTGACAAATGGATAACAGAACACAAAAAGGCTTTCAACAATAGAAAAACAGACACTTCTACAAACGCACTTCACCTTCTAGATCATAATCATTCTTTTAATGTAGACTTTCAAATCTGCATATTATATCCGGGCCTTAAGCTATCTTTATTAGAATCTATGGCAATTAATAAATTAAAATATACAGATATAATTCTGAATGACCAACTCGAGACAGTTCCCCACTCCTCAACCTCTTCAGTTAAAGACCTTAAATAGGCACACACATTGTAAACTAAATCACTTGGGAAAGGCACTCTGCCGAAATAGCTGTAGTCACATAGTTATAATAAATTTTGTGGAAGCATAGAAAACAAACCTTCTTGAATACCTTCAGCACCATTCCAAAATGGAAAGGGTCGATACCATTCATGTTGGAAATTAGCAAAAGCTAAAAGAAAAAAGACCAATGAGTTGGCAAAACAACCAGAGTTTGTTCAAAATTCCAGAAGTATTTGTGCGGTAAGCACAGCAAGAAGTCAAATGTTTCTGTATCCTATGATGATGCCAATTCCACTGAAGCCGAATACTCCAGGTCAGAGGCTATTTTACTTCAAATCAGGCCCGAGGCACTACACAATTTTCGGATCCCTAAATATAATTTAATAATAATAACTTTTTAAATGTATTAATTATTTAATAGGAATATACATAGTTGCACAAGAAAATAAAATTGTTATTCACAATAAATACAATTTATATTGAAACAATTAATCATTGTTTAAGGGGATAGGCGCAAACTTTCAGCTTCAATGCTATTTAAATGCATTCGTTTTTCGAAGCCTGGGAAAACTAATAAGTATTTTTGAAAAATTTAAACGCAGAATGAAAGATTGCGTTACTACCGAGGGCCGAAAGTCCCTGAAATCTTCGATAATGTTTATTTTAATAAGTTACCGGGGTGAAAGAAAGAGAAAATTGAGTGTGATTTTTAATTTTAAATGCATATCTTATTCAAAAGAAACTTCTTATTTATTCTAAGGAACATTCGGCCCTGGGTAATAATGCAATCTTTCATTCTGCGTCTAATTTTTTTTTAAATATTATTAGTTTTTTGAGGATTCGAAAAAATTAATGCATTTAAAGAGCATTGAAGCCGAAAGTTTGCGTCTATCCACTTAATTATATAACTCTTATGGTTATCATTTATCATTGCCTCTTCGTAAAATGAACGAATTTTGAAAATTTGTTTTGTTATTGTAATAAACATGTTGTGTTTGGTGATCTTTCCGGGCCCTATTCAAATACGGGCCCGAGGCAGGTGCCTCGCGGGCCTAGTGGTAAAATAGGCCCTGCTCCAGGTAAATTATAAATTCTTATCTTTTAACTGTTCCTTAACGTCTAGGAATAATTTTTTTTATTTGTAAAAGTGTTATTTTTAAATTAGTTTAAATGAAGAAGCACGTTTTTGGTCCTCGCTCTTTCTAATAAAAGGTTGGTCCTGCAAAAGTTTTAATGTTAGAATTTAATTTACTGTTGATCTTTGCAAACCTATACTAGTATGATTTAATTTTATTTGTGTACTTCTTGAGTTGAAAAAATTTGAAGCGGAAATCGAAACGTCAATAAATTTAATTTCCAACTTAAATATGGGTCATTTTCCAAATAAAATAGTAACTTGTTGAGTTTTTCTCTCATGATCCCCCATTACTTTATACATTACATAAATTTGATGCATTAGTAGTTTGATGCTTTTTTACACCTTCGATTGACCAAGGGGGTAAATCTTGACCCCAGTGTATATTTTTCTTTAATAAATTCAGAAACATTTTCAATTTTTAACTCGTTTTTTTCATTTGACTTTAATATCATTCTAGATCAGTGGCGGCCGGTCAGGGTAGGCAGGGTCGGCAGTGCCGACCCACACATTTATAGATATAGATTTTTTTAATATTTGTATCTGTGAAATAAAAAAAAATCTGTCAGATAATACAGACTAAATTTTATTCATGGTTTTTAAAAGGATTTGATCAATCCGAGCATTAAGTGATCCCTGCGCATAACAGACTTCTCAAAAAATGAATGATCCGAACCATTCATCTAACTTTTCGGCTAGCCGTCCCCAACTCATCCGTAGCTTGACGATTTACACGTAAAACTCAACGAAATAACAAGTCGATGAGCAAGCGAACATTACACTCTCTCCGTGGGCAATAGCAGATACGGCATGGCAGGTTAAGCGGCAGGTACGGCACATTTCGGTCTGCCGGTCAGTGTCTCATTTGGAAGCATGCATCGGCAGAAATTGTCAAAAATAATCACGCCGTTTTACGTCGTTTAATTGATACTGTAATTTTTTTAAGTTGTCAGGAATTATCATTTAGTGGACATGATGGATCGAAGCATTTGTTAAAAATCAAAGTAATTATAGAGAATTAATAAAATTGTTTTAGAAATACCTATTTACTTTTTGATTCGAAGTGTATTCGTAATACAGAATGAACTAATACATATAATCAAATAGTTACATTTTGAATAACGTTGTTGAATCTGAGATTTAGAAAATTTGCTTTTCGGTGGAAATAGATGAAACTTCTGATTATCATGTCATTCACAATTATCAATTATTGTTGTTCGATACGCGTTACGTGGTAATATTTATGAGAGGTTTTTAGGTTTTAGAGATGTGAGTAAAAGCAATAAGGCAGAATATATTTTTGGTGTTTTAAAGAACAGATTCAAATTTTTTGATGTGAAAAATAAATTGGTAGGGCAAACTGGGGCAATCTTATGACGGCGTTGCTGTGATGAGTGGTGAATTGAATGGCCTCCAGGCAAAAGTTAAAACTATTGCATCACAAGCTTTATTTACTCACTATTATGCGCATATAATGAATTTAGTTTTACATGATACGTGTAAAAAATAAAGAATATCGTCTTTTCTTGCCAGTTTAACTCACCTAAACGGATTACTGCTTTAGAACAAATTTGTTTCGAAAAAAAAGCGAACAGTTTGTCAGACGCGATGAAATTTTAAATCTCGTTTAGTTTTATCTAAGCAAATTACCTCTGGTAGTTTTAGTATCTGTAGCAGATTTTCGTGAACAGCTTTTGGAAGTTTTTGATTTTATTATCGAAGGCGATGATTTTGAAAGTGGCGATACCTCGATCCGTGAAGCAATCGGTTTGAGAACTTTATTAAATAATAATTACTCTTTTAATATTCTTTTAAATATTTTTAAGACAGAGTTTGCCCAAGATTTTCCTTGTTGTTCAAAATCAGTCAACTGACATTATTTATTCCAAAAATAGAATACGAAAGCTGGTGCAAAATCTCAGATATTTTCGTAATGATAGTAGTTTCCAATATTTACGCAGTGACGTTTTGGATTCGCTTGATATTTCCGAACCATCCCAAAAAAGACAACGACATGATACATATCTCGAAAAACGAGTAATATACAAATAGATACTCGTTTTTCGAATTTTGAAGATTTGCAAATTTTTTACCTCTTTGACGATTCAAAATTTAAAAGTTACCTTCGCCAAAGAATTTCCAAGATATTTATTATTACAAGTTAGGTACTTAAGAATTATGCCGATCCAAATATTTTCAGAAAGTGGGATAAGTTACAAAATATGTATGTATAATTCTATGTAGTAAGTACTGCAATTCATTACAACAAGCTGTTCATCAATTTTCTTATTACCACCAATTTCTGCCTCAAATAAACAAGATTTACCTTGTCTCAAAAGAATCAACACGTATTGTCGAAACACCATGAAACAAGAGAAACAAGAAACAAATACATCAAATAAAAAAAGCAAAAAACAACAAAATCTCCTCTGATGATTTAAGCCTTTTAGTTTGATGGTATACCTTATATGAGGAGATAAAAAAAACCTTGCCGACCCTGTCTCCAAGGCCACGGCCGCCACTGTTCTAGATACCCTCATATTTTGTAATAAAAAGCATTTCCTATAATTTACGAATAAAAAATATTTTCTGAATTCGGATTGCACTTTTATATGAAGTAAATATCGTTTATTATGTGGAATTCCGAGTAATTTTGAACTGCGCATTATCAGAATCTATTTTAGACCATGCCTGTTGCATTGGCCCTGTACATAAATAAATATGAAGACTACGAAAAAGGAAAATCTTTTCGAAGGAGGCTCTTGCTTCAAGATTTGGCCCTTGAGCTAGTTACACCCTTTATATAACCCCGACCGCGTGGAGGTTTAAGGAACTACTACTACTACTGGCAGTAGCAGTGAAGTAAACTTGAGGTTCCGCGGAACGGAATGGGAATGGCCGAACTGTACCGACTACAGGACTTGTGCGTAGTCGGTTCAGTTCGGCTGTTCCCATTCCGTTCCGCGGAACCTTAAGTCCATTTTGCTGCTACTGCTAGCTTCAATTTTTCGCCCGTGGAGCCGTAGGCTTACATAGACACATTCAAACAGCACAGATATGGTGCTAACAAAATTTTCAGAAGGTTCTGAAGATGCAAAGCCAACAAAAAATCCCAGGAAACGTGGCAGATGTAAAATTTTCAGTCGATCATCCGACAGAAAATTCACATCGAAATGCGATAAATGTAAACATTTTGTCTGTAAGGAACATTCCACTGTTGAAAAATCTTTTTTGATATACCTACCTGTGGCGACGTGAATTATACTGTAACCCTTTAAAATTTCTTTAGTTCTAAGTTCAGAATGATGATTCCTGTTTTTGTTCAGTTGGAATTAAAAATATGTTTTAATAATGTTTATTAATCATTTATTGAAACAATACTAACAATAAAATTACGAATACATTATTTTGTTCTTTAAAACAACTTCATTTTTTTGTCAATTAATTGTCATTTTTGACGGGGTTCATTTTTTACCCCTGTTGGTCATCCGTGTCAGAAAAAAAAAGGTTGGTCATAGGAAGATTCAATTTGTAGTCTTTATAGTTTTGTTCGTGTTCGTCGTGTACACTAATTTTTTTTATTTAGTTTTAAAGATTTTGATTAAAATGTTGCTAGTAATTAGCGTCGTTGAATGATTTATTATTTTATAGACATACAACCAGGAATATTGAAAGAATGTGAATTTTTGCATCCAGGGGCACTATGAGAGATCCCTGCTCTCGAACGAACAACTCAGCTAATTGGCCACAGTAATAAAATATATACAATAGAAGTTAAATAACGGTTAGAGAGTCCAATCTAATCCTTTGGCTAACGCATTTATCGAAGAAGAGAAATTGAAAAATCATATAAACAATGGGAGATGCCACACCAATGGGCCGAGGGCCATAAAGTTGATAGATAGGGTCAGTAAAGTTGAACTAACCCAGGGGTACCATAACTCGCCTCTCAGACGGTATACACGCCCGTCGAAGTGATATACTTCTTCCGTCAACCGCCGTAATGTCTTCTGGTCATCGAGAACGCTCGCTGCTTGTCGGCCGAGGTCCGGATAGATTCAGCCCGGCCATCGCTGCCGTTAGGTCCGCACTCAAAGTCCCTTTTCGCACGGGAGCTGGCGACAACTTTCACAAAAGAAAAATGACAACTTTTTAAAGCGATGTAGTTTTTTAATCAAATATTTTCAATGGGAAATAAGCCACAATTTTACCAAAAAAATGATTTTATTAACGTTTCGACGCCCAAGCCGGGTGTCGTTGTCAAAATACAAAATAATACTAAATTAAACAAAATTGTTGTTGCTTAGTTAAAGGAAAAATACAGGAGTATAATACCTGATGGAAAAATACAGGAGTAAAGAAACAAACGCTCATATGGTATTCGTTGATATTGAGAAAGCATATGATACAGTTCCTCGAGAGATTCTGTGGTGGGCACTCAATAAGAAAGGAGTCCCTGGTGAATATGTAAAGATTGTGAGGGATATGTATGAGGGAGTAACGACTAGTGTTAGGACAGGTGTGGGAGAGACTGATAAATTTCATGTGAAAGTAGGATTGCACCAAGGCTCTGTGCTTAGTTCGTATTTATTCTCATTAGTTTTAGGCCAGATAACAGCGAAACTACAGGGTAGCATTCCGTGGTGCCTAATGTATGCTGATGATGTGTTAGTAGGAAATAGTGAAAGAGACTTAGAACAAAACCTGGAACAAAAACTGGAACAGTGGAGACAAGCTCTGGAGGAAAAAGGTTTAAAACTTAGTAGGCCAGAAACAGAGTATTTGAAATGTTCATTTAAAGATGGAGCTACTACAAATAAAATGGTATCTTTGGATGGTGAAATGATTGTGAAAAGCAATAGTTTTAAGTACCTAGGATCAGTATTACAGAGTAATGGAGAAATAGATGGGGATGCATGCAGTAGAATTAGGGCTGGATGGATGAAGTGGAAAGAAGCGAGTGGTGTGTTGTGTGATAGAAAAATTCCAATGAAGCTGAAGGGAAAATTCTATAAAACAGCCATAAGACCGGCTATGATGTACGGAACTGAATGTTGGGCAGTGAAAAAGAAAGAGGAACAACGAATGCATGTGGCGGAAATGAGAATGCTTAGATGGATGAGTGGAGTGACAAAGAAGGATAAAATTAGAAATGAGTATATTAGGGGAAGACTAGGTGTGGCACCAATTGTTGCCAAAATGAGAGAGCGTAGGTTAAGATGGTTTGGTCATGTTCAACGTCGAGACGTTAATCACCCAATACGAAGAATAGCTGAAGTGCAGATTCCTGGAAGGAGTAGGAGAGGAAGACCAAAGAAGACCTGGGGGGAGACGATAAGGCAGGACATGTTGGTAAAGGGGATTAACGTTGATATGACCCAAGATAGAATTGTGTGGAGAAATGCAATTAGGGAAGCCGACCCCGCATAGGGATAAGGCAAAGAGAATGATGATGTTGTTGCTTAGTTAAAAATTTTTCTAATAATTTATTGATTCTGACTCATTTATATCGGCAATTCAGACATGTATTATACATTTTAAAGTAGAAGACTTTAAAATGGTATTGCCAATATTGATGAGTTGCGTTCCTGGGACGATTTACTAAAAGATAGTTCATTCGATTACATGAAATCAACCCAACTCAAGAATATCCGCCACAAAAAATTATAGCATGTGATCTGCCTCTAAAAAGGCAGCTAAATGCAACGGTGGCAGTAAATGACTTATTTCTCATTGAAAATAGTTGATTATAAAAATGTCACAAGCAAATAGCTTCAGAACAACATGTAGTTTTTTATTTCGTTTTCCAGCCAGACCAATAATTCAACGTTTGATGCGAATTGAGATAATGTCTCTTAGAAAAGGCGAAAAAGCTCGGGTTCCTTCGTAAAAATACCCGCTGAGATTTTTTTGCATAATCGCTTTCAAGAGATATCCTAGAATAAGATTCAACAAAAATTTTGTTTGTGTTTATAAATTCGCAAAGTCTGTTCGTTCGCTCGTGCGTTGCCGCCCCTGCAATACTTGTTGCCGATCTAGATACTCCGCTGCCTCTTCATACCCAACTTCCAATTTTTTCTATCGTAACACATTTCATCTAACTGCCTCCTGAATATTGTGCCTCCAGCTTCTCCGTAGTCGTCCTCTTCTTCTTTTTTCCGGTGGGACCCACTCTAATATTTTTCTCGGCCAGCGAGTCTCATTCATTCTTTTAACGTGATCGAACCATGTCAGCTGTCTCTTTTTAATATCGTATATTATAATTTTTTCCACCTTCATACGTTCTCTAATTGTTTCATTTTTTACATGTTCCAATCTCGAAACCTGAAAACTTCTCCTCAAAAAGTCAATTTCTGTACTAAGTAGCTTCGTTTTATTTCTTGCACTTATATCCCAAACCTCTGCACCGTAGATTGTAGCGCTCTTCATTATACTTTCATATATTCTGCAATACTAAATACATTCTTCAAACTACCACCAAACGCTTGTACACATGGGTCTCCCCGCAAGATCAACCAGGAAACGTAATCCGGAATCAAATTGATTACATATAATGATCAACAAGATATTCCATGATGGATGCCTATCAGTTAAAATTTACTCCGGTACAGACATATCGTCAGATCATATTTCTGTTTTTGATAAATTTAGGTTTAGATTTAACAAGATTACAAAAAAGAATAGTAACAAAAAATGCGATATGAGAAGACTAAAATGTAAGGAAACAAAAGAGAGTCGCACTGATTTTTTCAGAGAAGCTACGTAACATGGAGCAAACACATAATGCAGAAGAATACCTCCAGAATATATAACCGAAATACGAAAGGTAAAAAAATTGATTAAAATCACAGTGTGAAGATATAGAGTTATTAGAACAAAAACACGATATGTTTAATATGCATAAAAAGGTTAAACAAGCAGTTGATCTTCAGAAATCCAGCATAGCTAGCAAACTGCAAGATCAACAAGTCCGAACAACCTCCATCCTACACATGTAATGACCACCTACGAATCACAAGAGTTTAAGTCGAGAAGGCAATATTACAACTAAAAGATGGCAAAACTCCTGGACCTGGTAATGCATATGCTGAACTCATAAAACTAACAAGGACGAAGGTACTCAACCCCTAACAAAAATATTTTTAATGACATATTTATATTTAAGCAGAGTAATACCAAGAACATGGCTGAAGTCGAGGTTTATTGCTTTACCAAAGAAAACAAAATCCGTATCTTGCGGTGATTTCCGGCTCATCAGCTTAATGAGCAATATTTTTAAGTTATTTCTAAAACTCATATATCAACTGATATATAGACTATGGGAAGAAAAAATCAATCATACACAGTTTGGTTTTAGGAATGCAGTGGTTACGAGAAAAGCCCTCTTTAGCATAAAGGTGCTATTTTAACTATGTAGAGACGTGAATAGCGTCTATATATCTATGCATGCATGCTTCAATAATTACCATAAAACGTTCGATACAGTAAAGCACGACATACTGATGGAGATATTAACAAATATTAGTATAAACACCTGCGCCCTAAGAATTATTAGCAATATCGTCTATTCTGCGCATAGAGGCAGGATAATCCAATAATATCAAAATCAAACGTGGGGACCAACAGGAAAACAGGTAAAAATTGAATACCTCGGTCACATCATGAGGAACTAACAGCGAAAGGTCTGGATTGCTGCAACTAATTTAACAGTGAAAAGTTTAAGGAAAGCGAGAACCAGGAAGGCGAAAGCTTTCCTGGCTGAAGCATCTACGTACATAGTTCTACATAACAACCACAAATATTCGACAACAACTTTCAAAAAATAAAAAATGCCAACTTTTTAAAGCGATGGTGTTAAGTTTATAGTTATACGCTTTAATTACTATTTTCGCTAATTTTAATTTTAATATTTTTTCTCAAAAGCGAAACAACTTAGTCATTCGAAATTCACATTAAATTAAATACAAAAATGTTAAGAGCTTTACTCTGTCAACATCTGTTTTCTCACCCACATAAATTAGTTACCATATCAGACCATTATGTCAACAACTCACTTAATGCATCGAATAAAACTGCAAAAGTGTACGCCAGACCTAGTGATTTATTGACAGCTGGTCAAAATAAAAGGAACACAAACATATTATCGTTTGTGGTTTTTTCTTGAGCACCATCTCAGCAGGCAAACGCATCGGGTCGTCGCTACATCCACCCTTTCGACCGAGAGACCTAAACGAAACACATTTTCGTTACAACAATAAAATTACCGTTCGTTTTATTGCATTCATTTTAATTAAATTCCAGCAACACCCCTACCGAAATAAGTTTTTTCGTTTTCCAGCCAGACCAATAATTCAACGTTTGACGAGAATTGAAATAAAGTCTCTTAGAAAAGGCGAAAAAGCTCGGGTTCCTTCGAAAAATTACCCTCCTGAGATTTTTTTGCATAATCACTTTCATGAGATATCCTAGAATAAGGTTCAAGAGGTCGCCCATGCGAAAAGTGGTCCTAATTTATTTAAATAATTGTCAACAAAAATTTTGTTTGTGTTTATAATTTCGCGAAGTCTGTTCGTTCGCTCATGCGTTGCCGCCCCTGCTATACTTAGAGCCGATCTACCGATGGATTCCTATGTAGTTTTGTTTCCTGAATTCAAATCTGAAAACGGCATTTCGATATCTCAAACCATCTTCCAGATAACCGACTTCAAAGTCAACTTGCATGTCCGGAGAGCAATTTAGGGTCTTTTAACCATTTTATATAACAAGATAATTCTACAATGAAGACACTGCTAAGAACGCATTAAACCTAACTAAAAACGCATTAAACCTAATGTACGTAACAATTGAAATGAAAATTTCATATAATTTCAAACTAGCGCCTGACTTAGGCCGACATCGACTATAAACACTTGTAATCAGGACCCTAAATTGCTGTCCCGAGCTACAAGTAATTGTTTGGTTTGACACATAAACGTCAAATGAATTGAAAAGTCAAATAAATTAATTTTATTTATTAATGTAGGTAATGTTAAATAACGGCTTACTATTTTTTTATTTGAGCTGTCTACACAATAATATGTAGCTATTATGTATATTATATTTAGCTATATTATATTATATTATATTATACAGCGTGTCTACTTAAGTTGGACACAATGCGTCCAACAGGACGTATGTGTCATATATTATGAAAAACTTTTTTATTTTTAATTTTACGAGAAAAAGTTATTCTTCATAAAATGTTCTGCATGGTCTAAAAAAAAATATATTTGAACATTTTTCTGAAATTACGGATACCCAACATCATTTTCATTTATAACTCTTCTTCTTCTCCTTTTTCTTCCTACTTTATAAATAGGCTGAAAGGCTGTTTTACTTCGGTTTTTAGCCTTAATTGACGTTGTCTGGTTGAGGTGTGAAACAAGGGTGTATACTGTCACCAACCCTGTTTAATCTCTATTCCGAAGACGTAATGAATAGAACACTCTCTGAGCAATCCATAGGTATTAAAATAAATGGTGCTAGATTAAACAATCTGAGATTTGCCGACGACACCGTTCTGATCGCAGAAACACTTGAAGAGCTACAGACATTGGTGAATAAGATAGCAGACTGCAGCGAAGAATATGGACTATCTTTGAACATAAAAAAAAACTAAATTTATGGTAATATCGAAATCAACACGAAATGTCCAAAATTTATATTTACACAATGAAATTATCGATCGAGTTAGCAAATACAAATATTTAGGCACTTTTGTAAATGAAGATAACGATAGCTCAGCAGAAATCAAAATAAGAATAGAAAAAGCCAGATCCGTATTCACTAAAATGAAGAGAGTGTTCTGTGGAAGAGATTTGAGCCTTGAAATGAAACTTCGCTTGATGAGATGTTACGTACTTTCTGTGCTGTTCTACGGAATGGAGTCATGGACGCTGAAAAAAAAGTATCAAAAAATTGGAGGCATTTAAACTGTGGATGTATCGCAGAATCTTGAGAATATCATGGACGGAGAGAGTCACAAACGTCGAGGTCTTGAGAAGAATGAATAAAGAAAAGGAAGTCATATTTGCGATCAAAAAACGAAAACTGCAATACTTGGGACACATTACAAGAGGCGAAAGATATGAACTGCTTCGAATAATTATGCCGGGGAAGATAGCAGGAAAAAGATCCATAGGAAGAAGACGAAACTCCTGGCTAAAGAATCTACGGGAATGGTATAGCTGTAGCAACAACGAATTGTTTCGGTCAGCAGTTTCGAAAATACGTATAGCCCTGATGATCGCCAACCTTCGGAACGAAGATGGCACTTGAAGAAGAAGACGTTGTCTGACGATCTTTTCTTCGGTCGTCCCAATGATCTTCTTCCATTTGGCGATTTGTCTCTTGCTATTCGTACTATTCTATTTTATGTCATTCTTTCTATGTGTTGATTCCATTCTATTTTTCTTCTTTTGGTCCATATATTTATTTCTTCTATACCACAACTCCGTTATTATTAATTTTACGAAGAAAAATTATTCTTTATAAAAATATCTGGATGGTCTAAAATCTAAGATGCAACCATAATATATCAAATTTTATCAATTTTATTCGAGTTATGTAAAGATATATAAATTTCTCTCAAGAGTAAAGTACCTTTATAGTTCACAATATTTAAATTAGAAGGATATAGTGCATTAAAACATAGCTTTTAATTCTAAACAATTCAAATCGCAATTTGTCATATTATAAATTTAAATACGTAAATTAACAAAATAATTTAAAAATTATTAAACCCTCTAATACAAATAAATATAAATATGTTTATAAGTAAATTATACAGTTGTAAAAAGATAACACACCCAATAAATTTAACATATATATTATCACAAATTAATAATACAGAATTAATTCAATTGTTTATAGAACATATTAAAAATATAAAAATCAAATTATAGACTAACTAACGTAAAGACCGATAATAATATATAAGTAAACCTGTGTTTTTGCCTGATGTGGTATTCCCACTGACCAGTGGTCAATCCTTATAAAGTATGTAGAATAAGTAGGATAGAAAATGTTAAGTAGATAGGTATAGGAAAATATATTGTAAAAAAAATGAGCAAAATTGGTGAATCGGCGAATGAGCCTTGAAGGGCCCGTAGTCATACAACTCCAAAGAAAAAAAAAACAAAAAAAAAACAAAAAAAAACAAAGTTTTCGTTATGATAATGCTCGTATTTTTAGCTTGTTATTTGTATTATTATGATCTAATTTAATTGTATTTCAGGATGTCGAAAATTGGTATTATAAAACGTTGTTTGGGATTAAAAACTATGTATTAATAAGCAATTAAATCCCTCCAAATAAAAACAAATTCTAAATTGTTACATACTTTACATACATTTGAGAAAAATTTGCAAAAATTTTTTTTTCAAACCACTTTTCATAACAATAAATTTTTGATATTGTGAAATATATTTCTTTCTAAATTCATATTATTTGACACACCGCGTATAAAATTAACAAACTTGGATAACTGATGGTTGCATCTTGAGGTTTAGACCATGCACATATTTTTATGAAGAATAACTTTTTTTCCTAAAATTATTAATTAAAGAGTTACATGTCTAATAAATAAAAATGATGTTCGGAATCAGTAATTTAGGAAAATTTCAGAATTTTTCAGAAGGCTGTTATTGCATATTTGAATATGGTTTTTAATTGCAAAATAACTTTTCATAATAAAATTTTTTGATATTTTGAAATATAAAGGTAGTTTGCTCTTGAGCGAAATCCATATTTTTTGACATACCTCGTATACTGTTTGTTGGAGAACTGTATTCTCCACCCAAAATAAATTCTATTTCACCAACAACAAATTTCCGCGCCGCCTCTGTAACAACCATAAATAATTTCATTACGCAGTGCCTGAAGAAAACTTCCAAGAATGTTAATCTCCGCCCTCTCTTTTACCCAAAGCACCCAACGGAAATATTTGTTAACGGGATGAAAGAGCGGGGTGCAACAGTCAGTCAACTATCAACACTCATTAAGAACGTACGCAAAAACCTCTTTTCATTTACGCTTTTTCGAAGAGAATTCTTCACGCCGCAATTAGCAAAAAGCCGGTACAAAGTGTAAATATATGTGTAGTGGCGTCTTTCACGGATAAGTTGTTAACTCAATTGTTCACATGTAAAATTCTATTTCTTGCCCTTTTCAACTTCATTACAGTCATAGCAAAATAGAAAGTGTTTTATTTACATTAACAATTCAACAGGCCAGAATTACAGCATCTTACGGTTCATTAAAAGTTCTCCTCTTAGCTATCGAAGGCTTAGCGACACATTGAACTTACTGCAAGTGCAAAACGCTGGAAAGAGACATTGGAACTACTCCAAACTCTCCATGGAGGAATGTTGAACACCGGCGTCCCTCCACTGTTGACAAAATTTGATATCTGATGATTGCATCTTAGGTTTTAGACTATGCAGAGCACTTTATAAAGAATGACTTTTTTTTGTAAAATTGATATTAAAAAAGTTTCCCATATGGTTCCAAGTTACGCAGACACCCTGTATATAAAAATTTACTTTCTAACTACTCGGAAACGATTAAATTTTCATTCTCTTTTTATATACGTATATATTCTTCTTTTTATTTCCATTTTAACATTAAAAAGGGATACAAAAATTGTAACCGTGATAGTTTTATTTTACTAAACCTTTTCCATCCAGGGCGCCAGCTCTCGGACCAACAAAGCACCATACATACACTCATTAGGCTACGGATCATTGCCTTGCAGTCTGCTCATTCGAAGACGTACACTTTCTAGGCGCTTTTTCAAATACCTTATGGCTTAATTAATAACTATTACACTTGGAAATAGCGATAATGGTACTGCATATTTCTGTGTTAGGGTAATAAGTTTTAAATATAATTTAAGGGGTGGAAAGTATATTAACGTAAATTTACTACATTGAGTTAATATAATGAGTTAACATTATCTTAACATTTAAAATCCCATGCTAAAATAGTTAAATTAACGTAAAACTGAGGTCCTATAGGAACTCCATACATTTTTAAATTTTTACCTGTAATTTTCATATTTTAATAAGATGAGTTATTTTTATTCTATATCATATTATATTTATCGTAAAAATGAAATACAGTAAACTCTCTCTTAACGGAGACCTCTCTTCGCCGGACACCTCCTCCATACGGACGATTTTTAAAATAAAAATCATTCGGCGATATATAAACCTGAACAATTTAACTCCATTAGACGGACACTCTCAACAACGGACGCGGACAGTAAATGAAAAATATTAACATTTTTTTTCAAATATTTAGAAATGTGTATAAAACATTTATTATTTCAAATCAATACAGATGTCCACGACATGATATTTAATACTGTTCACGTTATCAACACTAATTAATGAAAATTTAATGTGTGTGTCCGTCGATGAAAGAAATGCGACACCAGGAAATTGTTAAATTATTGTTTTTACTGGAACAAGGATTTAAGAATTTTAACCGATATGTCTGATTAAGCCTCTTCAATAGACGTAGTTGTATTTTTATAAGAGTTTTTGCAACATGAATAATATGGTGTCCGCCAAAAGAAAGTTTTAAGTTCGAAAAAAAAGTCGATTAGAGTGCTGCATTAGACCTAGAAATAATTGTTTTCGATTGATTTTGTAAAGTGAGTCTAAAAATATTCCTGTTTCTGTAAAATTATGCAAGAAATGCATTAGAAGTTGCAAGGGAACTAAGCTTTGATATAAAAGCTTCTGGTGGATGGCTCGAGAAATTTTGTAAGCGACACAATATTTCCTTTCAATCTGTGGCGAATCAGCTGCTATAGATTTATTAGTGGTTTCTAACTGGAACGAAAAACTGCCCTTTTTAATGAAAGTATACTCTCCGCGAGACATTTTTAACGCAAATGAGACGGGATCATTTTTTTAGAGTTTAGAGCATTACTCAAGAAAGCTTATACCCTGAAAGGAGATAGGTGCATTGGACGTAAAATGTTTCTAAATATAGGATCACAATAATTATATTTTGCACCAATATGATGGGGGACAAAGAAAGGCCACTGATAACCGGAAACAGTAAAAGTCCTCGTTGGTTTAAGAACACGCAGAACAATTACCTGTCGAATGGTACAGCAATAAGAAGTTGTGGATGACAAATGACAAGGGAAATCATGACAGACCGGCTAAATAAATTTTATTGAAGAACGCATAGAGAAAATCGAAAAGTTCTTTTGTTCCTAGACAATGCTGCGTCTCATCCACAACTTATGTTATGTAATGTTAAACTAATATTTCTATTTATATGTACATGTTATAGTCAAAGCCCGAATTTCAGGCACTCCTAGGTTTGACTAGGCAATCCTCAGGTCTGACTGACGGTCTTAGTCAAAGCCCGAAATAAATTAGAATTTCGGCCTTTGACTAGTCAAACCTAGGAGAGACTAAGTTGGTCAGGCAAAGGTCGAAATTTAATTTTATGAAATCGGGGTTTGACTAGTCAAACCCCGATCAGCTATTAAAATGTCGTAATTTGTTAGATTAGGTTTAATAAAACGTCATTTTTTAATTTTAATGTTTATTATTTTTATATTATCGTAAATAAAATAAAAACATTAGTGTTTATTCTAACATGTTGAGGCATTATGGCATTTAGAGTTGCAAAATACTTTAGACCTTTTACACTTACGTAATTTGAAAGAGCATTTCTTATTACATTAGCATTTTATAAATTCTTGTCCTCCAAATTTAGAATCTTTTGTACTAATTTCTCTTAGAGACAGAGACAGCTTAAGGTCTTGAACATCTTCGAAATTAGGAAATTTCTCTTTGCATTCTCTTATTTGATTTTTTGGAAAAAGTGTTTTTATTGTTCCGTATTTCGTACCAACTCTATAAAAACCGTCAATTGTTTTATCTTGTATGCTACTCAAAATATTTCGAGCATCCTCTTTGGCTCTATCAAAGCTGGGGATAGGTATTGTTACAGTTTTTATGATCGAAATTGGAGGATATTTTTATCACTTAATTGTTTCATAGCATTAGCCTTGGCATGAAGACCTTCAATCGCATTTCTTTTATTTATTTTAATCTTTTCTGTCTGTGCACAACGCATGCTCGAACGCGTGCCAAGGAGATGCTCGAAATATTTTGGATATCATACAAGATAAAACAATAATTGACGGTTTATATAGAGTTGGTACGAAATACGGAACAATAAACACACTTTTTTCAAGAAATCAAATAAGAGAATGCAAAGAGAATTTTCCTAATTTCGAAGATGTTCCAGACGTTAAGCTCTGCACTGCAATAAGAAGTGCTCTTCAAAACCATGTAAGTGTAAAAGGTCTAAGGTATTGTGCAACTCTAAATGCCATAATGCCTCAACATGCGAGAATAAACATTAATTTCTTTATTTTAATTACGAGGATATAAAAATGATAAACATTACAATTAAAAAATGACGTTCTATTAAACCTAATCTAACAAATTACGACATTTTAATAGCTGATCGGGGTTTGACTAGTCAAACCCCGATTTCAAAAAATTAAATTTCGACCTTTGCCTGACCAACGTAGTCTCTCCTAGTTTTGACTAGTCAAAGGCCGAAACTGTAATTTATTTCGGGCTTTGACTAAGACCGTCAGTCAGACCTGAGGATTGCCTAGTCAAACCTAGGAGTGCCTGAAATTCGGGCTTTGACTATAACATATACACATACATACATGAACTTAATATTTAAGTTAACAGATTTTTTCCCTTCAACGGACACCTCCTTTACACGGGCACTTTATGCCGAGCGACTACTGTCCCTTCAAGGGAGAGTTCACTGTACATACGTTATTTCAATAAAGCATATAAAATACAAGAAAAGTTAAAACGAGAACATTATTCCTACTGTTTTATAAGAAAAATTGTAAAAATAATCTTTTTGTTACGATTTAGAAAAGGGAAAAGCGGTGATTTTGGTCTAGGTAAGAGAAATAAAACGGGAGAAAAATTAAAATTGTTTTTAGAGGAATATGAATTTGCAATACGAAATATACAGGGTGTAACAAAAATACAGGTCATAAATTAAATCACATATTCTGGACCAAAAATAGTTCGATTAAACCTAACATACCTTAGTACAAATGTGCACATAAAAAAAGTTACAGCCCTTTGAAGTTACAAAACGAAAATCGCTTTTTTCCAATATATCGAAAACTATTTGAGCTTTCTTATTGAAAACAGACAGGTGGCATTTTTATGACAGGGACATCTTAAAAAATATAGTGAAATTTGTGCACCCCATAAAAATTTTATGGGAGTTTTGTTCCCTTAAACTCCCCTTTAAAATTTGTGTGTACGTTCCAATTAAAGTATCATTGTGGTACTATTAGGTAAACACAATGTTTTTAAAACTTTTTTGTCTCTTTCCTGGCTGAAGCATCTACGTACATAGTTCTACATAACAACCACAAATATTTTGAGCGCAGTAGTGTGCAAAATACAGATTGCCATGATGGTCGCCAAGGGAGTCTCCTAACTGTATTAACAAAGATCGTCGTCGCCAGCCAACAGTTTTCTTCCAATGTGAATTATTCAACACATACAACACACATAGAGTCGGAAAAATGAAAGATTACCCATGAACGATTACATCAATCACATATTTTGTATTTGCTGTCTTTTTCCATAAATAGCAAAACGAGAGAGGATTATTAATAATCTGAATAATATGTGATTGATATGATCGTTCATGGGTAATCTTTCATTTTTCCGACTGTATATGCTGTTCTCATACAAGAATATTATCTGATCATGTTATCAGCATTATTTACATCACTTTTAGATTTTTTATAGTATAGGATCAGTGTATGGCTTGCTGTTCTTCTTCTCTCAACAAACTTGTTGATTATAAAGAACATGTATTTTCTTAGGCTTCTAAGAAACTATCGCCATATCTCTATTGAATCTAAACATTGAATAATACACATTATGTGCCTCACGTTATCAATTGTATGTCATATCTGAACATAGGAATAAAGAGCGTTTTATGTATATTGTCATTTTTGTCAAAGCATAAAAAAATGGGCGCATATGAAATACCTCCCGAAGAAGGGTTTCTTATCTGTCGCTAAAATGGTCACATACGAATTGCCTCCCAAGCTCTAAATAAATTACATACTTCTAATCTTTATGTGAAGTTGAGACGTTGCGACATCTTCGTCCCTTTGTAAATTTTTGGCAAAATTGGTATTTTGTTATTTAATTTATTTTATTTTCATTACAAAAACATAATAAGTATTTTATATATTTATTAAAAATAACATCACAAAAAACTTATTTGGAAAATATTACAAATTTGGAAAATGTGTATATAGAAATATAAAATTACGAAATATTTTTCCTAAATTTATATGATACTATTTTGACAAATTCTAATCTATTTATTTTACAGTCTCTTAATTCTAAATTTTTTTCATTTATATGAAAATTTATTTTTGCTGTACTTTCTGTAACAATTTTTCTTTTAGTGTCGAAAGAGACATTTTAATGTAGGTATTTATTTGAAAATCTAAAATTACATCAATAAAATTATTAATGTTAGGACGAGGGCAGTAAAAAAAAATTATATGTACTTGGAATGAAAACTTTCGCATGGGTTTGTGGTTCTTTGCAAGGATGAAGAGTGCTCAGCCCAATGTCGGGTAACAATTTTCTTTTCTAAAAAGAAATATGTCGTAATGTGAAATTTTAATGTTAACATATTTTTTCTACAACCGTGTTAAAAATGCAATTTTTAGCACTCCATAGGAGCGTTAAAAATGCTACTTTAAAGCACTAGTGCTTTAAAAATTTTAAGGTACTGCAGTTAAAAGTGAATTGTCAAATTGTGAAACGTCAAAATATTTATATTTCATTCATTAACATTAATATTAATAGTACAACTTGAGCAATTTGAAAAAGGTGGTTTAAAAGGTTTTTTAAAATTTAATTTAAACTGTATTATTGCATTTTTAACACGTTTGTAGAAAAAAACTATTAAAATTTGTTACAATATACAACAATAAAATTAAGATGTTATTCTATAGTTGTTATGATTTATATTGACAGTATAGGTAGTTTTGATGTAATGTCAAGAAAAATATAAAAATGGAATGTCAGTCAAGTTCAAGTAAAAATTTTTGTAGATATTGTCCTGTAATCTGTAATTGAGAATGAATAAATTATAATTGTGGATATAATATATATTATATTATATATTATATATTATATATTATATATTATATATTATATATTATATATTATATATTATATATTATATATTATATATTATATATTATATATTATATATTATATATTATATATTATATATTATATTATATTATATTACATTATAAGACGTTTGTAGAAAAAATATTGTATGATATACGTGTTAAAAAGTACATTTTTAAGGCACTCATGTGAATTGCAGAATTCGCTTCGCTCATTCTGAAAACTTTCACATGCGCGCCTTAAGATTGTACTTTTAACACTTATATCATAAATAACTATTATGTACATTGCATTAAGAATTAGAAAAATCAAAATAGATAGATAGTACCTATTTAAATTATGATTTGGCAACATTGTGTCATTCTACAGAGATTAACTAACAAAATATCAGCCTAACTGATTAACGAAACGGAGGCATTTCGATTGTATCTGGGAGGCATTTCATGTATGATAATATTTACCTGAAAAAATGGGGGGCATTTCGATAAAGCCGAAAAAAATAACCATGAGAGATTATTAAATTACGGGAAAAATAAATTTAGAAAAATTAAGAATTATCCCTATAATGCACTTTATGTTTGAAATATTCTTTATAAATTTTCACCAGCATTAACTTCCTATTTGAGTTTTATTCAGGATTCCAAAGCATTAACATTTTTATATTAGTATCTACGCCAAAGACCATAATTATGGTGATAACCTCGACAATAAAGAAGTTTATTAACTATACAAATTTTATTATTAACATTAAACGGATCATGTCCGATGAGTTTCAGCATTAATTAAAATATATTACAGGCTACAGTGAATTTGGATTTTATAGAATTAGAAAAGAACGGTTTTTTATAATATAGGAAAATGAATGCTAGAAAATCCGTTGAAAAGTGATTTTCGAACTCTTGATTTAATACATGAGGTAGGGTTAAATATGTCTTCTTCTTCTGGTAGCACTACAACCCGGGGTGGGTATTGGCTGACTGCACAACTCGTCATCCATGATAGTTGGGTCAGTGGGTAGCACCATTGTTCTTAAATATGACCATAATATTGTCTCTCCATCGCATTCGTGGGCGTCCTAAGGGCCTTCTTTCTATGGGGGCTTCCTCCTAGATCAGTTTGGTAAGGTGGTTATTAGGGAGTCTATAGCCCACCTTAGCCGCTGAGATTTAATATCGTGGACTACGTGGATCGCCCTATACATCTGCTTGACCTCAGCATTTGTTCTCATTCGATATTGGTTGGTATTAGCGTCGTGATAAGGTCCAAAGATTCTTCTGAGGATTTTTCTGTTAAAACATCTTTTCTTTCAATTTCTTTGGCCAGAGTCCACGTCTCACACCCATACATGAGCGATGAGCAGCATTCTAATCACTGTTTTATATATTCTAATCTTTGATGCTCGTGTTAGGCTCTTAGATTTAATAGTATTGTGGAGGCTACACATACACTGAACCAAAAAAGTACGTAAATATAATGAAAAAAACATTGATTCAAAAACGGTGAGCATTAGTTTTCGTTCAAAGATCAGTATCATTGGTCCAATGTAAGTAGATACATTAACTAATGCTCAAAAACATTAACCAATAAAAAGTTCGTTAATGTTACGAATCGGATACATTAACCCAAAGAATGAGGTTCGTTAGATTAAAGAATTAGTTCATTAATTCTATGAGTATTAGTTTTTAATTTGATGAATTAGTACGTATATTCAATGTGATATTGAACATTGATACAGTGAAATATATGCATTATATTAATGAATGTAATTATTGAATTAAAAACTATTCTACATTGTTTCATCGTATGATTACGTAGATATAATAAAATATTTACACTAAAATAATGGACGTTTACATTGCTTCAGTGTGTTAAGACATCGATATGATGACATGTGGTTACTGTCAAGCCACAAATCGAGGGTTTAGTGTCAAACAACGTTATCTACATTTTTTGTGAAATTGAGATATATCTATAATCGAGTTCACCGTTTTCGACTTCATTTACTAACAAAAACCTGTATCTCTATCTGCAGCAGATTACAAAATACATTAAACGTTAAGTACCAATTGTGGAAAAATTGTTCATGTCAAAAACACCTAAGAGGTTATAACGTTATTTCACAGTGAATTTCGTGATACATCAAAAACAGTTATCGACTGTTAACGTTTATTGACACTAATATTTTAAGCTGTAATTGTAGACAGCGTTATTATTATAATTCGTATTTGTTTGAAAAACGTCATTTTGATACTGGATAGCTAAATACATGAATTTGTTTATTTTCGATATTGTTCGATTCTACCATCTAATTACTCATTACATGATTACATGATTACAATAATCTGATTACTCATTACATTTTTTAGTTTTGCCGAAGTTAAAAGAAAACATATATGTATGTTATTTTCTTATTGCCGGTTACGTATATATTTGTCGTAATTATTTAATATCTTAATTTTGTCAGTGTTTAACAGAAAAATGTCCAGTCGTAGCAAAAACTTTTTATGACACGAAGCACTAGCGGGTCGTGAATCTTCTGAGGTAGCCTCTTGCCTTACAAATTCAATGAAAAGTGAAGTTACTGGGAAAGACTTCGCTTTTATGTCTAAAAATTGTTCGGGCCAAAATGTTTCTGTTTGCTGTTGAAACACTAAATATTTCAAAAATCGACCAGTTATTTTTTGAACCCGGATATTCCCAAATGGAACGTGATATGGTCCATGCCCACATCGAAAACGCAAGTAAAGGCTTGGAAATTTATGATCCATCGGGATGGTATATGTACAGTGATTAAAATGGCTTTAAAGAAATCAAAATACGAAATAGTTGAAATAGATCAGGAAGACATTTTGAATATTAAAGAACTTCAAATTCAAATGATTAAAAATAAAAAAACTGACATTGAAGGAAATGTCAAATGGTTGAACATAGTTTGGCTACAATATACTGTTATATTTCTATTTGATATGAAAATTAAATTTTGATAATTATAAACAAAATTCAATTTAATATAAAATATTTTCAATTTTCTCAACCACGGGCATATAAATTTAGAACAACCTGTATACAACAAATTGTTATATTTAATTTTAAGAAGTGATTAGAAGAAGCATACGAAACTCGGGACAATGCGCTTAGAATAAACAAAGTGAATGGCGCGTACCATTATCGTTGTTCGCGGAAGGTTCGATCATTAGCCTATGCTAAATAAAACTCAAGTGAAATCGATAATAGGTCATTATCGTTGTTCGCGGAAGGTTCAATCATTAGCCTATGCTAAATAAGACTCAGTTGAAGTAGATAATAGGTCATTAAATTTTGTAAATAGTAGAAAGTAATTTTAGAATGGGAATTAACTATTTTTCTTTTGAAATCCATTAAGCATATTTAGAAAGATTAAAAATTGGTTTTGAGGAATACTGCGAATGAGAGTTGGTGGTGAAAGGTTGATTTGTGAATCTGGAAGGGATATTTAGAAAGTAGGGGAATGACTGAAAAGAGAGATCAGAATGTTTTGAGCTGTCGAGAAGTGAAGTCCAGTAGTAGACGGTAGTGTACGGAGAGTGAGAAAGCCGGTGTAGTTCCGTGAGTGTGGAGTATCTATCGTGGAACGAGAGGTAGGCCAGGTTGAGAGTAAAAGAACCTCCTTGAGCCAAGAGTGTCCCGGTAGCTGATTGCAGTTTCGAAAAAGGTAGAATACAGCATCACGACAGAAGCAGGTACGAGAGCTATACGAGCTAATCTTCAAAGGAGAACATTACTGAAAGCCAGGACGAGGTTTTGATCGCAGCCAAGGATAGCAGGAAACGGGTCTTGTGTGAAGACATTCTCAGTTCACCAGAAAAAGGTCAGTCTCATTTGTTTGGACATGAATGTATGGGTTTTTCGTATTAAATACCACATTAAAAATTGAAGAACATAATCAATAATATCAGAAAAGCTTCATCAAACTTAAATAGAATTGTTGCTAATAAATCCTAATAGTTAAATGTTAATAAAAACTTTCAATTGGAAACCAAAAGGAAATAAGATTCCCATTTGTAAATGTTATGTTTAAGAAAAATAAGATCTAGCAAATATTAAGCAGTGATTGCCATTTAAATAAAATAAACAATATTTTGATTATAATTGTAACCCATATGTGTGTATTATTTTACTCTTTTCTTCCCTATCCCGATTAGGAACCATTGAGAAATACTTAGAAGCCACGAGAGTAAGTAATTAATTTTATAATTCGCCCCGAGATTGAAAACATATTGATATGTGATCTGGTAAATTAATTAGATTATTATTAATACATTGATTAAATTAAATGACATATAAGAATATTATCTCATATCAATAATCAAGATCACATCAATACATATTATAAAAGAAGACACTGCACACAGTTATTTCAAATATAATTTTAAATCAGACAACTTTACGAAATTAAAAATACAGAGAAGGCAACTTCGAACATTTTCAATTAACAAACTTGTGCCAAAAAGAAAATATGACAAACCGTTAACGATTAATAATAAAAAGTTTAAAGATTTAGTAGAACTCTGTGAGCAAAAATTAAAGACCAATATCCCTTCTTTTACTAGAATCTTCAAGGAAGGGGTGATGATCGTAATGAAAATGTTTCAGAAGATGAAGACGTTTAAAGATGGTACCTATAAGTATTTAGACATTTCATAAGTTTAATATTTGTATGTTATTAGAAAAATAAAGTTTTTTGTTTAAATGTACTTATAACATTTTTTATAATACAGGGTTGGTTAGTGCTGCATTGGATATCCTGAAAATTTTGAAAATATAAGCGAATTTAAGTTAAAGGATATCCTGAAAAAAGGGGAAATATCAATGAAATTTTCTCAACATTTTAGGGAAATTACATTTTTACATTTTCACCCAGCAGTACTAACCCTGCAGTAAAACTATTATTATCAGGTGCGACGTTAACGGTTACAAAAAATATATATCGGTAATATCAAAAAGCGTTATCAGGTCATTATTAGAAAAAAATTCTATTTTTTTCTCTGTAGAATAACAATAACCTGTAATAATTTTTACCATATGTGAAAGAAACCATAATAATACTATATAAATTTACAGATTTCTATTGTAATATATTTTTCCACCTACCTCTACCGAAAGTATACTTTTCCGGACCTGATTGTAGGGAGCAAAGTTGTACTTTTCCTCCCTAGGGAGGAAAATATTTTTCCTCCCTAGGGAGGAAAAGTAAAAGTGACGTCATTCATGAAATATAACTTATTGACGCCCTGTACAATATCTATTTTCTATTACGTAAGTATCTATACATTTTAACGTTTATTTATAAAACACCCAGTATTTTGCAGAATGGTAAAAACAGTAAATTGTTATTTTGATTTAACAATGTTTACATTAATAATTTGACTTATATTTGACAGTTGACAGTTATATTGTACCTACTTATTAGTTTTAGTTTTAATAAATTTTGTTGGTTAGTTACATAAATAAATTAAGTAAAAATGAAAAATAACTTGTTATTAATTTGAGGAAGGTGGAAAAACCATATGTATAACATGGGAGTAAAGTGCCTTTTCCTCCCTTGAATGATTACTGCCCTCCGCTACGCGTCGGGCAGTAAACTTCATTCTCGGGAGGAAAAGTAGCACTTTCCTCCCTTGTTATACAAATAGCTATTTCCTCCGTAATCACAAATTTGTTGGCCGATATTACGTTTCAAAACAGTTTTTCGCATTTTCTGCCACTTTATGTTTTTGTAGTTAACGTTGTTTGATACTAAACCCTCGAAATAGGAAACGGAAAGTAGGAAATAGAGTTAATGAAAATAATGTTCAAAATAAGTTTTAGAAGTTTTAATATAACTATAAAGAGGTACACTGAGTAACATACAAATAGTTAATAAGTAAACAAAGTGAAGACTTAATATCTACATACGTATTAATTACAAATAATATAGGTTGAAGCAACGATTTTTTGCAGATTTTCAAATTATAATTAAGTATCTATAGGTAAGCTTAAAAAAAACATATATTTTTAATTAATATACAACTTTTTATAATTTAATTTGGAAAAAAATAATAATTAATTATGTAAGTAGCAGAAATTGATTCCTCAAGCAGAAAGTTCTGAAACTTCAGCAAATTTGTGTCTCGTATATTGCATGTTGCATGTAACTTTTGTTATTATTTAATAATAACGAACAACATAAAAAATTATAAATATCTAGAATCAATATTTATTGCAGAAAATTTCAGAGTTATTTTTGTTGTTAGATTATCTTAAAACTATTTTTCTGGATTTTCTTTCAATGTTTCAGATCTTATACGGACTTTTGAAAAAGAGCAATTACCTTGTATTAAAAAAATATATAATAATCAATAAAATTCCAGAACATTTCTGACTCGGAAGGAAAATCCAGATTAAATAAATAAAAAATGTATACCTGATATCGTCAAAAAATACACATATCCCTCTGACAGTAATTAATGGTTGAATGTAATTTTTTCTTTGATTTCAAAAATGTAATATGGTTTTACACATCTTGCTGGGTCTACCCGACGTATAAGAATATTGGCATGACTCTGATGGTATATTTTATTATATTTGTTTATCTATTATGATCTTTTTTTAAACATTTTATTAGTTGGCACAAAATATCCATGTAGAACCCAAAGAAGAACTGCATGTTTGCCATCTACAATTAATATTAATAATTATTATAAAAAAATAAATCTAAATAATGCAGGAACATAGTTGTATTTTTGGGTGCCATTTTTATTACAGAAATATTTTAATTTATCCTAAAAAAAAATTATTTTGATACTACCATAGCCACCTTTACTTTACAAGCCATGAAGAGAAAAAGGCAACGTCGCAATTGATGACCTTGGTAGTCTGACTTTCGGACTACCGCTTTCGAAACTACGATTTTAAAGTACAAATTCTGGTAAAATTTATAGTATTTTTTGAGTCGAACAAGAAAATATTATTAATTAGAAGTTTGTACAAAATAATATTAAAAGTAATTCCTTGTAAGTAACGTTTATTATACAAAAAAAAACCAATAACAAGAATATAAACGGGATTCATTTATTTCAAATCCTGAGAAAACTAATAAGTATTTTTCAAAAATTTAAACACAGAGTGAAAGATTACGTTAGGACCGAGGGCCTAAAATCCTTGCAAACTTCTATGTTTATTTTAATAACTTACAGGGGTGAAAAACTAAGAAAATTTAGTGTGATTTTTAGTTTCAAATATGTCATTAAAAAAAACTTTTTATTCATTCTAAGGAACTTTCAGCCCTCGGTAATAAAGTAGTCTTTTATTCTGCGTTTAAATTTTTCAAAAATACTTATTAGTTTTCTCAGAATTCGAAAAAAATGATTATATTTAAAATACAGGCGTCAAAATTTTGCATTTTGTTCCTTTCCCCTTAAAGTTTGTCGGACTTATTTAGAAACGCCCTGAATTGATAAATAACAAATCTAGTTGTTAAATATAAACGAATTAATCAAAAAACAGAATGTTAAGAAAACCGGAGTCTATAGTTGGGTTTTAATTTCAGTATTTTATAAACGCCCTGTACACCATAAAAATTTAACTGGTTAGCAACAATATTATTACAGTGGTATTGTTAAAGAATT